>NW_026901177.1:2218132-2961264 GCF_033783945.1 Neopsephotus bourkii
TTTACTTGCCCTGGTTATCATTGACTTTTCCACTGAAGAAAAGTCTGTCTTTCCTCTGCAGTTTCACCTAGTGCACAGGTAGTTGACTTCCCTGCATTTTGTTTGAAATGCAGAAATAAACATAGAAGTGTTAAAAATAGAAATAACCCTGAGCTGAAATAGTTTCCCCTTCCTGGCTGACTGCTCGCACACCAGACTTCAGTCATATTTCAGCTGAGGTTGTTGAGGCTGGAGCTACCCAGTGCTAATCTTGGTGATTGTTTTATCAGAGAGATACTTTGTCCCAATTTTCCAAGGGTTTTTACTCATTGCTTGTCTCTCTGTGATCTAATTTCCATGATTGCCCTACACTGATTGTGACAAAAGAAAACCTCCAAATACCACCCTGCCTGATTTCCAAAGCAGGAGACGCATGTCCTTGATCAAAACACAGTGACCTCAGCCTGCTTTCCTCCTTTATGTTGTACCCCTTGGTACCAGGGAGTAATTGCGTGGTTTAAAACTCATGTTATGTTAAGGGTCTGTTAGTGTTATGTTAAAGCCCTGGTCCTGGTGGGGGCTCTGGTCCTCTCTACGTGTGGCTATGGGTCAAGTGGGATGTCATTTGGTGCAGCTGCTGCTGGGGAACAGGCTGCTTTATAACTGGCTAAATACAACGTTGATGTGTGACAGTTTTTAACAAGGTCCTTTCAGCTTTTGTCAAGGTCCTTTGAAACCTCAGGGAAGGTTTAACAGGCTACAGGAGATCCGTTTTGGTGTTCTGTTTAAAATAATAGTTGCTGAACTTTCAATTTTTAGCTTGAGAGGAAACCTCTTAACTAGTTAATTGATTGGTAATGGGTCAGAGTGGTTGAAATACCTCAGGTGGATTGATGCAACCAGACTTTCTGGGGATGGGAAGACAGACTGAAGGGGTTGGAGGTGGAGGAGAGCTGCTTGTGGTATCTAGTGACAGCATTTTGTCCTCACAAAAATGTCTCATCAGGGACTGTTGCAGCAACCTGAATTTGTGTGTGCACTTCTGGAAATAAAGATCCCCACACACGAAAATCATTGCAGGCTTCTGGGCAATGTCGTGACTAGCAGGTCCAGTGAGACTGCTTTTAAAGTGTCTTCAGATAATTTCTGGGAGCTCTCATACTGAGAGGAAACCTCTTTGGCTTCATCAAAAATCCCCATGAGACGCTGTGGTCACCCTGATTGCTCAAAGAATTTTTGCCTGTACTTGATCAATGTGTTGGATTGCTACAGTAATCAGGGAAATGAAGTCTTTAGCAATATGGGCAGATTTTCTGACAGTCCTGGAGTGGGCAGAGAGGAAGTTTGGGTAAAAAATCCTGCACTGGAAAGGTAAATTGAGCACTTGGAATTTCTATCAGCTGTTTAATGGAAGACAGCTCAATCAGTGGCAGGATCAATCCCTATAGATTGAGCCCATGGCTATTATCAACTTTTCCTACGTCCTTGATACTTGTAAATTTAACTCCATCTGTCAATTTTAAATGAAAGGAACAGCAGTGCTGCAGAGAAAGGAAACAAAACACTTTCTTATAATGTTTTTTTAGTACACTCCTGCATGACATTTAGCTTCTGCCTGTTGTTTCTGCAGATCTGTAGCTTGAATTTGTACTTCACTTTCTGCGGTTGAGCACAGTCACAGCACAATACAGCTAAGATGTACCTGTCTCTGCCCCTCCATATAGTTACAAAATCCACTTTGCAAACACTTTGAAGAAAATGTTCTTGGAAGATCACAGCCCATTACACATGGTTGTGAATCTCTCTAGCAGAATTGCAGATACATTAAATGGTTATCATCTTAGACATTTTGCAGGGTAATTCTCTCTTTTATGCTCTCTCCAGTTCTCCCAGTTCTACTTTCACACAACTCCAAGAGAGTAAGACTCAAGTGTTTTCAGTATTTTGTTGATCTGCCTGGAGAGTTCTAGAAAGCAAGGTGGGAAAGTGCTGCAAAAGTGACTATTGGCACTCTTGCTTGCAGTTGCCAACAGCTTTGGAGCTGTGCTGCTCAGCTGCCACCTCTGAGAGAGCTGTGAAAAGGGGCACCAATGGCCACCCAAAGCAGTCAGGGCGGTGGCTGAGTGTGTTTCTGGAAATAAAGCTCTGGAAGGAGATGGCCTGGAGCTAGGGTGAGGAGACAGAAAAAGCCTCTTTAATGCAAGTTCCAAATTTGGCTGTAGGCGCACAGTGAGTATTTTTAGCTTTCGCGCTCTTCCCGACACTTGGGTGTTAATTTTATAGCACCCCGATCTGTTTGCCTACAACTGTCTGTCTCGCACAGCCCTGCTGATGCTTCGCGTCAAACCAGGCACAAAGCCAATGACTGGAGGCACTGGATATGGCAGCAACAGGAGCATCCTATGCCAAAACCACCTCCTAGACCTGGGTTAATGGAATACTGCTCAAATGCTTGCTGAGCTTAACAAGAAAAAAAAACCACAACAACATGCCCTGGCAACTGAAGGCCTTCCTGTGTAATTGTGTAGAGACTAAAACTGTGCAGAAAGTGATAAACTCTGAGAGTGTCTCAGTATTTATGCAAATGAATACACTATACACTGTTATCAGACATTATCAGATAAATTATCACCCTCTCTATACCTCCCAGTTGTACTATAATCTTTTATAGTGCTGCTCCTCTCCATGCAAGAAGCAATCAGGAACCCGGTGCTTCACGCTGCTTTTCATATAATAAAAGTGCAACATTATTCTGACAGCCTTTCTCTTTGGTGCCCGGGTGCCTGGAGCACATCCAAAGCCGTCTGCCCTGCACCTGCAAGACAAGCACAGCTAATGTGACACTGCATCTGCCTGCTCTGTCCAATGCTCCTCATAAATAAGGAAACAGTTCAGACCGACATCTGTAGAAACTGGATTTTACAAGCCTCTCTACCACATATATTTCAGTCTTTGCTCAAAGGAGAGAGAGAGAAACAAAAGTCTGAAAGGATCCTACCTTTGACGCATGGTTGCCATAGTAAAACTAAACTTCTTCTGTGCAAAGGGTGTGAAAAGGTAAAAGTTTGTACTTAAGGCAAGTAGGTTCATTATAGGAAAAAAATGAGAGGGAAGAGCTGCAGGGAAAGAAAACACTCCTTCAGAAATTTCATCATGGATCATGTGAGACAAATGAGCCATTGAAAAAGGCTTTAACACATTTTAATTTTGTTGCTTTCAACAAGTCTTGCCAAAGTCTGAAACCACAAAGCTTTCAGGCAGAACGTGATAATGATGGAGATGGGGGTCAAAAATGAAGATGATGGAAACTGGACATGATGCAGGGAGTTGGCTTGAAGTTATTTTGTATAAGAGCATTTCTCTCCAAATCCTGCCTGTCTCAGGCTGTCAAGAAGATACATGTATGTGTATAGGATGTGCTCAATAGCACAAGTAGCAGCAGAAGGATATATCACTGATGAATAAAGAACTTTGTAGATAGATACCTGCAGGTTTAACACATAAACAAGCCCTCCTTGGTGTTGTGCATTGCTGCCTGTTGCAATCTTCTAGTGAGCAAAAATGTGGTATATAAAGCTAGCAGCTTTATTCCAGTGTGTAGTTTTCAAATGCATAATTGGTATCAAGTTATGACACTATAAAAGCTAGAAAAAATTGTAACTGGTGATTGGAAAGTATCATCTGCCAAAGAATTTTCCCCTTGGTTTTGTAGAAACCCCAAATTAATTTAGCTGACCATATAGGATGGATGAATGCTACAGCAGCTTACAGCTCTTCCACTTTCTAAGTGCACACAGCTGCCCTCTGTGTTTTCCTCCTGTCCACTCCTCATGGCTATTTTGATCCCAGCCATATTTTACAAGCACCTGGCAAGGTTTGCAAAGTGGCATTACCCTGTACCCAGCCACAAGAGGAGATTGCTTTTCTGTGACTGACGTAGGAGCACTGGAGCATGGGGAATTTTGCTGCAAGGACACAGCATGGAGAGGTTTGGGGATCCTTCCATTGTAAAAGCGAAACAAAATCCATCATCAGGTCTTTTCCCTGTATGAAGGTGGTTTTTATTCAGTCTTTCTATTTGTTACAATACACATATGAAGCCATCCTCCCTTGACCTGTAATAACTGATTGGAGAAGATCATGTGTCACTCGCAGTGATTACAAGGTTGCTTTATTCAGTATGGGACAGATCCTGGAGTTTTCACTCAGATTTTCCTCAGCCACTATTTTTAGCCACAGATCTTTAGAAGAACACATCTGTAATTATAGCTGAGCTAATGTTTACACCATTGTCCCAGCAACCATCCTATTTCCAGGTCCCCTGATTTTGTCTGTCAGAGTGTGCCTGGCTCAAGACCTCATTTTGCCTTGAATGAGCTCAATGGAGGCCAAGATGAAATGTTGTGATTTGACCTGACTCTAATTGAAGTCAATGGAACTTTTCTTTCTCTCTTTTTGTCCATTTAATATACACCAGGGTAGGGTTTTCCAGGCGGTGATAACGTTTGCAGTAGTTCTATGGTGCAGTAAATAAACAGCTAAGCCCACTGTGCCTATAGAAAACAAATTTGTCCCAGTGAGCTTGCTGTGCAGGGCAAAGGTAGCTGCAGTATGTTAAAAAAAGACACTGAAAATAAGGACCTGGAGGTAAGAGCAACAAGCAAGAAACTTTGCTCTGCATGTGCATAGCAACATATTTTTTAGATTATAGAAATTATTTATGAAAAGTATCTGGGGATTTTTAACTGGTACAAATGAAAGGTGTTTGTGTTCCCCTGCCTGCAGTTTGCAGTCTCCAGCTTTTCACCTCCTGCTTGCACAACTTAAAACTGAGCTTTTATCTGAAGAAATGAAATTCAGTAAGGAAATGTTTTTATAAAAGTGATCTGATCCCTGAGACTTGAGGAAAAACATCACAGCTGCAGTAGTTAATATAATTTAAAAGCAGATTACCCTGCATGTGGAAGAAGTACTTTTCATGAGGCTTTCTACTATGTATGGTGTGCACCCTAATTTGTATTAATGGCTCCTAAGGAGCCATCATAGTTTATCAAGAAAGTAAAGTAATATGCATTTTAAAAACACTCTTATAGAGATTTACATCATAAACCTTAATCACTCCAGAATGCAATATTAGCACCCTTACACTCCCAGAAGCAGTCACTCACTTCTGGCAAATTAGATAATTCAAGAAGCCATGAAAAACTTCAGCTTAGAATTGAGCTGTTGTTCAGCCACTCTCTAGGATTTATTTTATACATTAAGGGGCACTTTCCACTTCAGCCTTTGTATAACAAGTGGCTATTTTGTGCCCAGGAGCTTCACTATGATCCCTTCTACAGAAAGCAACCTGTTAAGCTTTAAAGCTCTTTATTTATTTTATAATGGCCTTATATCTCTGGCAATATCTCCCTGCAATTGTCTTGTTAGCCGGATGCTAAGTAAGATGTCAGTATAAACCAGTTTCATGATATCTGTGAAATATTGCTGAAAGATAACAACCTTACTGGGATGATGTTTTTAAATCATGGCAAAAGCCAGTCAGTAGATATATAGCTTCTGTAAAGACAATGGAAAAACTAATACTGTGGACAAGTGGGGCTAGCAGCTGCTTTTCTGCCAGCAAGATGAGATCAAAGTAACTGTGAAAATGAAAATCCAATGATCCTTAATTGTGCTGAAGATTAAGACCCCCATGATACAAAGGCTTGCATGGAATAAGGAAAAAAACATCCTAGGAAATAACTACGTGCTCCAAGTAAAAGGATTAACTGACTTGTCTCTGCCCTAGTCCAGATAATTTTGCTTTAAATGTACTTTGTATTGAGACTGGTCATGTACTTAAAAATGAGTGCTTTATACTTTTCCCCCCTCTGAATTCTAAAGTGATGTTTTCATGCTCTCAACCCTCCATTTTCTGGTTATTCTGTATTTGTAAGTATTATTAGGTGGACAGCCTAAAGTCCCATGTTGGTGTCTGACCATGAAAGGTTGCCTGCCCAGAGGAGGGAAAAAGGATTTAACCACCCAGACCTAACGTCTGCATCAGCATGTGGCAGTGTGCTGCCACAGCACTGCCTGGAAGAAGGCTGTGGGCTTTGTTGGTTTGGTTTTCTCTTTTTCTCTCTTTTTCTTTTTTTTTTCCCCTTTTATATGGTGGGTTGGGGGTGGGGGGTTGGGGCATGGGGAGGTTGGGGTTGGTTGTTTTTACCTTTTTGGGTTTTTTTTTTTTGTTTATTCTTAGACTTGCTTCCCCTGTGGGCTTCTTGTGCTCTTGTGGTTTTACACCCTCCCTGCAACTTCAGATAAAGCCCTCTACAGCACGGTTTTGGGTGAGGGGCTGCAAATATTTGCATATTCCACTGCTATCTAGAGAGAATTAATGAGAACTGAACAGGTTTTAAGTGCACTATACATTTTAGACACTTAGATACCAGAGGGTCTTAGTCAGCTGGAGCAGACTCTGACAGCTAACAGCTGGTGAGGCAAATTGTTCTGAAAGATTAAAAGCCTTAACTTATCTTGAGTGGCACTGTAAACGTCTACCCACCTTTACAGAGCATGTGCTGCGAAAGATCAGCTGTTCACTGTGGTCAAGGGGAACATGTAATGATGGAAAATGGGATTGAAGCAGAGAAGGATAATTTTACCTAGGTGATACGCTCTTTACCTGTGTCTCTTCATGACAGGACAGTGCAAGAAAATGCATGCAAAAGTGAATTATAGCTGAGTGGGGCAAAGTAACAGCTGGCAGAAGACTGCGCTGGCTCTGTCAGTGTTGACCAGTGAGTGCCCAGCAGTAGGTGTATGGCTTGCATTGCCCAAAAGTCATTATCTGCTGGACTGCAGAGGAGTTCCTATGGCAAAAACACATAAAGCTAGTTAGTGTGGAAGTGATTAGTGTAGTACACTGATTGCTTCTCACCTGGGCTACATCACAAATGGGCCACTCCAATGATGTGGATACTGGCTCTGTGGTAGGGGAAAGTTCAGCCAGCTATAGCTGGCAGCAGGATTGTCCTGCCTGGATGCCCAACAGTGAAGGAAAAGCTGGAAAAGGCTGCCTGGGGCTTTTCTGAGTATTTGTTTGGATGGTTTGCTGTTTTTAAAGGGCTGCATAGCAGGGGCTTCAAGGGGCAGGGTCAGGTTGCTGCCTGAGAGGAAAAGGAATGTACTGTCTTTTTTTGTTTCAAACAGCAGAAAAAGCAACTTTCCGTGAGTTTTGTGTATCTTGTTGGGTAGTGAAAACTGAGTTACTGCTTTTGGATCCCCTCTGCCCAGGCTGCATGCTTTCATGCCATGCATGAATTCATTGCAATGGGAGCTTTGCTACAAGGAAAGAAGCAGCCCTGGCTTATCCCCAGCTGAACCAGACTCATTATGTGTTTATAAAAAGGCTAAATGTCCATGAATGCAAGTGCAAATCTGAAAAATTGGGCTGCCTCCAAATGAGCTGCAGCTGCCATTTGGGTAAATGACACAGAGCTTTGTTTTATGGTGGGGAGTGGGAAAGGGGAGGCTTGGGAAACACTGCACTTTCTGAAATCTGTGAAACCTGGCTGGGAGCAGTGCTTGCTTTCCACTGGACAGGCTGGCCCTGAAACACCAGAATCCTGGCTTGGGCCTTGCCTTATAACCCTTTTCATTAGTTCATCAGAGGCAGACAGTGTCAAAGGCCATTTTTAATGTACGTCTGGTCCCTTCAAGGTATGTCTCTAATGAGGTACCTGAAACAAAGCATGTTTACCCTTCTCTCTTGTCTAGTGAGCACCACAGCAGTCTGGGCTTGGGGTGAAGGAAGCCTCCTTCTAATGAGACCACGGGGAGGGAGCAGAGAGGGCAAAGGATGATCTGTGATATTTGGAGGTAGCTGCAGAGGGAGTGGTAGAGACAGGTAGGGGGTGAGTGCAGATGGCAGATAACTTGCACCAGTATTTGTCCTCAGCACATGAGAGAGGAAGGGGAAGCGACTCTCCCACTGACATTTCTTTGCTGAGTAGCCACCCAAAGTGAAAAACAGTCTAGATTCATCTTCCCCTGCCTTTTCCTTGAGTGTCTCTCTAATAGCTGCCCGGGATGGATTTCTAGCTGTGTTAATTACTTCTAATTAGCTACAGCTTTCTGGCCAGTCTTCACCTCTCCCCAGGAGGTGATGCTGTGGTGGGAAGCAGGATGACCCGATCTGAGGCCAAGGAGCTTCTCCTGCTGCTTGTGGCCAGGCACCCCTTGCACATGTCTTCTCCCAGTTCTCAGCACTAGAAGTGCTTTGGGCATCTTAATATCTTTGGATAGATACTCAAGGGAAAAGAAATGCTTTAGTTCTGATAAGATATTATTTTTATATTTGATAATAACTTTGGAAATATGCATATAAAAATAATGGGTTTTCCACATGGGTTTCTTGTCACAGATTTCCTTCAGCTGCCTGATTCTGCTGATCTCAGCTGGAGCATTATGTGAGTTTCTGGGAGCTGTAATAGGAAAACAAACCTTGAACAGGAAGTTTAAAGTGTTCCTGTAAAGAGACAATGCAGTCACAATGAAGTTTCCCTTCCCTCCTACCTTTGTTTTATGTTGTTAAAAAAAAAGATGGTTAAGAGTTTTGGGTGCATTTGGTATCTGTTTACGCAAAATCTAGGGCTTAGCTGTGATCAGATAAAAATAAATCTGGCTTTATTGTTCCTCATTTAAGGGATCGCAGAAAGAGCAGCCATAGCACTGATGCTCAGACATATTAGTGTAAGTCAGACTTTGAAATGAATTCTCTGCAAATTTGCCTGTATGAAGTTTGGCACAAAAGCAAATTTGAAACTTGGCATGGCAACAGTAAAGGGAAACCATTCAGAGATCCAGAGAAAGAACTCTGGCAGCATTTCAGCATTATTTACCTTGATCTAAAATCTCACTTGTGGATACTAGGACTAGTTACAAATATGCTGTGCTCCTCTCTATTCTCCTCCTTCATTAACCTGGTAGTACTCATCAACTGAAAAGCCTGTGGCTCTCATAATCCTCTAATGTCCATCAAAAAAACGTGCTAATTAAATAGGTAACCGAATGGTTGGGTGAGGGAGTGTGATTCCTGAGATGGAGCGGATGTGTCGATGGGTAATGCGAATGCTTTGTTTAATAATATTTAACACAGATAAATTAAATTTTGGAGCAGCCATAAAAAATTCATGTTTCAAGGCTTAAAGTTAATCTCTGTCAGACCTTCATTGGCACAGATTATCCTGCATTTACCAATTAAGGAATTTCTTGTATTTTCTCAGGAAGAATATTGCTGTCTGGCTTTGAAGACAGGACTGTGTCTAGACAGAGCATTTGTCTTTTTGAGGAGGCAGCCCCCACAGGTGCACTGACCTGAGGGGATAAGGCAAAAATGGGTGCAATTCTATGAATGTAGGAGTAGGAGACATTACTTGGGGTTTAGTCATTGTGCTGGGATTTGCGAGACTGACTGCTAACTTTGTTTTAGGCTTCCTGTGTGGTTTTGGACAATACAGGTCATTCTTCTGTGCCTCTGCTCATCTGCTTTCAAATATGAAAATGTCATCCTTCTTCCCACACCTTTTCAGCTGAAACATTGACCCCAAGAGGGATCAGCTCTTTCTATGGGCTGGTACAGTAAGTACTGTACAATCTTGGAAGATTGATTGAATTTGAGAATTTTCATTTTTAGCTGTAATGCTGTTGCTACTCTTGATGATACGGATGACAGCTGTAGCTTTGCATTTGCAGAAATTTATTGGTTTCAGCATTTGTTTTTATGTTTCGCCATCTTATGTTAAAAACTACTTTTCGCACATAATAGCCTGTTTGTTTGATTCTTCAGTTGTGAGGATGGATAGTAACGACAATCAGAAATTAGCAGAAAGTGAAGTAATTGGACAATATCACTAGAATTTGAATGAAGAAATCAGGGTTAATTTATGATAAAATGCTGGTTTTGCGACATATGTTCTGTTCTATTCACACAGATTTGGCAAAAGAGGTACCACAGAGCAAGACACATCTGAAATCTCAGGAGCTGGGGAGATGCTGTCAGATATAATTTGTATCTGCTTTTTCATATCTGGAAATAAAATAAGTTATAGATTAAAAAGATGAGTTAGAGAGCAAAAGGAACTCTGGATAAGCGAATGTTTCCTGGTCATGTGCATATGAAAGCCAGAAATATAACACATAAGAAGTAATAGAAAAAAACCCCACTATCCCTGGAAATGTATGCTTGAGAATCTGAAATGCAGATACTATTTTAGAAAGGGAAGATTTGTGTCTGTATATACTAGGAAATCTTATGAATGAAAATGTTCTGGATTTATGATACTAGCACTATTTAATGGCAGGCAACAAGTTCTTTGAGAAGAGCTAATGATCTGGTTCCGTGATGCTCTGAATACACATCCCTACCCCCACCACCTCCACCCTCCTGAAAAAATACAGTCGGAGAGAAAGAGCTAGAAAAGAGTATGGTCACCAATTACTCTTCCAGCTTTTACTTTCCTGGCCAGGCCACTTCTGCTCTACTTCTCTCCACCCCAGGATACTAGTGATTGCTCAGTCTGCCTCAGACAGCTGCAAAGTTATCATTCAGTACCTCTGATAGGGCAATTCGTTTACAGCTGCTGCTGTCCCAATCTTTCATCCCTCTCTGCTGCTTACACCAAATAGTTTAGAAATATGAATAACCCCTCCAGGAATGTGAAGCAGCCAGAGGGAATGTGTGTGTGCGTGTTTAGTTGCCCAGGTCTGTGCAGGCTTCTCTGTACAAAGCACAATGCCTGTTCTTTGCTCAGCATGCTCCTGGGCTATACCCAGTGTTGGGTCAATGCCCTTGACTCTGCAGGATGGCCAACAGCCTGCAAGAGCAAAGGTGGCTAAAGATTATTGCTTTCATAACAGTATACACTATGTTAACCGGAGCTGGCATGTTTTCTCTTGCTGCACATCACTGGCTTGATACAGTAGGTATCTCTGCATATAAGGAAAATGGAATGCCCAGCAGGATAGTGCAATGGTATCTCAAACGTGGCCAGCTAATTGTTGCCCTGTCCCTCTGAGGCACTGCAAAAATACATATATATCTAGGTGCAAAACTAACACAGCAAACGTGTATGCTTGGGATTCAATTTCTTCTGTGAAAGATATACTCAGACCTGTCAGACTGCAGTTGATTTGCAGTCCTGCTCAGGAGGGACAATAAGTGAAGTGAGAAGTGCCTGTAGGAAGGCTCTGGCTGCAGCAAGGAGCTCAATCCTGACTGAGCACTGGCCAGATGTCTTGATATGATGTGATGCTTATGGGCTTCAGCCCTGTCGAGTTCATTTTCCTGGTAGGTTGCCCTCTGTGCAGGGCCCAGTACCCCTCCAAAGTGCACTGGTGCATTCACAGGGATGGGAGAACTCAGGTGCTGTTTCTCCTCCCATAGCTTGGGCAGTCTCCATGGGGTTGTCCAATGCCTTTTGCAAGTGTTGCACTCATACGTAATGTCTAAATGCATTTAATCGGTCTTTAAGGCTATATGCTTGTCTTCAACCTGGCACAACTGGAGGTTTAATTGGCTACCATAACACACATAAATAATAAAAATATGCCAATTAGATAAAATTATGCTTATTAATTCAGTAACTACTTCGTGTTATGTATCATGCATAAAGGTCTACGAATATTGCTGTATACTAGCTGTGCTGTCTCATAAGCCAAATATACAGATACACATTTGGATCTCATGCTGGGGACTCGCTCCTGTGCCTCTGCTTGAAATGCCAGGTTTTAATCACAAAATATAGAGACTTTTGATTTTAGGTTACACTGTTACAAAACGGGTTTATGTGACCATTTGCAACCTTGAAATTCCTTCACATAAAATCACTTGTCCACATCATGCCTGTTTTCTAACCTGTAGGAAAGGTGCGATGACGGCTAGTTGTTTATAGGGGCTGGCTGAAAATGAAAGACATTTTATTTCATGTTCTCAGTTCTCCATTTGCCAGGGAAGTCTAAAGGTGCTCTTGATGCCAAGCTGCTTTGAAAATATAGCCCTTAATTTTAGCAAGTCTTTGAAGACAAAGTGTCATTATTGTTGGTGTTTCCAGCTTTCAGCAGATCCCCAAATTTGTGATATTGTATTTCTGTCTCCCTCCAGCCAAAATAAGGCAGTGCACAGCCAACTTGTAATGAACAGAAGAGCAAGTTGCTTTGTCATACCTCTGATGAAATACCTGTATTTGAATTTGTATCAACTTAGAGACAAGAATCAGGCTGTTCTTAGTCCAAAACAATTTGTTCATATTTAGTTGACAAACAGGACTATAAAAATTTCTTGTGTTCAGTCTCAGGCTATTGTTGGCACCATGCTCTATAATCTCTTCTATTATCAAACTCCTCCATAAAAATAGCCTTTTTTTTTTTATTGCCCTTCATCACTGAGGGATACTTTTCATATTCTAATCCTTTTAGAGTAAGGTGATTTGACACCTCATATAGTCTTCAAGGCAGAATATATTATGAAGGAAAAATTAAGCAGTAATATTTATTCTCTGATTGCCTTTATAAACTAACACATCTTGGCACACAGCTTTTTTATATCTCTGATGTGTACAAGGGATGAAAGTTATCAGTACAAATAAATGCAAAAGCCATTAAGGATGCTGTTGCAGGTAACTGTGATATTTATTTGTGTACAAATGGGGGGTTTCTAAGGCTTGCAGTATCGTTCAATAGAAATTACAGGGTGGGAGTTTTTTTAGTATTAGCAGTTGTTAAATGTGTCAAAGCCAGTGAAGTCAGAGGAGCTGTACAAAGACAAATGTATGAGAAGCATGACAGCGAGTGAAGCTCACTGATGAATTCTAGTAAGATTGATTGGAAAAGAATCACCTCAACTTCTTGTGTGTTAGTGGATTTTAAATTAATTATATTTTAACTGCTTTGGAGATGGACCCGAGAACAAATTCATGGAGCCCTTTGTAAGTGGCTGTTCTATAAATGAGAGAGGAATAGAGAAGTAATCAGCATTTCAGCTGTGTACAGAATGAAAAATAAATCAAACACTGAAAATATTATTACAATGCCATTAACATAAATCAATTGCATGCTCTATCCTCAGAATCTTTTTTCATTTCTGGTCATCCTATTTCATAAAGTCTTTAATGGATATAAAAAGAGTGTTGAGATTGACAGTGAAAAGCATTAGAGACATGTAGAGATTTTTGTAAGATGGGAGGCGATGAACTGGGACTGCTTATGAAAAACCTTTAGCTCCAGTAAGAGGCTTAAATGCCTCAGCAGAACCAAGGCAGACTGTAGGTACAAAACACTGTTCCTTGACCACCTTAACTACCCCCTAGCCCTTAAGTGTCCCTCAACTCCATAAGCATGTTGGGTTTTTAATTAAAGACCCTAGAGGCTCACAGTGCACCTTCATGTCACCTGTTGCTCCTGCTGTGGGTCACAGAAAGGCTCTCCTGCACTGAGATACATGGCAAGCAAGAATAGCTTGACCTTACTTATGGGACAGATCTAGACTGGGGTTCTAGCCCAGTTGAAACACTGCAAAACATTATTTAAAAAGACAGCTGTCTGAAAGACTGATTGAAGATCTTGGCCTTGACAGTGGTTCTGTGCCACATACCCCTTGGTGGAGGTAGAATTTCAAGCCTTTCGTATCAGTGCCTTATCCAGGTGCCTTTGTATGGGCAGCATCCAGTGCACCACACCAGCTAATTCTGAGGACTTTTGCCCTCTGCTCCCTCTAGAGCCAATTGCTAAAATGAAGCTGCTGGTACTTCTGTATCATTTGCCACATTAAACACATAGATTACTTAATATGAGTGAAAAAAAAAGCCCTAGAAATTTCTATAGGTAAATAGAGCATGCATCAGTTTTACTGAACAAGCTAAATGTTTTAAAGGATGTTATCTCATGCTTTAAGGTACAAGTCAAACATGCAGATGCAGCAGGTTTGGGCAATGGTTCCTTTCATGGCAGATTCCTCTGCAGTTCTGTGCCATCCCCAGAAGGACATGCACAGGCTGGTGGGATCCCCAGGCATGATGCAGCTTGGAGTTCCCACGGGCAGACTTCTTGAGGTGTTTCAGCAAAGGGGAAGGAGACACATTTTCCCTACCATTGAATTTGGGATGGGTTCAGCCCCCTACTCACACAGGTGCTCCTGACACCTCATCTTTCTACTTTTCTCCTTGTCAAATGCAAGAGAGAAAAGAAACAGCATTTCTGAGATATAAATAATGTTTAACAAGTGGGCCTTGGAGTTGCAAAGGAATTCGTGCACTTATGCTTAAATAATTTTGATAGTTGATTTAAAGCCAAATCCTGCTGGCCTTACTGAGGCAATTAGCCTGATTATTGCTGGAGGGATACTCACATAATTAAGGTGAGCATTGTTTGTTCTTTATTCTATAAATCAGCTGTCTGTGCAAAAGTAGTTGACACAGCGTAGTGGTGCTGAGGCAGTACGATGATGGGCACTGAGAAAAACCTTCAAACCCAGACAAAACCTGGTGCCTTTCAAAGAAGGGTAGATTGACAAGCCATCTGCCTGACACTGGTCTGAGTGGAAAGCTAAGACCTGACAGCGAGAGATGTGTCCTTGGCTGTTTTCTCCTTGGGAATGCAACTGTTGTTACTTACCCAGCTTCTCCGAAAGAGGGAACCAGCTAATTAGGTCTACAATTGCCACTTATCAAAAAGAGCATCTGAAGCCTCCCAGTGATATTTTTTCCTTCTCTGTCTGCTATTTCTAAGGCACCTACGAATGTGGTACATAAGTACCATCTGGATACCTGGCTAGTGACCAACAGGCTGTGATATGTGAGGGGTTTTAAATAAAAACAAGAGAGCAGAGAGTAGAAAGAGTCCACAAAGAGGGGAAAGAGTAGACAGCAGCATGTTTTAATGGAGGCTAGAAAAGGTATAAGTGAACTTAGAAACAAAGAGAGACAAAAAAAAATTCCTTTGTCCAAGATTTCCTGCTCAAAAGAGAAGTATGTGAAATCTTCTAGGAACTTTCCTCGGTATATTTATATTGCCTGGGAAGTGTGCTTGCAGACTAGCAGGGCTGCTGCGTTGACTCTAGAGATGA
Organism: Neopsephotus bourkii; assembly: GCF_033783945.1. Taxonomy (NCBI): domain Eukaryota; kingdom Metazoa; phylum Chordata; class Aves; order Psittaciformes; family Psittacidae; genus Neopsephotus; species Neopsephotus bourkii. The sequence continues at coordinate 2,233,218 of NW_026901177.1, forward strand.
ACTCTCACGACAGAGCAGGAAGATCTCTGCAGAGAAAACTTCTTCCTTCTCTGCTAGGAGAACCTCTGCACCTCACACTGGTGCCAGCACTTATTTACATTCATAGCATTGATGTGCTGGGATTTTATTGAGGAAGTGCACAGCTTTGAGATCAAGAGTCTTGGCTTCCTTCTCCCTTACCGTGAATTCAAGAAAATTTATAGTTTTTATTTGGTTCATAGGAAATCAAATAAACCTTACAACATGGGAATTTACCTTTTTGATAGACCTTAGGAGTTATGAATAGCCTACTTCAACGTTATAGTGTGAAGACACTTGTGTCTTCTTGCTGATGATAAATTCACCCCTGCCAGTAGTTTACTGTTTGTGTTAGCACTGTCCCCCAGGTGGGTGTCCGTGTGTTCAGAGAATGATGTTTCAGTTTGTCAGAATGTCTTTGTTGAGAAAACTTCTGTTGCCAAATATTGGGAATTTTCTCTGAATGATTCTGGAGCAGAATTAGGGCTTCTGGTGTGATGACAGAATTTTGCAAGTTCTGTGATGGCTTTTGACAATCCATGTCCCAGCAGGGAAAGACTCCTCACTTGAAACAGTCAACTTCAGCACACAGGAAAAAGGAAAAATAAAACCTGCCTAGAAACTCAAACCTAGTTTCAAAGGGGATCTTCTCTGACTGAGCTGAATTACTGCAGATATCTCTACACAAGCATACTTGTGTAGGGAACCATCTAAAACTGGGCGTACGTAACAAAGACATCCTGTTCACGCTTAATGCACCAGATAAATTGCTTTAAAATGCACAGTTATTTTGTGAGTTCTTAGTGAATAAGTGCATCCACGTATGCATCTCTGAAGAGATTTTTAATTAATTGCTTTCAGTCATTTTCTTCCTGTAAAATTAGAACAATGATGGAATAGAGAGGGTTGTGGAGTTTGGCGGGGGAAAGATTATGCTAATCCACTTGAAATACAACTAAAACAGAAAGCAAGAAGAGATAAAAGCAATTTATTTTTTTTTTTCAAAGCCTGTTTACCTGTGACAAAATCCTCCCCAATCAGCTGCCTACAAATTACTGGATTATCTTAATTAAACTCTACCAAATATGACTTTCTGTGGATTTCACCACCAGAGAGTATGTCTTGTGATGCTTTTTGCAAGATGGGAGAATACATGTTTCATGCAATTAATAATTAGGAGAGCAGCAGAGCTTTTAAAGAGCAAAGTAGCAGCAAGATCAACATCTTATATGGAAGCCAGTGAAGAGGGGGAGTTTGTCAGAATTTTACACTACACCCTTTGCATCAGTAGCATGGTTTTTAAAAAGTGAGGGAACCTTTCAGTTGCAGATGCTCCAGTTAGTAAAATGCTATGGTTAAAAATGAACTTCCTTTGTTCCTTGCTTGGATTATTGCTTCCTGTGCCTTGAAATACGTATGCTCTGTTGAAGGAATTGAAAGATGTCCTAGTCGAAGTGATTTTTCCTCTTAGGTTTTATTCCTGAAGCTCTTATTTCCTGGATCAGTAAACTTTGCCAGATCATAGAATCACAGAATGGTTTGGGTTGGAAAGGACCTTAAAGCTCATTCAGTGCCACCCCCCTTGCCATGTGCAGGGACACCTTCCACTAGACCAGGTTGCTCAAAGCTCCACCTAACCTGGCCTTGAACACTGACAGGGATGGGGCAGCCACAGCTTCTCTGGGCAACCTGTGCCAGGGCCTCACCACCCTCATAGTAAAGATTTTTTTCACAATATCTAAGCTAAATCTCCCCTCTTTTAGTTTAAAGCCTTCCCTCCTTGTCCTATCACTAGATGCCTGTGTAAAAAGTTCCTCTCCAGGTTACTTCTAGGTCCCCTTTAGGCACTAGAAGCAATTATAAGGTCTCCCCTTGAGCCTTCTCCAGGCTGAATGCAGCCTCCTTAAATCTGATTTGCAAGGACTGTTTTTCGCAGCTGAATTTGTTCTTTCCCCATCATCACAACAGCAGCTCTGGAATTCAACATAATAATCTTAAGAACTGCTCATCAATAGCTAGATGGCCCCAGTGATAGAAGACCAAGAAGCACAGACAAGCTGTTGTCCTTTTTTGCCCTTCAAATCTTCTATATTTGTCGGGCAAAAGGGACAACAGCTTGTCTGTGCTCACTGATGCCATGGTTAAGATGTGGTTATCTGAAGCCTCCTTCTGCAGCTGCCTCACTAAGTCATTAAGATAGAATAATTTAAGAGTGTTTAGACATGCCAGGACTGCAACTGCTCCTTGCTCTCCATATCTCACCCCCCGCTATGTTCTTCTGCTTTTGTTACACCAGCTTTGGTGTTTGTTGGCTCTCAACTGGGATCCCTCAGCCAGCCAAAACCAAAGCACAGTTTTTGGGAGGCTGAACTGGCTCACCAGAGGGCCAGGAGAGCCTGGGAAGGTGCTGGAGAGGGTGGCTGGATGGGAATGGGAATGGAGTGGGATAACAAGGGACAATGTGAGCCCTGGGGCAGCTGCAAGCTACGAGGGCAGCCTGGCTGCTGGGTCCCCTGGGCTGTCCCTCCCAAAAAAATCATACATTCCTAACTGAGGTCAGAGAGTCAGTCTATTTGGCAGGGGCACTAAGAAGCACTGTGGATGGAGAGGGACACAAATCTCTGGAAGGACTTAATAATCCTTTATTTCTTCTGACTTTGGTTTAACCATGGGTTGTGATGCTTTAAGTACCACATATTAATTAGAAGTGGTAGGAATCCCCAAAGGGATGATACTCCTGGCCTTCTCACCATTCCTAGTTTGATTTATTCCAAATTATTGCTCTGAAACATTATTTATTCACTCAGGAGCTTGGCGTTTATAAGGTCTATCTAAATTTGCAAATAACTAATGGTTGTCAGTAAGGAGTACCACTCTGCTGAGGTGGAAAATAGCTTGCCCGCAAGTAAAGTACAGCCAAGTATACTGAATGTTTTCTGCAATACTTCTTTAAGGCAGGCAATGTTATCTTGTCCCTTCTTTGGTACCGCGCCTCAGCAAGCATGCAAGGACAGTGCCTGGATGGTGACCTTGGACAGATGAACCACTTTAGGTTTCAGCCCCCCTCTGAATCACTGATCCACTGAAAGGAAATTGGGGAAATGGGACAAATGCTCTTTTGTCTCCTCTGGTCTTCAAAACCTTTCTGCCAGTGGTTGACTTAGAGCACACAGAGTGGGAGGGACATTGAGTTCAGACAAAATTGCTGTGTACCTGGGAATGGTCAGGATAGAGGTCTTGGCTCCTTATGCCCATCACGTCCACAGTCTGGAGATTCTGCTATAACCCAATTTCAGTGTTTTGGAGACGCTTAAGGTTTAGAGACAGTTTGAAGTGTTTCTCCTTTCCTCTGAAGGACACCTTCCCCACTGTTTTTGGATCTTCCAGTTCCATCATGGGGAGCTGTGGTTCAGGTCAGGGCCAAGGATTCAGTAGGTAGGATAGGCTGGTGCAAGCTTTGATGAGGTTTTGTTCAGTTATGTGATGCAAATGATTACCTAAAGAGCTTGTGCATTTACTGGAGTAGTTTTGAAAGGCTGATGAGGACCTCAGAGTTGCCATATCCCTCCTGTGAGGTTCTAGAAGATGATAAGTAAACAGTGGGGATGCCCAGGTGCACTTGTGACTGTTGCTGCCTTCAGCCTTTCAAGGGTCTTAGAAGAAGATGATACAGCTGCAAGATGTTGCTGTGTGTTCCTGTGGAGCTTATCAGTGGAAGCTCTTTGCTCCCAGCCAAGCATCAAAGGCACTAAAGCACGGGCCAGAGGGGCAACCAGCAATATGAGCATAGAGAGTTGGAATTTGACTTTTTCTGTGTTTTCTCTCTAATAATTAACTGCTTCTTTAAAAGTGGTCCACACAAAATTATTCTGCTTGGCACAAGCAGAGATGTGGGTTAATTATGAGTAATAGGACAGGTTTATATTAAGAAAGAAAAAGTATTTGAAGATCTAATAGGAATTTTAGTGGTATTCAGGGGAGTTTCATTTCAGGATTTCATTCCAGATTACATTGAGTCAATTTTTGCCCTAGCAAAGGTACTCTGTGTTTGCTTTGATTTTAGTTCCTCTGATTCTTTTCATTCTCTTACTCTCCCTAAGCAGTTTTAAATGTACCCTGATATAATACGAATGCATGTGTATCGTCCATAGTGGCTCTCGCTGTGTGCCTTGCACACAGTGCTTGCTGTGTGCAATGTAGTCATGTTTCTGTTTTTAGAATAAATATATAGGATGGTTGGACTTTAAAATAACTGAAAATGTAAAAAAGACCATCTAATGGAGTCTTAACACTACTGGTTCATTCTGTGCAGTCACAGCAACCTCGTTGATCCAGCACACACCTGACTTGCTATGTAAAGTAGTTGAACAATATAGCTCACTCAGTAGGAGACTTGAGGTTTCCTTCTATATGGCATAAGTACAGAAAGAAAATCATTCAAAAGGCAAATATAGTCATGTTTTATAACCTTTTCCTCCTCATTTGTTTCTGAGTCAAAAGAGCTTGGTGTTTTGACAGGTGATTTTTTGTTTTATCTCTGGTAAAAAGCACTTGACAGAAATTCTTCGCCCAACTGATTTTCACTGCTTTTAAACAGTGCACCAGATGTTAGTTAGTTTTCTTTTTGTCTGTTACTTTCACAAGTCTTCCATAGCTCCTTGGCATGTCATCAGACCCCTGCATGACAAAAGTTAAACCACATCACCCACTTGCTTGACTGCACCTGTGGTGAGCATCCATGTAGCACCTACCTGCACAGGGAAGAACTGGGAGTGACAACTCCAGGGCTTGCCATGGACTGGGTCTTGTAAGACCATAAACTTTGGCATTAATGACCCAAAATAACTAGATTTGTTGTTAAAAACTGTATTGGTGTTTTTATGTACTCACACTGTGTCAATCCTTACTTCCTATGTACACCCGCTGTGCAGCTGGCCCCTGCTCTGCCAGTGGTCACCCTTATTTGTTCGCTCTTTCAGTGTTTTCTCTCCTGCACTCAGTGCATCAGTGTTGATGCTCTTTTGCTGCCCTCCCTGTTGGCTGTCTTCATGTCATGCAATGCGCAAGACAAGCACAACAGGAGAGGCTACAATGTGGGAAATTTAGAAATTTCCATGATGGTGTTTTTTCCTTTCAATTTGGCTGCACATTTTCCACAGGGAGAGTTAGGGAAAATACAGGGACATAGCAAGCACTGTAAGAGAATGGCCCATGCAGTGTGTGATGGATGATGTTGACTATTCATTTTAACAGAGCTTCAAGAATTCAAACACTTTTCATGAATATTCATATGAAACAAAGCTGTTTAACCTGGCTCTCACATCTGTCTAGTGGGAACACTTCAGTGCTTATGTGTTGCTCATACGACTACTTGCAAGACATGAATTTTAAACCTGACTGCTCAGATAGGAATGGAAATCCAATATGAAACAGTATATTTGGTTGTGAAATTTGCAATTCACTTTCTCTAAGTTAACTACACACATCATCTAATCAAGGAACACCACATGACTGAACTAAGCAACACAGTATGAATTTGCAAACATTTGCCATTCCCAAAAGATCTGTAAGCCAAGAGCCGTACACTGAAGAAATTCTCAAATATCAAGTAAATAAATTAGAAAATTGCATGAGCTCCATAGACAATCCATAAGCAGAAGGGTGATTGAGGTTTGTGGCAAAAAGTACTCATGGAGCTTCTGAAGTAAACAGAGAAATTGTTTCTCAGCACAGTGAATCAATATGATGCAATTTGGTTCAGCATCTGCTCTCTAGCGATGGAGCAAAGGGAATGATGAGAAATTTTGGAGTCACTTCTGACAGGCCCTAGATGAATGGATATTTGTTGCTGGCAGAAGTTTTTGTAAGTGGTCTAGTTCTGAAAACAGATTTAGTTCTGGATCATGGGATTTGCGTTATGTCTTATTTTGCACTTGAAAATGCCTGAAATATTAACCTGCTCCTGCTGCAAAAATTTGTTTAGCAGTTTGCCTTATCTGGAGCTCTACATTCAGCCTCATTCCCTGAACACCACCATCTGTATTTCTATTGCATCACTAGTACTCCTTCCTCAAAGGTGAGGAGAGTGCACTAGTTGAAAAGCAGGGTTATTACACTGTCCCTTTTGCAAAGAGGTTGGGGGACTTGCCCAAGTCCCCTGAGAATTATGCAGCTGGGCATGGGCTGAACTCAGTTTTTGACTTCCTTGTGGTTTTACACATTCAGCCCCTTCCCTCAGAAAGGCGCTGAAGTAAAACAAAGTAAAATAGTCTAAGCCTCTGGACAGAAGTGAGACAAGAAGGAAAAAATACATACTCGATTTCCACATACATTGCTCATTTCTGACACAGATTTAATATCTCTGCATAATATCTCTTTGGTCCATACTGCAAACCACTAGAAACAGTTTCTTTGAGAGAAAGTTTTCACTGTTATCACTGTTATTCAGTAGTGTAAATAACACAGGTAGAAATTATTTCCCCCCCCAATTTGCAATGCAAAGTAATGCAATTGACTGAAAAGTTGTTGCTTGGATCAAATGGAGAATATTTATGTTATGTTACCTAAGAAAAATTCTCACCCTTCCTGATCCAATATAGCTGCTTCTCTTTGGCACAGTCTGTGTTTATTTTGAAGGAATGCATTTAGCATTTTAGCTGTTAAATTTTCATTGGTGTTTTGTCATTAAACGAATTATATCATGACCTATTTACAATGTAGTATAGTACACTGAATTCTCCTTAAAGGGGACATTAGTTAGGATGAGTAAATTCAAATTACTGGGTAAGTCCCTGCTAGATAGGGATTCTTTTTCTAATGAAGATTTAATGAAAACAATCAATCTAACACAATTCTCTGAGTTGTGAACCGTTGACAACAGTATTGTAAAGTATGCTTAATGACTCCCATATTAAAGTAGATTTAAAATGACACCATAACCTTAATTTTAAAACTTAACACAGCAAGTGATACCATAGCTCTTACTGCAAGATATGATTCTTCACTTCTTTAAGTGCATTTTTAAATGCTCCTATGAGAAGCACTTCGGCAAGCAGAACATTTTATTGTTACTAAATACCACTCACTCTTAAGTCTCTCTGTTGTTTGGGAATGAAACTTTAACACACAAGTCAAAACAATCCATCAACACAGGGAATATCGCACTTGCATCAAATATAACCATCATAAGGATTTTACATACACGGGGACGTAAGATTTTAATTCATTCAGTTCTTGTTACTTATCTTGGTGGGGGTCATATACAGTGACAAAAATGCAAACTTGCAGCCCTGCACTGACAAGGACCCCATGCAACCTCGCTGCCTGTTTTGCCATGTAGATCTGACTCTGATGTTCGGACATTTCCTTGGCTGGTAATGATAAACAGGCGCATCCTCAAAAAGTACATGAGGCTTCTAACTTTGCATATCATCTCTTGAACTTCTGACTGGGAAGAAGCAAGCAGTTTCAAGGGGAAGCTTTCCTGTTATACTACTGGGTGCTCATTCCCCCCCTCAGCCCTCACTCACAACCCTTTCAGCATCCAACTAACCGTTGTTTGCACCCTTTCCCACACTGTTTTATCTCAGAGGGAGGAAGAGTGGCAGGGGGCTGGCAGTGGCACAGGAGGAAATAGTAGCTTTTTCTGTCTGAAACTACAATTCTCACCAAGCAAGACAATGCCAACAGTGCAGAAGAAGCTTTGATTATGCAAAATGGATGGACACATCACACCTTTTTTTTGCAATAGGTTATAACCTGAGGAGTTCCTCACCCAGAAAAACCCTTCCGCAAACACATGCACACCCCACCCCCCTGCCTCTGTTTTCCCCTTTTCAAGTGACATCGGTGGCACTCCAGACACATTTGACACATTAATAGCATGTCTCCCTCATCTTACAGGCTCCATAGCTTTCTTCTTCCCCATTTATTTTAGGGCAGCTTCTCCTCTGTCTTCTCCCATCTCAGAAACAGCCCAGCTGGCTCAGTAGAAAAGGAGTAAAGTGTTTTCTGCATGACCTCTATGTATTTTACTCCGTGGGAATGGCGATGTGGAATGCACACTCAGCAGGCAGCAAGATTTGAGCCAATTTGTCCTCAAGGCATTTCTGCCATAAACTGCAGGGATGTTAGCAGTATTCCCCCCTTGGCTCTCCCCCCTTCCTATCACCCCCTCCCCACAGCCGCCTCACCGCTGCCGACTGCACCTGGCTGTGCTCGGAAAGCCAGTGATCAAAACACAAACAATAGGCACCGAACAGCAACAGCTCCCTTTGTTTCCCATGCAAATCCTACCTCCGATAGTTGTCACATCTTCCTCCGAGGCGAAGCCTAATTATTAATAAACAGAGATCCAGCAGAATCCTCCAAACTGCCACCAGTTGTCAAGCGCTGTCATTGTTCCCTCCTGGTGCTTAAACCTTTTTTGACCATTAATGTCACAACCCCTGCTAACTCATAGCTTAGTACTCCCTGCTCAAAATGTCTGAAATAGTTTGGAAGGACAATAGGAATGACAGGCACACTAGACAGCTATGCTTGAAATTAGTTATCTCAAGCTGACTTAAGGCTGTTTCATAGTGCTTTTAAGGCATTGCACTTAGTAGGGTTTATTAACCTAGGCTAGACATGTCATTCCTGCTTTTATTCAGTGCTGTAATAGGATGTCTGCTAGAAATGCAGCGATAGGTCTAACTCCATTCATCCCTCCATAGTTTTTAAACCTCCCCAGTGGAGGAAATAGCTTCAGTCATCCTTAAACTTACTGAGGCTACTGTTTCTGCAGAGCAGGGTTTCACACATTGTTTTGAAACTGAGGAGAAAATCACTCGCGGGAATGGAAGGTGCCGTAGCTCTCAGGACTGATGTGAACGGCAAGAGGAACGCGACAGCATCCACCCCCACTGTGAGCAGAGGCTGTCGCAGGCATAAGTGGAAGCAGCGATTGGCAGCTGAAAGTTCATAAAACTCCATAAGGCAGATGTGGCACAAAGTGAATGAAGGGGATGTATGGACTATACTTTGGTTTGTATTTACAGAGTGACAGATGTCCACTACACTTACTAAAAGGCAAAACACAGTTTGCAGATAGCAGGGTCTTAGAATCTAAATTTGCAAGTTGACAGCATCTGGGATAAGCAGAAGAAACACAAGCAATGCATGGCATTTGCGGTGCCTGTGATGTGGAGAAGAGCAGTGGTGAGAGGATGCTGTTGGAGACTGTTTTCAGTAAAACTGTGCACATCGGTAGATCCCAGGACAGAGACATTAGTGCTCTTCTGAGGTCTTGGAGCCTTTTTCTTCTTGGTTGTCGGTCAATAATCAGCCCAGGTCAAGATGGATCAATGTGTGTTAACATCTGCTGTTACTTCAGTGTTGTTGATCCCAGTGTGGTCCCTAGTGGACAAAAGTAAAAGCCACTAGCACAGATGGTGCCAGCAGCACCGACGCGCAGGCTGAAGGACTGGAGAGACAAGTTGGTGCCAAGGCAGGCTGTGAGAGAGCAAGTTAGCTCTTTTGCTGCTTGTTTAGCATCTGCCTGATGTTTTGGTACCACCTAATTCACGGCCCTTGGTTTACAATGAATATACCATGCATGGAGACATCTCAGAAATGAAAGACATTTAGAGAGATTAAAGGGCAAAGCAGATCACAGTGAAAACCCAGCTGTGCCTCAGACCATGGAGAACGAAGGGGTTAAGAGAACACTAATATGCATTAGGTTTTTAAATGTTAGGGATTGAGGGCACTGAGGGCTAGTTAAGGTCTAATTCTTCTCCTTTGAGAAGCTTAGATTTGGATTTGTGTTCTACTGTGACTGTTACAGACTATTTGAAAGTTGCTCTTGCAGAAGAGGCTGCTGGTCTGTGCTGAACAAGTGGTAAATTCTGCCTTGTTCCTGGAGGGAAAAATGGCCAACTTAAACCATCCTTTTTTTTTTTTCCCAGATGACTTCCTGCCACCCGCACAGATGCCCACAGTGCTAAGGGCTTTACCAAACACCATGTCAGTGTGTGTGCTCAGTGTGGTCTGCAGGTCTCCTTTATGAATTTGCCTTCATGGAAACTTGAGTGAAAGCAAGGTTGTTGCTGGTGCAGGCAAGCCATAGATGCTGATGGGGACATCTGGGGCTATGACAAGCATGACATTTGTCCCTGAATTAGCACTGCTCATAACAGGTCTGCCTTTACTTGCTGTCACTCTTGGACATCCTCTCTTCCCCTTTTCACCTCTGCACTTTACACAATCAGTTTTGGAGGGGAGGTCTTGAGGCTCCAGTTCTGTTTCTCCATTTAGAGTGGGGGATTATTAGAACCTTAAGTTTCTCCCAAAACTGATGTGAGCAAAGGGGACTTCAAAGTTTGTAGGCATGAATTTCAAGGTGCACAATTACATGCTGACTGCTAGCATGGCTGCCAGAACAATACCTGCTTTGTGAATAATTCACTTTTTCACTGCCGTCTATCTAGCATCTTTCATAAGCATTACATTCACCTTAAGGCAGGAAAGAAAAAAGGGGAAAAAAAGTTCTCCTTGTCCTGAGCAATATACTTCTGTCTCATTAATTGATTTGCAAGTGGTATGACACAACAGTTCAAAAGACATTAGATTCCTATTGGAGATACACAAATTTAGGGGTACAGACTTTCTTGATGCTCTTTTGTGGTATTGTAGTGCTGAACTGGGCACAACAGTGTTCAAAGACAGGTTAAAGCAGGTGATCTTTGCAACCCATGTTCACAGTTCCCCCTTTAGGCATGTTGGGGGCTCATAAAAATTTGAATGACTACCCCAGCTCCTCCCTTATGCAGTAAACAAACTAGCCATGGATCTCCCTGCCACAGCAATCCCAAAGGCTTCAATCCTTTGCAGTAGGTTAAAGTCAATTGAATGTGGTCAACACATGATAACTACCTGTGAGGGCTGAGTAACGTCCTTATTAATGTCAGGTAGTAACTGAAAGGGAGAGGTAAACTATTCAAGGTGCAAGAGTTAGGCTAAAAGGGAATGATGAGAAAGATCATATAGGGTCTGATTAGTTCAAAATGGTTCAGTGTTAGGGAGATATTCTGTGATACTTGCCCTTTCCCCAGACTTTTTCTAATCGCTGAACAACAGCAGCAGCTGCCATCAGTCCCATCAGTGTTGGAACTCCTCCCTGTCTTTACCAGGGTTCTACTGTTGTTGTATTTTTCTGATGCACCAATCTGCTCTTTGCTGAAGAGAAGATACAAAGAGTGGTGGAGCACTGCTCTGATCTGGTATGACAATTTTCTGTCTTCCTGGACTGTGAGAATGCTGCAAAGTACAATTGTCCTGTTGAAACAGAGGGCACACATGTACTTGAACTTTGCCCTCCATCAGCAAAACCCTATTGACTCCTGTAGGGGCTGAGATTGCTACTGAGCCCTGCAGTGGTAGACCCTCTTTGAGAAAACTCACTGCCTGCAAAGGAGTTGCAATAAGTGCTTCTGTTTCTGACCGGTATTTGCTAACGAAATGGCCAAGGAGGATGATGAATGGGAAGAATTCAGGAGATTTGTAGTTTGCATGCTCACTGTAAGTCAAACAATATAATGAATGGAGCAACTAGTGTATAATTTCATTATGAGTCATCCTAATTATAACAAGAATTTGATAGGTACATAACTAGAAAGTGTAGCTATCTGTTACAAATGCACATTTCTAATTGCATAGGGAAGTACACAATGTAATTAAAGATGCAGGTTCACATACAGTAACCTTTTCTTCCCCTGTGGTGACAAATTCTCTAAGAGCAGTGTGAATTTGTTCTGAAGTTGCTTACCTATCAGACAGCATCCTTTCTACCCACTTGCTGAGTCTTTTTGAAACAGCAGCATGGTGTCTCACTAATCCATAGATACTTGGTGTGAATTGGGTATTAAAGGAATTGCAGGAATGATCTGTTGATAGCTCTTCCATGTTGGGTCTCTCTGTAGAGTCTCAGTGGTCACTGCAGCTTTAGGCTGGCAAATAATACAGCTGAGATGTGCACGGCAGGTAACAGGTTATATTAAGTATATATAAGTACAGTGTATATGAAAGTTAGTCTTAACATTAAGAGGGATCCTTCTAAAGAAGCCGAATTCTGTCATACATGTCTAGATACTCTCAGGGTTTGTGGTGTCTGAACTCAGGACTGAGTTTTGGAGAGGGCAGCTATTTCCTAAAAAGGGTGAGTATAATGTAGGGGCAGATAAATTCCTAACAGTTGTCTTGGCTAAATGCATTAACCCCATCTCTGTCTTTTAAATGAAAGAATTATCAAGAAAGTTGGTTGAAGTCAGTCCCTGCATTTACAGCTCTGGCTGTCTCCCTCCTTTTTCCAGTGGTAAAACAGGCAGCACCTGTGTCTTCTACACCTTCAGAGTGCAACAGCTGACATGCTGCCACAGGAAATCACTCAGGTTATTCTGAGTGACTAGTCATAGATCATTACCTTTAGCATAAAGTCAGAAATCACTTGTTTACTGATGGTGAAATGCAACCCTGTGTTTGGCCATAGTCTTGCAGTATCTCTCATGCTGAGAATCATAGAATGTAGGTCCTGGAAATCTGCTCATTTAACTGAGTTATATTACACTGACTAGCTAATCACTTTCACATACTGTGTGATTGTCCCCCTTTACATGCCAATTCTGTCTTTTTCTTGCATAGCTCTTTTTGAGCCACTTGCCTAGGAGAAAATAACTACATCTGGAGTGTTGTTAAATGACCCAGAAGTTGCTGCTCGGCAGGCTGATGATATTTGATGCAAATACGTGGCTTCTTGCTGTGAAAATCTCTTTAGTTGACAATCCACTGAGTACTTTTGACAATAGTTGTCTGAGGAGTTAAAACACAGGCTCCTCTTTGCATAGTCACACTATCATTCTTACAGAACTGCCAGTATTAAATTCTTCCTGTGCAGTTTCAGTGGAGGTCTTTCTACTCCCCATTTGTTCGACAGCTGTTGGTGCGCACTGCTCCTTCTCTTTGCCTTCAACTTTTGCCATCTGCCATCATTAACTTGCCCAGGTGTCGGAAATCTTCTTGCTCTTCTCTTGTAAACATTATTCTGCCTTCTTCTTCCCTAACTCAACCTTCATTTATATAGAGTCTGCAGGCTAGCTGTTCTCAGAACATCTGCTACATTTCATACTTTACGGGGGCGGATGGGGAACAGAGTATATATACTTGCTTGCAGAAATAAAGACTCTTTAACCCATCCTTTGCTTTCTGTCTTCAAGAGCTTACTTTTTCCCTGCACTTCTAGATGTGCCAGTTAATTAATACTTGCCAGCTGGGATGTTACCTAGAGCAAATGTACCATAAAACAGAGCTAATTTTCAGAAACATCAAAGCTTCTACATACTGCATCAGTGTTAGTCCTCAGTGGTATCAAGGAGCAGCAGAGAGGGGACATACTTAAGACAGTTATCAGAATAAATCTTTTTTTTAACTCTTCATACTGCTTCTACTGGTGCAAACAGGGACCCCTCTACTGACTTTGATATGTTTTCTGCTCAGGCATAGGTCAGACATCCTTTTATGATTACTTGGAAGGGAAATCCAGACTCAAAGAGCATCTTTCACAATGATGGGTAAACTATTGAATTCTTTTGGCAGAGACAACAAAATTAAATGATTTTCTGGTGTGCCCAATCCTCTTCAATAAATCACTGAAGATTGACTATAAGTTTGAATGGCAACAAAACAGAATCCAACAAAACAGGATACTTACACAATGCTGCTTTCTGGACCCAGTGAATGTTTACTGCTTAAAGGTTAGTAAAATATGTATCTGAGGATGCACACGCAGTTGCTGGGGATGGTCTCCAGGCTGAGTGATGAGTAATTCCAACCTGATTTCACACTTCAGTGATTTTACTCTCCTCAGTTTGGGTCTCAATACCAGTGCTTTCAAAGCCTGATTTTGTGTGCAACTGTTGGGCAGAGATGGTTTCCTGCTCTGAACAGTTCTGCTGAGCAGCAATTGCTGCCTGCTGCTTTCCCATTTGTTAAGCAATGGATTACTGTTCAAACATTTGTAGCCCATGTTGTTCTAAGCGCTGTGTGCAATTCTCCAAATTTACTCCTCTCCCGGAATGCTGTGATCAGAGGTTGTTTCTTGCTTGTTCAATAATTTCCTGAAGCACTGCTCCAATCAACGCTGCTGTGATTTCCTTGCTTTCTGATGGATAATGCATTGTGCTATTCACCTTTCATAGAAAACCCAAATTGGCCACTTAAATACTCTCTGATTTTACATACAGTGCCTAGCTGTTTCTCCACCAGCTCTTGACAGATTTTCCTAGCCATGCTTTCCTATTCCTATGTTAATATTACATCTCCAGCCACTTCAGCAAGATATTGCTAGATAATTCTTTCCTTGCCTTTTTTTCCACTCCCCTACAAATCACTTGCTATGCAGAGCAATCCTTTCTTCAGGATTCAAGTATCTCCTTTAATCTGGTCTTCCTTTTATTCTTTACTCAGCTGCTGCTTTGCTTTGGTGGAATAGTCACTTCTCTGATGAAGCTCATGCTGCTATTTCTGTTCTCTCTCTTTTTGAAAGGTCTTTTGCATCAGTGAAATGCCTGTTTGGGTTCTTTGATGGCTTGGTGCTGTATGCTAAGCTCTACATGCCAGGTGTGAAAGATCAAGTTGTGGAGAAAACATGCACAGGGGGAGGGAAGGGGACTTTGCTGTGCCTGAGTGAGAGGAGTGTTCAATGAAACAATAACAGAAGCAGACAGGTAAATAGGCTGGAACTCAGCATCTGTAATGTGCAGAGGTCATTTTGCAGCACTGTACCTCAGTTTCCCCACTTGTAAGCTAAGAATAATCCTCTGCCTTTATAAAGTGCTTTGTGAGCTTTACCTGAGAACTGAAACAAGATGACTGAAATACGGTTTTGTTAAGCTTATATTGTTCCTGACTTCCTGATAAACTTGAAATTCAGAATAGCAAGAGCCTAAAACTGCCCGAAGTAGCTTCTGTATTGTGCAGTGTGTTTTGTGCTGTATGTTGCTGGTCTTATACGTCTGCTACTGAAGGCACAACCTCTCTTGCAATGTCCTCACAACCATCTTGCAGACATTTTACTTTTCTTTTTTGGACTACAAGGCATCCAGAAAGAAAGGCTGTTTTCTATATGTGTCTAAGATGTCAGAGCCATCAAGGTCTCAGCACAGCTGTCATAACTTCACTGGCTCCATAAGCCCCTCTCAGTTTTCCTAAACTGAGGACAAGCAGCACATCTCACAATACTTGCTCTGGCATGGGCATTAGAGCTGCCTTTTAGCTGCGGAGGTGCGCAGAGGCACGCCTGTGCAGGAAGGGCAGAGCAGCACCTCACCCACGATGGGCCCTTGTTTCCCCTCAGGTTGTGGAGGCAGTGGTTGCCTCCAGGCTAATGCCAGGACACGCTGTGCATTAATTACCAGGACTGTGCAGGGAGCTGGGGGTTTGCACCCTCCAGGAGAGCTCAGGGTTGTGCTGGCCTGAGAACAAGGTGCCAGGAGACAATTTTTCTTCCATTTTCCCCCATCTGTGTTTTGATGTTCTCTGGCTCTTGTGTCTGTGATCACCATGGATGCTTACATGGGATGTTGCAGGTGATGCAGCCCTGCTTGGAGGGTGAAGAAGCAGCTGGGGAGCAGGACGAGCATTGGGCTGAGTTCAAAGCCCAGCCTGTTTGGAGCAAATGGGCAGGTGGGGACAGGAGAAATCTCTCATAAGATGCAGCTTTTTGATTTTATTGACCTAGTCTGTATCAGGTGCTCGCATGCTCCTTCAGGGTGTGTGGTTCCCACCAAAGCTACTGACAGAGGATTTACGGTTGTGAATCTAAAAACTCACCGAGCTTCAAAATCTGTCCTCAGTTTTCCTGTGTAAACCTGGAGTGACCAAAGGGATTCGACTGTATTTACTGAAGTAGAGCTGTTCGGGATTTATACCACTGAGGGCAACATCTGATCTTAAACATCCATCTTAAAACATGTATGGGTTTCGTACTAAGTTATTTCCCCCATGTGAAAAGCTTACAGCCCCTATACAAAGCTGCCACCTCTTACCCATCAGCAAAGTAGCTGAGGACACAAGATATGTTTATGGATAAATGATTTGGCAGGGGGCAGGGGGGGGAAATGGTATTTGGAAATCAAGCAGATGGTTTCCAAGAGGAAAGAGGCAGAGTGATAAAGGTTTGCTTTTAACACAGGCTACAAGGATACTCCTTTGCCATAAACACGCTTTTTTTTCATTGATAAATCTCTTTTTTTCCATCCTCTCTGATACATTTTTCAACTCTGCGTATGCAAAATATTAATGTATTATCAAAGCCTGAAGTGAATAGGACTCCAGAGGAATTTAGCCAGTGAGTTACCTCTGGTTTTCATTACTTAATGCTATTTGTTTACATCTATTTGAAATGATTTTATACTCATTATGCTCACTGAAGTAATGCTACATTGTTTCTCTACTTCAGGTTATTTTAAAAGCAGGGAAAAGAAAAAGGAACAACTTGTCCATAGATACACCTATAATCTGACCTTTACTCTGAGGAGTCTTAAGTAGATTCTCTAGATTTTTGTGTCTGTACTTGCTCTATTTTTGGACCCTTGGAAATAACCTTGACTCTAAAACTGTGAAATTTCAGGTGCAGAAGCTGCACTGCAAGCTGTGGAGTTCATCCCTATCAGGATGAGGGCCATATCCTTCACAAAAAACACTGCTTGAGGATTTATCCAGCAGTACACAAATCCTGCCCTTCTATTGCAGGGGCTCCCAGCTGAAAATGTAGACCACAGAAACGAGCTATGTTTTAATGGCTAGTGGATAAAACAAACTTGTAAGAACAGTCCCAGAAAGTCTTTATTTTTGCAACTAATGCCCCAGTGCCAGTGTGACCCTGCAGGATCAGGCTCTGGGGATGTGTTTTGGCTTCAGCTGCCTGTGCTGAAAGATGGAAGCACCCTAATGTGCCTCACACATGCACACACACCACACACATTGCATCTCTAACCCTTGACTCACTCCTCCAGTCCATTTCACTCCAGCCCACAGAAGGAAGGATGTCTTTTCTTTACCTAGTTCTTATGCTTAGATTTCAAATAGCTCTTGGTGCAGTAAACTAGTAAAAAAACCCCAGTGCCTGGAAATGCAATACCCTTTGAGGAAAGCATGGAAGTGCAGGAAAAATCCCGAGTCCCATTTATCTCAGACAGCAGGTCTGTTTACCTGTCCTCACCCCCCAAAAGCTGCTATTAGTTTTGCACAGAGAACTAAAGCAACCCTTTTCCTTCTTCGCTTCTGATGCCCACTGGCTCCTGCTTCACTCTCCTCACTGGTGTGGTCAGTGGGGTCATTAACCCCTGCTAGGCTGCGGGGCTTAAGCCATGCTCAGCCTCCAGCAGCAAGCTCTAACTTAATCCCTTAGCAAAGGAAGGGTGACTCTTTGGAATACTTGCCTGGTTCTTCAGACATAATGTACTGTCTGCAGAATGGAGGCAGACAACTGCAACAGGATAACATCCCCTCAGATGTCTCATTGATGTTAACAGGATCAAGTTCATCAAACAAGCGAAGTATCTCTGTTCCTCTTGGTCCAGTGCAAAACCTCTGCTCTGATCAGGTTTAGTTGCTGGCTGATATGGAAGGATCGGGAGACCTATGTGTGTAGGGAGATCTCTTAACCTGTGAAGAATTCAGTGGAAAATCTGTCAAGTGTGAAATGTCCTACCCAGTATCAAAGCATGGTTTTCTCTCTCTTTGTGGATGTGTATGGGCATGGTATAGTGTAGCTGTTGCAGAGGAGAACTGGGAGTATGTTGGGGATGGCAGAGATGGCCCTGGAGCATGAAGCACCCTGTGATGAGGCTTTGCTTTTCCCAGGCATCCTGCCCGATCCTGGTATAGCCTTTCCCAGTAAAGAGCACACTGAAATCTCCCCCAGACTGCATGGTGTGAGAGCCTCGATGCCCTGTGTCAGTGATGGGTGTCTGCCTTGCACCTAGCCTGCAGGATTTAAAGTATCTGTGTGAAAAGCTGTTTCACACAAGAGCCACTTGCCTACTGGTGGGAGGCAGACAGCATGGGTTCATAGCAGCAGAGGGTTCCAAGGAAAGGGCTGCATTCATGTATGAGGTCAGTAATGAGATACTTGTGTGCTTTTGTCAAGATAGGATTCCAAGACAGAGGAAATCCAAACTGTACCTTTCACAGGGGTAAAGAAATGGAAACCCAATTCAGCTCTCAGCTCTACCTGCATTAGTACAGAGCAACACTTCAGCAGTCGATACAGTTAATCCTACCTGTGCTAGTGGAAATGGGCAGAATTTGGCCTTGACAAACATGGGATGACGTGAAGAATTGTTAATCTGGAGCCAATTAGGAACCCAGTGTTACTAGACTGGTAGATAGTAGGTGATGTCTTTCCCAGACACCATGATAGTACAGGTTTAAGTCCAAAAGATGAAGATCTACTTTTTCTTTCCTGTCTTTTGCAAAGAACTCAATCATGTGCATTAATTATTTTGGATGGCTTGGTCCTTTCTGGGTTCCCTTTCAGGGACTCCTTCATTGTGTCAAGAGCTGTGCAATCACTGAAAAAAAAAAACACTGTCTGCCCAAAGTTATCCATGAATTTTATTTCAGTATTTTATTACTAATATTTTAGCTACTGGGATATTCCTTGAAATATTTGAGATACTGTGAAGAAATTTCATGGTATTAATTTTTAATATAGCCATTTTTAATGAAATAGAGGATCAAGATTCTGTGTGTATGTATTTGGTGAGATATGTATGAGATATATTCTCTACTGTACAATTACTACTGTCTGGTATAATTCCTGACTTTAAATGTACACATTTTACTCTTAAAATCTTAAATCCTGAAGTGGGGTTTTGCTCCAGAGATCTCTTTTCCATTTAATAATAACACTCAATAATGTTTGAGTATCCTGGGAGAATCACCTAAATCTAAGTATAAGCCCAGTTACTGTCAAGCAAGATAGTTTCACAAAGGAAGTCTAAAACTTTCCTGAAGTTCAGTGGTTTGACAGGAATATAAACGAGAGGGAAATTTCTCCCTTTGCTGGCATCTGATTTCTGAATCAGATTAATTATGACAACAGCTTTTCCCCCTGCATAATCAGATTTGTTAAAATTTCCC
This sequence comes from Neopsephotus bourkii, assembly GCF_033783945.1. Taxonomy (NCBI): domain Eukaryota; kingdom Metazoa; phylum Chordata; class Aves; order Psittaciformes; family Psittacidae; genus Neopsephotus; species Neopsephotus bourkii. Next base: position 2,252,415 of record NW_026901177.1, read on the forward strand.
TACTAGATTCATAAAACTGTTCTGTGAAACAAAGACAATTAAGTGGTTTTCTTTGGCACTAAGTTCAAATTTGCCTGAACTTTCAACTGGACTCTGGTATCCCATTAGAGTCTGTCTTTGATAATAATCATGTTTCAATTTGATTACTTTCTCTTCTAATTCCAGTCCCCGACCATTCATTTTATTTTTTATAAGAATAGTTTAATTGTCCTTCCATGGCTGCTTGAGGAGCTCCTAGAACAATGCAAGTGAAATACCCTCATTTTTCTGTATTTGCATTAACTCGTCAACTTTATTGTTTGTCTGTAATATGAACAGTAAAATGCCATAATGCAGTCCTGTGCAGCATTTCTCAGTAGTTACTGAAACAGTCTCCTACGTCTCAGCATGGATAATAAGGAGGGAAGATGAGATGCAGAGCTCTGGCCAAGTGCTGTGCTTAACAAAGGTGCTGAGGAGCTGGCTCAGGAGTGTATCATTGCCATGGACAGTCAGCCACAAGAAAGCAAAAAACAAAGCATAAAGATGTGATGTAACCTGTACAAGGCACAGCATTTCTGGGACTGAAGCCCCTCCAGCTCATGGTCTTCTACTCTCCTCTGTCCCCATCTTCTTCCCTCATGTAAATTGTACCTCTCTTGGGCTAGTGATTTCCTTAGGGCTTACTCATAGACTAGATCTATGAAAAGCTGGTGCTGTTTATTATCCGTCAGGATACAGTCACATCTGGCCATCCTAAGATATAGTAATATCACAAAATAAGGAGGGGCACCAAAGGTTTGAGGAGGAAAAGTGAAAAAGCTGCCCTGGCTGAGCAAAGAAAAAGAATTTGTTGGTGGTGGGTAGGATGAAGGGAGAAGGGACAGCAAGGAAGAGAAAGATGTTAATATTAAAAACTTGCTAACACAAATTTAGCACACAGGAGCCTCTCAGGTTCCCAAATCCATGTCCTTTTCCATGAGTGACCAAAGGATATCATAGAATCATAGAATGGCTTGTGTTGGAAGGGACCTTAAAGATCATCCAGTTCCAACCCTCCTGCCATGGGCAGGGACACCTTTCACTAGACCAGGTTCCTCAGAGGCCCATCCAAGCTGGCCTTGAACACTGCCAGGGATGGGGCAGCCACAACTTCTCTGGGCAGCCTGTGTTGGTGTTTCACTGGACATAGAAATGCTTAAGAATTAGATGCGTAGCCAGAAGGCTGTGTATCTCTAATAGCCAGTTAGCTGCAGCACCCAGACAACTGGATCAAACGCAAGCAAAAAAGCACATGTAATATTCTCAATTTTATTTTCATTTCTAATCACCTACTTCTATGCACCTTGCAATTCTCTGGCCTGTTTCAGGGAACAGATCCCCTAATTGCCATGAGAAAAGATACAGCATTTTGTATCTGCTGGTCCTGTGGAAATACAGTGCTTACATAAATTTTTCTTGAACTTGGTCTGTTTGATTCCTAAACCCCTGATTCTGTACTTTGACACTGTAAAAGCCTGATTTCAAACCACTTTTGAAGTAAAGAACGTAAAAAACTCCAAACATGAAAAAAAAGGTAGAAAAGCAGGTAATAGAGGTTAGGTGCTATTCTGCTGTGGCTTTGCTGGGGCCAATATGTAGGGAATATGTCTCCAGATGGAACACTGCTTCTTTCACTCCTCTCTATAGTACTTGCTTAGTATATTTAAGAGAAAAATCTGATCAATGTGACTGAAGGCTGGTTTGTCTGACCTCAAAGTTACACAAAGCTTTATGAAGGAAAAGAACTTCTTTTTGAAGGAAAGAATGCAATACAGCTTTATCAAAGGTATATTGTATCAGATGAATTTGATGATTTTATTTGATAAGATAATTGATTTTCTTGACAAAACCTGTGCAGTAGATCTAATCTCTCTGGACTTTTACAAGGTATTTGACATAGTGAAAAGATTAATCAAACTGGAGAAACAGGGATTAACGTAATTGTGCAGGAAATGTCTGGAGAGCTAGGGAGAGTATATAATGTGTTTGGGGTGCAGTGTCTGCCCCTAGACTCCCTTTAGGGTTAGTGGGGGAACTTGATTGCATTTAGAATTCCAATGTTCCTGGCACAAAATGAGACACGTTAACATTTGTGGCTAAAATGAAATTAGGGTGGGTTATCACAGTAGTGGAGGTCCAGAAAACTGTATTAAAAGGACGGGATAGTCTCAAAGGCTCAGCAGGAGAGACAGAAGCATGAAGAGGATTGTGATGGCACAAAGGGAAAGTGTGAACACTGGAAAATCATGTCATGCATAATAAGTATTATTTTTTAGAATTTATAGAGGAGAAGAAAATTAAGTTAGCTGTCCTGAGGTGTACTGAGGGGCCCTGGAGAAGGAATTTGTGAACCGATGGTTCACAGAACATCGCTGATCCAGGGTCTGATGAGATCCTGCCTGGAGCAGGAGATAGTCCTGATACACAAATTCAGAAAAGATCTGTCAAAATAGGAACAGCTGCAAAGAAATGTAGCAAATGCAGCCTTTATTTGGCTTTGAGAGATGTGATTGTTGTTTATAAATGCAGGGGGGAGAAGACTTAACAGCGGAGAGTGAGAAGAGCTATTTCAACTCAAGAACAGCATCGGCACAGGAACAAATAGGTATAAATGGGTCATGATTAAACTTAGGTTGGAAATTCTGAGGTTTCCAGACATAAGAATGAGGCACTAAATGGGTCTTGGCAAAGAGAAGAGAAGTGGGGGAAGTAAAACCAAAGTAAAACCAAACTGGTTTTAAGACACAGTTTTACTGCTGGATAAAAGGGATCTTATGAAATGGTGGCCTGTGATTGCAGAGGGTTGGGCTCAGAGATGCAGAACCTCCCCCAGTCCTCTGTTTTTCTGCTCTTGTCAGGAGATTGTTAGTCTCGCAATGATGCTGAGAAATCCTACCTCCTGCAAGAGCGTGTCTGAAGAGGGCTCTCAGAAGAGACTTCACACCAGTCAGGAGTGTAGAAAACACCTACTGAAGGCCAGCTCTATGAGTCCATGTGTGAATATCCCTGGTGTGCACATCTGTGGGTGTCAGCATCTTTATGACCTCTGGATGAAAGAATCAGCTTGCTCTGAGTTGGGCAGGCACAGAAGTGCAGCTGCTCTCTTGTTCTTGCCCCACAGAAAAAAAAGCCAGTCTTTCTTGCAACTGAAGGAGTCATGACCCTGTGACCGAAACTTTTATCTAAATCCTGAAATTAGAATTGGTCTGATCCTCAGCTCCCAGGAAACAGCAGCAGCAGGCAGGCATCAGCTCAGCATTTGCAGTTCTTTTCCTCTTTTTCCTTCTTAGTCTCTCTTGCTAAGTGACTTCCAGTAGCCTCTGCCACCTTCATCTGGAAAGCAGCCGTGAACCAAGAAGTGTCCCTTCAGAGGGCTGTGGCATACACAAGCAAAGCATGCAGTGCTGCAGACAGGGCTGCTGCTCTGCTGCAGTATTGTTCACAGGCCAGTGCTCTCGGGATTTGCAGTTGCAGACTCGTCAGAGACTTAATGCATGATTTTACCCCAGTCAGAGTGCATCAAAAACTTCTGCCCTTCTACTACTTGCACCACCAAGATGCAGAGATGCGGTTGGCAGCTCAAGGCTATGCTCATGCACTACATGTATTGAGGATGGCTTCTGCTTTGATGGGACTTGCTCACATCTGCTGGAAAATGCCACAGCTCTGTGCCACGGTGATGTTTCTCAGTAGGTAGTGGGATTAGAGCATAATGCCACAACACTTATAGAGCAGAGTGAAATGTTCTACTAGCATAAAGTATATGTCTCCTTAGCTCATGTAAGGAAGGCTAGCTGAGAAATAGTATGGCTGAGATGTCATGTTACCCATGAAAGGACATCTTGAAACATTTGCTTAGGAGTGACTGAAGCTGCAAAGATGCCAGTCAAAGAGCTGTTCCTATCTGAGCAACCATTTCCACAGCTCATCCTGCAACTGATCCTGCCTTCTGTGCATGAAAGTACTTGCAAAGTCCATAAATTTACTATCATAATCAAGACACAAAGCAAAGGGGACTCTCTGTTCCTACAAGTAGCTGTACCTTTTAAGAATTTCAGACCATGAAGAGTGTACTGCCCTGTACCCATGTGGTATTGTCTGAAATGAAAATACAATTGTGAGTGTCCAGATTCTATATGCATTTGAGACGTACCTGGTACTTCAGGAGAGAGGAAAACACATTTGATTTTGGGAAGTTTTTAGTGTCATAGAGTTAAAGATGGGAAAATAAGCCTAGATCTGTAATCAGTGCAGAGGAGACAGTTTCTCTGAGGAAAAGGGCTCAGATCACACCTCCCTTCCTTCAGGTGCTCTGTGACACCTAGTAGTAGAGCTTCTCAGGCAGAGAGATCTTCACTGTAGTCCTTTGAAACTTTCTGATTAAGGAAATTATTACGGATCTTGTGAATACCATTTGTAATTACTCTGGTGCTGAAAGATTCATTGCCACCTTTTGTCTGAGCAGTATGTGTGAATGTAGATTCTAATACTTTTCCCCAGCTTACTCCCAAGGGGAATGCAACTGAAGGGAGAGAGGCAGTCATAATCTCTGTAGCTGCTGAATGAGCTGTTGACTTCTTGGGCAAGACTTTATTTCATTGTGTTTTAGTTTGCTCATTTGTAAAGCAAATATTTTTTCTACTGCTGAAGGCAATTGTAAAATCAGGCAGTGTCCATGGAGTGCTGTGAGATCCTCAACTCCACTGGAGGGGATAGGGTGCTGCTACTCAAACCCAAGGTCATGCTGACCTTGGTTGCTGAACATGACTAAGCCCCTGTTTTTGTTGCTGCTAAAATAGATACACTGAAAGCAGTCCCCTCACTTTTGCCATTTCGGCAGATTCCCTCTTGCTCTGAGAGCTTGCTTCAAGTCAAATGGTCACATTGTAAAAGGTTTCCATCCATCCACTAGATGCCTCAGATTGAGATAAGGCCAGGAAAGACGACACCATAGCAGACATAACCTGCACAACTCAGCTATTACTGAAGACTTTGCTCCATCACCTTATCTGAGTACTAAATAGCTGAGAAGTAATTATGCCTAATGTTCTTTGATCTCTTCCCTCTTTGCACATGGTAGGCTGTTCGGTTTCTGAAACACTCTCCTCATGTTCATGGCATTTGGCCTGCAGCAGTGAGGGTGAGTCCAGCCCCAGAATGTCTAAAACATTTTCTTCTAATAGATGGCTCACCATAAACTGGAAATGCGTCACACACCAGCCAGTTATTTCCACATCATAAACTCCTAATGCTTCTTTAGACTGATGGGGTTTTGTATTTGCTAAGACCTGGAAATATGCCAAATATTCTTCCATGCATAACACTTATTCTGGCAATTGTTGAGTTAATCGTTGGGCATTTCTGGTGCTTGAAACCACCTCCATTTGCTGCTGAGTATTAGCTTGAAGCACCAAGCTCCTTTTCAGGAGGACCCTGTATAGCAGGGACACAAAACATTTGTGCTGAGAAATGAACTCTCACTCTGACCATGGGTTTGCATTGCAGGCATTCCCAGGATTTCAGGAAATTCCTGGGGGCTGGGGCCTGTCCTCCTGTTCAGGTTCCCACTCACAATGTATTCCTAAACATTTGCTTTAAATTCTGCATGCCATCGATCCTATTCCCCCACTTCTCTTCCTTTTTGCTTCCTTCACCCACCTTACCCACTAAAATGCCAGGACACCAGCATGGCTGTGAAGTTCAGATTATCAGTGTTTGCTGGACATGGTGGTTTTTGGGAGGACAGTGAGAAGGCAATTTTTCAGTGTTGGCTTTTTTCTGCGCTTGGATCTCTAGTGATCCTGTTGGGATACAGTTGAGTGTCAGTCCCAAGAACCAAAAGGCAATTCCACTTCATTAGTCATATTGCTAGCTGGTTTCTAGTGGTTTTATCACCATACTTTGCACATCTGCAAACTGCGCCATCTTTGAAGTGCTCTGCCTGCTCACCTCTCCCTTTCATTTGTTCCTTTTATGGCAAGGCTCTGGTAACAGCAGTTTCCTCTTTTCTCCACTGACTCCAAGTCTGATGTGCTTTCCAGATTCTCCAGCTGCTCAACACCAGTTAAGATTGTGCCAACTTGTCAGTGATAAACTCTTCCTTTTTTTTTTTTTCCCCCCCAGGGGCTTGTGTCTACAAGGCTTTAAGCATAAAAATCTGCTTCAGTCCTGAAGCTTGGCAGGCAGCACCTCAGGCCATGAGCAAAGGTCTTTGCCAGGTTAAAAACAATGATAATAGATTTGGCCGTTTTTCAGTATTGAGAGTGTAAAAATAATAGTTTGTGTGATGGAGGAGTTTATGAGCTTGTTTAACTAAAATCAGTTTGATTTAGCACAAGGATTTTGCAAGGGATTCATCTTCCATTCAGACTTATTGCAGTGCTTTAAATCCTTCCTCTTTCCTCTTTTAAGGTTAATGAAACTGAGTTCACACAAAGATGAGAATGTATTCTGCAACTTTATACTTTTTTTCTCCAAATGGGAACCTAAGAGTTAATTAAATCCACAAACCTACTTGCATATGCACACGGATGTCACACATGTGTGCATGGATGCATACATGCATGTATTGTTTTTTCTTTGTCGTTTCGAAGAGCTTTGACCTTGTACCAGCTCTTCTCCTGTAGCTACAGGAACTGCTCCTTCCAGAGCTCTGCAGAACTGTTCTCCACTAACAAAAGCTTTACCTCCTCAATGCACGGCACAAACTGTCTGTGAGCCACTGATCTTGAATCCTGGCTTCCCAGGCTGATAGCAGACCTCATCACATGCAAATGTCAGCTCCCACAGGGACTACATTTCAAAGGACAGCAATAATAGTAATGGTTTTCACTTCTGTCATGCCTCTCATTACAGGATAGCAAGGCATTTGATCGTTGTCATTGTGCTGGCATCCTCTACCCTAGAAGCAAAAAAATTCTTGACTTGAGTGCAGCCTTCAACAGAACTGCCTTCTAAGACCATGGCCTGCTTGCACTGAGCCAGCTGTAGGACTAGAGGTCTAGACGTAATCAGCCGCACAGTCAGGATGTCATGCAAGGAAGGAAGAAGGGGCAAGGCAGTTAGAGCAATGAGATCCTGCTTTTACTGAATCCAGACTATGTGAATTAACCTGATTCAGACCTCAGTGTTTTCAAATCACAGTAAACTGTCATAAATCATAGTAAACATAAATGCCTGCAAGATCATCTCTGCGTTACCAGCTGATCTCCTGACATATAATCTTAAAGCCATCCCTACATACACAGAGGTGTATGGTGTAGAGGTGGACAAAATCTCACACTTCAAGATATATGAAACCTCTAAACATTTCATGATGCTTATAAAATAGTTTAGAAAATGCAGTAAGTTTACTATGAGTCATAATGCACAATTAATACAAAGAGAACAGTTCCTGCTCAAATCTCTATAAGCACAAAACAAAGGCCTTCCTATTATAAAGACAGAATCACACTATACTGCTTAATTCCACCCCAAAACATTTCAGATCCCTAGTCTCTCTAGAGAGCTTTATAATTACCAAAAAAGTTCAATAGATGAAACCGGAAAGGCATGGCGGAACTGAGACTGTCCAAATAAAAACCTCTGAGATTCTCTATAAATCTATCACAGAACATAAAAATCATTAATTTATCTCCTAGCTTCACATCCTCCTGACAACTTAGTATCCAAATGCATTATCAGTGGCCATTCCTTTGCAGTTGGTAACAGTCAAAAAGAAATTGTGAGGGAAAGGGTTTGTGGTTACCAGCATAGACTTGGGCATCACAGGATCTGCACTTTACCACAGGCTTGCTGTATACTCTTGGTCAAGTTGCTTAACCTTTTTATGCCCCATCTCCCTCTCCGACCTGGATAACAACTGCTGATTTACTTCACGAGGCTTTTGTGAAGCTCCATTTGTCAATGCCTGTGATGTATTATTTATAGTCAAAGACATAAACAATCACATCTTGAAGATGCTGAGCACATCACCTGCATTTTGATTTCTGCCAAAACCTCTCTTCCACTTAGGACAAATCCTTTCTTTTTCCTTTACTAGCATGATACTCTTTTATTCAATTATTAAATTTAACCAGCCAATATGCATGTTTGGGGCCATGAATTCAGCTCCCAGTTACTGACTTTCTGTAACAGGGGAGGCTCAAGGGAAAGCCACAGTATTTGTGATGCAGTGGTGGCAAAAAGCTTTGCTTGTTTTGAGGATTCCCTGCAAGACACTTCAGTTGCTGGTCCTGTCAGCATCTTCAGCAAATTGTTACTTATGTCTGAAGGACAGCTTTTAGGATGACAATATACAATATAACTTGCATAGAACAAGAGTGACAAGATAAACATATGAGAAGAAAAAACTGATCAGAGCCCAGATATAGTAAGTACATATATCTCTGTTAATGCTATACAGGGTAAATGTATCTGAGAAAAGGCACATAAAAAGAAGTACATTTTCTATAAATCTTGATGAAAATACTGTCTTGGTTTTAATATTTTTTCTTATGGAAACTCTGGTATATTAGGCTCCCTTGTTGCTGTTATAAAACCTGATGACAAACTAGGCAATGGCTAGATTTAACGTCCCAACTGACCTTATCTAACTGACCTTGCACCAAAACAGCAGTGTGCTGCCAGATTTTCCAGTTCTCTTCAGTATCTGAAGTCTCAGGAGGTCCTTTTCCTAAGTAATTCTGCATCTTCTGATCTTATTGTCCAGAAAAAACCTGCCAGGCAGTCAGTGAGGGCATTTAAGCACACTCACAAGAGGGGGAGCTCTGGGTGCAAAAGCTCTTCTCTGAAAATGCAAAAGCACCGGGCTTGCCTGGGTGAAGGGGGGTCTTGTAAATTACTGAGAACAACAAGGTTTCTGGTGCTGCAACACATCTGGCCTCCAAATTCAATTAAGAATGAGTATTTGACTAAAATCCTGCCCCACTCTGAGAGGCTGAAGATAGTCTGAATGATACAAAGTGTTTCTAAAGATAGCATGGTTTCAGTTTAGGGAGAGCTCAACACTTAAACAGCAGAAAATTAGAAAAGTATCTTGTGACTCTCCAGAAGAGTTTTAAGTCATGTCACTTCTCATGCAAGCCAAAAATGGGTTTAGCACAAAATGGTACTAGCTTTTCAATCATTAGTGGCACAATCAAATAAAATACATAATCTATTGCAGTGAACAATGTTTGTAAACAGTTGAAGTAGAATAAAATTCAATTATAATGGGTTTCATATACTTAACAATACAGATTAATAATACAGATTATGCAATTCTTATTCAGGTTTATTCAAGTCAGGCTGTACCATGAGCTTGGTTTAGAAGGAAATTATATTGGAATGCACTCTAACGAAGAAGAAATTTTAATGAGAAGACAAATATTACTCAAAGCAAGAGAAATGAAAGTGTCCGGAGGAAGAATACAGATGACAGTAATACAAAGTCATTTGACTGTATCTCTGGCTTTATGCAAAGATTAAAAATTCATATTTGGCAGTTGCAGAGGCTGGGTAGGCAGAACTCGCCCCAGTGGTTGCAACTATTTGGAGGGCAAGCCTGTGATCTCCCTCCAGATAAGCTCTCTACAAGTTTGCTCATTTTAGGAGTTTCCCATGGGACAAGTGAAAAAAGTTAGCTCTCAGTGCTACAAAAGTAGCTTCTTCCAGGCTGCTACTTTTTGGGTGAGGACAAACAGTACTCCCAAAGATGCTGAATTTCATTTGCTTCCACTTTTTCCCTCTGATAGTATAAGCTTATATCCAAGGTAGATATTGTGGACTGTCTGGTCTTTCCCTTTGTTTAATCACTCATGGAAGTTGATTTACTTCACATGAATTGCTTTAATTAATTGTCACTATGAGTGGCGAAGGACCAAACTACATTTTCCAGCGCACAGAAAATTACCAGTAAACAGAACCTGAGTGATACTGAACACATAAAAGCTGATCTCAGCTGAAAACATGTAGACCGTATATAGTTCTGGAAATAGATAGCTCACAAAGTACTTTACAAAAACCAGTTATAATGGGTACACGTGTAACAATGCAAAATGTGTTACACTAATGAGTGCAAGGTTCTGACTTGATTTAATCAAGATTTGAGAGGTGAAAGTGAAAGCAATACAGCGGATGAAGTAAAACAAAATAGATGAGAAAACCAAGATGCTGTTTTGCATTGGCTACACAGCCCTTGGGAGGCTGAAATCCTGAAGAATAACTTGTATTGGCTTGGACAAGGCATTGAGGATATCTGTGCTGAGTTTGTTGCAGTTGGCACAGAGCAGCTACACTTAAGAACATAAAGGTGCACTTCTGTAGAGTGGTAACAATTGGCTGCAGGTGTAAGAGATTAAATTTAAAGATTTTCATAGAGCAGGTAGTCTGTCTGTATCCCACAGTAACCCCAGACATAAAAACTCTCAGATAATCAAGGAAAAAAATGTCTAGAGACCAGATTCCAAATTCTTTATTCTGAACAAATGCTCACTAGAGGAAATTTGAACTTATATGAAGGAAATTATACCATCACCAAAGCTCACGGTGAACAATAGTCTCATACATATTCAAACATTAATTGCTGTCATGTAACCTCCCACTGAGGGATTTGTGCCATTCCCACAGAAAGCATTAAGAAGCAAGTTGATCTCCTGGCTCTCTGAGAGGACTGGGCCATCATCCTCCATTGCACATCATCTGGCTTTTTTTCACTCTAACTTCAGGTGTTGCAACCTATGAGGCTTCCCTGGTTGGGATTTTTTTTTCTTTCTAGATATTTAGTCTAACATTTCCCTTTCTCACTTATGACTCCTCGTGCTTTCTTTCACACCCCATTGTGCTACTTAATTCTTTCCTGTCTTTGGTGCTTATACCTTTGAACACTGGATTGTAACATCTCTCTGTAGCCATTTTTCTGAGTAACAGTATATTACAAATTCAGTCCTTCCAGTACTGATTTAGCTCCTTTAATCTTTCTTTTCAAATGAATCTCTCCATCCCCTTGATAATTTTTGTTGCTCTTCTCTGAACTCACTACAATTTTTCAATATCTCCTCACTAATGAGTTTCCCAGAACTGAACAGAGCGTTCCAGGTGCAGGAACAACAGAGCTGCATAAAAGTGGTCTGAACCTGAGCAGCCCCAAACTGCAGTGCCCTTTTGCTGCCATATCTCACTTCTAACTTCTACCCACAACTTTTGAGGGAGAAGAAGGGATTCCATGTACTTTTCTGTTTCAGATATTTATCATGCAGATTCTAAAATGCCAAGTTGGATTTTTAAAAATGAAATTCTGGGAGTGTACATCTGTCCTGAAGACTGCAGTCTGAACTCTTAAGCACCATCACCCATGTGGAAGTCAAAACCCTGCCTTATGCCGCTAACATAGAAAATATCCAAATTGTACAACTGGATGTGTATACCAAACCTTCTGTTTAGGAAGGATGCTGGGGTAGAAGTGGATTTTCATGAGTCTTCAGCTAGCAAGATTCACATCTGCAGAAACAGACATGCAAAATCATGACCGAAATCTCCTTTCCTTCCACCAGTGAAAATCATTTGATCTGTTTTGTTCCAGTGAAGAGGAAAACTGGTCAAATTCTCCTGTTCTGTAACTAACCCTGACTTCATTTTATAATGTCCTGACCCAGCTGCTTCTCTCTCTGGATCTGTTGCATCTTTAGTGGAGGATGCTAGTTCCTCCTAATTTAATCTCCTCTGCATATTTTATTGAAGTGTTGCTTCTTCCTCCATTTCTAGATGAACAGTGAAGATATTAAATATAATTTATTTACATGTGAGCTTTGTGGTTCTTCTATGGTCTTCTCATAGAACCATAGAATAGTTAGGATTGGAAAGGACCATTAAGATCATCTAGTTCCAACCCCCCTGCCATGGGCAGGGACACTTCACACTAAACCATGTCACCCAAGACTCCATCCAACCTGGCCTTGAACACTGCCAGGGATGGAGCATTCACAGCTCCATGCTTTGCCACTCACTGTTAATCTCTCTTTATAGCCTTGCAGCCTGTTTTCAATCAAGAAGACAGTGTTCATCTCCAAGCTGCTTTAAATTAATTTTTCTAGAAAGATTTCATGAAGCACAGTATCAAATGAACTTCTCAGATGCAAATACATTACAGCTCCAGCATTCCCTTCATCCATTAATTTTCTGTTTCTATCAAAAAAGCAATCAAGTTTGTCTTGTGAGATTTATTCTTGCTAGACTGACGCTGCCTGAGGCTTCGTGCTGCCGGGGCCAGCTCCCATGCAAGACAAAGACCCATGACCAGAATTGCCTCCAAGGTAGCTGGGTGTATTAAAACCTCTAAATATGGGGTTTTGGGGGCACTGTGAAGTTAATCCTACTCTATAGGACTAGCTAATTGGCAGTTCTATCTTTATTGTGTCAGGGAAGCTCAGGCAGGATTTCTGCCCCAAAATGGTTGGGATCCCAAATGGCACCTGGGGTGCCATTTTTCTGGAGAGCTGCAGGGGTTGTGGTCTCTGCACTTCCTGAAAACAGCTGCTCTTATGTTGTGCAAGGTCACCCAGAATATCTCAGAAAGCTGTGCATTGGCATGTCTTGCTCTACACCATCTGCAAAGAATCCTATTACCTGCCAGGCATCGCTCCCAGGGTGTTCTCTCTGGTGGCATGGCCAGGATGAGGACCTCCTGTGTGGAGTCTCATAACAGATTTAGCAACAGGTTGCCAGGTAGCAGCAGCCATTGCCACAAGGGACTGCAGCCGCCCAGGGACTATTGCAGGGGCGTTTTGATGGTCCCTGTTGTGCCACTTGTCTTCATATTCCTTGCCTTCACTGCATTCCAAAACAACACAGATTTCTTTAGTTTAGAAAGGGTAAAATGTAGGTTTTTAGAAAGCAGTGCTTTGGAATCATCTATTTCTTCTTTTAGTGTCTGTATAGAGTTTTCTTTAGCCAATTCTTAGTATTCTGGTCACAAATCAGGAGAAATTATCACATGCAGTGTGGCATTTTCACCACTTCCCTCAATAACCTGGTGCATCTGTACCAGCTGATTTTCATGCAGGCTCATTTTCCCTCAAGAATTTTTTCACATGTTACTAAGAAAAAATGTTTTATTAGCTTTTCCTCCTTTCTGAATTGTTCACATTCCTTTTGTTTGTCTCATTAAAGACAGATTCTTGTCATCACTAGTTTCATACCCACCCTAATTTACTAATTAATGGACATACTTTCTCTCTCAGATTTTTGCTTGTCTTCCCCCAACACTCATGTAAGTGTCTTGCACATTCCCTTTAAATCTTTTGGCAGCATTAATTCACTCTTTTTATTTTTTTTTTTTTTAATTTCTTTTCCCTGAGATCCTTATCCGTTGCCTGAATCTGTGTTCTTGTTTGATTTCCTTCCCACCACCTCCTATTTCAGTACAGGATTTTAACCGCGTATCTTTGAGTTGTCCTTTGTGAAGTGACTGTAACTGTAGCAGATAACAAACTTTTCATGCACACCTATTAGTCGCACAGATTTATGCATACCTGACTGCCACAGAGTTTGGAGATGCCAAATCTGGAAATGGCCCCTTGTGAATTGTAAATGCAGGGTCTGAGTCAGGACAGGGGCCACTGTCATGGGGTCCTCCTGAGCTGAGCATCCTCCCTTGACCAGGCAAGATGAAGGTGGTCCCCCACCCCAGAACACCAGCCCTTAATCCCACAAAGCAAGCAGCAGCCCTAACAAGTTTAACAAGGTCCTTCAAAGGATCTCACATTCACCCAGTGTGTGATCAGGAAAAGGAATAAACACCTTTCTGTCAGTAATCAGTTCCTTAAATAATTAGTTAATGTTTGTATAGTACTTTGAAGGTGTTAAGTGCTCCATAAGTACACGCATGATTTTTTGGCATTTAGGGGTCCTTTCAGTCTTTGCTGGCAGCACCTAGTTCTCAGCATTAATGAGTTACATGCTATTGCTTAGGGGTAGGTGCGTTTAGCAGAGAGGATTAGTTGCTGTATCTCCCCACACTCTGGAAAAAAAAGAAAAAAGAAAAAAGAAAGAATTTGCTGTTTGCTGGGAAAAGGAATATCTGGCTTTACTCTCCCTCAGGGCAGCAGAAAGCCTCCTCTTGGGCCCCTGGTCCAGATGAAAAGCTTTTGTCCTGGGGAAGGGGAGCAGAGCTAAGCTAGTCTGACCCCTCCAAGGTTGTTCCTAACAAGTTCCAGCTGCAAATGCTTCTCTCACTCAGTTGTGGCTTGGGGGGGCAAGAGAAAAAGGCAAATTCTTCTCTTTCAGGCCAGGTAAATACTTGCATTTTTTGCTGTCTAAAGTGACAATTTTGAAAATTGAAGATTCTTTTTTTTTAAGAGTCACTAAGATTTCAGCAGGGACACAGTTGAAGTTATTCTCAAGGCATACTGGAGCATGATAACTTTTATCAATATATTAAGTAGCCTCTTGATGAGATTTATCTGAAACAAATGGAAGTGTTGGTATTGTTTATGTTATTCTTACAAACTTCCTTAACGCTCCCGACTACTTCATTATTCTGGGACCCTAATGCAAGGCAGCAGGTATTATGGTTCTCCTGCAGAGTTTATTTTCAATATTAATTATCTTGCTGTGCGTTAAGTAGTTCTTGGTTTTGTGTTAAAAGGTTTATGAAGATTAGATGATTAAAATGATAAAAACTAATTTTCTCAAGCATAGCCACTCTGCAGCAGTCAACTGGAAAGAGAAAAATATGTGCACTTAGTTGTCTTGGAAAAATTGCACTGTAGCTCATACTGGGGGGAAGGCAACATTGGGAAAGGATGCCTAATCACAAATGTTGCTGTCCTGCTGGCTGCACACTTGTGCTTGTGTTGTTGTGTCAGCCGCTCAGTTTCATTCCCAATAAAGCAGATTTTTGTCTGAGAAATTAATTTCAATACATGATGGGAATGGCTATCACTTGCAAACATACCACATCTGCTGCAAAGCTAAGCTCTGTGTGACAGCAGAGTATATTTTGACTGCTCTTTGAGGAGGAGAAGGGCTCATGAAATATCTTTGTGGCTGGGTCTGATTTCATGGCATTAAGCTGGGCTGCATTGCAAGTGCCTCTTACAGGGGCAGCTGTGACTGGAGCATGATCTTAGGGTTAAAGGAATCTCTTTTACAAACACTATTACTGTGCCCCTGTTCCCTTGCTGGAAAATGATGAGGAAACTCTGAAGGATGAGTCACAGCCTTACTTTCTGTGAGACATTGTTATTAGTCTGCTAATGCCGACAGATACCTGGTTTCACTCCTTTGCTCTTTATCTGCAGAGGGACTCTGCACAGCTGCTATGACTTTTTACAATATATTGCTGAATTTGGGGCTGTTAGACCTCTGCAGATTTGTTGTTTTTAATTTTGGCCTAATAGTGAACTCTGAAGTGAGGGCTGACTGGCTAAGAATGATACATCTATCCCTTTGTCTTTGAAAACAGTGGACTTGAAGTTTGATCTGAGCAGCACAGCACTAGAGGTGGATGCAGCTATCAGAGTCCTGCCCTGCAAGGCTGCCACCCTCAAGAGCCCATGCTGCAGTTTTCTGCCCTATCACCGGGGTCATGTCTAACATGCTGCCCACTCTCAGCAGGACACATGTGGGGCAAGGGAGGGCAAAGTGACCCTGGGCAAACCAGCAACAATGCTGTCCCCATAGACAGTGCTTCAGATAGTTTCCTGTGACTGTGTCACAGAGTATCTTTTTCCTTTCCCTGTCTTATTATAAACATGTTCACTTTTAAGCAGCATAAATTTTTTTTTTCTGTAACAAAGTATCCTGCTTGTCAAGTAGAGGCATCTGCACAGAATTTGCTAATGCTAAAGCCATAGGAATTAAAATCTCTTTATCATCAGCAGAAGTCACCCCCACTGCACATGTAAGGATGAAACCAAAAGAGTAGAAGGTGTTCTGTGAGATACAGTGTAAGTCAAGGAGCTGAAGACAAGCAGGAGAACTGCTCTGATTATTTTGCATATTGGATGTATCCATTTTATATGATCCTGTGGTGGTTTCTGTATTCTGGGACAATTTTTTCCAATTACTCTAAATATTACTTTTTTTCTATGAGACTGTGGTCATTAGTGTTATGAACTGCTATTTACTGATGTCGTGCAGCCTTTTCAACATCCTAGAATTTATTATAGGTATTAGACATGCCAATGTTTATCCATTTTATACTTTCATTACTCCAGATGCGTACAATGGTATCATCACTGTTGTCTTGTTTCATTAAAATTTCCATTTTTTTAGTTTTACTGCTGAGAAATAACTTATTAGAAAGCATGCTGAAGCATACTCAGCCTCTATATTGCGTATGTTTGAATCCTGGGCATTTGACAGAAAATGTCTGTCTGCCTCAGAGGTGGCACTGTCTCTTTTAGGCCAGTGTTGGTAGACTGGGCCAACAAGCACACCTAATGCTAGATTGTGAACAGCCTCTGAGAGCCTGAGATGTCTGTAGTGGATACTTCTGTCTCCTGCATGTCCACAATGAAGGTTCTTCGCTGTGTGAAATATAATTTTGTCCTCAGAAAATTAGGAGTTTGTCTTGTTAACATATGACCCACCTACAGTAATAATGACTGACGTGTATTCGATGTTTTCCTCTTAGTTCTTCTGAACTGAACCTGCATGTTGAATGAGGCTCCATAATCCATTATAGAGACAGGAAAGGAAGAGAGAGAGGAGAGGGGCAGAAAAAAAACACCAGGGTACAGCTGCCTCTGACTAAGAGGGACAAAGACATCACCCTGTCATGGTGGCAAATGTTAGATTTTTATGTTAAGAAGGGTTTTAAGGGTCAGCTAACTAGAAAGTAAAGCTGAGATGAGCATGCAGCAAGGAGCCAGAAAGACGAATGTGACATATCTGACATAAGGGGATTTTTGATTAAGGAAACAGCTTGTCCACACTGGGCAGAAAAAGCGCACTCAGAGCCTAGGACAACTTGCTGAATAACCTGCCTGAGAGAAAGCATTGAAAAAGCTGTCCTAAATCCACTTTTAGCAGTAATACTTCTAACAGAAAGTGTTTTCTGGCTTCAGTGAGCCTGTGCTCAGTTATGAGCAGGTTCTGCTTTGCTGGACTCTTGCAATGTCAGTTCTCAGCCATGAGTGTAAGGCAGTGGGGTGCCATCGACTCTTGGAGGAAGACAGCCTTGGCTTTCTCAACAGCCCTTAGCTCTGATAACATGATGTAGCTCATGGCAACCTTTGGCCACAAGCAGCACAGAGTTATAGGAGGTCTTTCAAGATAATTGCTGCAATCAAAACAGAGAATTAGCTCTGTATTTCAGGAAAGTTTACCATGAGGCTGAATTAGTAATCCCAAACATAGCACCTCATCTGTGTTAAAGGCTGGAAGGGGAAAGCCCTAGTTTTTCAGTTTGCAAGGTGTCATTAATACATCAGAAACTGTACTTCAGAACAAATTATATGATTAAAAAAGTATATTTCACCCAGCAAGTAGTTATCCCACCCGCCGATATTTGTTAGGATAGAATTCAGTGAAAAATTAAATCTGTTTCTACTATAAATTCTGGCTCAATTCCCACAGATTCAAATACTCAATCTTTAGCCAAATTTGCTGAGGCAATGCCTGACACAGAAAATGGACTCTGACATTTAACATAAAACTTAATTGCAGTAAGTACTGCAAGACAGGGCAAGGGATGATATCTGTAGTGCTGAAGAAGACAGGGTTTGGTACCCATTCTTTTTCAGCAAAAACAGATTACTGGATATTATTAAAACTGCCTTAGATGCAGAACATGCATGCAGACACATGCAGTATTGAAAAGTGCAAACTGCCTTCTCTCCACTCAAAAACCATGTATCATAAAAATTAGGAATAGAGTTCCAATTCCCAATGCAAAGAATCTGTGGTGTGTGCATGGGCACACAGGAGGAAGTATAGTGTGAGGATTTGGCTAGCAGCTAAGAAGTCAAAACTGATTCTACATGAAATCATCTTTTGGAAGCCTGTCAATCTGTTCATCAGGACTTGTCTTGTGCTTGAGCAGTGATGGCAGCCGGGTCAGTTACTGCACCAATGCCCATCTAGGAACAGCAGCATACTGCGGGGGGCTTATGCCTCTGTAGGAACTAAGACCTCTGGCATCAGATCTGTATTCTCCAGATGCCTTTCCCTGCTTAGCAACCAGGAAGCTTCACTTTGCTGAAAGTTTTGCCTGGAGGCTCTGTATTCACACAAATGGGAAGTTTGCCATAGGCTGTATGAAACAGCATAGGAATGAAGGGAACTGGCAAAGGCAGGTTAACAGCATGGCTCTGAAACAGGCTGGAGGGAAAATGATGTAAATTCACTTTTGTGTGGGAACTGCTCAAAATTGAAGGCTCAGTCTGCTGTGGCAGTAGAGTGCAGGCAGTGGAAACAGTCAGCAGATGTGTTCAGCAAAGTACCAGCTCCCAACCAGTGTCCAAGCATGGACCACAGCCTCCATCCTGGTTGAACACAGGTACCTGCTCTCAGTTTTCAAGTCTTGTCACAACCGCATAAGTGACATGGGGCAAACGTCAACACACTTGTTAGAGAGAACGGACAAAAGAGAAATCTAAGTTTTTCAGCAGGTGCAGGGAATCTGCCACAGATCTATCAGGTAGGTGGTATAGATTGTAAAGGACCTTTCCTCCCTGCTGTGCAGAGGGTGGGCAGGACCCAGACGAATGTAGGTTTGTCTCCCTTTGGTGATGTCGTCTGTATGTGCCCACGACCTCCTATCCACAGTTTGATATTCTTGCTGGATTGCTTGGATGATGCTGCAACTGAGAAGTGTCTGTGTGGTTCCTGTCCAGTAATAATTAAATGTACCAAATGTACTAACTGTACAAGGCATTTCCCTCCCTGAGGTAGATGCCTTCTATATCTCCTAGGATCACTTTGTCAGACTATGCTGCAGAAGAGCACCTTCCAATTGCTCCCATCTCTGCACAATACCATAGCTCTTTGCCACTGCACATCTGAGTCCTTCTCATTCTATGGTCAGCATCACGTAATTCTCTCGCATCGGCATACAAACAACCACCAGAGATCACGTATAGACATTAAACACATTTGTTGAGAGGAGGGTTCCCAGGTGCAAAAATTAAAAAGTCATTCTCCAAGGCTTGTGCCTGATCATGCACCATCCCTTCACTAAGCTGGGATTAATATTTCAAAGGAAATACATCTGCCTTTTGGCACTTTCAGAGAGGTCACATGAACCAGCTGAACCAGAGTAAACTTACAAGATATTACCATCTTCTTGTTTCTTCCTCTCTGCAGCATGTATAGTGTTAAACTGCTTATATATGTATATGTGCACTCTGAGAAATGCAACATGAGCTTTATTAGTTTTCATTACTCAAGGATTGGCTGCTTACTGTTTCAGTGACCACAGCATATTTGTGGGATAGTGTTAAAGGTTCATCTGGCCACAACGAATTCATGCTGTATCTTGCACATCATGGGATACATACAAAAAGATACTACCAATACAGCATTTCTCTACTGATGGTAAGCCAAAACTACCTTCCTTGGTTGTCCCAGCTGGCATGGGATCAGCTGGGTAATAAACACCTAAAATTTACTTCATTTAGGGCATCAGGAAAGGAGGAACAACACTTTATCTTAATGTAAGGTGAAAATTACAGTATGTCTACGAAGAGGAAAACTGTGAGGTAGCCCTTGGGAGACAAGGCAGTATTTGTTATTCATTTAGGAAACAGCAGGATGAGACTCAGATTCGTTAAATGTCTGAGTAAACCTCCTAGAGGAGAAGCAACTAATATGCTTTCTGGTACATGTTCTAATTTTTCATCACTGGTTAGTGCAGTGTGGTAAGCTTATGGTGGTCATGACGTGCTTTGTGATAGTGATCAATATCTAATTAGGCAAATGTTAATTTGTTAATGCCTGAAGCTTTAAGACTCTCCTTCAAGCATCAGCTCCATATGGATTACTGTTCTCTGTGACAAATCACTTGTGTTCTTGTTCTTGACCTAACAGAGTTAACTCCTATCATGACAATGCCATCGGATCAGTTTAACCTCTTCTTTTTCTCTTTGTGTGAAAAGCTAAACTATAGCTGTCATGTAGTCAAAATGTGATTCAGAACGTGCTGCACAGGCTTATCCCCTCTGCTGCAATCCCGTCAGTAAATATGGATGGATAGCCTTGCCTGCGTGCTGATTCACACAAGAATGAATAAGATGCTTTTTAAAAAATGCACTTTCTGGTGATCCAGAAGTGCTGCAGTTTCCTACTGCAACATAAGGAAGCTATTGCCATCCCCTTTCCTTTCCTCCTGCAGGGAAATCCATTGCTGGTGGTATAGCAGCACCTAGAGGCCCTGGGCCGGAGGTGGCAGAATGGCGCAAGCTGTCGGGGGCATTCTCTGTCCCTAAAAGCCTAAAGTCGGGAGCACAGGGGGCTAAAAGAAAGTGCTGTCGGGGTCCCACAGAACTCTGGGGCTCAGGGACAGGGTGCCATTTTCCTAGTGTCAGAGGATTTGGGGATGAAACCAGAATGGACCCAACCTTCCTGCATCTCAGGACCGTTCTTCCCTTCTGTGGTGAGACCCACCATCTGTGTCAGACCTAATAGACTTAGCAGAGCCAATTTCTTGGAGGAATCCTTCTTATCACTCACCATCCCAGCAGGTAGGGAAGGGGAAAGGTCAGCCAGTTTGTACTTCAGATATGCCTCCTTATCTTATTAAACCAGAGGCTGCCTTGTGGCCATACCTGCACCCCCAGCCTGCCCATACCCTTCTCCCTACCTGCTCCCCCAGAACCTCTGCTGCATCCCCAGCTCCTCTTTCTGCTCTGTTCTCCTATACCTCTGCCACTGCTCCAAGGCAGCCCCAGGCTCCTGAGGAGCAAGTTACCCTAGAGAAAAACTAAATAGCTCTGTTCCATGGAGGGGATCTATGCATGGTAGAGATCAGCCTTATCACTGAATAGTCCCTCTCACTATAGGGCAAGTTTTTCCCAGATAATACTTTTGTGTGTGTGTGTGTCTGTAAATCTTGATATATGATTAAAACTTCTGTGGGGAACTGGTCATGTCCTGATCTTATTCTGACTTGGCTAAAGAAGGGAGAGAATCTGACATCTGTGCTGACATGATTAGTTATTAGAAGTTCTCCCTCGCTGATCACTGGAGCTCAGCTGGCTGCTTCTTCCAGCTGCTTTTCCAGACACCTTTTTCTGAAATATTCAACAGTTCTTTATGCCTGATATTTTCCTTCCATGAAACTAATTTTGTGTTTAAATTAAATCACTTCTCTGTCTGACTTTAGCAGTTATATAAGCTAAGAAATTAATTTGTCCTCTACAGACTTTTGTCATTGCTGTGGACCTGAACTGGTGTTGTTTTTGAAGCATTCATGACAGAATATGCATGCTAGAAATAGTGCAGCAATTTAGTATAATGCTATATATGGAGGTAACAACACTTCCTCCAATTAGTCTTAATTTCCTTATTAATATAGTAATGAAGCTCAGGCTGCCTTCAGTGTCTGTCTTGGAGAGACATTTGTTTTCTCTCTGTTTAGGAGGGGAAGCTCTGAGCAAAGAAGTGGAATTAAGAGAGGATAAGGAGCTCTGAGGAGAGTCAGGTCAGTCCAACCCTTCACAAGGGGCTGGGGCACATGGCTGAGTTTTACGACTGTAGCTAGTTTCTGGCCAAGGGAACAGGTCTCAAATGTTTGAACACAGGGATGAGATGGCCATATGTTACCTGCTCTCCAAATAGAGCTCTGCTACTTCTCTTTGAGGAGAAATGAGATAGGGAAATGAGAATCTCTGTCCATTTACTGGGAAAGCTGATGAATACATGAAGACTTTGCCTGGCTTCTGCCTTTCATTGCTTAGGCCAATGATGAATTCATCTAATTCTGTGGGTTGAGGCATTCTTGAGTTGCATGGCTCCTGCAGTAAGGGGGCTATGGCAAAAGCTGAGCTGGTAGAAGGACACTGCGTAGGACAGATGGGAAATATAGCCATAAACTGATTCAAGTTAGATCTGACCAGCTTTTTGTGTGAAGGCATTCTTTCCCAACCCTTTCTATTGATCCTAGCATAAATAGAACAACAGAAGGACAGAAACATCCCTTGACAAGGGACCTCAGCTCTCTGCCGCATCCTACTGGCTTTCCTTTTCATGCAAGACCTTCCCTCTGCAGCTTGGGGCAATGATGTTACACTGGTGTCTAGGAGGTGCAGCTGATTTTCATATTCCATTTGCACAGGACCTTTTACAGATGTATGTGTTAGAAGCCAATCCTGGAATAAAACAGGCAAACAGGCAATAGTGTCGTAACTAGAGAGAAAAGAGAATGGAAATAATTTTCACAAGTGAGACAAGTCTCTCACTGCTGCCCCACCAGAGACACCTTGATTTTTATGCTTTCCTCCTAACCATTTGCTTTCTTTTACCGTGCTTTTCTTCATCTCCTGTTACCTTCAATTTACACAAGCTGCAGTTATGCTTTGTACAAAAGCTTTCATGCAACACAGGTATTATGGAAACTTAGTATTTTCACCATGCCCTGCCACTATTGAGCTAGCAAGCTAATTCATCACAGCTCTCCTCGGGCCTTGCAAGCTGAAAGGTAGTGCCTTTAGATGTCAGCGCTTATAATGGTGATTGTATTTTCACTTGCTGGTTCATAATGCTGGTCATGAATTCCAAACAAGCAGAGAACATTTCTCACTCCTGCAGCCGTTTCTGAATCATTTGCCAATCTCACTGGATACTTTTGGCAGTGTCTCGACACTTCCACAAAAGGTTTTTGGCTGCAGAGGGCGCTAGGGCAGGCTGATGGTGGTGGGTCAGGGCACTGAGGTATAATTGTTGAAGAAAGTGCCATTTGCCTTGCTCTCGTGTGATAAGCAGCGACATCATGCAGGTCTACAAACTCCTTGTTCTTTAATCAAAACTGAATATTCCAGTAGGAAGTTGTGTGTGGAACCAAGCAGGATAGCAGGACTAGCATAGCAATTAAAGCAAGACAGCAACAAATTTATTGTTAATACAGGTATAATGTACATGAATAATGAATAAGACTGTGCAGGTGGAGTGCTTTGAAAAGAACAGGAATGTACATGTAGGCTTCAGACTGTTGCTTGCTCTCTTACTTGAGCAGCACCACTGAGAGCTCTCTTTCTTGCTCTTGAGAGCAGCATAATGCAGGGAAGGGAGTATCATTGCTGCCAGCTTTCAAAAGGATACAACTGGCAGAATGAGGCTTTGATTCCCACTCCCTGATTAGTTCCATTGCCTCAAAACCCTGAGCTCTGTGACTGGGTGTCTTTTTCTGGGAGAAGAGAGATGGCTCAATCCCATCTTCTTGTCCAACCACCTCCACCAAGGCATATTCTGCATTAACCAAGGACTTCCTTATCACTGAGCCTACAGCGCCAGCACCTAGCTGATATCTTCAAGTGGGCATCTTTGCTACTGCAGCTATTCTTGACCTATTGGGTAAAAAAAAATAAAAAGTCTTCTGTGATCTAAGTCTAAACTATGGTCTAGAGGGAGGATGAAGAGGGCTGCAGGAACAGCCTCTTTATTTCTTAACAGATGAACTTGCACTATTGCAAAAAAAAAAAATGTTTTGTTCAGGCCTAGGCATTCATCTACAGAGAAGCCACATTACTGATGTTGTAAATCAATATATGTGTCTATGAGATCAAGGCCTATGAAAACTGACAAGAGCACTAGCCAGCTGCTGTGTGTCAGCGTAACTCCACAGAATGTGATTTGCACCAGCTGGTCACCTACTGACCATAGGCCAGAAGTGTATGTGTGCCACAGGGTGTGAGCTGCTGTAAAGGAGGGGCCCTGTAGAGCTCCACTCACCAGATGCTTCATGGAGTCCATTAATTGCTCAAAGAGCAGATGAGCTGTTCAAATGTTTCCACAGGAAACACCAAAAGAAGCAAAGCATTTGGAGTGGAATTTCACAGACACATCTGGGCAGCTGTGGAGCTGGGCAGTGAAAGGCAGTGGAACACACTCAGCCTTCACACACCAGTTGACATCGATTACATCTGTTGGACTTCCACATGGTCCTTTAAAACTTCTGTAGGAGATCAGGCATGGCACTACTTTAACTCTTTGAAATGTGGTAGAAATATTTGCCTGGAAAACAAGCCAAAAAAATCCACAAAGCACGTCAGCTTGTTTTCCAGACTGTAGGCAAACTGACTTTTGGTTTTTTTTTAGCAGGTGTTAGGTCTGACAGTGCTCTCTTTATTTTCAGTGAAAGGGGCACAAGTAATACCTGTCTTGCTCAGTGTCATGAACAACTACTGAAGTCAGTGCAGTCAGCATTGGCTGTGATAGCCATTTCCCTTGTTGCATTAATTCTGGTGTGCACGATTTCATTAAATACAAGAAAACAGACATTGAGTGAGTGTTGCAAAGCCTCTCCTAACTGCAGTAATTCCTTCTTGTCCTTTATTTATAAACTGAATCCATACTAGAACTGTATGTGTAGCAGTAATCAATACCTTTGCAAACTCACAAATAAGAATGATGTAGCCTCCATAGAATGAAAACTTTTATTTCCTATTCTAAAGGTGGAGGTTTGAAGTCAAAACGTTGTCTATGGTCTCCCCTGTTACCTGGGTAAGAGCCAGGAATAGAAGTCATTTGTCCTGTACTCCAACCCAATCCTGTAACTCTAGGGCTATTCTCAAGTCTCTTACTCCTGCAAGCCATTATTCTATTAACATGATAAATTAACTGTTAGAAGTGTTTAGCATTGAATATTTCTAGAGCATAATTATTCCAGGCTCCCTTGGCAGTAGAAACGTTACTCTTATGTCAAAGATGGGGAAACTGAGACATAGTGTTTTGTCCAAGCTTGTGGGACTGTTAGGATCAGAGTCCTACAGCTCAAGACTGGCCCCAGGCCAGTCTTACAAACTATGTCGCCTGTCAGTGCTAGCCACAGCCAGTGAATTAAATACTAGCTTAGCAGAAGAGGAAAGTTAAGCAGTACTGACAAGGGAGACAAGAAACGCTTTTAGATGAGATTTGAAAATTGAGACACAGAGTTGATTAGGTTCATACTGCTGTGTGATCTACAGATGCTAAACGAACAGCTCTCTGCAGCCACACTGGTGGGAATACTGATCAGATGGAATTACTCCTCCTGAAATGCAGTAACACGTTACTGCTGCAGTGCTGCTTGGAGGGGGTTATTTTGTCATGGGAGGAAAGAAACAAACCTTTCTCTAACTCTCAAAGTCTTAGGGAAACTTGTGAGCAGCAACTTAGTATTAAATTTTCCTTGACTATTTTGCAAAGAAGAGAAGCATGGGGAGACACAGTGGAAAACAGAAAGTTTACAAACAACCCTACTAGTACCACTACAATGAACACATCTATACTGTGAGAACATGTCTATGTTATGATGAGACAACTTGCAAGAAATATAACATTTGAGTGTGCCAAGCCTCAAAGTATGACCACTCCTGTCCCTAGCACATGGAATACCTTGGCTGTGGTTCAGGTATGCAAAGCAAGTGGCTGTGCTGACTCTTCAGTACCTGTGGCTGAATGCTGCTGAAGCAGATCAACTGCGCTCAAGATACCCTCTTGCAGATAACTCTAGGGAATGTTAGATGATAACAGGGGGGAGTGATCTTAGTCATAGGCCGAGTACCAAAATGTGCTGACAAGTGGTAGAAGCACTGTGAGAGAGATATGAGGGTGTGCAAACACCATACACCAAACTTGCAAGATACAAGACAAAGAAGGAGAATTACAGATGCTGAAACTTTTTGAATACTAGTTTTCCAAGAATGTCTATCTTTGCTATGATGCTCCCTCTACAATTGCATTAATGCTTTGTTATGTGGAATCTAGTTCCAGCTGACTGACATACTGTATCAACAGGAGACATCACGAATTGGTGTGTCAGTCTGGTGAACTGAAGAGAAAAAATATAAAATCCCCGTTTCTGAAAACTGTCTTAAAAAAAAATAATTAAACCCTACACGAACAAAAATATCAAACAAGCTGCCTCTGTAAGACATTGCTTACAACTGTATTATCAAAAATCAAGGGTATGCTGCTGAGACAAGGTGGTAAGGGTCTGGATGAGGTGGAGAGGCTGATTTTATTCCCTGTCCTACTGAAGTCCTGAGGACATTGAAAGGCAGCATTGGCAGCTGCTGCTCTGTACTTTGTACTCACATGCATATGCCTGCCGGTTCTGCCTGACTTAATGGGGCACCTGGAGTCCAGGAGGACCACCTCATGATGAGTCCTCTGTAGTTTGCATTAGAAAGTATTGTCTGTGGCTTTGTTCCCCTCTGCAGACTGCACTGTCGCTCAGTAATGGCTTAGGTGGCAATAAGCAGCATTGCTTGTGGAGGTTTGCCTGATCTTTCCAAACTGAAAGAGCATGTTTTGTTGAAATGGAAGATATTAGGGAGTATTTACAAACATCCCAGCTTCCTAGCTTTTGGAAAATCAACAGTTTCTTTGGTTGTGGAAAGGTCTCTCAAAGCACCTGGCCTCTCAGGTGGTCTGCTCTGCCTTTAGTATTGTTGTAATCCTGTTTTCCCCATAATTAATCTGCAGAAAGCAGAAGAGCTCCTTGTTTTGCCAGCTTGCTGCCAGAGAAGTTCCTGCTGACCAGGGGAGACATGGGCTCCAGGACCCCTGGCAATGGCTCTGCTTGTGGGATATTGGGTGGCTGAGGGGGACTTGAATGCAGTCAGGTTACCAAGGCTTACTGGAAAATGAGCAGTATTTCTGGATGATTCAGAACAGTGCTGAATTTACAGGGATCTTCTGCTGCCTCAAAAAGGAGCAGCAGAGAAGAAGGGCTGAAGGGGGAAGGATCAGCGTTGATTAAGCTGACAGTTCTGCTAATGTCACTATGGACACAGCCACATTCCTTTTCTTTGCCAGCAGCAACCTAAATAATAAGATGCAGAGAGAGAGGGAGGGAGTGTCAACACTAGGCTACTCACAGTGCTGTTGGCAGTATTTAGATGAGAAACTAGTGGTGTGATGGATGGCCATGATGCAAAGATACATAGTGATCAGTGCTCTGGAAAAGCAGGCAGATTAAGTAGGCTTGTGCCTGACTAGTCTGAAGGTGACTCTACCAAGATCCAGTTGTTAGATGCTAATTGCATTTTTGTGCCTCTCCCTTCCCCCCCCCCCCCCCCGCACTATTTGTACTGAACTCAGCTGTGGGTGCAACAGTTCTTGCATATGTGTTGGCAGATGCTGTTTTCTCACTCTGGCCTAGATCTGCACGTTGTCTGCTCACTGGGCACTAGGGTTCACAGGGTGAGAAGAGCTTTCTTGGTCTGATCAGAGTGTGACAAGGAAAGTCGCACGTCAAGCATGGAAGTGCTGCATGTTCCAGTTGTCCTGTCTCCATGTCCCTGGTCCTGCACCCCATGTACCCACTGATTTGCCATTGTACAGGCTGGCTGAATAGCAATCTTGTCACACCATTCTTTGAAGATAAACTAAATTCTCAAATTTTATAGGACTCTTTTTCCAAATTTTACTTTCCTTTTGTCAGTCAAGGGTGATCTGTGTAGCTCTGGCTGAGCATCTTCAGCTGCATAACGTAATGTGAGGCAGCATGTGACTGGTTGGTCTAGCATGTGCATACAAGATGGAATAAATGCCAGTGAGGGCTGTAATGAATAGGGAAAATCTCCAGGTAAGGGATGTGACCCATGGTGACTGTGCTCTGTATCTGTATCAGGCCTGATGATTGAAACTAAATCCTTTAAATCCACTGTTTTAACCCTAACTCTCTCCTTTAGTGGAAGAGGACGTGAATGCAGAAATAGTGTCTAGACTGGCTGCTGTATTGTGTGCAATGTCCTCAGCCCTTGGGTCTGTACGCTAAGAGTTCATTAGTGGTTTTAACTGTAACTAAGGACAGTGTCCACCAAATGTTGTATTTCACACAGTGGCTCTTAAATTTCACACTAGACTGCTCGACTTCAACTTTGGTATCCTTCCATCCATTTTCATGGACAGGTGCAGAGTAAGTGATGTGTGTTTCTGGTTTTATAAGCTTGATGTGTATTGTATATAGTTAGCTGTGACAGGCAGCTCTGAAAATAGTCATTCATATAAATATCCAGGTATCATCATTTGGATCCATATCTCCCTGGTCATTATGAAGAGGTGATCTCTTGACATCTTTCAAAACACCATGTCAAGCTATTTCCAAGAAGGTTTCTGCTTGAAAATGAGTATGAAGCTTAGTTTTAATTTTGCAGGAATTAAACTGAATGTTAATAACATCTCCAACACTAGACTTCACATATAGAACATTATGGATATCTGTCTAGTGTTTCCAATTAGCTAGGGGCACTCTCTTTTCTGTCTTGTTACATCCAAGGACAAAAGTAATTTGTTAGGATAGCTAATTGCCTTCCACTCTTGCAGATTAGCATTAGAGCATCACTACAGGAAAAAATCTGTGCTACCTGGATTATGGCAATGAAACTGCTCTAGTTCAGAAAACAGAAAGCTGTTTTATGAACTAATATTTAGAGAAGAAGAGAGAGAGATATACATGAGGGGCATTGCTAAATAGAATCCAGTATTTATTTTTCTGAAAGAGATTGTTTTCCTTGTGAAAGGGTAATGCACATCTATGTTGCAAGGAGTTCCTTTAGAAGGTTTAAAAGAAGAGTGAAGCCCTAAGAACAAAGTGAAAATGGAAAAAGAATTATATATCTATCGGAAGCTCAAAAATGAGGCACTTCGGGGTTCAGAGAGCCATCATTAATGCTCTCCTGCCCCAAGGGCATTCCTGTATGACCATCAAATTGACACACATGCAGCTGTCTGGCAGTTTGCCACATCTGTAGGTTTGATGGACTCTACTCTGGGGACAGCTAAACCTCCAGCTGTTCAGAATGACAGTTTGCTTCAACAAACGTGCTCAGATGTTTATCTGATCTATCTGAATCCACAAAAGCAGATTATAAATTGTTGCAAATGCTTTTTCAATACCGTTTTCTTACCAGAACCTGGAAACACAGATGGCCATCAAAACCTGAAAGCCTGTCCTGCTTGAGCACTGCTTTAGCATTACGTTAGGATCAATCCTAATCTAATGTACCGAGACCTGCTAAAACTGCTGCTGTATTCGTGGCTTAACAAAAACATGTAATAAGGTATACCTTATTAATAATGGGGGGTGGGGTGGTATACAGAGGGGCAGAAATCTGGGCATGTGTCTCTCTGGCTTGGTGGCAAGGCTGCAAAGCTCACATATGCCCCCAGCACAGCACAAAGCAGTCAGTAGCTGGTTCCCTAGGGCAGTACAGCTAATGCAGTTAACATGGCACAAGCATATACTTTGAATGAGTAAAAAGAGGCAAAGGGTGAGTCAGAAATATGCTCCAGGAGGCAAAGTAAACTCATTAAAGTGAGCAGGAGCTCAGGGACAGAGCTGTGGGAATGGTGGAGGAGTATCAGCCACAGGCTGGGGCTGGTGGCAAGGGCTTACAGGAAGGTAATTTTTGTGTGTTTCTGTTCACACAGCTGAGCCATCAGTGCCTGAAGCAGTTTGGTTCTTTATTACCTCATCAGCTTGAGCAATCTCTAAATCAAGAGATTTAGAGCTCTGAAAAACAGTTTAATGATGACTGACAAAATGTAAGCATTGATTTTGAAAACACTGCATAGGTATGAGAAAAGAGCAGGATAACAGAGAACTGTAACTACCATTTGTTTGGCTTTGTTCAGTATTGAGTAAAAGATGAGAGAGAGAGAAAAAGGATCTTCTAATAGTACCATGAATCTTAAGAGTGTAAGACACTCAAACCACAAAACGTATTTCAGAGCCTCACTTCCTATCCTATGCAGCAGCACACTGATATAGGGATGGTTATTGAGACAATATCTGATGCCTGCAGACAAAATGTTTATTTGATTTTATAAAAGAAGTGAGCTGTAAGTATGGCTCATGAGTGCAAACTGGGAAAGAGGACAGATATTTCCAGGGCTACTGCCAATCCCCTTACATGGACATGATTTAACTCCTGCACATACTTGAGAGGGACCCGTGTCTCAACACGTGAATCTGAACTGAACTGTATGCACAGGTTTTGATTTATTGTGAACCTAAACTCCAAAAAAAACACCACCAAAACCAAACCCTAAAATGAAACCAGGGGATGATTTTAAAAAACCCAACAACAAACCAACCCCTCTGGAATAATGGGAGCAGCTGTATATATTTCTTAGCAGTGAAAGAACTAAAATGCGGATATTTTCTGACTCAGATAAATTTTAGGTTTCCTCTGTGTATAATTGAGACTGTAAGTTTGGAGAAAAACTGCTATGGAAAGATGAAAGTTTCCTTGCCAGATGAGGACTTGGCTCTTCTTGTTCAAATACACACGTTTTCAAGATTATTTGCTTTGTGCTATCTCTAAATCCAGGACTTTCAGTCTGTTAACAGAACTCCTGAACTTATTAAATACATGTGAAACAGGCAGAATTCAGGGAAACTGAAACCTGTTGTATGTCTGCCAAAAAGAATAACACATCTGTAAGAAGGAATACCAAATTGGGATACCAAGTGCACTAAGGGCAGGAACACAGGAATTTCAGAGTACCTGGAGTAGATGCAGCATGACCTGCACTTGAAGAACTAGGCTTGAAGCCATGGTAAATGTGTCCCCAAAATGTTTGGCTATCTGGTTGGCACACTGGAAAATATTAGACATTTTGGATCTTCTGCTGTTAAGCTGACCAACATACGTCACCAGGCTAGTTTTGCAAGGTGTAACTTACTCAGAGGTTCAAATTTTTAAATCAAATATCAAAAATGCAAAACCTTTCGTATTTCAGGAGGAACAAAATTTAGACACAGAAGAATATACCCCCAGCAACCAAACCATCAGTCTGTGTTCATCTGAAATTGTGTCTCCTGAAACTGCAGAGCTGGTAGCCAAGCTGAAATCAATGTGTAGCAGTGCTCCAACTTGAAGCAAAGCTTTGAGGAGGAGAAGGTGCACAGGCTGCTGAGCACGTCCCTGGGACAGAGCAGGAAGTAGGGCTCTAAGTGTGTGTCAGGGTGCAAGGAAAGCAGCCAGTCTTGGATAAGCTAAATCCCTGCTTTATGGCTTGGTCTTTCTGCTAAGGAACAACTTTTGAAGGACCCATTTTCCTCCTACTGGGCAACTGACTTCACTCAGCGCAGCATGGGAGCAGAATGGCAAAGCCCTTGCTCCTTTTCCCAGTGCTGACAGTAGCACACAGACAAGTGCTCCATCGTTTCCAGACAGCCTCCATACCTGAAACTGGTGAGCTTAGTAAATTGCAAACAGACAGGGCCATGATATACTCAAAAATTGAGGGTTAACTGCATTAGCCTGGGTCATACTTGAACATGCTGATACCTGCCTTTCATAAGAGACTGAATTTCTCAGGGCTCAGCTGGAGGGTAAGATCAGAAACTGACATTTTTTTTATTCTAGTTTTTATAATTTCTGCCTCCAAACATACAGAAGTCCATTTCCTCACTTAAAAGTTGGTATTGTGATAGCAATACCAATACAATGTCATTCAAATGGTATCACAGACTAATGTAGGCAACCATGTAAAAAGCTATAAAATGGTTAGTGTTTGCCTGCACAACCTTTGTTTTGCTGGGACAAATTTCAGCTTTTTCAGCTGTCTGAAAACATAGACAAAAACTGGCTGTCCATGTAGCCTGTTAGCTCTCCTCCAGAGCTGGATGACTGCTCATAAAATGAAAGCAAACACTCCAAACTGGCCCCAGCTAAGCCATCTTGCATCACTTCTGTTATCTGTTGACTAATACAGGACCAGCTGTCTGGTCAGTGAAACAGAAGCATTAAATTAGAGAAACTGTAGAAAATGGAGACTGGGAGGCCCCTTAAAGGTCACCTGGTCCATCTGCTGCCCCATGGCAGGTTCATCTTTACCTGCACCACTTCTCTCTGCTTTGTATAACCTGTTTTTCAACATTAGCAGTGATGGATATTCCAGAATTAGCCACCATTAGGTAAAAAGCAAAATATGTGCTTCACAAAAATACAACTGTTCAGCTAGTAGCCTCTTTCTATGTGGTTAATCTGATGCCAAACACATCCACTGTGTGGTTTATTAATGCTTCGAGGAAACATGATGATCCTTTGGGGACATGCAAATCTCAGCACTGGAAAATGGGAGTTACATGCTATCTTTTGCCTGTAAGGCTGTTATTGGTAATGTGCACAGATGAATTTTGGCTGGATGGGATTTTTGGTCTGATGCACTTATGCGATTGGCTTTAAATCTGAATTGTAACAAATGTGATCAGCCTATAGTTCTCCAAGAGAGACTGTACTGTGACAGGGATGGGAGTGTTTACTTCCAACCTATGCAGGCCAGACAGCACACATCCTAGCAGAGGATGTTGCTCACCCACTGGCGCTTGCCTTTATTAACATACCAGGGCTTTTTAATCTGTACAATGATTAAGCATGGCCATAACCCTTTATACATCCCATCTGCACTCCCTTTAACTGTACTCAGCCTCTCCTAGAATACATAATTTCAGAGTTTACAGTAAAGTTGCTCCACTGACTTCATGTTTCCCTGTTTTGCTATTTCCCAGGCACATACTGAGAAGTTCTTCTGCAGTGGCTTATTACTGATTTCACTGAAACTGCTCAGCTCCTTCTTTGCCTATTCAAGGCATAAGGTAAAATGGACTGAACTCTGTTGTTTGGTACACCCTCCTCTTCTTTTACTTCTGTTTTTCATCCTTGAGCATGATTTTTATGGAGGGGGTTAAAGTGCCTCCCCAAAACCCTACAGCTCAGTGCCACAGCCATTACTAATGACTGTAGTCATTCTTCTAGAAAGTTGCCATATGTTCCACACTTCAGGTCCAGTCACTTCTTTCAGTAGCTCTTGGGAATGGCATCAAATTGCTTCCTGCAACCTAGCATCCTACCAGTGCTATCAATCTGGCACCCACATGGAGTTCAACCAGTCAGTGCTAGAGTAACAGAAACACATAAGCATATCATTATCACATTATGGGCTCTTTAACAGCCAAATTAACACAATTCCTAAACACTCTTGTAGGGACTGCAAGTGGTTGGAAAGGAAGAATGCTTGTAAATGGATGAGATAAAACAACAAGAAGAGTTTTTCACAGAAGAGGCAGAGATCATCCCAGGCTCTGCTGCATGGCAGTGCCTCTGAATGCCCTCATATTTACTGAGGAAGAGTAATTGACTCTTGGGTGTTACCATTTATTCAGTTTCTGAATTGTACTACTTATAGTATGTTTTAAACATTTTTCCAAAATTCTGTACTTCACAGAAAGATGAAGGAAAAGCCAGAAATGGAACTAGTTAATAGGACTGACATTCTTATTCAGCATGTATGTGTAAAGTTGTATTAAAGTAGCTCTGAGGAAAATGAGGATCTACCCTCTTTAACTTGCGCTCTCATGCAGTTTGAGGTGCTAGCACAAAGCTTGTATCCCCTTCTTGAGTTCATGGAATATAAATCAGAGGATATTAATTATTTTTCCTATTTATTTATTTCTTTTTTTTTTTTTTTAAATTTCTGAATCTGCTCCATTTAATCCTGGGAAATTCCAGTGATAGAATAAAACTTGTTTGTCCTTATCAGGTACTGCAGGTTTACCATCAATTCCTGACTTACCAGCAGCTCTCTACATCAGTTTGACATTCTTCACAACCTCATATTCCAGTATTTTTCTAGTCTGAAGTTTCCTAATTTGCAAGATATAGCCTGCCAGATATTGACTATACTGAACAACATCTCTGGCAGATCAAAATTTCCTGTGCCAAGCAGAGCAGATACATATATACTACTTGCTTATAACCCAAGACTCCTAGAGTTTCACTTTTTGGCATCACTTAAGAAGCATTAAAGTTTGTGAAGTATGCAAGACAAAAGATTTGAGGCTCTTAGGGGTTGCACTGCAGTCTGGGTGTTTGTTGTCTGTTGCTTTTGTTTTGTTTTTTTTTTGTTTTGTTTTCTTTGAACCTTACCCAAAGTACTTGAATGTGATGAATTAGAGTCAGTGCTAAACTGCTGGCCTACCACTTCCTAGTTTTTTCTCCTTATGACATATTCTCCTGATTGGTAACTGCTCTTGTCTGTGTAGGTTTGGTTGAGTACAGCTTTTGTCTGGGTATTTTAAATCTCTCTCAGCATGAAGCCCCAAAGAGACAGTTAAGGAAGAAGAAATTAAGAGAAGAAATTCCTGGGGGCAAAGAAATTGAACTAAAATCCTACTCTCACACTCAGAATTTTCACATATGCTTTTTAATGTCTGCACATGTATCCAAAAGAACAAAACATCTCTGAGTTACCTTTGCCAGTATTTCTCAACAAATCACCAGAAGCTTTCAATATGCAAGAAACACTGTACATTTTCCCCACTTTTTTAAACATCACAGTATAATCAGATATAAATAGATTACTCTTGGTTTTAACATAGCTTCATACTGTCCAGGAATAAGGTAGCAGAAAAGCCTTTCAGGTAAAAGCAGAGTTTCCATTAAGAAATAACTACTGAAACACTTTCTTTGTTAAGAAAAATTAGCAGTTCAAAGACACTTGCCTTTCAAAATGTCTGCTTTGATTCCTGTCAGGTGCAGAATCAGTGATATATGACATGACATTCATCAGCTAATTTTCGACATAAAATCATGGGATGATTTTTCTCTAATTGAGGGGATGGGAAAGCAAATACGTTTTTTCTAAATAAGCTTGAAAAATAATTTAAATTCTTGCCAAATGTCAAGCTATGGTTAGAAGAAACTGGAAAAATCATTTTAATATTTAGTCTTTGCCTGTTCCCAATGTTTTTCTTTTGAAAGCATTTTACTTTCTGCCATTTCAGACGTTACTTACAGGAATATTTTGCCCCTTTTTTTTTAAGATATCTCCTGTTCACATTTGTCTGCAGACCTCATTATGCCTTCTTACAGCTTGCTTTGGGACCAGTTGGCTCTTCTGCAGTGCCTTCCAATTGAGAGGTTTTCAAAGTGGTTTTATTTTATTTTTTTATCTTCCTGTGACTGTTTAGTATTATGCTGGCTTTTTTTATTTAATTGTTGGCTGCTCTAATGTTTCCTTCTCATCATTCTCCACTGATTCCCAGCACATTTTTATTTTACAGGTGCATATTGTTTTGTACATTCTTTGTGTATTATTTTTCTTAACCTTTGTATTCTAAAGTTAGCATGAGTCTGTCTTCATATTAGAAATCCAACTAGAATAATCAAGCAGAGGGACTTGCAAGTAGCAGCTGCTAACAGCTGAATTCCAAGGTTTGTGCTCCAGCTGAGAGATCAGGACAGAAGGGGTGACTGGTCCTATTTCACTCTGAGTACCTCAATGTAGCTTTGATGACTGCAACAGGTTATTTCCATGCGTCCAAAACCTGCCACTTTGGATTTTTACACAGGCTGTGGGCAGTATTTCAAGCTGTGCAAAAAGAGAAACTGAAAAGCCAGTAAAAATACTCACTGGTATAAGTGAGTTTAAAATCAGGCAGTGAAAGGAACTATATAGGTTTACAGTGATCCTGCATCCCTGTTTTTTTGTCTGTAGCAATGGTTTGAGGTTATAAACATAACCCATGCCTGTCTTTTGGGATTGCTCCTGACACGGGACTTTTGCTCTCTTCCCTTGTCACCAGTCTGATAGCTTGGAAGTGTGACTGCCTGTTTTTGTCTCAGTGCAGTGTAGGAAAAGCAAACATCTGCAGCAAGAAGCGTAGCCAAGCCTTTGGTGGAAGAGGAAGAATGTACCTTGGAAAAGCAAATATTCAAAAGCAGTAATAGCTGCTGCTCTGCACAGAGTGACTCAGCTCTCTGAGCATGGATTTGCCAACATAAATGCAGTTTAACTCAGTGTTTCCATGAAACCAATGAACTGACAGTCATATGTCGAAATCTGGTACTACCATGTAATAGCTTCCATAACTTTAGTGAGCTTTTTGCTGTGGGAAGGGATGAATAAATCGAGTGCATCTGATTTGTTATCTTTGCTGTGCTGCCATATAAGAGCAAGACACTTGCAAGAAGTATATGAACATCGAGCCAGGGAAGGTCTCTGCCCCAAGGAGCTTCAGCTCTACGTGGGACAGGAGATCAGACAGGAGGAGAACAGAAGTCAGAGGTAATGTGACCAACAGAAAGCTAACTCATATATCCCCAGTTCAAGGATGTCTTTCTCTAACACTGTCACAGAGCTAGCGTCCTGTGATGTTACATATCCTTCAGGCACTAAAATGCAACTCTGCTTTCTGGTACTTCACAACAGGAGGGAGAATAGTGTCTGGTCTATGTGAACAGAAGAGACTAAACTAAAAAGTTTGTCAATTCTAAAAACTATTCATTCTATTTCTTATATGAACAAGCTTTGTGTTATTTAACCTGCAATCGTTTGCTGTCAATATTTTCCTCGAAAACTTTCAAATAGACATAGGATCGAATGATCACAAAACAGTAAATAACAATGTTTTCTTTTTTGGCAATTGAGTCTGAAAACCTGGCTCTAAAAACCATAATAGTGCAGTTGAAGATCAAAAACATAACATAGGTGTGCATGCAAAGCTAATGTAACTTGAGGTTTGACATCAGAAGTATTTATTGAACGGTACAGAAAAAAAAACCAAACAACTACATCTCAGTAAATTTCAGGATTATTAGAAGATAATTTACAAAACAGAGAGAAGGAGTGTCAAGAATATTTAGTCTTTTATTGCCTGCTGTTGATGCACATGTGGAGTCTTGTTTGGACATGCACCCCTTGCTTCTCTAAACTATTCACCACCTTTGTACAACACAATAAACAGGAGTTTTCATCCACCTACCTGCCAGATATGACAACCTATGAGTAAAAGATCTGCACGTCATCAAACCCTGTACTGAGTAATTTTCCTTTAAATACACCATTTTCAATTTATCTCAAAGTCCAGCTTACCTCTGAGTATCTCTTTCTTTTAGGCGGTACCACCAAACTGTGTCAACATTATAGGATTATGAAATAGAATCACTTACCCTATCAACTCTGGCTTCACATTGATACTTGCAGCAGAGCAGGTGCTATATTTTATTAGTTACAGAGATTCATTGTGCATCCAGAAACTGCCCTCTGCACCCTGCTTTTATAATAGGATCCAATACAGCTGAGCAAATACAACCTGTATAATATATATGAAATAGAGGAAGATAATAGGAGCAGGGTATCTCTCCTATTAGATACAGTGTGATCACTGAATCAGAAAAACAGAGACGCTTTGCAAAATGAGGGAAAAGGAGAAAGGAAAATGTGTTTAAGGTCTGCCATGAAGGCCTAGGAAACCCTGCTTAAAGGATTTCTGTTCTAACCAACTTTGTAATCCCTACCAAAGGGCGAACGCAATTACAACTTCAGTGTATTTCCATACCAGACTCTAGTTAAATTCTTAACATTGCAGTCAAATAGGGGGAAAAAAACCCACAAAACAAATCCAATGTACTAATCATTAGTAACTGCTGAATAATGAACTGACAGTAATTCCCGAGCCCAAACAGCTTAATCAGTTTGTTTCTACTTACCTCCATTTGTCTCCTGGATATTTAAAGCAAAGGCTCATTTTGTCCTGCAGATTCAGTGCTGCTGCTCAGTATTATCTTGCTTGATCATAAAAAGGCTTCTCACCAAAAGGAAGAGGAAAGCAATACGTAAAACAAACACAGAAGCCCAAGAGGAAAGCTACACCCTAAAGACCAGCACTAATAGCAACTTCAAGACAGGGAAAGAGAACACTCCCAGTTACTAACTTTTTCCATTGATACATCCGTTACAAAACAATTTTGCTGCAGACTTCTCTTCCTTCTTTCAAGCAATGTTTTACTTTATGTGTAGATCTCAGAAAAACTACATGATGAGTGTGTGTGTGTGTGTGGTAGAGGGGAGTTGCTTTTTCTTTTTTTTTTTTTGGTTTGGACCAAGTAAGCAAATTAGTGAAATTCAAACTAGAAGCTCAGCTGACTGCTTTAAAAGTGTAATACTAGGCAGTAATTATTACAAGGTGCATTTATCCATGTCCATAATTCAGATTGTTGGTTTGTTTTTTTTTTCCAAAATTCTTCAATGGAAGCAGAGTCATATTTGAAATAACCACCTATATGACTTTCTGGCCAGAAAGCCTTAATGCAGTGGAGGTGAATGCTTGTTTGATTAATAACTTAATTTTTTAAGAGGCTGATGAGTAAACAAGGAAAATATACCAAACTGTCTTTACCTCAGTGTGTTTCTTAGTGCCAAAAAAGAACTGCATTGAGAAGGAGAGCTCATGGTTTCACCTTCAAAAGACTTTAAGGCTGAAGGGACATGCAGAAGGGCACAGTGGGATTTACTGCAACAACAGAAGCTGCTGGGACCAGCTGTGTTTTCACCCCCTTGCCTCGGTGGATTAAGCTTTTCCAAGCTCCAAGGCTGCTCCTTGGGGTAGGTCATAGAGTAGCTATGCATGTGAGCCCACAAAAGCTGTATGGAAACTTTTGTCACTGACGTTTAATATGTAGCTTGGAACAAATAACAAACAATTTGTTTCAAATTAAAAAGTTTTCACAGTTACATTTTGCCAAATGTTAGTCAGAAAGGAAAACTGAAGGATGTGTCACCTTTGAAAATTCCCAGTGTGTAATAAACTCATTTGTTTTCAGACAGTTAGGACCAGATTCTCCCCTTGCCTCAGAATAAATCTGGAACTAATTCAGGGAGGCTGACAGAAATTAAGGTTGTTCCATTCAGCAGGGTATATGAAGTCTGCCTTGAGCGTACAGCCAGAAAATGCTGTATCCAGTAGCAGAGGTGTGAAAGAACTGCTGCAGGCAGTAAGGTTTAGAGTGGTCCTATTAAAGGTAATCTTATTCTCCCCTTCTGTGACACCTTGCTATTGCAGTTTTCCATCTCCACATGCTGAGGTGATACGCTGAAGGGCTTTTTAAAAGTTGTTTAAGGAGACAAACAGATCATGTAGAAAGGTGAATAGTTAGCTTATGGGAGAAAAGAATCTGGTTCTCACCTGGGATATTCAGAGACCTTAGGGCATGTTGTTCCCAAATCCGCTTATACCCAATGGAGCAGGCATGCCTATATCCTTGGTGCTCCTTGAAAACTACAATCAACATATCTGCAGTCAGCATATCTAGCTCCAAATCTTGTTTTTGGAAGGAGTTTTCCCCCATGTGTGCTCCTCTCAAACCAGATAGCCTTTCCATTCAGACTGCGAAACGAAGGTCATTCAGTAAATAGTGGCTTTGGGATTAAAGGCCAGGAGAGGCAGAAGTGTTCCCACCCCTGAATTACACATTTCCTTTAATCTGAAAACTGGGGAAAAGTAACACCCCCAGTCAGAATGAAAAGTTAGATTCATGTCTCCCCTGCAATGCAGTGGAGCCCCATGCAAATCCTAGAGCAGAATCTGGCCAAGGTTTTAAGACTGAGGTCTTAAAGCACTGTATGAAGGGTAAGAACTGATTTCAGAGGGAGAGGACAATTTAGTTACACTGCTGAAGTCCTTGTGTAGAAAACCAGACCTTTAAAAGAATGCAGGAGTGACCCCATTTTTAAAGAGTCTTTTTTTTGATTGAGTGCTCATTTTGGTCTGGCACAACATGCAGTTACAAAGCAATATACTTTTTACCCCCCTTTATAAATTTCTCTCAAAAAAGCATCCACATGTCCTGCCTTTATAGCTGGGAAAAACTTGACACACCAACTGAATAATTGAGCCAGGTTAATGGAAGAATATCATTTACATGCCTCCCAATTACTTTTAATGAGCCCAGTTCGTGCAAGTGTTTAGAGTAATTGCCAGCTATGGCTTTGTTTGGTTTTGTACTTTCTCACTGTTCACAGAGCTGGTCACCTTGCAAAGGAAAATCAGTGGACTAATTCAAGCACAATCATATTTAGGCTACTACTTTACAATGGGCCTTTATGTACCTTGAAGTAGAATATTTTCTTCCTCATTATTAATACAGCATTGCCAGCAGCATAAGTGACTGTATCAGGATTACCAAACCCTGCTATACATGCAAGCAAGGACATGGTTTATAGTGATTCGGAGAATCACTGGCCAGTTACCGCCAGAATAGTGAAATTATCCTGTTCTCCCCTTTCTGTATCATTCTGTGTATTAAATTTATTAATACTTGAGCATAATATATACTTAGCTGTTGTAATTAATTGTGGTTAAGTATATGATTGCATCTTATTCTGTACACAAACTCTTTTGCATTGCTGCTTGCCTGCACACATGATGAGCTGGTTTAGGGAATTAAAAGGGCTGTAAAGTAAATCCATAGATAGGGGGAAGTGTTTTCTGCCCATTTAACTACCTGAACTGGGTCTCAAGGTAGATAGCAACAGGGCTGGCACAAGGCAAGTGGTAAGAATGGGTGGCTCAGGACATTGTATGGGGAAAAGAGGTGTGAGGAGCAGATTATCTCGTATGATTTTAAGATTGTCTAGAAGGATTTCTAGGTGGAGACTGACTATCTAGTGTAACTGTATGGCACCCAACCACTGGTCTAGCTGGTTATTCCATACAGCAGGAGCTGTGGTGGAAAGCTGGTTACAGCTGGGAAGGTACTTAGAGGGTAAAGGCATTGAAAGCCCCTACTCTCCAGTCTGCACAGATGCACTGACACTAAGGGTGTGTTTTTATGGCTGTTGGCCTTATTCTGGGGCAGTTGTTCTGTAGAGGTAAAGACAGCTTTAGGCTAGCAGCACTCCAGTCAGGCTTTGATTCTTCAGGACAAGGCCATTACTAATTTGCTGTGCTTGTCTCACTGGCATGTTTTGCTGATCAACTTACTCATTGAGTGTGGTCCTTTGCACACCAGGGAGCTGTTACAGTGGGAAACAGATTTCTCTGTGAAGCTTTAAATAAAATTCGTTTTCCCTTTTCCTGTTCATTTAGAAGAAGCTCCGTGCTGACACGTCAACGTGGTTTTCTTCTATCTGTATGTGTTTATCC
Source organism: Neopsephotus bourkii (assembly GCF_033783945.1). Classification (NCBI taxonomy): domain Eukaryota; kingdom Metazoa; phylum Chordata; class Aves; order Psittaciformes; family Psittacidae; genus Neopsephotus; species Neopsephotus bourkii. The sequence continues at coordinate 2,293,495 of NW_026901177.1, forward strand.
TTGAATTAGAGCATCTCAGAAGATGGATAAGGGAAAAATGATTTAAGTCCGTCTAATCCAGTCTATACAGGAGGTCAAATACAAGATGGGCCATTATTATATATTTTCCATAGTTAATGTTTCAGTTGATGTGTCACTTCCAGTATTTTGCATAGAAGAATTTTTTAGCTCAATAAATTTCTTCCCTTTGAAGGAGTGTTGTGATGGCCTTGCTCTCACTACTCACCTGGTAACTGTAATGCCATTGTGCCACCCCTATATCTGTGCAGTGTTGACACTTTCCCTTTCAAAATCAGCTTTTAATATATGTTGACCCAGTCCAGTCAGATTATTTTTCTACTGCTGTTCATGCTTGCTACTGACAGACCCTCCAATTGCACCTTTTTCTTTGCCTTTTGATCAAAACACAGCTTTGTAGCTGAAAATCTTATAGGTTTGGCTCTTTAATATGATTCTGTGATCCCCATCCTTGCCTCAGTGAAGCATCAGTAGTTTGCAGATTGCAGTTTGATGGCTATCTCAGTGCCTGTGTCCTGCTGCCAGGCTGAAAGCATTAAAGTACTTTCCTCTTTGGATGAGCACTGGAAGGCATTCCCACAATAGCGGTTTCATAGCTAAGTCTCATTACTTCTGCTTCTGGTGGTGGAGGAGATATGCAGACATGGAGGCAGGACTTCCAGTTCTTAACACAACACAATTCACCCTTAATGGACAGCTATTCAAAAGAGCCCAACAGGGTAGAGATGAGAACTTGCACAACTTTGACTTTAACTGATTTATTCAAAGTCATCAGTGAACAAGTCTGTGACTGCCAGATCAGATCTGTTCACTTGTAGAGAAAGTAGATGCCTTGCACAGCATTACACACTCCAGTACTGTGGTCCAACTTTACAGGCTTCAGTGTTACAAACCCAGGTTTCTCTGGAGTTCAGGCCACACGTGATGTGACAGCTGAGTAGGCACTTCCTAAGTCTAATTTTTGGATTTGTGCCCTCAGACTTTGCCCATTAATCTTTCAGCTCTGGAATCACTCTATGGGCTTGGGCCACAAACTTCTTATACATTAATACACACTGGTTTATACAGCATAAAGGCATGTGAAGTGGGGTGATGTCCATTGCAATGAATTCCTAATGAGCTCCGTAAAGTCGTGGAGCTGATTGTACTCTGCATTGCTTGGGAACAGAGATCAATGCAAATGAAATTTGTTCTCACAATAGCAGCGGGGTCCCTGGGAAAGCAGAGAGGAACTGGCAATAAAGCATTTTAGAAAAGATGTCACAAAGTGATTTACAGAAGATTAAAGGATGACGTAAAAGACTAGTAACCATGAAAAGCCTGAAGGCTACTCTGTAATATTTTGAAGCAGTAAAATTTACTCTTGGGAAGCATAAGAGGAAAATAGAAACAGAGGAATCAATCTGCTGTACTGTAAATTCTTTGCAATCAACAATAATTTTTCCACTATCGGTCAGGCCCATATAGCTGTGTTGTAACTGCTGCACAGGAATCTCAATGGTGTCAAAAATGGTGAAGGGCATCTGTGCAGCTCCTTCTAAAGAGTCAGAATGCACTGTTTGCAGACAGGATTGGGAATGAGGGATCTCACTTGTTTCTTGGGACTGCCAGCGAGCTGCAGGTCTTGGGTCAACAGGTGGTAGTAAAGTTAATTAAGAACAATAACGTGATTAGGGTGGAAAGTGAGTTGGTGAACTGAGGGGTTGAATTTGTCCCTCCTGTTCAGTAAAATATTAAAGCCTCTTCACATTATTTTCCTCTCTGGTCTCTCTCCTCTCTCTCTCCCTTCCTCTCACCCACACCCCTCCCTAAGTTATCTCTCCTTTGTTTTTTTCTTAATCCTTTCTCACAGAGACCCAGCACCCTCCACCCCACATTTTCATCAAGAAAATGCCATGCACACTGTAGTTTTGTGATGTTTGACTACACTATTGATCCTCCTGAGATAATCCATTTGAAAAATTGATCTCCCAGGGAGCATGTCATCCAACGTGTCCATTTCACAGCCTTCTCGGGACAGCTGCTTTCTGCAGCACAGTGAGTCACAGGAACAGGATGCAATTTGGGATGAGCAAGCCGGGATTCCTCAGATGGAGATCTCCACCCAGCCAGTTTGTTTATAACTGACCAAAGCCACCATCACAGGGATGACTGGCTGCCACGGCGCCGTGCGCTTGCTTCCCATGTGTCTGATGCAGATTTCCCAGGTTCAGGACCTCTGACGTGTGCTGAAAGAGCCGGGCACAGCCTAGAACGGGCCAACACCTAGGCTCCAGCTGACACGTTGCGAACAAACAGCGCTCCCCAGAATGGCTCTGTAAGCCCAGAAACACATTTTCCCGGTGAGCGTTGCTTCCTTCAAGAAGTTTGGAGCTGCCCCGGCACTAGAAACGCCCCTTTCGGGTCGGCTCCCGCACGGACTCCGTTAGAGCACCCTGGCTCATGCAGGGGGAGGCCGGCCTCGTGGTGCCTGAGGCCGCTGCGGCGCGGTAGGAGAGCGGCAGCGACGCCCGCGGTGGGGATATGGCGGTGGCGGATCTCCCCCGCCAGCGGAGCCGCGGCCGCGAGATGGCGCCGTCTCCATTGCAATGAGAGGCGTCCGTCGCCGTTCCCCACCCGGGGCTAGGGGCGCGTTGCGGAGGCGCAAGTCTTTGTTTCAGTGTCACTTCTCGCCACCGTGGCCCTGTCTGACCATGCCAGGCTGCGGCTGACTCTGGCACTCGTCACTCGGGAGCTCGTCAAGGGGGATGGCGGCCGGGCCCCATCATCCCGAACTGCTCAATGAGATGAACGTGGCACCCTGGTCTGTGCTGGGACAGGCCCAGCTGCCACAGGGTCACCATCACGGGGTCCTGCTCCTTCAGGAGCAAGAAATGACTACAAACTGACTTTGGTTCATCATCGGTAACAGTTTAGCACGGTACAAGCTCAGTTCTGAGCGTACCACCGGCACCTGCCTGATGTTATTCAAGATATCCGCTCAATATCACCTGTATCAGTGCTGAAGCTTTTTGTGGTATAGGTTACACAATCATAGAATCATAGAATGGCTAGTGTTGGAAAGGACCTTAGGACCACCTTGTTCCAACGCCCCTGCCATGGGAGGGATTTCTTATACTAGACTATGTATCTCAAAGCTCTGTCCAATCTGCCCTTGAACACTGCCAGGGATGGAGCATTTCCCAGTTCCTTGGACAACCTGTTCCAGTGCCTTACCACCCTCATAGTAAAGAACTTCTTCCTTATATCTAACCTGAACTTCCCCTGTTTAAGTTTTAACCCATTACCCCTTGTCCTATCACTACAGTCCCTAATGAAGAGCCCCTCTCCAGCATCCTTGTAGGCCCCCTTCAGATACTGGAAGGCTGCTTTTATACTGAATATTCTTTGAAAGCAACAACAAAAATAATACATTAATAGTGTGCCCAGCAATGTGAAAAGGATTATACAAAAAAGAGGCTTTAAATGGGGGGAGGAGGGGATGGAGAGGGAGGGAGATTTTCCACTTTATTATCTTTTAATTAACAGATTAGCCCTAACAAGAGAAAGCAAACATAAACATGAAAACAATCCAACAGTGAGCAGAACTGCACTTTTGAAGAAAAATGTATTCTTTTGTGGGGTTGATGGAAAATCCCAACCTAGATGTGTAGGAATATACAGATAACTCTCCTAAATGCAGCATCAAATTCACCTTCTTGCTTTCATCAACAGATCATATTTGTGTGAGGTGCTTTCAAAGGATATGTTTTTAATGACAGAAGTTAGGTTTTTTCAGCACTTATAGATTCCTTGAAGGTTATTGTACCTCCTGCATTTTATTTGTGGTTAAATGTACCTGGATATTCTTATTGATAGAAACATCCTGACATTTTTTAAATCCTGTTAATTCGGCCTTATAGTGATTCATGGAAAATACATCAAAAATTAATTATGTGTTCTGGGAAATAAGATTTCCTATCATCCCGTCTTCTTTGCCATTTAATTTCATTGGTGCACCTCTTGTTGATACAGTGTGAGACAAAGTAAACCTTTGCAATCTCTTTTCCATTTAGTTTTCATAAACATCTGTTAATGTCAGTTCTAATTTATGTCCTCTTTCCACTAAATTTTATTTGATCTGTATCCTCATTAATGTCTTTTGCATGTTAATAACTGGATTTTGCCCTTCCTTGAAGCTTCTCCATTCCTATTTTATGATTAGTCAAAAGGGGAGCAGTATTAAAAACATAGAAGTGGAAATGGGAAAGGCCTGATGCAATCCTGAATACAGTTAGAAATGCTTCACAGGATAGAAGAAATGGTATTACCACTACAGAAATCCTCGCACACCTGTATTTCCATGCCTTTGGTGTCAAGTCCTACTGACAGTAGCTCCAAAGGCATGTTGAAAATTTGGGGTGAAGAGCTGTGAGAAAAAAAAGGAAAAGGAAGACCTTTACCTGCAGGGATAACTTTCAAGGCAGCTTCGTCTGTTTAGCTTTAAAAATTTTTGGAAGATTTGATAAGGCTAAAGCACCCTACAGAAAGAATTCAAATGTAATAAAATAAATCTTCAGTTTGCTACAATAAATGCAAACAGATAGCTGAGGGCAGTCAATTGCAGATTTACAAGAAGTTGCAAAAATCCTAACCAGAGAATTTGCTGTCAGAACAATTCTCTGGAGGCTTTGTTGGCCATCCATTCTTGGGAGTTTAAATGCGATTTACCTAAAAAATCCTGTAACTTAACATGGTTCTGCTACATTTCCTGAGCATCTCTGGTAACAAAAAGCAACAGTACCAGAACTCTAAAAATACAGTTTATTTCTGTAAAACCAGCAAAGGCAGCCAAGCAAACACCTCCAGGTAATAGGTGCAAAAAAGGAATGATGTGTCTCATGGAAATAATATTTAGAAGAGATGAGATTAAAGAAATGACCTTGGCCCAGAGGCTATTCCAACATATTGGATGATTCCTCATGCAGCCAAGTTCCTTGGGAGGTTGTGAGCAATGTTTAGTGCGTAAAAGATGCAATCTCATTTCCTCTGGATAAAAAGTACAGTTAAGATCACAGCCAGATTATAGGTGTACTGGAAATGAAAGGGGAAGGCATATTTCCAAACCTAGTCAGTACTTAGCTAAAATGTTTTATGGTCATCCAAACTCACTCTGAGATTTTACACCCAAATGTAGATAACTGAATTAGGGTCCTTGCTGATTCCCTTCCAATGTTATCTATCCATTGCATCTAACTTGGTTTTAGGCAAAATGTCTCAGCCTTTCTCGTGGGTGATGCCTGGGACTGTAAGGGATGTACTGCTTCTTAGCACAGACTCCCTAGGACTGCTAACTCCTAGGGAAATCCTGGGAATTTCTGCTGTGCTCTCATCTGTTCATGATGTTTTCATTCTATCTGGTAACATGTGAAGGAAGTACTGGCCTTATAAGAGCAGGAGGAAAGCAATATTGAATGATGGCTGTTATCCCAGATTACAGTAGTGCCAGACCAGAGTGTGAGCTCTGATAATGAGCTTGTGTGGGTGATGCTGCTCAGCTGAAAGGTAGAGCCAGTACCCTTATGGCTTATTCTCACCTCATTTATGCAACACTGGCTTGGATAATACCTGCCCACATGATTTTTACATCTTGTCTTTCAAACTTTTGATGAGTGTTGCTGCGTAAAGGTCTCTCCTTGCAATTTCCACCTTATAAGGGCTGAATTTTAATAGGAAGGAAACTAAATCCTGTAACCCAATATATGTGGGATGTGAATGAGTAAACTATGGGAAAACAGGAGGCACACCACCAGCTCCAGTAAGAGAACAAATGAACAGATTCTGTTCTTGCTACTAACATAGAAAAACCTGACCAGACCTGACCTAAATCTCTTTAAAATGACTGTACATTGCCCAATTCCTTTAGGTTTCTCAGCATAGATGCAACTGGTTTGGTAGCTGCTGCCAGTGCAACAGTTTGGAGAGGAAATAAAAGACCCATTAATCCCTTGGAAAATCCATGTGTGTTTCACCTTGGAGCTCTACACTCAGCATGACCTCAGTTTACATCCTTTATTCACACAGAAATGCTCTAGTCTTTAGCCAGGAGTTCATTTCTCTGCTGGGCTCTGCCCTCAGCCTCCTGGTAGCCTTTACCAAGGGCACTTTCACTGAATGTGCCTCCTGTTGGCACCCTGTCTTGGGAACTGAAGAGCTGCAGCATACCAAGGGCCAGTCACATCTTCTGCAATGGAATGTTGTTTTGGTTTTGTTTTTGTTTTGTTGGGTTTTTTTTTGTTGTTGTTGTTTTGGTTTGTTGGGTTTTTTTTGTTAGTTTCTTCCTGATTTTGTTTTGCCTTTTGTTTTGGTTTTTGTTTGTTTGTTTTTCTTTTCTTATTTTTCCCTGTCTCCGAACTTATTTCAAAGCTGATTATTTCTGTCTGCTCTCCCTCCCCTCCTTTGAATCTGACACTCCCTTTGTGTTTTTCTACCATGCAGTATTGCTATTCTGAATGTTTAAAGATTTGGGGTTCTGCCTTCAATTTCATTCTGCTGTTCCATTGCATCTTCCATCTCTGGCATTTAGTTTTGAGGTATAGTTTCCTGTGAACCTGCTGCCTCTAAGCCTTGTTCTCACTGATTCTGCTCATTTGCCCCAAGGAAGTGCTTTCCTTCTGTGGACTAGAATATCTGTGCAATGCGTGTATGTGAGGATAGCCACAGGGATAGTGTGAATAGGGCACATTAATACAGTTTGTACTCCGAGTTTCTGCAGCCCTGGTCACTGAGGAATGGCAGTTTCAATCATTTATGTTGGATAACTTCCAGAATTGTCTTTCTGTGGGACTGTAAATGGCACCAAGAAGTTTCCACATAGCTCATGTAAATGTCATAAACATTTTAATATATCTAACACATTGTGAAGACATAGACACTGTATGGTGTGTTTGAGACATGGGCACTTATCCAAAATAGTGCACTTATTTCTTTGGGATGGTGATGATGAGAGATTTCCTTTAACATCTATAGAGAACACCAGGGCCTGCAATGTTCTTTTTAGAAAGGTTATTTCAACAATAGATAGATATTTTCTTGTCATTATATGCAGTACAGTATCTGTTTTCAGAGTCATTGCTTTAGTATAAAGCTACTTTTTTTTAAGTATTGTTCATTGATAATGGTCATATTCTTGCCATTTATTGCCAAATACATATAACAATAAATGAGCAAATATTGCCTCGTGCACATGTCTGAGATCCTACAGTTGCGAAGGTTATCAGTACAGACAATCTGACAAATAGCCTGGGAAGAGCTTAATTCTGCAAAGCTTGCACTTGCTGCAAGGGGTCTGTGTCCACAGGGGCCCCAGCAGATGTATTTGGTGGTGGTGGTCTGCCAGCCTCTTTCATGGACATGTTTCTCAGCCAGGTAGGAAGCAGGCCCAAAGATGGACAGAGAAACATGCCTCATAAAAGTAACCACCTCTTTGAATTTCAGATGTATGATCACTAATGGCCATCACCCCTACAGCTATCTGAAGCCTCTCCTGTGCCTCCTCTCTGGAGTTGCTCACCTTGGCAGAATATATGTTGTTCCAAGTTATAGTGCTGGCTGCAGAAGCTGCAAGTTGATGCCCTTGCAATTAGGAGATATGTAAAGTACAATGTTTGTTTGTCAAAGCAGCCCTGAATATTGGTCTAGGTAATTTCCAATCTGTTGAACTACGTTATATTGTAAAATATTTTGCCAAAAAGGTAGCACTTCTGTGGTCTGTCTTCTATGAACATGTCATTTAAGATGAACCGTTGTGTAGTGATGCTATAAATTGCAAAGTATATTCTCTCAAGTACCCTACAATACCTCAGACAGGTGGTATCTCAGTAGATTGATGTGATCTTTCTCCTCTCACTACATGACATGAGGACTTATTGTGTGGAGTTCAAAGTTACTGCCAGGCAAGAATATCAGTGGGAGAGGGAGGTGAACTCTGGGACAGTTTCATTTGCTTTAGTGTCCTTAGTCAGTAACCAGATGAGCAAACTTTATATTTGCAAAATATTGCTCCTAACTTCAGTGCTCTTCTGTCTCACTTGTTCAGTGATGAACGGGGTAAAGGCTGTCTTGACATGCTAATTTCTCCATTGGAGGTGGGAGGAGCTTGCTTACTAATTATTAAGGCAAGATAAAGATACATACACCACTGTTATCTACCAGCCTAGCCAGTATATAACAGTGCAGTACAAAAATCCTGAGGTGCAGAGGAGTTTGTACCTAAATGAGGAAAGAGAGGGCTTCTGTTGCTCATACGCTACAAGTGTGAAGCCTCACTTAGCCTGTTCCTGAGCCTTTTAACTGCCATTGTAATGAGAAGACCTTCGTGTTGCATGGATGTCCTTCTCCTGTATGCACCTGTTTTAGTCTGTTGTCTTAGCTCCATGGTTGCAGGGAGCCTTCCTGCTATTAACACAATGCACAAATAAAGATTTGCAATTAGATTCAGATTTCATCGTTTGAAACAAGTCTGACTGTATTCCTTAAGTCAAGATTCTCCCCTACCCACTCCTGCCTTGTATTTGAGCTCTATTTAAGCAGGGTCATCAAGCTTTTGGAGGTGGGTGTGTTTTGCGGCCCTTGCCAAAGTTGGTTGCTGACATTATTGATACTAGGGTTGAAGCAGATTCTACAGTTCTCTGATGAGTCCAGTCCTGAGCTGTCCAGATCAACAATGAAATACAGATCCCACCCAAAAAAAGTAGGATCACACATGGGCATTGATCAGATTATGGATCTCGTAAACTTGAAAGTATTGATACAAAAGATTGTACTTCTTGAACAGTATTTTCTCTCCTCTTCCATAAGTGTCTCCCAAGTGAAGAGAAATGTATTATTGATTTTGAAAGAGGGAAAGCTGGAAAGGTCAGAGTCTCTGAAATGGCAGCACTTACCCCCTGCCCCATTCCCGAAACTAGTAAAATCAACAAAAGTAGATTTTGGAAAGTGTTGTTACGCTTCCACCTTAGGAAAAATAAAAAGTAATTATTTGGGCAATTACTTATTTCTGATGGATTAGAAGGTAAGAAAAGGTAATCCATTGTGTTTAATAATTTGAAGCAAATTAGGCCAGATTTAGCAGAATTCTGAACTCTGGTAAGGGACTTTGGTATTGAGGGTCCCTCTGAGATTCACATGTTCTTCCTAATCTCCTTTGCAAAATTGCAGTTTTTGTATTGATAGTTCACCTCTTCTTCTACCGCTCTCCTAAAATCTGCTGTTCTGGTGGTTTTGAGGTGTTCCCATTGACTTTTTAGATGCTGGCAGAAACCCCCATGAGGAACTGGTAAACTACACTGACTTGAGCTTTTCTTCCTTGCCCAGATTTCTGCTGTCTGAAGAGGAGGAAGGAAAAACAGAATCCTTACAATAGCTGTCTGTCACTGTTGTGTAATCCCAGTTCAAGCTTTTGGTGACTAGGAAAGTGGCAAGAGCTCTGCTTGGCACTGTTAACATTGACTGTCAGAGTGAGCCTGCAGGAAGAAGAGGCTCTCCAGCTTATTGAATTGACCCCATAATATGCCAGGTTAGTACTAGTTTAATTCCAGTAAATTCAATACAGTTGCATCAGGGATCAATTTGTCCTGAAGTTTTTTTTGGTCTGCTCATACATAGATGTGTCAGGTATTATTAGCAACAGAAGTTTATCTTGTGAGATAGTATTAAGAACCTGATAGAAGTGTGATTTTGTTTCATACTGGCAGAGAATATAGGAAATGCTGTTTGACTCCCTTCACAGCATGGATTAGCAAAATTAGACTTGTCTCCTTTGTACTAACAAGCCCCAGGACAGAATGCAAGCTATTAAATGAAGGAAACTCCTTCCAGACACACATACGCACAAAGCTGTGGGGGAAAAATTCACCTAGGCTTCCAAGGAGGATAGATTATTACAGAGTTCATATCTGTAGGGCATCTACTCTGCAGGATTTTTCATGCACAATGTCATGACTTTATGGTTTTATTTACATTTTCTGAAGAATTCACGTGACTTGTTGCTATGGGGAATGCTGCAGTTGTCTGAGATACCCTTTTATATTTACATCATACACAATTCTGCCTATAAACTCGCTCAGTGCTGCTTGACATATCAATAAATAAATATGATGGGCCTGTTAATTTAACAGTTTTAAATTTAAACTGGTTAAAAAAACCCCAAAACATCAAAAATCCATGAGTCAAGTTTTAATCTAGTAAAGGTATTGTTTGATCTTTCTTTTCTTTTCTTTTATTTTACCATTTGTTTATTTTTCCATTCTTTGAATTTTTCATGAGTAATGCCTCTGGAACCCAGACAGATCTAGAAGCTGGTAAATCCTGTTCTCTGAGGCTGCTTGCCCTAGGCAAGATATGGAGAGAGCCTCATTTCTATATAGGCACCCAAATAAGTGACCAGAATCTAACTCAACCTTTGATGATCACAGCTTGGGTGCTGATTGTCCCCTAGCGTGGTGGTTGACTGTTTCTGGTAACTGGGTAGCCCTGGATGGACATAGAGAACACTTGAAATTTTCTCTGAAATCTTTTGAGAATCTGCCCTCAAGGATAAGCCCTGAGCTGATGTAGTGAGACAGAGAGACTTCATTCATTCACCTGATGGGCCTTGAATCTGACCAAAACTGGTTTCACATTCAAATAAAACTCAACCTCGAGTAGAACTTAGGTGAGGACAATAAACATGAGTTAAAGTAAATAAATATTCTGAAGTCTTTCAAAGCATGCCTTTGTGGAAGTTCAGTTCACAGACTCTATTCATACAGTGAGAATTAAACAGTAATGTTTCAAACTCTTTTGGGGAAAATCCCTCCTATGGCTGTCACCCTAAGTACATACCATTATCTACTTTTTTACAGAGGATTATGCTAGGAAAGTCGGATTGAGAACTCGCACCTCGGACAGCAAGGCCTCAGAGTTCAATGAGAAAATTGCCATTTTTTCCTCAATAGATTCTTTTGAGCTGGAAAGAAGCATTCCTTCCATGATGTTTCCCCCTCTTCACTGCCTCCTTTCTCCCCCCTTCCCCAGCCTTTAAACTTTTTACGATACCTGGCTTCCAAACATCAGAAAGGAACCTGATACAACAAAGCCTTAGAACTTCATAAAATCCTCAGAGAACTGGTTGAATGCCAGAAAAACATTGTTGATGTCCAACTGATGTTGTTTTGGTTCTGAATGATTCTGCATTTTCTGAATGATTCTGCATTTTGACCACATTCATGTTCTTCATTATTAACTAATCTCAGATGTTCACATTAGACTGCTTTGCTCACATGCATGTTTAACAAATGACTGTATTTTAGAGGAATTGAATAATTAGACATTTGTTCTCAGAAAGAGTATTAACTGCATGTCGTGTATATCTATTAGCTCATTAAATATTTATCACTTGTGATCCTTACTTAGGAAGTTCTAGTTATCCAGCCATCCAAGAATGGTATCATACAACTTGTGCCATAATTTCATAATCATCTAAAGTCATGAAAAGCTGTCACTACTTCTGGATGATTGTGCTGCTGTCTGCCCATTCTCTTTCCGTATCCTATATGTTTCCTTCCTCCATGCTCTTTCAGAAAAGGCGGCCAAGAAACAGATCTGTGTTGAAACTTACACTACAAAGGAAAATCTTGGCCAGACAAATGCTTGTGTTGGTGCACAAAGGACCTAGCAGCACAGTAAGGGGGCTTGACTTTGTCTTCTGGTGGCCTGCGTAAACTGGCTTAACTTTTTGAGAAACAGCATTATAAATGACTATTACTCATCCCTGAGGAGGAACTGGTGTGTAGCCAAAGCAACAACCCTGTGAATGCCCTAGATGGCACATGTTTCAAGTTCTCCTAGATGTGGATGCTTTCTCTTGTAAGGGCAAAGGGATCTCTTAGGTGCTTTCTGCAGGCCTGTGGCACCAGTAGTCCCCACCATAGCACTGTATACTAAATTTTCAGGTGGGATTGCGAGTGTGGTCTCATAGTAGGACACTGTCCCGTGATTATTTGTCCCTGCTGGAAAAGTTGGCTTAGTTTTATCAACAGAAAAAAATTATTCATGTAATGACTTTGTGTCATGTTAAGCTTTCCATTCAGTCCAAGTTGGGATATTTCTGCCCCACCCCTATGTCCCCAGTGCTGTTACACTATCCACTGCATTTCCTTGTACATTTGTGACCCGGTCTAATCACACAGGTTGGCACCCAAGTGTATGCCACTGAAGAGACAGGAACATCACTGTTTTTTTAAATATGCAAGTTATTCAATAAGGAGCAGCATGGTAGAGCATAGATACAAACCCAGCATACTTTGAGACTCTTACAAACTATAACAAAGCACAGTGTCCAATGTATCACCCTTTCTACTTATATTTATAAAGGCTTGCTGGCAGTGTCCCCCAGCTTTGCCCACAAGACTTCAGTCATTGCCCACTGCTCCTCAGTCAAGAGGCAAACATTTATTACATAAGGAAGAGACTAGATAATGAATAATAACAGCAGGGTTAATTATTTTCATTTCTGGGTCAGGAATAGGCTGAAACACAATCAGAGATGTAAAAAAAAAAGAAAAAAAGTAAAATATTACAAACAGCATAGTGGTTAGAGTGTGGCAATGACTGCTGACCAGCTCAGGTACTCTTAAAAAAAGATAACTGCATCCTCCCATTTCACATGACAGTAAGAATGAAGATTAACCCCTGACTTTTGTATTTGTTCCATGCAGAGTTATTTCCTTCAGCTCCTATGAAAACAGGGTGCCACTATGGCTCATTTTGCATGCACAGCTCAGTCTTGGAAGAGCGCCGCTCACCTTCTTGGCATGGTTTGTCCTCTCGCTCTCCCTTTTGCTTTTCTTATTGTCTCTTGGACTGTTGACTTTTGGTTACTTATCTACTTGTTCATCTCCCAGTCCCGCCCTGAAGAATGCACACAATGAGTCTGCTCTTCTATTTTTCTTAACTCTGAGATTAGGAAACAAAGCAGTACATCTCAACAATGCACATTGGTTTTGACCTTGAGCAGTTTTTAAGAGTTTGATTTTCCCGTTTCTTCCTCCAGTGCCTCCAGTAACCTCAAGTCTCTCGAGCCGCTCTTATCTCCTCTCCAAGGTCTTTTCCTACTCTGTGTTCCCAGAACTGCTTATCATGCAGGCAGGGGGAAGCATCAGTTCACTATAAAGGGAATTATACATTTAAACATCACCAGTCTGGCACATATTGATTTTTATTTTAGGAGGTAACACGTAAAACACATAAATAAATTGCAGGCTTTGGTGGCTTCCTTCTAGGTCAGATTGCAGCCACTCCATCACTGATATCTGTTCATAGCAATGCTCACAGACTGTGCAACCCACCTCCCCACACTGACCCAGCTGTAGACTTCCTCTGGAGATTTAATTTCTGCTGTGTGATTTGCATCACAGCCTTGCGTGTGTGTTTGTGTGTTTGTGTGTGGGTCTTTAGCTCCAAAGTGGTACAGGGACACACTTCCAGCCCTCTATGCTTCTTTGCATCTGAATCAGATCCTTTCCCTCTGGGGTGTCTTCTGCCTTGAATGGAATTACAGACAACATGACATGTCACTGGTTAAGTCCTCTATGACTCCACATGCTGAGGGTGACTCTGCACTTCAGGCATACCTACCATACTCATCTTGTTCTGTACCATGACCATTCATCAGCCTGAATATGTGCTAAGGCTTGGGGATAGGATATCTCAGCATGCAGCCATAGAGACACCTTGGAACTGCTTGGGAGGCTCACACAGAGGCTCTCACAGAGCAAGACCAAAAGTGGGTTCAGAGAAGAGCTGTATGTACTGCTTCAGATAAGTGACCCCCTTAGGAAAAGAAGATGCAGTTTAAGGCCCATCACCTGGAGGTGCCTCACAGCTGCAGGGCTGAGCATTAACTTCCCTGCAGTCTTCAGGATTAATCTGAAACACCTGCAGCCTTACTGTGGTGGCTTCTAGAGAGTTTTGCATTGTTTTAGCTTGGTTTCATCCTATAGTAAAAGGGTAGTGTTATCTTTAGTTGCTCAATAAGATGTGCAAGAACTTGAGGATTTACAGCAGGGCCTTTATGGGCATGTGGTGACTGCTAGGTGCCTTCTAGTCAAGGGGATTGTCCTCGTGGGATCAGACTCCTGCTTCTGAGGATGGTCAAGTTGCTAGCACTGCTGCAGAGGTGGTAAGTACTTGTGCTTCTGTTGTGTGTGACTGCAGCTGTGGTCAGTGGGTGCTGTGTCTGTCTAGTCTCCTAGTGCAGAGTGGTTTCAGCTAAAGCCAGGTGAGCCTGTCCCTGACTGCTGCTTGCTGGTTGCCATGTCCATCTATGCTGTTGGTGTATAAGCTAGTCTGGAAAAAATAATTCCTTTCTCCAGAAACCTATTGTATCCTTTATTACTTGAACTCTGTGCCCTATGTTTTAATACCAAGTTGGTTGTGGACCCTGCCATTTCACTTGCTCCTTACTGTTTGAAAAACCTCAGTGCTGACCTGTGTTTATTGATGGTTGAGCTATTTATGGTTTTATGAAAAAGTATGTGCTGGGTTTGTTCATAAATGGAATTAATGTAGAAAATCAGTACAAGCTGTCTACCTTTTGAAACCTTAAGCATGAGGCTTTCTTTTCATCTTATTGGAAAATGCTATTTTTAAAATCATAGAGAAGCTTTTTGTAGTGCAACATACCTCTTCGAAGTGCTTTTTAAGTATTAGTGTAATTCTTAGAGGACTTCTTTTAACAGAAAAGCTTTCACCAATGCTGTTCTTAAATTTACTGTGAGCTGTGCTGAAGTAGTACAGAAGATCAAAGAAAATTGCTTACTGCTTTCCAGTCAGAAGTTCACAGGGCTTGCCTGTGACCGTACCTGTTTGTTACAGATTGGCCTGGCTTCACATAAGGGAAAGAGTGAACAAAAATAGCTGACTTACACTGGAAAAGAAAGAAAAAAAAATATTGCTGAATATGAAGAGCTATCATATGTTGTTAAAGGCAATTACTGTGCAAATAAAACTATCACCCCAAATGTCTCTGATTGCAAGACAGTTTCAAAGGTCCTGACAATTCTGTACTTGGTTTGTAAAATGAAATGTTTAGGCACTTGAGTGACAATGTAACTTAGCAAGCTAATTCTGAGGGTAGGTCTTGAAAATTGAAGGGGTTGCCCATATCGTTCTTCTGGTCTGACTGGGGCCTGAATGGGAGCAATACGTCTTGTAATGAATTCCCTTGCCCTTACTGACATGTTGTTTGGTCTTTTTATATCTCTACTATACCTAAGAGGCAGTCCAGTCAACATGGTGTAAAGCAGTTGTTTTCTGTTCTCATTCTTAGGGTGAAGCTGTATTTTAGTAATTCACCAATAAGCTATCACAGGAGTTTCCTCCAGAAATCTAGGTGATGACAAATAAAGTCTACTTTTAAGCTGAGTCTTTTTGAAATGTGCTTCTGATTCCTTTAAAAAAAACACCAAAACCAAACTTACAAAATCACACTCATATTTAGGAAATATTTGAATTGATATTTTAGTAAGTGTTCAGACAAAGTAAAAGAGAAAACAAAGGAAACTGATATTAATCAAGAGAACTAAGTACATACCGTAGATTGCTACAGGAATGCTTTCAGTGGAGGATATATAGCTCAGAATGTGTTCAGACCTTAAAGTACTATTATTTTGCAAAGTGGAAATAAGAGAAAACAACTGATGCTATGTGAGGTGTTGCCAATCTAAGCCTTAAGTTTTCTAGGCCCTTGGGATGTGAATCAAAATATAAGATACTGCATGGGGTTGTTGTGGGACTCTTGGAACTAGCCATGAAGGCTAAGGCATGGACAGATGCCTTTCCCAAGTTACCAGCTGACCCAGATCTGTCTCAGCCTTGAGGGCTCTATGCTGCCTCAGTGCCTTGTTTCCAGGACCTTTCCTGAGAGCAAGCAGCTCATGATAGTCTGCATCTTACTTTCTGCTTCTCTTAGTTATCCAGCTGATTTATCGGGTGTGCAGCACTTCATACTCTAGAGGTCACTATAATGTTAAGAATGGAAATAGTGCATATCCAGTTCTTTTTCCCTGATGAGATATTGCAGGGTAAATTCTAAATTATACTCCTCATATAAGATGGAAGAGAAATTTCGTACTGGGGAAATGTACTTGAAAAAGCACAGCAGCCAATATGGGAAGCATAGAGGGCGTTAAAGAAAACAATCATTGAGCCTCTTTGTTGAATGGAAGTTATGAATGCACTAGTAGTAATTTTCTGAAGCCATAGACAATAACATAATGTGAGTGGGTGATGGAAGAAATTACATAGGGTGAAATTTAGAGAGCTGACAACAGCTTATGCATCACTTAAGACCTATTTCTGAGGGCTTAATTGCTGCTTAAATAGCACACAGGCCTTGTGCTCATCTTCTGTGTAGAAAAAATTCCATCTAAAATGAGCACCATGAGCAGAACATGGAAAATGTAATCTGATCAGCTGTAAAACTCCTGCTTTAGGGAAGGGGTATTCTATACTGAGAACAGATGTGGGCAGTGTAGATTTATGTTGTAGCACGCACACTATGAAGGTCTAATGCTGTGTTTTGCCATTGGTTGCACTGATGTTAGTCCAAAGAGTTGCCATGAGAATATCAATCTTTAAACAAATGGGAAAACTGTGTAATGAACACACCCTAGCCATTGTGGTAATCTACTCCATTTGTGTGTGAGCTGTGTGGCTGATAACACTAAAAGCAATCCTAGTTACAAGTGCTTTGGAGGCTTTATGTTTTCTTTCCTGTTGATCTAGCTTTCTGCAAATATTCAGACCGAGTAATATGAATGCTTGCAAAAGTAAATTTTTGGCTCTTTTTGTGTGACTCTATAAGAGAAGTCAGAACTAGATGGTCACTTGCATCTTTGCTACAAAATGTGTGGGTGCTGGTTCAGTAAGAAAGCTTTGTACAGCTTCTCTGATAGAGAACAAAATAGCAAACCACTTTCTTACTGAATATTGAACAATTACGAATTTCAGTCTATTCTCAGCTGTTTTCTGAAAAGTATGGTGGACAGAATTAAAGCTGAACCCATTGAACTTATCTTTACATGCTTAGGTTTCTTGTAATATTTAACATTTTCTTGTGTTTTGTGGACTTAAGATTCTTGGTTCTGAGATAATCAATATTCACTTGTAATGTGTTTTGACATATGTTCCAAATAAGCATTTTCAACTTAAAGTTACAACAAATGTTATTTTTGTCAGAACAGAAAAGGTAAATTGAAGCTGTCTCCTGACAGCTGCTTTGAAAGCAGAAATAGAGATGAAATATTAGGACTATACTAATAGTACTTTTCAAATCGTAAAGTTTGATGAATTTAACTGTTTTCTTTTAATTGAGAAGCAACCTGTAAATCATTGTTTCTCAATGGGAAGAGGTCTGTTATTCAGATGTCTGCTAAAAGGTTCGTATGAATTCTGTTCCAGATCTGACTTTGTTCACAAACCGTTCACAAATTGTCTACTTTTATTATTCACAGTGTGTGATTGGGCATGTGGTATGTTTTCTGCTCTCTAGTTTAATGACTGAAACATTTTGACAGCGAATAGCAAATGGTGAATGACAATGAGAAAACAACATGCAACTTGGGGTATTTGCAAACACTTTCAAGAATATTAACCATTAGAAGAACTTTGCTGAAGCTTGGGTAGTCTGACCTCTATGAATGATAATGATTCATACCTCAGCCATTTAGTTACAGATGTATTTGAATCAGTTTGTCACTTATCCAGCTTTTAAGTTTACAAGTAAAATCATTGTCTATGAAAGATGCATCTTTCAGTCAAGTGAAGCCTTGAATTACTTGTAAATAAAGTCCAATTCTGAATCTTGGCTACAGGAGAGCAAGGTCTCAGATTTCCATATTGGAATGGTGAAATAAATAAAGTACTTCTGTCCTGTAGGAGTGCCGACACAGAAGCAGGTACCATATTCTTGTACAAAAAGTTATAAATGTGCTGCAAAAGTCAGTTTGCCTGTAGGTTTAGCATTAGAAATGCTGCATTTCTGAAATATAAAACTAAGTTATTGTCATTTAAGGATATCATGATGCTTTTGAGTATAAGAATTAGCCTAGTTTTATTTGCAAAACCTCAATCTCTGTTTCAGTTACTAAGCTGAAGAAATGAAGAAGCTTGATGGGTTTTGCATGGAAAAAAAAACCTTATTCCAGTTCAGAGGGTTTTGAAATGTGGATGATGTGATTCTCACAGAGTATGTGCAGCCTTTTTTTTTTTTTTTTCTCCACAGCCTGAGGTTCTTGAGCTATATGAATAAGATTTTGTAACACTGCAGGCAAAATTCTTTCCCTTGATCTATGCTGTAGATATTGCTTGCATTTTCTGCACACATGGTACTTTCATTTCCTTCAATGGGAATTCCACATGCTGAATAACGAAGAAATATTTGCATTCTGGATAAGTGCCTTATTTGTGCATTTACTAATACTTACTTGGGCAGAGTTCCTACTGCCTTTGATCTTGTTGGCGAGCTACCCACTGGATTTGAATCCCTGATTTGAAGAGTTGGTAAATGGCATTTTAATGGCAAGGGTCAGCAATGGCAGCCATATGACTTTTCTTGCATTCCCCACCACAAAGCTATCATCTGAAGTAAGGTGTTGTAGTTTCTTTTTGGAAGATTAATAGTTCTCAGCTAGTAACAGATTTTGAACTAGCCAGAAGAGCAGTACAACCACTGATGAGTTTATCATTTGAACTTTGAATCCAGTCAGGAAGTTGAGTCATAAACTTTTTCATGATGGTGATTTGTGGCATGTTTTCAGGATCAGTTTATTAACCAGAGTAACAGTGATATAAGCACATGTTGTAGAGAATATGAATCAGAGGAAGTGTCTGACAAAGACCTCTGGGCACACAGCTTTCCTAGGGGGCTGTGGAAATCTGACATGTGTCATGAAGTTCCAGGTGTCAGGCTTGAAAATACCATGAGTATTAACAACCTTTGTATGTGTACATAGAACTTTTATTGGCAGCATTTTTGGTACTCGGAAGACTTCATGCCACAGCCTGTCTATAAAAGGGTTTAATTTTTATTCTAAAGATATGCAGTTCATGGAGGGTTGTTTTTAGTTTTTTCCCTCTTGGTTCAAGGGAGAAAAATAGCAGAAAGAAACCAACCCAACCACCTGTGTTGGAGAGCTTGTAACATTTTATGTAGGAGGCATGTTTCTCACTTTGTATTTGGTAACAGTGCTCTGGGTTCCTTCACTTTGTATTTAGTAACAGTGCTCAGGGTTCCTTTAGAATTAAGATATTGAAAGAGAATAATTGCCTACAAATTCCTGATGCTTGTCCTGTCCCGAAAGTACTGAAATGTAAGACATTCTGGGAGAGAACCTGTAGCGTAAAATATAAATATTATTAGAGCTGTGTTAACACTGGACCCACAGAAAATTCTTCTTGTCTGATAAGTTTCTGTCCTGAACTGGAATGAATATTGAAAATTTTTATGAACATGGAGCTCTGAAGAGCAATGTAGTATAGAAATATTGACTTCTTTGTTTGGTTGGTTTTTTTAGAACCAGTATAGTATTACACACCTTGGGAATGTGCTAAGAAAATTTTAGTCCAGGTGTCTCTTGCCTCTCTTCAGCAGCATGGATTAGATAGTTTTGCAGTGTGGTGTATGTATCCCATGCTACATTCTGTTTCATGGCTTCCACAAAGTACTAAACATGGTGAAGAAACCAGAAAGTACTTCCTGTGGCAAATTACAGTCTGGCAAAATCTGGTCATCTTGTGTGGGGTTTTTTTTGGGTTTTTTTTGTGAGTTTTGTTGTTGTCGTCCCACCCTACCCCTGACCCCCCACCACTGCAAATTTCTTTGAGGAGATAAAAATCCCAGTCAGATCTAATAATAATATGATATTAAAACTTGTGCATAATAATTGTACTCAGAGGTACAGAACGGCAAGTCCTCTATCTTCAGTGTGATGATCTGTTTGGATATACAGTTCTATGGAGGGGAAAAAAAAGCCTGTCTTTAACTGCATCCAAAATAATGCTCCATCCTACTTCCGTAGTGACTCCTACTCAAGTTGATGCAGATGGCAGACCTGAGTACAATTCCCATACAGTGAAGTCACACAAGTTTTGCTGACCAGGTGAAGAGCATGTGAGACTTAGTAGGCTTAGTAGGCTGGGCTTGAGAGAAGAAATGTTTCTCTTCTGTTCCAGTGGCCATGTCCAGGGGTCAGGAGGTGAAGCTTTTAACTGCAGTTCTGTGAATGACCAGCCTCTGTCAGTTCTTGTGTGGTGGCTCCCTCTCTCTTATACCTGGGAAGAGAAGGTAGTCCCCATTGAGGAGCTAATTTATATTTACATATTCAGGCACTAATTCTCTAAATAAAATATGCACAATAAAATTTCTGCATATTTCATGCAATTAATTTTGTGCATTGTAAATGTGAGAGACTGAAGAGCTGGGAGAAGCAGCCCCGTTCTCACAAGTGTCCTTGTTCCTCTGAAGGCTTTGCTTTAGCCACTAGGTGATGCAGCTGCTTCTTTCTGTGTCATGTGCAGTCGTGGATGGAGAAGCTTGGGGAGCCTGGCATATGAATTAAGAATGAGTAATTGGAGAAGATCCCTATTTCCCTAGAAGCAATGCACAGACTGGATAATAGGCCTTGGAAAACTAACGAGATGATAGGGTTTCCAACTTTGTTTTCTAATTGCTTTGAATGAAATCCCATTAGAAACAGCTGCTTTGATTCTCAACTGATATAAATTGTCATATATTTTTAGATTTAAATATCACTTGGCTGGTCTAGCCCAGATGTAAACTCTGGCCTAAATATGTGATAGCTATCCGTTTAGTTTGGAAACTTTAGTCCTACTTTTCCAGGCAAATTTATTTTAACGTATTATCAGGAAAATTCAGCATATTTCCAGGTATTGTGTATCTGAAAAAAAATCACCAACACAAGGCTTCTAAGAAGACAGAGTTAAAATAATGCATGTACCCACATCATCATTGTTTGAGGCAGCTAGATGAAATTTGAGTCCAAGCAACATGCTGGTAACATGTAATCCAGTGTCAGATGCCAATGGTGTCTTCAGCTTCCTGAATCCAAAGAAAAAGGTATCATGATTTCAGTGGCTGCTGAGATCCACACAGAGCTGGAAATGCATTGAATAGGATGACTGAAAATTGCTTTTTAGTAACAGTAAAATTAATAGGATTTTAAATATACTTATCCTGTGAGATATTGTGATTCTTATTTGAAACAAATTAACAAATGATTTGTTTCTCCTTCTGGGACAGATTCTCATCAACTTTAAATTCAGAAGAAAACAGGATTTTGGATAACTGTTGAACAGCCCCTTGCTATGGACCTTTCCAATAGTGCTTGTTTTTTGTTGAAAAAAATTCTTACTCCTTAATGTAAGGCTTAAAGGAATTGGGTCGTGGTATCCGAAGTCCACAGTGATGCAAAATTATGGGGTGCGGGGAAATTTACCTGTCTCATTTCTATTTTCCGTGGTGTGTTTTGTGTGGGGTGTGTTTGGTTGTTTTTTTGGTTTTTTGTTGGGTTTTTTTTGTTTGTTTGTTTTTGGGTGTTTGGATTTTTTTGGAGTTTTTTTTTCCCTCTCTGAAGTAGACAACCCCAAACAGAGCAGGATTAAGTGGGAAAGTGGGAGGGAGAAATATTTTCCAATGACCATGAGCTATCCACTGATCTATAGAAGATTTTTTTAATAGGCAATCAATTTCTGACCTAACTAAAATTAATTTCAGAGCAGTCAATGCCAATATACATGTCGTTAAAGGAAGCGCTTCAAATGAGCTGGCTGAGGGAATGAAAAGGTACTGAAGTTTTTAGACAGTTGAAGCTGTGGGACTCTTTTTTAAAAAAAAAAAAACACACTTCTGAAAGAATTGGATTCCAAATTGCTTTCCAAATTAATGTAAACTTTCCTGCATATTTGTAGTTTTACAAAATTGCATAATGAAGCAGTATAGAGCTGTATGAGTTAAAGGGTTATAAACCTGAAGCCCTCTAGTGTAGACATCAGTATAAATATACTCAGCAATATAGGACTGTTATTTTAATTTGTATGTACTGATCAGCTAAAAATTATTAAAAATGCTCTATTCGAAACCCTATGGCTTATTGTGACACATCAGTTGATTCAGATCTTCATAGATGCCATATCCTTTGACAATAAAACATGAAGTTAAAGCTAGAAAAATTCCAAAAATGCAATGGACTTGTCTTGTTGCTTACATTTCTCTCAATGCACAGTGTAAATCACTATTCATGTTATTGCTATTTACATATTACTGTTTCGTATCATCTAGTTTGCATCAGCCTTGCTACAGTTCTGTGTCTGAATTGCAGCTATGGCTAAAGACTGTTTTTGTTCATTTCCACTGCTCTTAAAGCATATGAGGTGTTATTAAAATTGATCTTGTTTTTTTAAAATTAGCTCTATCAACATTTCAGTTTGGGGATGCATTTTATTTGACAGTTCCCTGATGGAAAATAAAGGCATTTTACTGGGAATCAGGACTGGTCAGGAAAATACAAAACAAGACAGGCTTGAAGGTTATGTTAAACAAAAAGCCTTCAGTGAAGTTGGACTTTATTTCAGTACCTTAGAGGTCATGTTCTCATGCTTTTGTGTCTGATCTTAATGACTAAAACTTGCTTTCTTCAAATATAAAGGCCAAGGATTTCACATAATAACATGCTGCTTAGAGGAGTTTTAAGTCATTGATACTGGAAAATTGGGAGGGTGACCAAATGGTGGGACAACATACTTGCATATATTGGTACAATGCCATTCCAGGAAACAAAGTAATCCAAAACTGATGTCATCTGGCCATCTGTCCCAGTAATGACTGCATTACATTCCAGGTTAAGCAAATCTGGAGGAGACTATAGCATTTTCTGGACATATTTAGACTTTCACTTGTAGATTATATTGATTGACTGATAACAATATTTCTGAAACCATCTGAATTGAATATGGATACACTTTAAAATTCAGTAGTGATTTCTAGAATCCTTGAATCAACTAGGTTGGAAAAGACCTTTAAGATCATCAAGTTCAGTTGTCAACCTAGGACTGCCTAGGTCACTTCTAAACCGTGTCACTAAGGGCCTCATCTACACTGTTTTTGAACACTTCCAAGGACGGTAATTCCACCACTTCCCTGAGAAGCCTTTTCTAATGCCTGATCACCCTTTAATGATTTGGCTTCATTTTCTCCTCCCCCTCCCATTTTTATTTTTTTATATATTACACTGATAAGCATTGATTATTTTAGAGGAGTTTCATCAGATATCTGCTGCTCTAGCTAAGATGTTTCTTCATGTGCTAAAAAGGCCTGTATTTATGTTCATCTGATTAAGACACTTCAACTGATAGAAACTGGCTCTTGCTGTGCTGAAAGCAAGTGAGTTCTGCTGATATGTACCAGGATTTCTGGGGCTGGAGATACCAAACTGGGCTTCTGTGTGTGCATATCATCATTTTTATGTGAAAGAAGGAACAAAGAAAGGAAGAAAAAGAAAACAGTGCAAAGCATCGTTCCCTACCTCGTACTTTTGTTTCCTCTATCATTCTGTGTAGGTTAACTTCTCTGTCATGGATGAAAAAGACAATTACTGTTCACACCAAAATCTGGCAATGAATCTGCTTGCTTATATGACTGCTTCTAGCTCTTTGTGGATCCATTTTCAGAATAGCTGCCGACTTATCAGTGAGTAGGTCTGAGGAGGGAAAATTTGAATGAGGCAAACATGGAGGCTTTTAAATCACAAGCCTTGTGCTGGTCTTTATTTTAGGATCCAAAATAGAACTTGCATCTTCTGTATTTGCTGGCTTTCTGTCGGGAGAGAGGCTGACTGCGACTGTTTACAGCTTTTGATCCTTTTAATCATACCAGATTTTAATCACTTGGGCTGAAATTAGAAGATAATACTCAAGATCTCAGACAGCAAAGATCTCAATGCCATTCACTCGGGTGCTGTCACTAGTAAGTGAAGGACTGTATTTCCTCTGTTGGTAGCTAATATCTAGCTGACAGAGTTGCACAAATAATTCAGGTGACAATGTAAAGACACCACAGTTTGACCTTTCTGTGAGAAAGAGCTGCCCACCTTAGGAACACCAAACCTCTTACTCATACACATCCTTCAGGCTAAGTGAAGACCATGGGGCTACTTTCTGGAGATGCTTTTCCAGTCTGTCCAAAATACAGACTGAGAATATGCCAGGACCTCCTCTGTGCACCTAAGCTCCATGGAGGCTGGTCCCTTGTGCTCCTGGCAGTCAACCTCATCTCTCTGCTGTGGAGGCAGCTTCACTGATGTGTAGGAGGTTTTGGCAAAACTTGGGCTTCTGAGGTCAAAGGCTCTTAAAATACTGAGCCTTCTGCTACTAGGCACTAAAAGGTGCATTTTTCAAGGCCCTGCCCCAGTTTCATGTGTGTAAAATAATTATCCTAAAAACGTGAGGGAACAAGGGTTTTTTTTTTTAATCCCCTTCTGTGTCAATTTTTGCATGTGTAAAATGAGAATAATATAGTGCTGCTTATAAAAGTGAAGGTATGCTCTCATGAGTCATGCAAATCTCGTGTGATGTCCCATATTCCAGTAAAATGCGCAAGGAAACAAATAATGCTATTGTCAGAGCTCAGCCTCAACAGAGATGGAAAAGGCTGAGAGATTTTTTCAAGTGAGGATGTCTAAGGAAAGCAGTGAGTTGCTTTTTCTGGGAATGGTTCCTACCCTTTTTACTGAATAAGCAGGGGATGTTGAAGAAAGATGATGTGACAGAGAAGGACAAAATTCCCATGCACAGCAGGATGGAACAACGGTAGTGATCTCTTCAGTGTTTCTGGACTTTCTAAGTACTAGTTAAAATGAGGTCTGCAGGCATCTTCGCTGTTGACTTCCAGCCACAGAATTGCCCTGGATAAAATGATACAGTGAAATAGGTATTAGTGGCTTTTGGGGATCCACTTGCTAATAAAGGTGACCGTTATAAATTCCCCATTTATAACGCCCTGCTTGTGGCTATGTCCCTGCTTGCTTCCACATCTGTATCTGCAGACTTTATATGTCCCAGGGCCCCAGTCCTGTCTGGTGACCACACTGGCAGCAGAAGATGAACGGCCTTTCCATCTTGGAATTCATAGACATTGAAGAAGTGAGTTGCGCAGCTGAGGTAGGATAATCAGGGAGGGAAGGGTGAGATGTAGGGTATCACTTCAGTAACATGACTGTTTTGGCCTCCCAGTGAGCCCTATGGTGGGTTTATACGGTAGGAAGGGCTCTCCCTCTCATTTGGCAGATTTGGTTCTCTGCTCTCCCTGGCTCATGCATCACATAATCTGCTTTATAGGTACAATGATTTAGGATACTTAGTAGCTGAGATCCCAGATATATTGCCTGTCTGATGTGGAAATATTTTAGGTTTCCCTCCAAATGTTCTGCTCACACAATGGCAAGTTGTGACAGTGTAGGTATCCTTAAGTCTGCTTGAGTGAGGACGTTCACATTGTGCCAATATGAATGCCACAGATGAGAATAGGTTGTACGAGTCAATCTTATTAGAAGGTATTAAACCACTTCATCTTTTATGCCTACAAGCATAACCTGTGGAAGGCTGTGGGTGGCTATAATGTCACTGTCTCATTTTTCTTTGTATTTCTGTTGCTCGATAAACATTAATGCACTGTAGGAGAGTTAGAGGTTTTATTTAGCTGGGGCTGTAAATGTGTTTGTTCCCCTCAAATTTCATCTCCTTTTTTTACTTTGTTCCAGTGATGACTGGCATCATCTGTTCATCTCCTGGAAGGTTTTGAACTCTGATTGTCTCTTGGCATTGTTTTCTGTGTATTTCTGTATTCCCATGGTTTTAGATTAAATTAGCCCAAAGCCAATTCCTAGCTTTAGCAAATTTAAGCCTCCATAAGTGGAATAACATTCTTAATTTTTTAATATGGGAATTATCTTCCTGACTTGGGAACTTTCTGAGCTTTTGAAAAGTGTTGATCTTGTTTCTTGTAGGACATCAGCAGGCATTCTTGCAGTTTCTGCTCTTTTCACATTGTCATCTGTCCAAGACATGTATAGTTTAGCACCTTGGTTTCACAGTTCATAAACTCTGGCCTAGCCTTGCAGTTTTCACTGGAGAATATCTTTTTTCCCATTTACTTAAATTGGAGTCAGGCCCTAAAACATTAGGATAACTGTATTTTTCAATGTAGATGACCCCTTTTTCCACAAACCTCAGAAATTAATTTTGTGTGAAATTAAACTTTGGTGCAAAATGTAGGGAGGGAAGATTCCTGCTTATAGAGATCTTCTGTTGGATTATGTTCTTATGCCAAATGTAAAAGAAATTATTTTGATACAAAATGGAAAGATGAGGCTTGTTGTTTCAAACCACACAATTAAAATATTAACAGATATTATTTTTAGAAGCTTGTTTTCCCTTCTTTTATTAAACCTCTGAGGCAATTCAGTGAATTTGATCTGTGTTTGCAAATAATTTCAGTTGAGAAATAAGTCCTTTTTGTGAATAAAATATTTCAGAAAAATATTTGCTTGGCTCTAGCAATGTGGCATATGGGCCTGTGTAATTCCTCTCCATGGGATGCATTTAACCCTGGGTGACAAGCAAACTGTCATTGTTTAATAATCCTCAGTGGAGAATGCATCAGGAATAATGTTCTTGGGATCTCAGCTTTTTATACCTACTTGCAATGCACCCTTACCTAAGGAAGATGGGTTGTCTTGTGGGTGAGTTCCTGGGTGCTGTTTTCTCATCTAGCACAAAAGTTCCTTTTCATGCTCTTCAGCTGCCAGCCCACAAAATATACCCACAAAGGAGTGCTGTACAGTCTCTTCAAACCTCAGGCTACCATAAACTGAGCAATATGCCAAACCAGGCTTCTTTTTAAAATTCCTTACTGCCTCCTTGTTGCTTATTATCCTTGCATAGAGACAAGTGAGGAAAAATGACATTTGGTAGGATATTGGAGAAGTTATGACTGAAGGGTTCTGCATCCCTTCAGAAACTTCTGCTGTGCTGAAAGCTATTTGAACTGTGGGTCCAGCTGTGCTCTGGAGTATGCTTATATATTAATTTTAATGACTGAAGAATGAAGGATACTTGGATAGCTGAAGTTCTAATACAATATGTAAGACTGAATGAGAAATAAATTATTTTTTAATGGTTTGGAGACATACAAAAGGTTCATTCGCTGCACATAACATGCTCAGAAAAATGATATCCTTTAATGTGCTGAACTCTTCATGCTTTTCATGAAGCTGCGTCTAATTGTACTACTCAGAGTTGACTAATTCTGCCACTGCCTTCCTTTGAGAAAAATAGCATTTCAAGACATGACTAAGACTCTAAGTAGTCATTAATTCTTAATTAATTCAGAATAAAAATTAAACTTCTGTACCATATGCATCAACCTGAATACCATACACAATAC
Source organism: Neopsephotus bourkii (assembly GCF_033783945.1). Classification (NCBI taxonomy): domain Eukaryota; kingdom Metazoa; phylum Chordata; class Aves; order Psittaciformes; family Psittacidae; genus Neopsephotus; species Neopsephotus bourkii. Next base: position 2,321,051 of record NW_026901177.1, read on the forward strand.
ATAGTCAGGTCACTCATTTTGATATGAATATTAGTTAATGCTATGTGATTAAAAAGGAAAAAAAAAACCACACATTAAAAAAAAGACAACAAAAACTACAAAAACAAACAAATAAAAAAAACCCCAAACCACAGCCCCTTAAAATATTAGTAAAAGACAAAAAATTCACTAATATAAATATTTGGTTTGTTATTGTCGTGGTTTAACCCCAGCTGGCGACTAAGCTCCATGCAGCCACTCTCTTGCTCCAACCCCATCAGGGTGGGGGGAAAGAACTGGAGAAGTGAAAGAGAAAACATGTGGACTGAGATAAAGACTGTTTAATAGGTTAAGTGAAATCCATGCACGAGCAAAGCAAACCGAGGAATTCATTAACCACTTCCCATTGTCAGGCAGGTGTTCAGCCATCTCTAGAAAGGCAAGGCCTCCATCACCTGTGACAGTTGCTTAGGAAGAGAAATGTCATAACTCCAAATGTCCCCCCACCCTTCCTTCTTGCCCCAGCTGGAAGGGGATATGGAATAGTTCTTCTGTCGGGGTCAGCTGTCATGGCTATGTTCTCTTCCAAATCCATGTGCACCCTCAGGCTATTTACTGGTAGGATAACGAATGCTAAAATATCAAGAGGTTTTTCTTTATGTAAGGGCTAGTGATTCAATGACTCATGTTTCTGATTGTGGCCTCTTGGCACACTTGCCCAATGAAAATATTTGGCTGTATTTAGCCTTGTGTGACGTTTTGGCAGCACTTAGGTGTCTGTGGTCACCAAAGAGATGCTTCAGCACTGTACAAGTACACAGGTACCTTCATCCAGTGAAATCGACTTGAAATGGCACCTAATAGTTTCATTCAGAAGAATGGCTATAAAGAGCAGAAATATGAAGTGAGCACTAATATATGTATACGTCTATATATATACTTGAATATGAATATACAGATACACCTGCATGTCTGTGACAGATCATTGTTGGGATATCTTGAAGTCTACTTCTGAGGAAAATACAGCTTTATCTGTCCTTTATGCCTTTGATCTTTGCATCAGACATGATAAATAATGAGTTCTGGAAGAAGCTCTATGGGCATTTTACATACAGCAGAATGTGAAAAAGAGTGTTTTCGAAGGAAGCCACTTCACTAAAAATTGTTTGCTAACATAAGAAGATAAATTAGTTTAATCCATTTGCAATGTAATGCAGTGAGAAATTATGTCAAAACCAAACTAAAATGACTGTGACAAGCTGCTTAGACTGATGGTGGGGAAGGTGCCAGAAGAGACAGAGCATAGGATGCTCAGCAAGGACTAACCTCTCTAGAAGAAGAGAATTAAAAAATCATTTGGGGAGTAAGCTAAAAAGTTTGGGGACCCTGTAAAGACATGATTGAAAATATTCCTTTTGAAGATCTGCAACTAAACCCAAACCCTACTTGGACATGTGAATACGTAGCAGGTTGTGTTCCTTTTAAAATCCACCCTTTTGCAGCCTCTGAACATCGGAATGAGTAGCTGTTCCTCTTTTTGTCCTTTCTCTTTTGCCAGGACCTGGCATTATTTACCTCTTGGGCAGCAGTCAGTGGAAATAGGTTTCCTGATCCCTTGTGATAATTGGAAGAAAGTGGTGTCCAGAAATTTAAGCCTTCTAATGAAGAACTTAGGAGGGGAATCTAGCCTTCTCAAAGGCCTTTTCACATATTTATTATACACAGCACTTCACAGAAACCAGCAGCAGTCAGGCTGCCAGCCAGAAGACAATACAATTCTTTCCAAGCCCCTGACCAATTTTTTTCATCTCTGAATTGGTTGTTCCTGCCTCACATTCTAAGAGACAGAATAAAGACATCTGAATTTAAAACTATAATATCAGTTCAGCCCTAGTTTCTGCGGTGGTAATCAGGACACAATGTGCTATTGAGGTTGCATGCTGTATTATGCAGCTCCTTCAGCCTGTAATTATCCCTGATTCCCCTCCTGTTGTAGCAGAATAGCTACAGATACTTCCATAATGATTCCAGGCTGCTTGTTAACTGCTGAGATAAAAAACTGTAGTGCCAGTGGTGAGCTGGCCTTCAGGGATACAAAGGTTTCTAAAACTGAAGTTAATTTATTTTTAGGGTTCTCATGAACATGTCAAATATCCAGCATTTACAGCTCAGAAGATCAAGATCATGTGAGCTTTTGCCCTTCTGCTCCATGGGAGGTTTCCTTAGGACACCTGCATTACTCTTTGACAAGTATACTGCCCCAGCCAAACTTCCCACCTGCTGCTGTCCCCAGAGAGGGTCGTGCCCGGTACATGCTGGGCACTTGGCCCCAGAAGTGAGAGCCCTTCTTGGGGCTCGCCCCCCGCCTCACCGGGTAAGTGAAAAAACGGTCAGAGTAGTGGTATTTCACCGAGGGCTGACCGTGAGAGCAGGGCCTCACGATCCTTCTGGCTTTTTGGGTTTTAAGTAGAAGGTATCAGAAAAGTTACCACAGGAATAACTGGCTTGTTCATAGCAACATTGCGTTTTGATCCTTTGATGTCAGCTCTTCCTAACATTGTGGAGCAGAATTCACCAAGCTTTGGATTGTTCACCCACTAATAGGGAACGTGAGCTGGGATTAGACTGTTGTGAGACAAGTTAGTTTTACCCTACTGATGATGTGTTGCTGCAATGGTAATCCTGCTCAGTACGAGAGGAACCGCAGGTTCAGATCCCTGGTGCGTGCGCTTGGCTGAGGAGCCACTAGTGCAAGGCTACCATCTGCGGGCTTATGACTGAACACCTTTAAGTCAGTGTCAGAATCCCGTCTAGACACTTGATGTTGTGCTGTTGAGACATTGGTAGTTCAGGATTGACCCAGGAGATGACAGTCTTGTTCAGAAAGAGTGGGTAAAGCCCTTCCTAAATCTTCGTTTGCGAACCCAAGCCATCTTCACACTTGCTTTCAGGCAACCATCCTAGGAGAAGGACAACTCTAACTTCAAACCTGGGCAGATGGAGCTCGTCTAGCCTTGTATGGTCTTCCATCTAAGAGAAGGACACTCTTACAAAACCTGTGACCTGAGGACTTTGCTGTCTCGGTCCTAGCTAGCTAGGCTGTGGCAGATGAACCTCAGGTGTAAAGGCTGGGGCCAGTTCTGCACATGCTGTGCCTCACCTAGAAAATCCACTGTGCAGGCCCGAAGGGTTTACTCTCACTTGCAAAGCCCTGTAGCAACAGGTGAGGGACGAAACAGCAGGTGATAAGGTGCACTGGAAGCTGCAGATCCAGCCCTGCATGCAGGCGGTTCAGGACGCTGGTTGCTCGAGATTGACCCAAGAGACGACAGTCTTGCTCGGAAACAACCTGAATGACCAAGCAGCTTTTTTTTTCCAATGGGATTTGCCTATCCCACATTTCCCTTAATCATTGTGCTTGTAGTAAGTGTGGGTAAAGCCCTTCCCAAGTCTTCATTCCCGAAGCCAAGCCATTACAGGTCAGCAGCCTGAATCATACTTTTAGGATCTTATCATATTCCCTGATTCTAAGCACTGAAATGTTTTAAACCTTCCCTTTCCTCTTGGTTATTCAGTAGTAGTTAGTCCAGGCAGCTGTATTGCTTGAAACATTAAATGGTTCCAATACCTTTTTCATTTGTGGTTGTTCAGAGGTCAAGTAAGTGATAGATTAAAGGAAAAAGAAATGTTATATTGACTGAAACTATCTACTAGTGGTAGGGAAAAGTAGGCGGGGTAGTAGGCATAGTCAGAATGACTTGTTTGTTTTACAGGGGCAGATTCCACCTACAGACTGGAATCAATGGATTCTATCCAGTTCAGAGCTCTGCTTCTGTGTCACTTGGTATGTGGCACTATCCCTTGGAAAGTTTGAAGGTCAAACCCAGCTGCATCTCCCAGGAGGGGAGGAAATGGGTGGGCAAGCAGGCATCTGTCAGGGGCTTTCAGTAGCAGTACCCACCACCACCACCATTTCTGCAGCCGATGACACTGCTGGGGACAGAAGATCAGAATTGCCATACTAGGACTATCTTAATCCTGCCTCTACCCTGGTACAGATATACTACCCATTAATGTCTGGATTTCACACTATGAATGTGCCAAGTTTGTCAGCATGTTTCTTTGGAAAAAAACAACCAAAACCAACCAAATTCCTTTCAACTGCATCCAAAGGTGCTGACGTAAGCCTTACTTTCCTTGAGGGGCTTTGGATCAGATCATCGGTGTGGGATGTGGTATGCAGGGCTTCCTGTAACTTAGTAAACAAGCAGCCTTAGTAAATTTGTGCAGCCTTTCAGAGGAGAAGGAAAAGAAAAATTACTGAGAGATGAACACACCCTTGTGTAATTTAGGCTCCATGAAAACCAGAATATTTTTTCAGGATTCTGAAATAGTCTTATTCTTTCCCATTTTGTCCTACTAGATTTCCAAATTGTAGAACAGAACCTGTTCTGCTACTTCAGTCAGTGGCTCATCCTGGATTTCTCACTGTATAATGTTTCCATCCCTTGGAGAGTGTAGTTCCCCAGGCAGGAAGGCGTTCATTTGTGCCTGAAGGTGTTTTCCTGCTGGCACCAGGCAACATTTTACTTTCTTCAGCATGTCCCACCACGGCAGAGTAAAGGGCTGCTGAACTTGGTGTGTAAAGCATCCACAAGCGATGGCTTTCTGATGTTTCCAGTTGAACAATTTTGGGGATTGATTTTGAGCCTTGAAGGTGTGAATACATTCAAGTTCAGATTTTTTTTTGCACTGACTAAACAAAATGTAAGAAAACCCTGACATTTAAACCAGGACATCTCCTCGCAGGTCATGAGGTCACAGGTTAGATTCTACTTTCATTTATATTTAAGTTCTATATAATGACACTGCAGTTACCAGCTAATTCTCTGCTGGTTGTAATAAAAGTTAACTACCTGAGCCAGGATGTTCTCAATGAGTCTTATACCTTTTTTATACTTATTGAAGCAGTTTCACATTATGAGCATCAAAAACATTGGCCAGCACCATGGTTTTTGTAAGTAAATGAAACGTGGAATAAATTTCATACTAATTTGTATTTTTGAAAAATAACTGAAGCACAGTGCTGTTAAACCATTAAGATTAGCGAGAGACTTAAAACAGAATTTAAAAAGTGCTGTACTTTTAATCTACTTTTTATAACTAAAATATGTCAAGGTTATAGGGAGAAAAGCAATATAACAGGAATATTTAGTGTAGTGAAGCCCCACTGAAACAGAAATGGTACTATAGTAGTTCTTAAGCAGAGCATACCTGCTTTGGTGAAGAAAGAATTATTTTCAGGTAACAAAATATTAAGTAATTGATAGTACTACCAAATCACAATAAACGCCAATAAAATACCACTTAAAAATCTTTTGAGTGACAGAAGGAAAAAGCATTACAGCCTCTGAAAGAGGTGTACATTTTTTCTCTTTTTCTTTTTTTCTGTTTTTTTCCTCCCAGAAATAACTAAGATCAGGATTTGGGCAAATTTTTTGGATGTGGAAAATAAAGAGAAATTGTTTACCTGCTTTCGTATTTCAGACGCAAATTTGGCACCACTGGACTTAACTCTGCACAAATGCAACATCATAAAAAGTTCAGGAATTAAGTAAAACAGTGTAATTAATTTCCCAAAGCTTCTTGAGCTGAATTTCATGCAAATATAGCAGCTGAATTGTAACCAGTTAGTACACAACTGCCAATAGAAAAAGTGAGTTTCTCCCTTCACCACCGCAGACTTGAGTCTCAGTAAGGTTACTATCAGACTGTTAGGATTTCTAAAATAAATAAGACAGGATAAGATGAGATATATTTGAATGTATTGATTCAAATATTTACAAGAAGGAAAGGTAATAGAAGCCTGAATGCCTGAATTATTAATGCACTGCCTTTTAAAAAGAATCCCAAACCATAGAGTATGTACCTGTGAACCCAGCACCTCCACAAACTCCTCCTGTGGGTATAATTATGGTATTTGCCTTTTAAATCTTTACGTGTTCCAGCATGATGATGACTGGAATAATAATAATTGAAAAATCTGATGTTACCAAGCAATGGTGCAGTTTATGTCTTACTAGTGTGTTCTAATGTTATGCCTTATAAAAGATGACAAGGCTTGCTTTAAGTCTTAATCCATCAGCAACAGTATAATCTAAGCAGGTGAGCTGTATTTTCCTTCTTGCACAGATAAATAGCGTAAGATCTGGATCGTTCATGGAAACTTAGGAGCAATTATGTGGAAACAGTTAGTGTATGCTGGTTTCTTTTGTCTTCAGTACCTGGCCCTTCTTCAGTAAGTGCCTCTTCATCGACGAATTTCAGGTTATCTTAACTGGGGATGATTTTTCTTTTGAGGGGTCGTGTTTTCCCCTCTGTGCTGAGAAGGAGGTGCGCTTCAGGGACTAGAGATCAGCCCTGGCTTCCACAGACTTGTCTGTCCATTTTGTGGTCCCACAGCCAAGAGTGAGGTGCAGGATATTTATGCTTTTTTTTCCCCTGCTCCTTGCTATTTAGTTGGTCAACTCTTCTAGGCAAAGACTGCCCCCTCACATATTCATGTAGTAATGGAGAATTAAAATGTAGCAGCAGCCAGATCAATGATGGTCATTATTTATAGTTGATGGTGAGAATCATAACTGTTGAATGATTAGAGTTGGAAAGGACCTCAAGAACACCTAGTTTCAACCCTCTTGACATGGACAAGGATGCCTCACATTACACCATGTCCCCAGTGCTGTGTCCAAACTGGCCTTGAACACTGCCAGAGATAGAGCATTTACCACTTCTCTGGGCAACCTGTTCCAGTGTCTCACCACCTTCACAGTAAAGAATTTCTTCCTTATGTCTAACCTGAACTTCCCTGTTTAAGTTTAAACCCATTGCCCCTCATCCTGTCGCAACAGTCCCTGATGAAGAGTCCCTCTCTGGCATTCTTGTAGCCCCCCTTCAGATATTGGAAGGCTGCAATAAGGTCACCAAGCAATCTTCTCTTAATGGAGAGGAAAAATGTTTACTATCCTGAAAAGCTAAAGCTCCGTGCCTTTACAAAGAGAAGGCTCCATACCAAAGCCAATGATGCTAACTGTTGTTATCTCAAAGTAGGTAGGGTAGAATGCAGGTGGAAGAGGGAAAGTGTGCTAAAGAAGTGTCGGGCATGGTGCCTTTGCTTCTCCCCCAGCATAAATGAGGGGTTCAGATGCCCGGGACTTTTCCTTACTAGTGCAGCAGAGGTATGAAACTTGGTTTCAAGCACAGAAGTAAAGACCTACAGCTTGCAAATCCAATACAGGACAAAGCACCTTCCTTTCTTTCCTCCAGAAGCTGTTGTACTGGTTAGAAAATGTGAACAAATGTGGGCAAACCACAGAGCCTGTTACGTCTGTGTTTTGCATCAATGGCATCATTACTAAATTAAAGTGATGTGATCTAGACACTGGAGAGCTCCAGCTCCTGTTATGGGTTCCCAGAACTAAAGATATAATTTGAGAAGCATATAAAAGATCAATTAATTTTGCCAAACCTTGTTTTTGAAATCTGTTTATTTGACCTTCTAGTTCAGTCAGGATTGGCATAATTTCAATCTCTTGTTAAATGAATGCTGCCTATTGATTTCACACAGACTTGTGCCAGTTCAGATGTATTTAAAAGGCATTACTTCAGCTTTGAGGCTTATAAATCGAAGTATTGTAAGGCTGCCAGGTGTTGGTTACCTGGACAAGATAACTCAAGTTAAAGTCCTTTGTGTGTCTGTTTCTTAACAAATAGGTTTTTTTTATGTGATAAGCTCAGATTCTGAGTTGGGAGATGACAACTGTGGCAGCCTGTGGGCCATCAGTTGACGTCTTTGTCTCAGTTATCATTTCAGTTTCTGTTAAAGAGTATAGCTATTCAAAATATTTTGGCTAATATCAAAATGTTGAAAAGTTTGAAACCAGCTTCAGTCTCATGATGGGGGAGAAAATCAGTTTTCCCCATTTAAAAAATATACATGAGGATTTTCTTTGAGTTTTTCATATAAAAAGATGTTGATTTTCTGGCATGTTTCTTTAGGCTTAGGATCTTTGCATTGTTATCATCACAGTTACTGGGAAGTCGTTGTATTTCATTGGCAAAGAGATAAAGTATTTAGGAAGCTCTGTGTGGTACCTGTCTTTGTATATGGTGAGTGGAGCTGACTGGTCAGAATCAAATGAGTGCTGCTGAGGTCAGTATATAGTAACTGAGAACATGATAAAACAGTCCTGGAATACATCATCTCCAATTTGTTTATTATTTATTTTAACTGTTGAATTCAATGAGGTTTCTGACTGTGATGTTATAACAACAGCTACTTATTTAGCCTGTTAAATCTTGTATTTTTAGTATAATTCTCCCTTCTTGAATAGAACTGTGAAAACTTATTCTCTCCATTTCAGTATGTGGCTTTAAGTTTTGGTCCCTTCTCCAATGACTCACTTTTAAATCAGAACAAGACATTAATGTGTATATTTCATTCCTTTAGTGAACTTTGAATTACATTTTGTGCTTCTAATAATTATAAACTATTTTCTTATTTTTAATGTGTCATACTATGGCTTGGTTATAGTCATTCTTTACATCCATGACTGTAACTCTTATTCATCAACTTGTCCTGAATACAAGGAGGCTTACTCGTTATCCTTCTTCCAGTTCAGATTTTCTCATCCACATAGTCAAGACAAGCTGACCAGCAGATGGGAAATAGTTACCTTTGTGACTTCACCACAGTTTTGTTCTTTTTTTTTTTTTTTTCGTTTTATCACTTCAGTACCTGCAAGGCTATATCTAAAGGAGTGTGAAATCCTCCAAAAGTTGCCCTCTTACTAATAGGAAATTTGTTTCATGTTTTCCACTTGTATTTGTGTTTTTCCAGGCCAATACAGACCTGCTGGTCATTAAACACCTACAGATGACATCCTGAAACTGCCTAGCCCTTAAAATGACTGTAAACTCCATATCCAGGCAATTTTCAGCACCATTTTCCAGCTTGACTTTTGTTTAGGCTTCTGAGGTCTTTTAATCACTTACTCCAACTGTTGTGTTCCATATCTTATAATAATACATGCTCGCCCTTGGAATTAAATATAGAAATTAAATGTAAGGCACTTATTGAACTGTATGTTTGCCAGTTGCTATAAGATTATTAAGCAAAGTTTAATGACGTTTGTTTGCTAAGTAATTTGTATATTATGCTGTAGGTGCTCATAGGAAGTAAATTTTTCATCAATGTTATTTCCTATATGATAAAATAACCATTGTTGTATCGAACTGCTGGGATTTCTACAGCTTAGAGGCCAGCAAGGACTGTGAGACTAGAAATGTGACATTCAAAGTTTAGTGCTTTAATGAAGCGCTGGAAATGTTCAGAGATGTCACCGAATGCCTATGTGCAATGTAGGAGTAGGCTGGTTCTGCTTGGAGAGGTGTGAGCTGGCTGCAGATCAGGATTTCACAGCGCAAAAGATCCTGTGAAAATGGTACACTTTTACTTTTGTTGAGTAGCTCCACTGTGGAGAAAGAGACTGGTATTTATGTTCTTGGAAGAGCCATGTAATAACAAGGGTCTGCTGGGAGCTACGTGTCAACTGTCTCATTTTGGGAGAAACAAGATTTTAGGAAAAGAGCAGAAGATTAGATCATCTGATTAAACACCCAACAGGTAATGGTAGATCTGCTTTTCTCTGTTATGAGCAGGAAGGTCTTGTAAGCTTTGAAAGTTATGCTCTTGATTGTTCATATAGAATATATTTCAATTTGAAGTGTGGAATGGCAGAATAAAGAGGAGGGTTTGGTTGGTGTAGCTTTGGTCTGGTATTACATTTGGCCTCAAAGTGGTATTTTCCAAACTACTGAAGTGACTCAAGAGCTTAATCTCACTGTAAAGGATATTTTGTGCAAGTGAACTGATATTATGTGGACTTCTAAATGAACCTGCCTTCTAATTGCTTGAAGGCCAGAACTGAAAAGGAATTTAGATATTTGTTATAATTTTCAAGAATAAATAACTAGCCAGGGTGCTTCCTTCTGTTGATTTCAAATTATTTCCTTCTAAACTATTCTTTCTGTTCTCCTTGGATTTTATACTATCTACTAAACAATTTTACTGTTTTGACTATATTTCTTCCCAGTGTAAGGACTTAACACACCTGCTCACAACAAAGACTTTGCATTTTCCTTTCTATTTTTAGATTGTTTTTTTGTGTTTGTGTTTGTGTTTTGTTTGTTTTTTGTTTTTTTGACTGGAGAGTCTTTCTGTAGCTGACTGGAGTGTTCCTCATTTGCTGTTCCTCAGGCTTCAACACCAGAAGTTTATAAGCACTTCTTGATTTGCTCCCTGTTCTAATATATTTTGTATTCTGGGCCAACTTTGTCTGTCCTGCTACTTGTAAAATTACAGGTATTTACTATTGACTTTGAATTAGCATTTTATTAAAAAACAAAAAAAACACACAAGCAACCCGCCCTCCAAAAAAAAAAAAAAAGAAAGCCAACCCAAAACCCCAAACTAACCCTTCCTCCAACCAACCAAACCCACCAACAGCAACCAAACAAACCACAAAAAAAACCCCAACAAACCCAAACAAACCAACAAACAACATCACCTAAATCTGCTAATTTTTTTATGAAAGAACCTGTACGGACTTCATTATGTCATTGGACAATGAAGTATATGACTGTTCAGATATGAATCTTTCTGCTATCCTCTCCCTCCAAATTTCCCCAGATTCCTGGGTCTTCTGCTTCCCTTGCCAGTATTACAACTGTGAGTGTAGGAATGTTGAAAGTTGGGGCTGTTCAGCCTGGAGAAGAGAAGGCTGCGTGGAGACCCCATAGCAGCCTTCCAGTATCTGAAGGGGGCCTATAGGGATGCTGGGGAGGGACTCTTCATTAGGGACTGTAGTGACAGGACAAGGGGTAATGGGTTAAAACTTAAACAGGGGAAGTTTAGACTGGATATAAGGAAGAAGTTCTTTACTGTGAGGGTGGTGAGGCACTGGAATGGGTTGCCCAGGGAAGTTGTGAATGCTCCATCCCTGGCAGTGTTCAAGGCCAGGCTGGACAAAGCCTTGGGTGAGATGGTTTAGTGTTAGGTGTCCTTGCCCATGGCAGGGGGGGTTGGAACTTGATGATCTTAAGGTCCTTTCCAACCTTAACTATTCTATGATTCTATGATCATACATTTACCAAATCCTTGCCTATCTTTCCTTTCACCAGCCTACCAAGCAGCTGCCATCATTCATGGGCTAAGCTCATCTCCTGTTGTAAATGATGCTGTCATCAGGTCAGCCAGTGTGGGCAGGGAAAAAGCAACCATGAGATGCAAGTACATCTTGCTTTGTGTTACTTTTCAACTTCTCCTGCCTTTCTGAGTTCTTTCTTGTGTCATCACAAGTGTTAATACTCTCTTCTGAGAAAGTAAGCTCTCCTTAGGTCAACAGATTTATACTAATCTAAGATGAACAATATTTCCTTCCATCCCTGGCTGATATTGTCACTGAAAAATGGGAATTTCCCAACACTGAAAAGATAAAAGGCAAGGTTCAGGAAGTACTTCAGTGAAGGATCAGTGTTTATTGTTTGGTTTTGGTTGTGTGTGGTTTTGTGTTTGTTTGTTTGTTTGTTTGTTTTTGGTTTATTGTTGTTTTGTTTTGGTTTTTTTATTTGTTGCTGTTGTTATGGGTTTTTTGTTTGTGGGTTTTTTTTTTTTGTTTGGGTTGTTTGTCTATGTTAATAAAAATAGGCTATCAATGATCACCAGAAATAGCAGGCTGTTGAGCTTGATACAGGGGTATCTGGGTTAGAGGGGAAAGGGCACTGTGAAGTAAGGCCATTGTGAAGCAGGACGATCAACTCCTATGCACCTGATAGGAAGAGAAGCTTTTCTGGAGGGTAGATATACGTCTATTCAGCTAAAGTTAACCTTTGACAGCTAGGTGACACAGTGGTCTCTTCTAATTCAAATTCTTAAATCTCAGTTGACTGTGAAGATAATGGTGAATGTTTACTTTGTCACCAAGCTGGACAGCATGTGAGGCTTTGCACTGCTATGGTGTTACTGTTAATCGCTTGCATTAGGAATAAGAGATGTTACAGGAGTTAAACAAAGCTCAGTAGAGCTTATTATGTAAATCAAGGGCTGAATGTCACACGGGATCATGCCAGGAGAAAGAGTAGGAACTGCTGAGGATGGTGAATCCAAAGGCAAAGATGGTGGCTCCTCATCTGCTTAATTGATAAGATGGCAGTGATTTGTATCTATTAACAGCAGAAAGCGTTTCTGTAGCTATCATTATTTCAGTTAGCACAACTTTTTCTAACAGCTAACCATGGGTCTCCCAACAGTGAGGAAAGTTGTATAAAATTAGGAGTAATGGTACAAAAAATACTATCTGTATGAATTTTATATTAAACTGCAAGCAGTGGCCTCTGTCTACTGATCTTTAAGCGAATATAGTTTGTTGACAACCTTCTGATTAAACTTTCCTCCTTGCTCTCTTTCAGCCCAATTTAAAATAAAATATCAATAGACACAATTTCTGTTAGGAAAATGGAAAAGTTCATAGGCTAGTTGAAGATGCATAACCTTTCCCATTAATGTGCCCTGGTGTTCGTTCAATTCTTGTGCTGTTTATCTTGCCCATGAGGTGTAACATGAATAATGCTTGTACGGCATTCCCTCTAGACTTCTTACATGTTGTGAAGAAGTAATAGTCTAAATAGGACCAAGTTTCATGCAGCAATTTACCATGACAAGCTCACAATTATAGCTGCACACAAACAAAATACTAACAAAATAGGAACGTATCCCACTCGCAGGAAAACTGCTCAGAGGATCAGCAGAGCTCTGTAGATGCACTCATGAGAGCTGTATTTCCAGCTCTGGCAAAGAGCTATTCTTTGACCTTGGGCCAATCACATCATCTCTCTCTGCCTTCATATTTATTCTATGTCTCTCTGCTTTGATATTTTGGCTAAATACATTACTGCTGACTACCTGCTTGTGCTTACACCCACAGTGTGATCCTACTTCCTTCAGCCTTTGCTGTGACCTCTTGGCACAGTGCTAGTAGAAACAGTGAAAAGTCACACCTTCCCTTTCAGTGGGGCTACAGGACTGCTAATAAGCTGCGTCCATTGACATGTCAGCATCCCTGTGAGATAAAAGCCAGCATCCTTAAGGTGCGAAGTGATGTGCTCCCACTGCTGTTATCATCTCCAGGCCAGACTGTGTAAAATAGAAATGCAGTAGCACTGTGGGAATTAAACCTCACATCCTCACACCTTTTTAAAAGGAGTCTGTCCTGCCTGGGAGCACAGATGAACTCCTGAGAGACAGAGCAAACAGTGACTTACCTCCTCAGAAATATCACATCTATTTTTAAATATTAAAAAAAAAAATTGAAAAAGGTAGTAGAACACCTAATGCTACAACTGGTAAAAGCAAACCCATGGGTAGCTCAGTGTTTTCTAGCTGAAACAGATGTTTGTTCAGCCCACAGCTGTCCTGTGTAGCCCATGTTGCAAACTCCCTGCTGGAGATTTGTCATTAAAGACATGCCCTTATGGTTTTTTTGAGGCCAGCTGATGGGAAGGTCAGCAGTATCAGGAGCAGTAGGTCAAGATTTCTGCTGATTCTGGTGGTCCTGCTTCCTTCTCTTTGACCAGTGACACATGCAGGAGCAGGTTTCTTCTTTGCTGGACCATCCTCTGGGAAAGCAGAAAATGCTTCTCGTGAGCCAGTGCCAGAAGAATGTATTGCACATCACTGGCATTTACTGGCATCACGGATGGGAAAATACTTATTTTGGCACACAAGTCAAGGATTTTGAAAAGAAAGGACAAAGACATGTAGGAAGCTAAGTAGCTGTATTTCTCCTTACTGGTAGTCATCGGTATAACACAATCCGATGGCTGAATAGCACTCCCAATAATGCACGATTTTCTTCACTACAAACAACAGAGTTACTCCAGATTTGTCAGTGTTCCCAGGACAGTATTGTATTTTTCAATTGTCAGTGTTTTTCAATCACTTTAAGAACAATCACTGCAATGTCATTGAGCTCATGAAAAAGGATAAAATGTAAATACTATTGAAGCCTAACACAGCACAGACATCAATGTGATATTAAAGGAGTTTTTCATCAGTAGCCACTCCAAAGATTTATATCTGCTTATCAATGCCGTTGCTGAATTAAATACATAAAATCTTTACATGAAGCCTAACAAAAAATAGTGAAAGATATCAGTATTCAGACAGTATTCATGACATTCATCATGACAAATTGCGTAGGAAGCTGTTTGTCAAAGCCCTGTTCTAGTAAAAATGGCTCCGTTCACAGTACAAAGATATTACTTATCTCGAAGTCTGAAAGTCTGCTAAAAAAAAATCCCTTATGTATTCTGTACTTAGACTAGAGACATCAGCATACCATTAAAGTGCTTGATGTTTTGTTTCTTTGCTCTACCAAGGATACATGGGGGCAGTCTGGCCTGTCCCCCAAGAAACAAAAATACCCAATCCTGAGCAACTGCAACTGTTTTTTTCACACAGTGCTAAACACGAAGCAGTGTTCAGTGTGTAGGGGTTGGGTTTTTTTGTTTGTTGTGTTTTGGTGGTTGTTTTTTTGTTTTTTTGTTTTTTAAGGAAACTTGGAGACACTGAATAAATTCAGAATCTATCTGAGAATTACTACAAATGTCTTATGCTTCCATGCATGGAAATGCCCTGTCCAGTAGTCCACACATAAATCTGCACATGTTCTATCCTGAATTAACTGCCAGAAAAGAAATCCTGAGCATTTCAAGATGAAGTATGATAGAGGTAACAGACCCATGAAGGTTTATCTTTTGTTTACTCTGGTATGATTGGAAATTATAAATCTCTCAAAAGCACGGGAACCAATAGAGAAGATTATGGAAGGGACCTGGGTGTTTGAGTTCTGTTGGCTTTAATGGGAGATTGACACTTTCACATCTTTGTACATCAGGACTAATTTGTTTCCACCTTGCTAAACAAATGCAGCAGATGATGCAGATGTACCACATGGTACCCAGAGAAGTAAAGGAACATGGCCAGCATCATTCAGTACATCTGTGATAGGACCTACACTGGGTCTACACTGGCCGAGTTAGTGCAGGAGAAGCTATAAATACAGCTGTTACTCCGAACTGTGATTTGGGAGCATTATGCGAAGTTGCAGTGTGAAAGATGCTTGGAACCAGATTTCTCCTGCAGTCCCTCTGGGTTGTTAGCAGCATCATGGCTATTTTTTCATATTTATGCAGTGTTGTTGCTCAAGGTCTGTGGAACATGCCCACTGAATCAGAAAGAGGCAGGACAGAGCAACAGGGGAAACAGTGCTGTGTGCTCTGCCAGCCTGCAGCTGTGACCTTCCTGTTGACTTTTTTTTTTTTAACATTTGTTAAAGGAATGAAGCAGCAAATCACCAACAATAACAGAAAAATCAATACCCGCCTCTGCTGCTTTTGTGAGATTTGGAACATGGCCTCAATCTGTCAGACTGAATTACAGAGTCTAGGTGTCAGCAAGGGCTCAAATAGACCTGCCATGCCACTCATTCATAAAGGGCTTAGGCCTGTACCAGTGTCACTATTACTGCTGCCTCATGGAGGGAACACTAACCTTTCAGATGATAGTCGAGTTATGGGGCAATGAATGTGTTCCCTGGCACTTTGCATGTAAGACTGCACTAATCTCCAGAATAAAAAGGGTAAACAAACAGTTTGACAAATATAAGGCTTTGGGGCATTACCTTGCTAATCGGTGTTAAACCAAATGGGTGTATTTGAATGGAAGGTGATACATCAACACGGGAATGTCATCCTAAAATAAGCCATTGATCCACTAGCTGAGAATCCAGTCTTTGACAAAGGTTATTGCATCAGGGAGAGGAACAGCCTCTTCCAAATGTAATTTTCCCAGGCAACAATAAAAGTCTGTATTAGTATAAAGAGGGAAACTTCCTCCCATAACTCCAGATGGCAATTAGTTTATACCCTAGAGCATGAAGATTAACATCCCTTATCACTATTAATTTTTCCAGTGGATCTTCAGCTACTGCTGTATGCTTCTGAATATACCACGTGATTTTCATCTTACCATGCAGGACTCCCCATCAGTCCTTTTTTTGTCTTTATATTGCCTCTTTGCAGAAATGGCAGTGGGACCAGGCAGGGTAGCTGCTCATGCCAGTGGAGGGAGAGGACTGTGACTAGCAGTGCTGTCAGGAATTGCTCTGGAGAAATCAAGTTAGCATCAGGAATTCATGTGCACTGAAACAAGTTTACAAAAGGAGCTGAGTATGGTTTCATTATTACGTTTACTATGAGAGAGGATTAGACCACCTTCAGATAGTCTTTTTGTCTATTCTCCAGGATAGAGGGGAGGACCTAAAAAAAGCTAGGAGGATTAGCCAGGTTAATAAATGGTTAGAAGGGTGGTGTCATAGTCAGGGGTTTGGATGTCTTGAACATGGGACCCAAGTTTGTAGGCCAGGTCTAGCGGGGGCTGGTGGAGCTGGCCTGAAGGGGAGGCAGTATTGGTAGAAGGCTTGCCAGACTGGTCAGGGAGGCTTTAAGCTAGATGTGTTGGGGGAGGGGGGCATCATTGCATCACAACACACCCAGTCAATTGCCAGCACCTATAATAAATGCTTGGAGCAATGTAGAGATATTCCAGCTGCTCCAGCCAATGAGCTGGCTTCATTTGGAGCTCGACTCAGATGCCTCTATACAAATGCCCATAGCATGGGGAACAAACAGGAGGAATTAGAGATGTGTGCACGTCTATGGGGGTATGATATAATACGCATCACAGAAACATGGTGGGATGGCTCCTATGACTGGAGTGTTGGAAAGGAAGGTTACAGACTCTTTAGAAAAGACAGGCCTGGCAGGCAGGGAGGGGGAGTTGCTCTTTATGTTAGGGATAGGCTGGAGTGTATGGAACTCTGCCTGGGGACAGGTGAGCTGTTAACAGAGAGTTTGTGGGTCAGGATTAAAGGGAAAACAGCAGTGGGAGACATTACTGTGGGGATATGTTACAGATCACTTGATCAAGAGGAATCTGTGGATGAAGCACTCTATAGGCAGATAGGAAAAGCCTCACGCTCACAGGCCCTCGTTCTCACGGGTGACTTCAACCACCCTGACATCTGTTGGAATGATGGTACGGCCCGGCACAAGCAATCCAGGAGGTTCCTCGGTTGTGTGGAAGACAACTTCCTTCTGCAAGTAATAGAGGAACCAACAAGGAGAGGTGCCATGCTTGACCTTGTGCTCACCAACAGGGAAGGGCTCGTTGGAAATGTGGTGCTCCAGGGCAGCCTTGGATGCAGCGATCACGACATGGTTGAATTTGAGATCCTTAGGATAGTGAGAAGAGCGTGCAGCAAGCTCACTGCCCTAGACTTCAAGAGAGCAGACTTTGGCCTCTTCAGGAACCTGCTTTGTAAGGTTCTATGGGATATAGCCCTAGAGGGCAGGGGGGCTCAAGACTCTTGGTTGGTCTTCAAGGATCACCTGCTACAAGCTCAGGAGTGTTGCATCCCAACTAGGAGGAAGTGCAGCAGGAGGGCCAGGAGACCTCCTTGGATGGATAAATTGCTGCTGAGGAAAATTCAAATGAAAAAAGAGTCTTATAGAAAGTGAAAGCAAGGACAGGGGGCCTGGGAAGAGTACAGGGATGTTGTCCAGGAAGCTAGGGACCAGGTTAGGAAAGCTAAGGCCCAGTTAGAATTAAACATAGCTAGAGATATTAAGGATAACAGGAAGGGATTCTACAAGTACATAGCAAATAAAAAACAGACTAGGGAGAATGTAGGCCCCCTCAGGAAGCTCTCGGGTGAACTAGCTACACAGGATTTGGAGAAGGCTGAGGTTCTGAATGACTTTTTTATCTCGGTCTTCACTGGCAAAGGCGCTGACCGCACCACCCAAGTCTTGGAAGGCAGACGCAGGGACTGTGAGACTGGAAACCTTGGGCCCACTGTAGGAGAGGAATTGGACTGAGACAATCTTAAAAATCCAAACGTGCACAGGTCCATGGGTTCTGATGAAATCCATCCGTGGGTCCTGAAGGAGCTGGCAAATGAATTTGCTAAACCACTGGCCATCATATTTGAAAAATCATGGCAGTCAGGTGAAGTTCCAAATGACTGGAAAAAGGGAAATATAACCCCCATTTTCAAGAAGGAGAAAATGGATGACCCGGGCAATTACAGACCAGTCTCACCTCTGTGCCTGGCAAAATCTTGGAGCAGATTCTCCTGGAAGGCATGCTAAGGCACATGAAAAACAACAGGGTGCTTGGTGACAGCCAGCATGGCTTCACCAAGGGGAAATCCTGCCTGACAAATTTGGTGGCCTTCTATGATGGGGCTACAGAACTGATGGACAGCAGTAAAGCAGTTGATGTCATCTACCTGGACTTGTGTAAAGTGTTCAACACTGTCCCACACGACATCCTTGTCTCTAAATTGGAGAGACATCAATTTGATGAATGGACCACTTGGTGTATAAAGAACTGGATGGATGGCCGCACACAAAGAGTTGTGCTCAATGGCTCAATGTCCGGCTGGAGCCCAGTAATGAGTGGTGTCCCTCAGGGATCAGTGTTGGGACCGGTCTTGTTTAACATCTTCGTCGCTGACATGGACAGTGGGATTGAGTGCACCCTCAGCAAGTTTGCCGATGACACCAAGCTGTGTGGTTTGGTTGATACGCTGGAGGGAAGGAATGCCATCCAGAGGGACCTTGACACGCTTGTGAGGTGGGCTGATGCCAACCTCATGAAGTTTAACCATGCCAAGTGCAAGGTCCTACACCTGGGTCGGAGCAATTCCAGGCACAGCTACAGGCTGGGCAGAGAAGAGATTCAGAGCAGCCCTGAGGAGAAGGACTTGGGGGTGCTGGTTGATGAGAAAATGAACATGAGCCGGCTTCAGTGTGTGCTTGCAGCCCAGAAAGCCAACCGTATCCTGGGCTGCATCAAAAGGAGTGTGACCAGCAGTTCAAAGGAGGTGATCCTGCCCTCTACTCTGCTCTCGTGAGACCTCACTTGGAGTATTGTGTGCAGTTCTGGTGTCCTCAACATAAAAAGGACATGGATCTGTTGGAACAAGTCCAGAGGAGGGCCACGAGGATGATCAGGGGACTGGAGCACCTCCCATATGAAGAGAGGCTGAGAAAGTTGGGGCTGTTCAGCCTGGAGAAGAGAAGGCTGCGTGGAGACCTCATAGTAGCCTTCCAGTATCTGAAGGGGGCCTATAGGGATGCTGGGGATGGACTCTTCATTAGGGACTGTAGTGACAGGACAAGGGGTAATGGGTTAAAACTTAAACAGGGGAAGTTTAGATTGGATATAAGGAGGAAATTCTTTCCTGTTAGGGTGGTGAGGCACTGGAATGGGTTGCCCAGGGAGGTTGTGAATGCTCCATCCCTGGCAGTGTTCAAGGCCAGGTTAGACGAGGCCTTGGGTGACATGGTTTAGAGCGAGGTGTCCCTGCCCATGGCAGGGGGGTTGGAACTTGATGATCTTAAGGTCCTTTCGAACCCTAACTATTCTATGATTCTATGATTCAGTTTTCTTATTTAAAGATGCTTGGCACCACATAATGTAGCATACTGCAGTTTTCTGAATAATAAAAGCTGTACGGATGAGTGTTTATGGCCAACTGCAACTCACACAGTAGTGTGGAGCTTGGACTGCTTCTAGGGTTACCTGGCTTTTGTGTTCTGGCAGGCAGTGGCTCAGCACCTGGCTTCTGCCCCTCTCTCCTGAGGCTGGGGCAAGCACTGACAACTCAGTACCCCCTGTTTGTTCAGGAATCCATTGTTCCTATGTGCCCCAGTTCAGCAAGGCATTGGTGAGTTGCCTCAAACATTACTGCTGTGGGATACACAGAACTGCCCATCCTACTCCAGAAGTCCACCCAGATTTCTGAAGGTCTTCAGCTTGTTGATTCTGCATCTCTCCCTTCTTTCCTTGGCCTCTCCCTTTTCCTTATTATCTCACTTGCCCCCATCTGCTTTTCAGGTGTCTTATTGTAAGCCTCCTTAAGAGTTTTGTTAAGGCTAATCAAGCCAGTCAGCAGCCAACAGCTTCTATAAGGGCCTTGTGCAGATCAACACCTCCTGTTTCAACTTCCCTTTTAACTAAGAAGTTTCCTTGTTACTTTATTTCAGATTTTTCCTTGGGAATGAGTATTGCTAGATCCCACATGAAATAAGGACACAGAAAATATGATCTCATTCTTCCTCATCTCTGAGTAGGCAGCAGTTAATTTCACATGCTGGTTCTAAGCTATGCTCAAAAACGAAAAGCCTTTCCTTTAATCTGTGTCTGCCTTTGTAGCCTTTCTAATTTCATGAAATGTCTTCTTATTCTTGTCCTGTACTATGGGTAGAATAGGAAAATCCAAGGGGCTTTCATTGTGTTGTTCATTATTTAGCATGCTTTTGTCATTTTACATCTATCCATGAAGCAACGAAATATTGTTAATAAGGGAGCAGAAGCCTTTTGTTGAGGAGAGGAGCTAATGGCAGTAGACATGTAACTAATAATATATGGGGTTAAGATTACAATTCGGACGAAGGCTAGCTCCTGAGAAAGCAGTGAGAAGCATACTGTTTCTTCAGATGAAAAGAGCAGATGCCATAAAGGAAGTTAAATAAAGATGAGCATCCAGGGTGGGGAAATTCTCTTTATGAGATTATATTGACTTCTATACCAAATGCACTTTTTTCTCCTTTCTTGTTTCAGTTCTCAGTATAGCGACATGTCATGTGAAGGCTCTCTTTCAGCATCCTCATTTTCAGGACTCTTATGGTAGCATTTGCTCTTGCAAAGTGTGAAAGTCTTGGTGATTTCACATATTCAACAGATCTAGACAAGTCTCTGAACTTGCGTGTGACTGAACCAAACCTGAATTTGCAACCTTCATTACTGACTTGATTCAGCTTTGCATGAAGTCAGCTGGAGTCTTTCCATTTAAATCAGTGTGACCACTTACAGGCTAATAGGCTTTTATAAGTTTGTATTAACTTGCTTTTAGGATAGCATCATTAGAGACGTTTCTACACAGATCCAAAAGAGGAAATGACAAGCAGTAAATGTTTAAAGTAACACATGACAAAAGATTATGCAATCTGATAGTGCTTGGATTTTAACAGAAAGCTGTGGATAAAAGTCAAGCACCATACTGAAGGAAATTCAAAAGTATAGTTTCTACCCTGAGCTCCCCAAATCCTGGCCTGGCTGGAGCTGAAGTCAGATCACACTGTTTCCTGAAATACAACCTGGTACCTTCAGTCAGGTGTTAACCTTATCATCAATGGAGATATAGATATCTGTAGTAAATTAGGATCTGGATTTTATTGCTAGAAATAAAAGCTGAAATTCATATTTGGAACCGGCTTGTAGGGGAAAAAAAAGTCAGAAAACAAGCCACTGAGAAGGAGGGGGGAAACTCCTCTGCACAACCAGAGACCAGGCAGTGTTCATTACCCGGGAGCTACAGCCTAATTGGCAAAGAAATGAAAGAAAATAGGATTTTGGAAAGCAGGGCTCCTAGATTGGTGGCAATCAGCCTGTCAGGTGAGTTCCCAGCACCCAAGGTCATCACTGGGTTTCTATTATACACTTCCCTGATTTGCCTTGTTACGATAATCAGTATCCTTTTGCAAAGCATTTTTGTTTCCGTGAAGCAGTATTCTGTGTTGGTACAGTGGTCTCCCAGCTCTGCTTCGGAGGTTGCTCCAGGGCTGCTTTCAAATGGTGAAATTTCCTGCTAAGGTTATGTGAGATGCAGCTGGAGGTCTATTTCAAGCCCAGCTAAGA
This sequence comes from Neopsephotus bourkii, assembly GCF_033783945.1. Taxonomy (NCBI): domain Eukaryota; kingdom Metazoa; phylum Chordata; class Aves; order Psittaciformes; family Psittacidae; genus Neopsephotus; species Neopsephotus bourkii. Next base: position 2,342,913 of record NW_026901177.1, read on the forward strand.
AGGCAAAAGCTGTTTTGCTTGATCATTCCCTGCTACTTATTTGCCAAAGCCTTACCAGCCATGATAATGTCAGCAGAAACCCAGACACGTTCTCAGCCTGTCATCTCAGAGATTCACTGCGGAACAGCTTTGGAAAAGGCTTATGCTGAATTTTCTTTTCATCTGTATTTTTGAATTTTTTTTTTATTTTTTTTTTTTTTGGCTTGGTTTTACACAATCTTTTTGCTTGCCCCAGGGGAATAAAACCCACAACATTCTTCTTGCCAGCTATGTCCTGAATACCTGTGGTAACAGTTTCCAAGGGTCTGTGCCACTTACTTGTTTATCTAAATGGAACAGTGTTGCAGCAGCAGTGTTCACAGCAAACTGGAAGTAACGGAGAGTAAATTTGTTACAAATTGAAGAGCTAGCAAAACATGACTTACCCTTGTCTGGAAAATAAGCCGCAGCACATAGCAGACCCTTTTAAATGAAGCATAGAAATATGCAAATGCCAGTGGGGCTGCATGTCTTAAGGAATTGTTTTGTGAGTACAGTTTCCATTGGCAAAGACTTCCACATTATGTAAGTCACAATCAGTTTTAGAGTGTGTACAGTTTTTAGCAGTGTGATGGCAAAGCATAGTTATCCACGAGGCATGTGTCCATAACTGTTTCCTACACAATATTGATATAGGATCCCAGTAGCTCAAGAATAGCAAACATAATTCGTATTTTCCGTGCACAGCACTGTGAGTAATTCACAACCAAATCTATTTGTCCTGCACAAACAGATAATCAGAATGCAGGAAAGCCACCCAAGTGAAAGGATGCATCAATGACGTGACATACACAAGAATTATCTCGCATAGTAAAAGGGAACTAGAAAGAGTTGCTGCTCTTATTCACCCACACAGGCTTTTGAATTCAAGCAACTTCTTAGAGCTGTACTCTGTGGCTCCAAGAATAAATCTGTGGCTCAGAGCTTGGGAGAGCTGTGGTTTTACTTGTCCCTCTGTTGATTTTAAAGAGGTCAGTTCATCTGTTGCCTTTTCCATGGTTTTTTTAGTTTAAGTAGGAAACCTGCATAGCATGGGCATTGTCCCACTGATCATTGGTGCCATTAGGTGGCCATTCAGGATGCTGATACAGTACTTTTTAGACAAAAGTCTACACCTCAGATTTGACTGACAAGCAAAGGCCTACCCCTAAGTGTCAGAGCCAAGTGCTGGGCCCTGGGCAGGCATCAAGTTGCCTGACTACAGATAACCCAGTGTAAGTTCCAAGTGGCTGGCAAAGAAGGTACACATTTTTCTTCAGAGAAAACCAAGAAGAAATTGGGGTAATGAGGGTAGTTCACATTGCAGGACACTGGCTGAGTACTATCCTCTCCGTAGCTGTTCACTGAGCGGAGTTGTGCTTGTGTTGGGCAAGTTTAGGACCGCAGCGTATTTTCACTAGCATAGAAGTAGATTACCTGTAATATCCTAGTGTGAAAATTTGTGGTTCATGGAGCTATAGAACCCTAGGTCCCACTTGGTTGCCACAAAAATAAAAACGTGAGTGCACAAGAAATGCCGGTTTTTTTCTGGCAATTGGTTGGAGCATGGCTTTTCACATGTTTCTGTCCCACCTCCATCTTGCTGTGCCTTTTGTGGCACCATGCCAGCACGTAGGCTCCTGCAGAATAATCACATCCAGCAATGTTTTGTTTTGGTTATTTGTCATGCAGCAACCCACAGCTTGGCAGCTGAGTCCCTGGATATAACAGATTTACAGAAAGTAATCCTCCAAGCAATCATGGAGGTTTTGCTCTTTGTAAGGTCAGCAGAGACTTGAGAGGGCTGGTGGCTGATGGGCGAGGGGTCATCTGTCTGGCATGCAGCAGGGCCCAGGCAACACTTACCAGTGCCAGTGGTGCCCTGTCACTTGCTGCAATGTTTTTCTGGCAGCAGATAGCTGAGGTGAATATAAGCTAAATGGGGAACGAAAACCCAGGAAGATGTTTTAGCAGTTAGTTTGTTCTTTCTGAGAGAAGATTCACTCAGAGGCTTGGTATAGTTGGGAGCGGTTTGAGGTGGTGTAGAGAAACAATCACTTCCTTGTGCTGACTCAGAACTCCCCACCCAGTATGTGAAAACCATGTTAGTTCTCCTTTAATATTCTTTGGAAAAGGCTTCTTTTCATTTAGTGGTGTTTTCTTGGTTGGTTTTTTTTTTTTTTTTTTTCCCCATTCCCTAAGGCTCTGCAGGTACAAGCATGTTTCACAGCTGGTTTAGCAAGGATGTGTCTAATTTAGAGGGTATTGAGGTTTCCCACAAACTATAGCAACACTGATCACATGAGCAAAGTAAAGCACTTAGGAGGGTCTCCCCTGAAATGGCTGCCTGGCACAGTGATGCTGAAACCAAGTGGGAGGTAAAGCACTGAGTAGCCTCAGAGCAGTTCCCGCAGTGACAGCTCAGGCATGGGTGACAGTGGGTGCTCTTCTCCTCAGTTGAATATGCTTTCTTCTCCCTCTCACACTGGAATTTCCACCTTCATTTTTCCCTCAAAAACATTCCATGTGCTTGCAATTTTACTTCTTCTTCATTTCCCACTTCTGGCACTCAGGACACATTGCTGTGTGTTGCACTTGGCAATGGCACAGCATGTCAGACATCAGCCTGATATTTTTCTATTTCACACAGTCCTGTGAGATTAACTGCACTCTGCATCGACCAGGCTGATTTGTTGTGGGGGGAAGGGACGTCTGAAGCTCACCTTGGGAAATACAGCCCATAGTGCACTTATAAAAATGAGCATCTAGTGTGCTATCAAAGCTTGGGAGAATGTGTCTCAGCTGTTAGACTATGAAATGTAAATGGTGGAAAGGACACTGATGTATGGGATCAACAAATACAATCAAAGTTTTGAGTATGCAAGATGCTTTGAGAGGAGCCAGAGGAAAGGCTGTATGTAATGCCTTTGAGCACAGGCCTGGCTCAAGCAGCACAGACTCTGCCCCTGCTTTGGTAAATTACCAGATCCTCCAAATAGAAATAGCTGTCGGGTAGATACAAGTTGTACACAGTAATCCTGTTTAAAGTTTTCTGTTTTGCAATAAGGATGTGGTTTCTTGTGCCAGTTCTGGTAGTGCTCAGCTGAAGCCTTAGGGGGATAAGGGGGAGCTAAAGAGTTCCCACCCAGTCAATCTCTTGTTTGTGGTGCTTACTTCATATTTGTCTTTAGAGATTTAAAGTTTTAGTATGTGTCTCATCTGGTTTTCACGTTGAACCAAGACTTCCAGATGGTTCTGTTTTATTTCCGAGTGGTGATATTGCAGATGTGATGGCAGGACAGCCTCCCAGGTCTTCCTATTGCCATGTGAGAGGCTGGCTGGTGGTTCAAAGCAGATGAGGAACATGTGATATGAAAAGGCCTTTGTAACACAGAGTTACACTACAATAGCTCTGTACTTAACAACAGGTTGTGGTTTGAAGAAATACTGTTTCTGTCAACCTTGCATAATCGAAACAGTAATCAGCATCAGTTAGGTCAGAATGTATTGTCAATCCACAGAGAAGCAGAAAGGACTACAGCTCGGAAAACCTTTTCATTAAGCAAAGAAAATTGATAGCAGTGCTTGGCTCAGCCTAACACTTTGTTCATGGAGCTGAGTGTGGATAGTGGCTGGGTTTGTTTTCTTTTCATTTGTTTCTCTATGCACAGTTATTTTGATTATGTAACATCCACCTTCCACTCGAGATGAACAATTCTAAAAACTTTCTCCCAACACACATATACAACTATATGTTGCATACCTATCAATGCTTGTGAAAAGAGCCATGTTAGAACATTGTTTAGGAAAGAGTATTTTGGCTTATATGATTGAATTCATGCAATCTCATTTTAATTGAAAGATATTTTTTATCTGCCAACTAACTACAATTTCTCTTTTTCTTTTCTTTGTGGATTTTGTCAAAATAGCTATAGACAGTGTTCATGAGTAATACTGTGCCTATGAGTAGCTTGTTATATGTGCAATAGTACTGGCTACATGGGAGACTGTCTGGATAGCTGCTAGCCAGTATGAAAGGACTAAGGGTTAAAGGGAGTAGAATGGTGATTTGACAGAAGTGATGATAAAATACCTTTGTCGTGGCATTCTATGAGGGTGAAAGAAAGTAATTAATACTATGTCTGATTTGTTAAGTAGAAATCATTACTGTATACAGCCTTGTAAATACCACTATCCCATTACCTACATGGACAGATGAATGATGATGAAAACCATTTGATGGATGGGTGAGGTCTTGCATACTGTCATCAGATCTAATACATGCAGAATAAGTGGTGAATCACTGCTACTCCAGTTGCTAGAGGATTTTCTCAACCAATATTTTTCCTATTACCATTAAGCTTCTCTTAATAGTGAATAAGATCCTTCCCAAACCTTCTTTAGAGCCTCACCATGCTTCCGTGCTTGCCCCAAAACCTCCTTTGTTTTTAGGCATGTGATTAGGAGCAACTCACTCTCACGCTTATACAATCAATAAACCTTTTTGGTTCAAAAATGTGTCATTTTAATAGACAAAGAAAACATTTTACCAGTATTCTGTTTCAGGTGGCTTTGGGAAACCTTGATGTTATGGTAATGAAACATAAAACAAGAGATCAAGGGCTGGAAATAACCAAGTTGCATATTAGGTTCAATATCAATGCTTCCTTTTCTCTTGTACAATTCATTAATGATTGTGGAGAAGGGAATTTGTTGGGCATTCTCCCTGGGATCTGTGCACTCTTCTCACATGTGGGCTGCCAAGGGACCCAGGCTGACCCAGGGAGGCTACAGACATGCAGCAGAACTGGCTAGCAATGGATTGGAGCTACCTCCTTTCCTGTGGTCAGTGCATCTTCTCTGATGGAATTTAACTCGGCTTCAGTGTGGACTTCACAAGTCCACCTGTCCTCCCACTTTGCTGAGCTGTCTTGTTCTCTGGAGCTGGACTAGTGATGAATGTTCTGTGGTTTAGTGTTGTTAGCTTTTGATTTGGTGTATAGCTAACCACATTTTCCCATTGCTGAGAAAGTTGCTGTCCCCTGGATCAGGCTTGATCCAATGAATGTGAATGAGGAATGAGTTTGAACACAATGAATATGCATAGGAAGTATTTGTACTGATATCAAGTATAACATAATATACCTTCACTCCAAAGCAACTGTTCTTTGTAGCAGAAGGAAGTCACCCCAAACTTCTCAGTGAATAAGCCCTCTGGGATCCTGATTTTATGCTTCTTTTTCTTGCAGTGCATTTCCCTGTTGTTTTCCACTCTTACTGCTTGTCTTTCTCTAGATATAAATCGCTCTTTTTACCACTGTAAATGAACATAATGAATAAAATGAGATTGTAAATTCCTATAGGAGATGTCTAGCCCACACTCAGGTGCTATATAAATAATGATCTACTTAAAAAGAAGGTGCTAGAGAAATATGAAGCTGTTATCATGGTTACTTCCATAGTATGTACACCTGATACTGGGTGTAACTGCCACAAAACTATTTAACAAGTCCCTTATTGCAGAGCTCTAGAACAATTCCTTTCTGGGCTAGCTTTCTTCTCTCCTCATGCATTTATCTTTCAGTCTTTTGGACCACAATCATACATTATGCTGTCAGCTTTATGGTTCTTTACTACTATCATTCATAAGAACTGTTATGTTTAGTCATAAAATTGCAGCTAAGAAAAAAATCTAGTGCATCTAGTATTATTAGGAAGCCTTCATTTATCTCTTCAGCATTCCCTTTGCTTCCTTGTTTGTGACCTATCACAAATATAGGTTGCTGAGGAAAGATTATTTTTTTTTTGGTAGAGAAGATTTTCATCCTTACCTGATGTATTCACTTCAGGGAAGTTTATTCTCCATTTTATTTCCTTCTTTTTCAGTATAAATCATGAATCTATCTGTGATAGGACAGTTTTGAGTAAGGGTCTTTACAATGGATTTGGCCCTGGGCTGAGGTGCAGAGAATGAAGGCCAGTATTAGCAATCCCAATAATTCTTTTATGAAGGCAATGGCTGCAGTAACCTGAAGGACAGCAACAGACATGGAAGTACACAACAAAGGTACAGTACTGCCATCCCTGGCAGTGTTCAAGGCCAGGCTGGACAAAGCCTTGGGTGACATGGTCTAGTGTGAGGCGTCCCTGCCCATGGCGGGGGGTTGGAACTAGATGATCTTAAGGTCCTTTTCAATCCTAACTACTCTATGATTCTATGATCATACATTTACTAAATCCTTGCCTAACACACACTGTACCCCAAAAAAAGCTATGACCCTGAAGGAGGGTCTGAATCTTCTCCAGTAAGTTCTGGCCTAAAACATGAGGCTTTGCTTTGCTTCCATGGGGTTGTGTGTTGAAGGAGGTGACATGGTCCATCCAGCTCCCCTTCCCCAGGGGAGTGTTGGGGAGGCTGGCCACAGGGCAAAAGCTCAACTTTCCTTCTTCAGTTTAAGAAAGGCAGCTTTCATGGCTGATGGCCCAGCTTTGAAGTTGCACTGGAGACGAAGCAGCTTTTTCTAAGGCTAACTCAAAAAAAAAAAAAAAAAAAAAAGTAAAAATGTAGGAAATGTGGTATTTGCTGAATATCTCATGCTTGGAGAATGCTGGTTTCCTTTTGAGTTTTGGCCATTATACCATCAAAACCTAGCATGTTTTCCACCACCTGTAGAGATTACTAATACAAGTCTGTACCTGGAAGCCTGAACCTTGCCTTAACTGTTTAATATTGTGCAATGATTAGGCCATGTCTCTAGGTCCATTTACTCCATCAGATTAACACGTCAGGCAAGAACACATACTTAAAGAGAAGTATATCCTGACAGATATAATCAAACACTGTTTAAATCAAGGGAAACGAATGTGACATTAATCTACCCTGGCATAACAGCCCATTTAAATGAGTAGGAGGAAGGAGGTGGTACAAGTGAGGATAGATGGTGTGTTTAAGTACAGAAATGAAATCTGTAGAATGACTTCAGTGGAGGTAGTTTTGATTGAAGTTGAGTAGTAAAATGAACAAGTGAGAGAGATAAATTTCTTTAAGCTGGAGACTTTTCAGTTAAAGAAAATATGTGCACGTACCAGGGATCTGTAACCTGCTCAGACCCGTAGGGACCAGTGGTCTTTAACTAACTGGAACAAAACAGCTCATACTCTTTGTGGAAGTCTAAAAATTGTTTTTTACCTTTTACAAATAATTCATCTTGAGTGTGAGTTAGTAGATTAAGGCCACCCAGATTACAAATAAGAAGATACTTTGAGGATAGAGACCAGTTTGGGTTGCCAGCTGTGAAGTAAGAGAAAAAGGATAAGGCAGGTTTATAGTTGAGAGTGAGTTACTGAGGGTCTACACAGAGAGTGAAACTGAAAGAGTGCTGTCACTAATTAACTGGAGCAGCAATGTAAATAAATGCAATCAGGAAATGCAGACATGTAGTGTCATTGTTGCTTTGCTCGGTGTGATCTGTTGTATTTGAAAAACGCAGTAGATCCTAGCTAGTGAAGGTGAGTTTCTGGTGTATCAAAGTCACAGCTGAGTGTTCATGCTGTGAAGGTACTTCTTGAGAGTGCAGGGAGCACAGGGCCTCTCTGAGAAAAGGCTCTCGGAGAACAGATACAGAGCACTCTCACTTGTAGATGGATCTGTGGGTGTTTTTTTTATGTCTGACATACAGCTATGAGTTTCGCAGGAGGCTTGATGTGGTGTGTGCTGCCCTCCTGCCAGGACTCTGCAGTTCAAACCCCAGGTAAATCGGGCTTTTAAGAGACAAATGCCATGTAGAATTGTAGAATCAACTAGGTTGGAAAAGATCTCTAAGATCATCAGGTTCAGTTGTTACCCTAGGACTGCCAAGTCCACTACTAAACCATGTCACTAAGGGCCTCATCAATGTGGTTTTTAATGTCTTCAGGGACAATGAATCCACCACTTCCCTGGGAAGCCTGTTCCAGTGCCTGACTACCCTTTCAGTGAAGAATTTTATCCTAATATCCTGGAGCATGAGTAGCTCTTCAAAGCTGCATAGAAAACTGGGAGAGAAGATTTATTCTAACTAAATCCACTTCAGGTAACAGAAAAAGAGATGAAGATTGAAAAGTGCTTGTTGTGCTGTTCTGGAATGGCTAATTAACCTGTGCAAATGTAGTCTAAAGTGCTGTTAGAGAAATCAGACCTAAGAAGTAGGTGTGAGCATTGTGTAAGTCTCACCAGAAAGAACGCTAAGACTAGACTGAGCTTGCTAAGTAGAAATACTAAATTTTGTAATCGTAGTGAGATATAAATAATCCTGAGACTACAGCCTTTCTGTTAAACCTCTTCTTTTCAAACTCAAAAATATATCCCAAAGATACAACTGCAAACCGTTACTAAACCTTAAAAATAATTTCTTGAATCAGACAGAAATCAGCCAAGGAAAAGCTTTTTTTTAATAAAGCACCTTACAGATACAGGTTTTTTTTTGTTTTTTTTTTTTTTTTCTTCCAGCACTTTATTTCTTTAAAGGTTGTTTTAGCTTCCTTTGATCCCAAAGAAGTTGGGCCATGATGTTTATAGAGCCAAGGGCAAAGCATTCATGAGCAGCTGATGAGCTACATCCTGTCACATATCTCTGGCCTTGTTTAACAGGATTCCTTAAAGCTGGGCTTGGATGAACCTTTCCTTTCTATATGACCATTCTGCTTCCCTGTTCCTTTTTTTTTGGCCAGGGCCACTATGTTAAGAGAAAAATGTATCTCAGTAGGTCTACTCTTTATTAGGAGTTTCTTTCTCTAACGTTTTCACTTACACACATGCTACATTTTCTCTAACACAATGACTGTTTTGTCATGCTGAATAAATTTTTCTAGTCTTCATCTTACATTTGGGAATGTGGGCTAAACTTCAGAACAAAGGATATGATAAAAGACAGGCATAGCACTTTCATTAGGACAGGGAGCTTTTGAAGTACACTGCTGAAGTCTGCAAACAAAAACTAGTCAGCAAAGAGAGCTGCCTGTTACAATGTGCTGCAGAGATGAGACTAAACCCAAATGAAATATTATGCTTTTTAGTCACTGGTCCTGCTCCTGAGTGATGAAAGGGCTCTAATGACTTTCTCCTGAGTCAGAGCTTTCATTGCCCTTGAGAAAGGGTTGCATTGGTTATATAAATGGCAATTAATTGAAGTACCTCAGAGCCTGGGAAAATCCACAGCAGAGAAACACAAGCCTTTGTAGGTGGCACACATAAGTTGTCAATCAGGAAAAATGTATATATATATTTTTCTTCTAAGTTGCTAATATATTATATATATTATTTCTATTCCTGCTAATATATTTATTTCTTAAATCCTCCATTCAGCCCCCAGAGACTCAGAAAATGTCATGCAATATCATTACAAAATCAAACTCACATTTGAAATGCACAGAACGTAATGGTAAGCCCTCATTTGAACTAGAGCAACCACTCTTGCTATTTTGCCTGAAACTGTGTCTATATCCCAGATGAGAGCTCTTTCCCGTGCTCATCTTCTAAAGATGTAAGACCTACTTTAGAGAATGACATTTCTGAATATGAAGGGCAGAGCTATGAGAAGCCCCCAGGATATTGGAGTGGCTTCAGATTCCTCTCTCTACTGAGTTTGTTTAACCGTGCTCTATCTACAGTCTATACAATTAATTAATGTGTGATAGATTAGTAACTCCCAAATAGGAAATCATGTTTTTACCGCAGGCTGTAGTGGGAAGTGCATAGGGTCTTATTCTGACATTGCTTTTGCTGATAAATCCTGATAACATCTCTGCCGTGTCTATCAGGCTGGCAAAGTCAACACAAGGAAGATCTGATAGGGCACAGCAACCAGCAAAGCCACCCATCACCGTCATATCTGTATTCAGCCACAAATACACAGACACCCATAAGTATACTATGCTTGGTCTCAATCCTTTTGTTCAATGGGATGAAACGTAACGTGCATTCAGGGAAAAGCAGAGCTAAATAAGCAAAGCAGTCTGTCTAGTGATATTCTGCAGCCATTGCTGCTTCAGCTTAGTTTTGATTCATCCTTGCAGAACTCTCTGCTGTGAGCACATGTTCTGTGTCTCTGGCAGCATTGGTGCCAGCCGCTGCTGTATGAAGGTGTCTCAGGCTGGTACATTTCTATACCTCTGCACCATGCAACACTAGGGCTTCCACCTGGCTGTGGGGCAGGCGTAGCCCTTGGTCTTAACCATATTACTGGCAGAACTAGCTACAGCTGCAGCAGTGAGAAACACAGCCCCTAACTGTTACTCTGCCGGAGTTCATGTGCTAATAAGGACTTTCCACAACCCAGGCAACACTTCCTTGCTTTTAAAGGTAGAAAAGCTGTTACTTTGTAAAAGCAGTTTACAAATTAGAGTAATATAAACCAGTGATGGTTACCTCTTAAATCTCTTCTGTCTAGCTGTTTATGAATGCAGAATTACCATACGAAAAGAAGGAGCTGGTTTTGTTGCATATAAGTATTGGTGTTTTGTTTAAAATCTTGGGTAACTGGAACCGTAATTGCAACACTCTATTAGTATCCCATCAACATACAAGAATTGTGGGAAAGAAATCCTTTGAGACACATCTTTAAGTGCTATACTTAACCGAATTGTTCCTAACCAAATAGACTTATATAATAACAAATCTGAGGTTGGAATCAAGCACAGTATGTTTTTTTTTCCTCTGGTGAGGGTTTTGATAAAAGGTCAAACCACATTAATACTGTGATTGTGGTCTGCAGTGCAGTCAGCCTATAATTTTGTCTTCCTCAGTAAATCTCAATATGTTTGGATTTCTGCACAGCCAGTCTTGAAATTGTACCTCTATTGGTGGGTGGAAACACATTTAGTCCAGTGTGGTACCAACAGTGCATGTTAGGTTTTGTTACATTTGTGGCAGCATATGATCCTCAGAATTTATAGCTCTTTTTCAGCAAAAAACCCCATACCTTCCATCTAAATCTCACCTTGTTAATCAGTCATCGCAGTTATTTTAGATGATCACAGTGACACTGCTGTATGCAGTGACTTTAGTTGACATCTTGCTAACAGACCACCCAGCTGTGCTTGGGTACCATCTTCCATCACATGCTGCAGTTTGTGCTCGTGGTATCTGACGTGACTGCATTTCACTTTTGCTTGAATCGTACATTCTTCCATTACTTTTGTCACTCTTTCCACTTTATGATTTTCTGAAGTTAGCTGCACAGAATCTCTCTCTATCCACCTTTTTACCATGAAAGGGCTCTTAGCTGAATAGCACATTTAAGGTTCACTTTCCATAAGTGTTCCTCAAGATTCCTTTGCAACCTGTGCAGTTAAAAAACAATTATGCCAACAAAACTGTTTTAAAAATAGCTGTAGAAATTTGCATTCTGTCCCAGCTTCTGCCATGGACTTCCCTTCTGCGGGTGGAAAATTGTTCAGTTCTTATCTATCTCAATTCTCCAGCTCTAAGGTGGGAATAATAACATTTTCTTTCCCCAGTGCTTTCTCTGTATATTTAGATTAGGAGCACAAAAAGAACAATGGCTGCCTCATCATGTTCTAGGGTAGCTGCTAACACTCAGAATTGCTTATCTTGGCTATTATTAATACACATAAAAAATAATGCTTTCAAATACAAAGGAGAACTAGTTTAAAATTTGAACCCATATTGATTTTCAGTATTTTCCAAAGTTTAATTAGTAACAAATGAGGGTAGTTCTTCCTCATGCTATTTTATTGTGCTGCTTTGCTGTGTCATGTTACTCCTGGTAAGTCATTGTGTGTGTCATCCGTGTCCTCAAAGTGCTTTCCTGAGGCTGCTGCTGATATGGTGCAGTGCTGTGTAGCTTTCTGCTCTGTCAGCCCATCTTCTGAATTTTTTCTTAATGGCTATCTAGAAAGAGGGTTTTGCTGTAATTTACCCTTAGAATTGTAGACTAGGCCCCTACATAGTCTATCATTCCTCAAGAATATTTCCGTACTGCTTGTTTCTGTTTTGCTTCAATATTTACTCATTCTGAATAGTGAGAACAGCTGGTTGGGAGGCTGTATTTCCTCCTGACAGAGGAAAAAAAAAAAAAAACAACAAAAACAAAGAGCGCACTCATGGTTTCTTCTTCTGTAGTTGTGTTTTCTGCTTGTTGTTGGGGGGAGGAGGAGCGTTGTGTATGTGAGTTTTTGTTTAATTTCTTAAATCTTCACCAGTGCGTGTTCCTCTGTTTTTTGTTTTGTTTTGTTTTTGTTGGTTGGGGATTTTTTGTTCAATTTTGTGAGGTTGGTTTTGGTTTGGTTTTGGTTTTGGTTTTTTTTAATCAGTTTTTGTATTCCAAACAGGAATCATTTGAAACCGATCACTTTCCAACTTAAGCGTGCTTTTTTGCTGGAAATGTCCACTTCGATAGAAAAGTAATTTTTCTTCACAAAGACAATAAGACCATTTCTGCAACAGTGAGCACATAGCACATCCATGATTGTTTTTATCACTTATCTGTAATGCTGTTAATACAGCTGGGGCTCTGGGTTCCTTGGAATTGCTCTGCTGCCAAATGTTGTACACCAAGTGCAAGGAAGTGTGAACATCTGTTTTTCAGGTAGTTCTTCATGCTTTTTCATCTCAAGAAATAAAGAATCATGGAATTAACAGAGTTGGAAAAGACCTTTAAGATCACAAGCCCAACCATTATGGTGGTGTTAATTTTAAAAGTGGTCAGCAAGCCTCTCAGCCCAAGATTCATACTTTTAGTTTCTGCATTGTTGGGAGGGGAGAGTGTTTTGTGTCTGAAGCGGTTCAGATGAGTACCAAACTCTCCTCTGGTTTTGAAAGCATGACTAGTGTCCACTTAACCTCTTTTATTCCTGTTAACTGTCTGCAGTATATCTAATTTACAAGTATATTCTTCTAATATACTTACATTGTTTTTAATAAGCTTTGATGTATAGGTTAACAGGTGTCTTTATAGAGTATCTGACTACAATTTGCTGAGCTAAAATCTGTGGCTCAGCTGTCTCTCCTCTGTTCAAATCAGAAGCAATTCACTATTTTTATGATTTTACCCATACCCTGACCGTGGAGAAGGAAAAGGCACCTTTCACTTTGAGCCTTGTGCCTGGCGAGGTACTTTTCCTACTAATTACCAGAACTGTTAATTCTGTTGTCAGGTTTACAGTTGAGAGATAGTGCCTGTAAATGTCGATTTCCTACCAGTGGAGTGAAGGGTTAAGAGCGGGATTGTAAGAGAATGAAAAGCAATTTCAAAAGTGTTTCTGCCTTTCTCACTGTATGATTGCAAGATTTCAGATTTCTGTTCTGTTTCCAAAGGAGGGATTGGCTCCTCTTTACCAACTACACCTGCAGGGATAATGACCTGTGTGGTGAGGGGGTTGCTGCAGTTTTGGTGGGTTACTTACTAAGATATTACTTCAGAAACAGTGCACAGCAACTTACAATGGATGTGTGATAAAAACCCAGCAGCTCCTTGCAAACTAGAGTAACTCCACGGTTATATTGTAGCAGTACCACTGCTTTATCTCATGGTAACACAGCAAATAAGTTTAGTTATCACTGAAAGTGGTTAATGTAATCCAGGACTACCTTCATGCTAGACATTAAATTCTAAGTTTGACTGAGACACTTTTGCCCCTGCTTAGCAGAAATGTGAACATTCATCTTGCTATTCGGATACCCTGTGGTATTTCGTGCTAGGAATCAGCAGCATGAGCAGGGCCCTGTATGTCTCCTTACCTATTCATAGTTTCCACATCCATATCAATATCTTAATTTACATCTCATGCACGCAAAGAGGTAATAGCACAGGAGGATTAATGAATAAATAGAGCTATCTGTGTGTCATAAGCATTGATCTGTTAAAGGAAATGTTCTTTTAGTTCAATGCACAGGGGTTCTGAAAGACACAAAGTTTGTAACTGCAGTTTGCCTAGGGACAGTACTGAAACTGTTGTTGCTGGAGGGTTTTAGGCATACCCAATAGCATCTCTGATCTTGTTTTATAAGAAAATAGAAAAGTGAAAAGTGTTAACATACATACATGAGTTCCCTACAAGTGATGTGTCTTGGGAAGCTGTGCCAAGATCTGACACAGCTTTCGATGTGCTTTGCAACGTCCAAGAATTTCTATTGGTTTCCCAGTTCTGCAAGACTCTGGTTACTTCCTTCTGTTCTAAACATGGTATAACTCACAGATGTGGCTACTGTGATTCAGCTCCCTGGTCAACACAGGTACACATCAAAATCTGTCTGACTGTGCTTAGATTTTTTAATTTTTGAACAGATTGTTTTTGTTTTGCTGCCCCACAAGCACATCAGTCTTTGAAGTTAAAATTCTTCTCAAGCGCAGTTAATGAACTTGCTTCAAGCAGAATGCTGTTCTGGCTCTTGATCATCAAAAAGCCTCTGTAAAGCTTAATTTTGCCTTTCAAAAGCATCTGGACATATTCAAATACTTTAGAGTATATTGAGTATTTAGCTTCTTTTTGCATGCGCAAAAAGTGGAGATAATATATATTTTACAGAAGCCTGTGGCCTTTCGTACTTATCTGTGAGGTTTAAAACAGTTCACTAGGATCTGGTTCCACTTCTCCAGGACAGATGCTATCTCCACAAATTATTTTCTACAGATAGTGTGTTATGCTCTGAGTATACTGACCTTAGCTTTCAGCAGGCAGCATGCAGTTAATGGGGCAGAGAGATGCAAACAATAAAATCTTGAAGAACTTGTCAGTAGGGCTGGAGCCTAACTCTTCAGCTTCGGCTTTCTGCAACTGGAGCTTCCTGTCCACATGAGAGAAGTATTTATGGGAAAAATATTCCACTCTTGTTTGATTATTTTAGTTTGTATAAGGCTGCATGGGATCATTATGGAAAAACCCAGATGGGATCATTATGGAAGAAACAGGCTCTGAACTTCAAAATAAGAATTTAGCATGAAAATGTTTGGGTCGTTTTTTTGTTTATTTGTCTGTTTTTTTGTTTGTTTGTTGTTTTTTTTTTTTTTTGTTTTGGGCATTTTTTTTCCTTATGAAAATGTTTTAAGAAGGATTACTTTTATTTTTTTCTATTTTCCTTTTGCATCCTCAGTTAAACCCTGCTCTGAGGGGTCTGTATGACCACTGTTAACCATGACTGGTTCCTGCTTCTGTTTCTTCCTCACATTCGGTATCTCACCTAACTCTAGGAGTTACTTCTCCGGGGAGTTTGAGGGGGGAATGTGTCTTTCTTTTCAAAACAGAGTCTCCTTTGAGGTTTGAAGGAGCTGCTATACCTGAAAATAGTACTACTGGGTGGACGTCCTCAAACCTGCGAGGGTTCTTTGCATTTTTCCAGGAAAAGATGATGAAAAGCTCAATATATTTCCCCTGGTGATATGCCACTTTGAAGATGTATTTATCTGAATACTGATTGAAAAGCAGAGCACAAGATCTCAAAATCAAGCTACTCTGAACAGCACTTGGAGCTAAACCCATGGTGTTTTCTTAACCGCAGAGGATGAGTAGAGCTAGGAAGACTGTTGCACTGCTCCTACTGCCTTTGGGCATAGCCATGTTTTGCCTTAGCTGTCAGCTTGTCTTTATGAAACAGATAGTGCAGATATTTCCCTCTTCTCTTTTTTTTTCTTTTTTTTTTTTTTCTTTTTTTTCAATTAAGGTCATTTATGTATTTGAGTCTTCTATCTTCCTTTTGATAACTGGGATAACAAAGTCTGCTGATGTTGTCTGTCTCAGTATCTGTCTTCATACATTTGACCCACTTGTCATATTCTTGGCATCACAGCCTGTGTGTTCTAACAGGACTGCTTTGGAAATGAGCTAATGACACATATGGGGAATTTGCATAGATACAGTGGACCTACACAACTGTGTGGCATGAAAGCTTTAGGAACATGGAGAGTAGCTCTATATTGTATTGCTTGAAATGTACAGCACAGCAGGGCTGTACATATTTAAAAATCACCAGAGGTCTTGCCAGCTAACTTCCCTTTCATGTAATAGAAAAGAAGGTTGAATGAGTCATGTGAAGCCAGCCATGAGATGAATATAGACAAAGATGTCATATCCTCATGCATGCAGCTGTGAATGGCCTATCTACTTTGCCATCTGCAGATTAAATGGACACAGTGTCTCAGTGGCTGCTGCAGGGCTTGGTGTAACTCAGTTATCATCAGGCAGATTTCCTGTTGCCTAATACCCAAACACAATAGTTGTTTAGTGTCAGACTTTGGTTTCTGGAGTAGCTTCAGAACTCACCAGCCACAGTATGTAGTTTTATAACACCACCACCTTTAACTAATTGCACTCACTCACAGAATTATGAAACCCGAGAGGATA
This sequence comes from Neopsephotus bourkii, assembly GCF_033783945.1. Classification (NCBI taxonomy): domain Eukaryota; kingdom Metazoa; phylum Chordata; class Aves; order Psittaciformes; family Psittacidae; genus Neopsephotus; species Neopsephotus bourkii. The sequence goes on from NW_026901177.1 coordinate 2,359,269, forward strand.
ATTTGGTTCATCATGAGTATATCTCTGTGAAGTTTTCATAGGCAGTTTATATTTTAACTGATACTTAAAATGAGAACGTTTTCCGCAGATCTGTTTGCTCTAATTTCTTTCCTCCTGGTAATTTGGGGCTTTCTTTTTGAACAATTAGAAAAACAACATTCTGTTTAATTGCAATATTTACAGAAACAGCTTTTTTTCATATTGCAAGTTGTAACAAGTTTTATGTCAATTAACATCTATCTTTGCAAAGACACATCTGCATTGACCTTTAAGTACCATTCATTTGATTTGCAAATTGGACAGTTGAATGTGAGTGCTTGATTTATAAAAAGCATTTAAGGACATATTATGTTAAACACATAATTAATCTTCATAGGAAAATACTGTAACTCAAATCGTTCTTGTATTCTGATGATGACTGACACCACTGAGCAGTTTTATCTCTATCTAGAATCTTCAAAACTTATTTGTAAGTTTGTTCCAAAAGGCCAAACCTGGGAGAAAATCTGTGCTCTTCATACTGAAGTCTTTGATGCAGTCACGTAATTCCCATTTGCTTCAGTGAGTCACCCATGTGCACAAAGATGAGAATTCTCCCTTGTTAGGGCTTTAAAGCTTTCCATGGGAGTTTGCTTCCTTGAATATTTTATTTTTAGCTTTGTTATGGTAAGATGATTTTTCTGACATTTCACTGATCACAAAGCAGCTGGCCCCATAAAAAATAAAGCACACGAACAAAGAAACAAATGACTGGGTGTCTGGGGGAAAATGCAAGTTCTATGTCTGAGCTGCAACAGATTGTCATCATTAAAACAAAGCATCAGCAAATGCCACAATGATGGGCATTAAAGAGTAGAAGCATTTTCTCAGGTTGAAAGACAAAAGAAAGGTGGCATTTCAATAAAGCCATTGTGCATTTTGGGTGTATCACCTAGCTCTGATAACTTTTAAAATTCTAAAATAATGGTGTTAAATACAAAGATGATGACAAAAATACTGTAAGGTGCATTTGATTTAACTGTACAATTCATGCCATCCCTTATTCCAGGTCTTAATGTACTGCTGCACAGACCTGCCAAGATTGGAGAACCTCAAAATCAAAAAATACATATGCTTGTCCATGCTGGGGGCCATCTTGACAGAGAAGCATTGAAATCCAAATTTAAAAATGCAATAGAGATAGCCCCATAGCCACTTTATACTATGATCTCTTTCCTATATCTGTAGTAGATTTACAGTGGAAGATTGTACTTGTTCTGCACAACATCTGTCCCAACAGCACCCCTTTTGCAGTTCCTGCAAGGGTTTTGCTTCTAAGAGATAAGACAGGTGAGTGACAAAGGGGTCTGTAGCTAGGTTCTGAAAGAAGACATGGGAAAGATTTGGCCTCCTTGTTGTACCAGCTCTGTCACTGGAGGGAATGAGGGAGCTCTACGAACTCCCAAAGACTTTTCTTGTCATAAGATGTAGGCAAAAGAAATGGCTTATGAAGGGCAAAAACCTGAGCCCAATGGTATCAGGAGGGTAGGTAGTTCATTTCTTCCCCTTCCCCCCCCCCCAAGTTTTTTATTAAATCCTTTCTCTTGTAAATTTTCCATTTGTTATCTATTTAATTTATTTGTTTCTGCTTATCTATATTGCATGAGCCATCATACTGTTAAAGAACCTCATTAAGGAAAATTAATAACCTCCTTAAAGTTACTTATATATGTGTCTCCTCCCTCCACTTATGGTTGTTTTCCCCTTGGTTACTGGAAATTAAAATGGGTTTAGTGTGCAATTTTCATAGGATTTTTTTTTTTTTTTTTTTTTTAGGTTTTCTCTTAAAAGCCAAAGGAATAGGTCAGCACTCTGGGATTTTATCAAATGTTACATTTTTAGAAACAAAGAATTGTAACCTCAAGTTGACTAAAAATGTTCTTAGGCAGACAGCATCCTGGATGCTGGCCCAGACAGATGCATTGTTTCTCCCGAGGCTGAGTTTCTGGGCAGTCAGGAGTGATGCAGAATCTGCAAACCAAGACTTCAGAGCAGAACAGTAATGGAAACAAGTGTATTGTCCTGTGGGGATGATTTCCTTGGTCCTTTTTCAGCAGCTTTCCTCTACTTGCTTTCATTTCACTCCCCTCCTTCCCATTCAGTTTTCTTTCCTTATTTTTCCCCTTTTCTCTTGTCTCCCATCATTCCCTCGTTGCCTCCTTGCCTTGCTGCCTTCACTTTGCCCTTGAAGTAATGCACTAACATGACCTTATCTTGGCAAAAATTTGCAGGGCCACATCTGCAGAAAGTCAAGGTGGGTTTCAAGGCAGGCTCAAAGTGTTACTTCTGCACAAGCAAAAGAATTGGGTCTATACCCGAAAACATACTTTCTTGTTCATCATGTGGTTGCTTAGCTGGTGCCTCGCAAAGCCAGGATGAATTTTAATTCATTGTGGTTCATTGAGAAGGACTTTTCAGGTCTTGGAGTAGTCTTGTGACTGTACAGAGCATTCTCTTTCTCTACAGCCAGCTCTCAGAGATGGGTCCTTGTTTTTCTTTCAAGAGCTTGTTGGTTGCACTGTTTGCTTTATGAGCTGAGGAAAAGAAATCTGATGTATGTGTTTGATCAAATATTTAGACTTTTAATACTAGCAGCTCACAGGATACACAAACTATAATTTGTTTCTGTTTACAGCACTTCTGATGGAAGTATTCTGCTAATCTTCCTAATATATGAAAATGCAGACATGCTAAGATTTTTTTTATTATTATTATTGTAGCTATCAGTCTTCACTACTACATTATGAAGCAACAAGAAATAGACTTCTCTAGGAACTTGATGTCCTATTTATTAAAGACAGTACTTTATGTTATCTGTCAGAGTCCTGTACACTGCACTGGGTGATCTTTTTTGAAGAGACTTGATTGGGTGATGTAGTTTTCGTGCATTCTTTAGGTGTAAGATTTTGTCACTTTTCCAGACGAGGTGACATTAGATCCTTCCCTTGGGTCTGATGCTCAAGGGAGCATGACTCAGAGGTGAGCCCTGGGTACTAAATTTCCAAATTTCCAGGGAGGTAAAAATCAGGGTGACTTGGGTCCTTTGACTTCATGGCAGACAATCCCCGCATGCCACTTGCAGCCAAGTTCTCAAGGCAAAAATGACCTTTCCCACTGTCTTTCCCTCTCTGTCACCAATGGCCAGCAACTTAGAGTAATAGTTTTGTAACCATATTTAGTTTTCAGTTTGCTTCCACTCCAGCCCTGAACAAAGGATTTATAACCCAGAAGCTGATCAATTTTTTCTGCCACTTGCAAATCTTGGTTAGAAAAAAAGCAAGCATCTTCTCCTTGGAACATTCTTTTCCTCTGGAGGTTTCTCCCCACTTGTTATCTCTAGGTGGATGTGGTTTAGCCCTGTCTCTTCCTGTAACGTTTTCACATGCATTGTTACAGTGAAATTACCAAGGTATTTTCATGTTCAGACACTGAGTGGATGTGGGTCTTTGCAGGATAAAACTAGAAAGAGATCTGTTTTTTCCTCTTTACTGTCTTATATGGAAACCAGTTAACTGATGCTTTGGTTACTTCTTGAGGCACAAAACCTGGCAAGGTAGACCAAGAGAGCAGGAGGAGTTTAACCCCCAAAGCTGCTAAAGAGGCAGGCTCAGAAATGGGGTCTGCCTCTTGCACTTCTAACTGGAAGTTTTTCCAGCCTTCACAGCCATAATACAAGTGGGTGTGTAGCTAAAAATGTAAATGTAAATGGAACCCCAAGGTAACAGAGATGGGCAGTAACAACATGCTTGACTGGCTGAAGCCTGCTATGTGCTTTAAACTTAAACTGGATGCCTGGGCTTGGCTTCAGTGTATGAACTTGTATTTGAAGTAGTTATTCAAATTTGAGTGGATTGAGAAGCCATAAACACACAGGTTTGCTCAAGATTAACCCGTGGCATAAATTATGTGTGCATTCCAGAGGTGTGAGAATATCAAGTGAGTTCATTTAAATTAATATTGTTATTACAAATGGAAACTTGATTTTTGGTAATAGAGGGCTTGATTTACTCTATCTTAACTCCATTGTCTTAGGTGGATTTGCTCCTAATTCACTTTGGTATAAATCAGGGGATTACCAAGTCCGTGGAGTGTAAATGCTAAAACCAATTGACATATTTACTGTCTCATGTCTTATCAAATTCATAGTAGTAGAAAATCTGTTTCTTCTGATTTATTCTACTGTAATGCAGTCAGTGGCCAGTGGCAGACAGGAACAGCACAAATAATGATTAGCTGTTTATTGCAATGTTTGGCCTTAATAACTAATCTAATGGTAACACAAGCATAATTACAGATTCAAATTGAGCTTTTATTTAAGATATAAAACAACAAGCAGAACTTGAGCATTGCCCATTCACAGCCCATACTGGTTTCCAGCTTTTGGGCTCAGCAATGTGCCAAGGTCTGAAGCTACCCATGTACCTGACTGGAGTCCTTCCTTCCCTTTTTATAAAGTGCCTTCTTTTACTGCTCCAGGACCGAAAAATTAATGGACCTTCTTTCATTTGTTTTTGCAACGAGAAAGAAGCACTTCCATTAATGACACTAAGAATAGGATTTACTGTAATTTGGCCTCAGATGGTATTTGCAGATCCCACACATCCTGTAACAATATGCTTTCTAAACTTAAATGGTTACTGCCACACTGTTACAGAAAAGCAGAAGGAAGATGATGAAGCAGCTTCTACAAACTGATTTTTTTCCTGAGGCAAATTTATTTGCCTCCTGTTCAACACCTTGGCAAGGATCAAAAAGCCCCCAACAAGCCCCGGCATGAAAGTGAGACAGGTTGCCAAGTGCATTTTACAAGTGTGTCTGCAGTGGGGTGATCTCCTGCAATCAATTACTGATGTGAGGGGTAAAGTAGAAAAACAGATTTCTACAGCTAGTTTTTCAATCTCTTATGGTACTATTATCTGGCAAGGGTGCTTATGCCACATTCAACTTCACTTTTCCCATTCCTTGGTGAAAACCCTCCTCCACCTTTTCAATCCGTTCGCCTTAGCAGCTTCATTCTCTAGCAACCTATTACTGAACATTTTGCACACAACCCCCTAGTCAATGCTCCTCTGGGGTAGTGCCGATTGATGAATTGGTAGTGTTCAGCACCAGCTGGCAATCAGCTGCCTCTGATCCTTGACCCCTTGCCCGAGGCTGCCTGTAAACCTGTCAGTCATGGAAATGTATTTTTCTGAAGTCAACTCTTTAAGCAATTAAGGATCTATACGTAGGCAGCCATCACATCTTGCACGGTGCTTGAGCCAGCTAAAACTTCTCTTACCCATTACCAGTCTCTGAGTAAGCCAGTCCTTCACAGAATAGATAAATACCAGCCATCCATCATCTCCTGTGTGGTTTAAGAGTATAATTTCATGAGCTGCCTGTGGGGGAGAGAAGTGTGAGAAGATGCTGCGTCAGTGTGTGGGCTGCACGAGGGACAAAGGGGTGACTTAAAATTTATACTGGAAATAGAGAGTGAGTAATAACGTGCCCACCACAGACCTTTCTTCAGAAGAAATATGCAAATGAAAAACGATTAGAATGATGGATTTAACTACCAACTGAAAATGAAGCCAGGAAGCTGAGGTGTGAGCCAGCCCTCTGGCAAGATATGGTAGAAACAGGCATAAACCACAAAGTGAAGTAACACAGAGGGGAGAAAAGGGGATGGGTGAAGTTGTGTGGCTTGGAGCAATTGGAGATTTTGCCTTGGACTTTAGAGGCAGATAAATATGAACCAGACCACTAGCTCAGACCCTTCACATTTTGGAGGCTTGTGTCCAAACGTTACCACATTGTATGTGCTCTAGCAAAAAAAAGGCTTAACATGCATGCATGAAATGGAAAATAAACTGATAAAAAAACACAGAGACTCTATTTGAGATGATAGAGTGATTGTCCTGCTGTGATATTTGTCAGCTGTGGTCTCCTGCATTCACCTGAAAGCAGTTCTCCAACATTTATCAGTCAAGCTGAAATAGGATTTTACTAATTAAAGAGAAGATTTTCTTCAAAGAAAGTGTCTCTTCACACACATGCTCTGGAGACAGTGTCTCTTTACTTTTCCTATTGCCATTTGTGAAGAATAACTCAATCTTGTCTGTTTTTATTCATATTCCTGCTTGCAGTCCTTACAACTGCAGAGTCGTTCAGTGAAAATCATCTCTCTCCCATCCCCCTCCTTCAGTTCCTAAGAAAATAGATACTTTGAAAGGCATGAAATATAATGCCAAGTGCTGCCTTCTTAAAGAATGTCTAAAATTCCAGGGAGACAATGCATTGTTTCAAAACAAAGCTATTTCAGGCAATTCTATCCTCTTATGTACAAAGCTATTCATCTGAGAGACTTTTTTTCAGCACAAATATTCTTGCTCTGGGATTTTATTTTTTAGAAAGAAAAAAGAAAGTGTTTTGGAAGATCAGTTTCATATTGTTACGATTTAAAACAAAACAAACAAAAACAGAGCCTGCAGAAATTCAGACCAACCGCCATTCTTGTTGTCCGTGTCTAGTCAAAGCCAGCACAATCCCTTTGGAACGTCTTTTAAAACTATTTATTTTACAGCTTCTGGTGAGTTTTTTGTCAGATGTTACTGAAAATCCTGTGCCATGCTTAACTTCTTAAAGAAGAGTGTAGTGGGTTTGGTTTCACATGTATTATGGTCTTACACAGATCTTTGTGTACTGGGAACTACCCCCCAAAACTGATGATTGTCTCCATGTTCCCATCTCCATGCCACCTTTCCTGGGGTTTTGGCATTGTGTTTCTTGATGTTTGGAGTGGTTAGCAGGAGAGACAACCTCCTGTACTGGAGTACCAGCCTGTTACAAGCCAATTTATACCAGCAAGTATGTGGCCTATAGATTTTTATGAACTTTGATTCACAAAATCAGATCTGGAAGGTTATGAGAAGTATTGCAATTTCTAAAGGAAGCATGTTATAGAAGTCAGGTAAGTTTTGAGAACTTCAGCTGCTGTTCTATGTACTCACTCCATGCACCAATTCATTGTGGGCTTGAATGAAGAAAACCTGGCTAATGCTGTCACAGTGAAAGACAGAATGAACTCAGAAGTATGGATAGAGCAATGACACCTTCACTTCTTTCACTTATTTTGCAGACGGAAGGGCCTCAGACCATTAGTGCTGCCTCCTTCCTCAGCACCAAGCCTGCTCACTGAAATTAGAGATCCAAAACTATTTCACTAGCCCCTGCATTTTGACTCCATTCCAAGTCATTGTTTTTTGCACTAAAATGCGTAACATGCTCTCTTGAAAGTAAATTGTAGGTGTCCTACCAGACAAAGACTTAAAGATGGCTCTTTAAATTTCAGTGCTGATGGAGGAAGCTGGTTTTAGCAGCCATTGGTAATTAGCCAGTTTGCAGCGTTGTCAGAAATATGTGCTTTTTTTGCAACAACAAAAAAATCCCGGAAACATTCTTTCTTTGGAATATCTGTTAAACAAAACAAAAAGTGGAAAAAGAAAATTAGCAGATGCTAAGACACTAAACTTTAACATGCAGACACTGCTTTCTGAGAGCTACCATTAGAGACAAATTAAAATATAGCAGAGATTTTTTCTAAATAAAACTGTCAATGAAGATAAAATGTTTTTATGTTGACAGAAAAGCAAATGATTTTTTCCACTCTGTTGAGGTTTTGTAATGGTTCAGTATATCTGGTTGACTTATGGCACACTTAATGACAGGTGCAGGAAAGATGATTGTTCTGCGAATGGCTCTCTGAAGCCATTCAGTGAGCAAAGCTGAAGGCCTGTGGGCAGTGGCTGGATTTGGAGGCAAGAAATGGGTGGAGGATTTACACAAGGCTGAGCATCTGTAAGACAGAGAACAATATAAGAAAAGCACTTATGAATGTGAGAAGAAGTGGTTCCTAGGGTGAGGGAAGCCTCGCATTGGAGGTTATGTCTTGGCACTGTAGGAACTGAGACGCAGCAGCAAAGTAACTGAGCTCAGGTATTTTCTATAGGTTAGGAAAGGTGTGCACTGGCAGCAATGATAACTGCTGGGGATATTAAATAGGTAAAGCAGAAATTATGATCTCTTGCAGTCTTTTAATGCATTGCTAGCACGTTCAGCCAGCACAAATGTCTCCACAACCAGCCAGAAATAGCTATTTTCTTGGGTGTTTCCCTTAAATATTTGCATGGGGAGAAAAGGTCATGCTAAAGGAATTTTTTCTTTTCTCCTCAACAAAACTGGAGACCTTGTTCCTACTTTAGGGTGCAAAAGGCTCAGAGCTCAGCTATCCCCGTCGTCTGGCAGGAGGAGAGCTGCTGTGGTGGATAAATGCTGACCTGTCTTGCTGCACTCGGGGTTGCTACATTTTCTCTTGAGGAGATATGGAATGAAAAGAAGGCTTTAGAAAATTACTTTCTTGGTGGAAACACTACCAACTGGATGAAAACTTTGAAGAGTTTACTAATGCACTAAGATTATATCAATCTGAAATAGTTCTTGGTAGCTTGTATTTGGAATTTGTGTTATTTGTTGCAAATGAGGCAGCAGAATGGTTTCAGTATTATGGTTTGAAATAGAGTAAGCATCCCTTTGCCTGGTACTTTCATTGCAAGATGATGGCCATGGTGGTTGCATGTTCTTCATTGTAAATAAATACACACAGAGGGGCTGGAGTGGTGCAGCAGCAAAAGCCATTTATTGCCTCTCTACCAGCTGTCCTCTGTGCTGACGGCAAGTAGAAAAGGACTGTGAATCCCTGCGCTATAACTCAGTCTCAAGCCTCCAAGTGTGCTGGAGCTGCTGCTCCCTTCATTGTTCAGTGCCCAGTTATGACTTTGTTCAAGAATAGGGACTATTGGCAGCTGTACCAGGTTCCCCACCTCTTAGTTCCTGAGTCCTGAATTTCACCGCTTTTGGCAACAAACGTGTATTTAGCTTTTCAGAGATGCTCTAATTTGGAGACCCCCAGATGCTTCTAAAGCTGTCTAATGTGGTAACCTGAACGAGATATCTTCAACATTTAATTAGACTAGTTATTTCAGCAGAGAGGAAGAAGGAAAAAAAAAAAGCAGAACACTTAGAAAAGAACAGCTTTTCCTTGGATTGTGACATCTGAATAATTTAAAGAGGTTTTGAGAGCTATGCTTTATTTTAATTAGTTTCTGAATCAGTTTCTGCTTTGCCTATTCTTTCCCCCCCCCCCCTTTGTACTGTTTATTTTTGATGACATCTGCAATCCTGGGGGAAAAAAAAAAAAAAGGAAGCAAATTAACTTGGTTCAAGCTACATCAGCACATCCTTTGGAAGATCACAGCAGTCAGCTGTAAAAAATGGGCTTACGCTTAAAGAAAATAAGGAGCTCAGAGGGCTGAAAATGTACTTACCTATTTATTAACTATATCTATCTTTATTATTTTTGTATGACACCAAAAAGTGTTCTTGGCGCCTCACAGATGTGCACAAGGGATGTGAAGTGGACTGCTGTGGCATTATTTTGTTAAGGCCACTCTGCCTTTACCTCTGACAAACTCAGACCAAAATCCGTCCGTTGACAAACTCTCAGTTTAAATAGTCCAGGAAAGCAATGGGAGAAGAAATGAGCCGTGTGGCTGTAATTGACTTGGTGATTAAAGAAAGAATATCACATTAGTTCCAGAAAACTCTTTTTGCTTCTTGTGGACCTCTACCCCATGATGCTCTATTATTTGTCAGCAGTTGTTCTTTTTGTGCCCTATTCCCACCAAGCAGCAGATGAAGGTGAACCTCTGCAGAGACAGTCTGCCCATTTAACCTAACTGTGGGCCTAAGGAGAGTCAAGAAGATAATGCTCACAAAGATCTTTAGCAGGGACAGAAAAAGGAAGAGATCCAGCAAAGCTGAAGGAAACAGACCTGACCAACTGATTGCGATTGACCACAGTATCACTTAGCTACAGCTGAGTCTTTTGAAGTTGTCCCCATTAGATATGGGCAATGCTTTTTGAAAACTTCAGTTGCTCATACAAAGTGCTCCTCTATGGGTGCAAGGAAAGTTCATAGAAAGATATGTGTATCTTTGGCCTATCATTGCCTGTCCACATTCAACACTGGTAATCCTGTGTACTTTCTGGAAAGAGAGAATGCCTGTGAGGTGTAAGAACATGAAATACAATTGTAATTTTAAGATAATTTTGGATGAAAATGAAAAAATACCTTAACTGATATATTTTGCAAATTAATATAAACCTCAGCTAATATTTCAGTAAGAAAGGAAAGCACCAGTCATACACACACAAAAAAAGAATGACTGAAATATTTGATTTAAATATTTGTCAAGGAATAAATTTTGGGTATTTTTATTTTAATTGAACATTTTGGGTTTTGAAATGCATCCCATCCCTTCTTATTTTCAGAAAGCTCAAAGTGAATCAAACAATTTTTCATCCCCAAACAATTCTTATTTTCAACCTTTTCTAACTGCTGGGCAAGCTGGAATAAGAAGGTTATTTGTGCAACTGAGAGATGTGGTTTCTGAACAGATTGTGTTGTGATGAGGTCCTGAACACTGACTCACTAGTTTTGATCTGAGTTCAATAAACAATATACCCAAGGAGGATGGTGAAGGTAATTCTGTTATCATGTCATTCTGTCCTGCCAATCTTCTCTTAAGCATTATCAACTAATATATGACAGGTATAAAGTGGATTATAGGCTGGTCTGATACAGCTAAGCTGAATCCATCAAATATATATCATTCGGAACCTCAAAATGGGCTTGAACCTCAGTGTGAAGTTGCAGATAAATAATTTGTCACGTTTTGCTAACTCTTCCTCTGCTTGGTGTGTCCCTTGTGGTCCCATATTGCAATTCAGCATGCTCATTTTAGCTGTGTTTTCAGGATGTAATATGAAAATTACTAGGCATTATGAAAAGGTCAGCTCTGTTACACTCATAGAGTAAGTAGGAGGAATGGAGTTGCTCTTAAGATATTCATCATCTGTCATTATATCTTACTAATCGTCCCAAATAATTCTTGGCTGGCAGTTCATTAGCGAATGCATGTCCTACAACTATCTGTGATAGGTGCCATTTTTACTGCATCTTCTCTTTCTGACTGCTTCATCATGTCACCAGTTGAGATTATTGTAGCATTTTGATTATTGCAGGTATAAAATACATGCAAAGATGTTAACTTTATTAGGAAATCCTAAGAGAGAAAAGCTGTGCTGAAGAATAAGAGCCTTGGTGAACAGCAGGGCTGTCTAGGTGGGGGAATACCTAAGTGAAACTAGACTCAATGGTTTGACAAGATTCAAGAGATCCAAAATATTGTCAGTATGAGAGAAATACATGATGTCAAAAATGTTTGACATACTTGGACTAAAGGGGCATTAGACAGCATAATAATGGTAGCATTTAACTACCTAGTACAGCTCAGTCTGCTGTTTGAGCACAGATGTAGCTTTTGTAAGAACTTTCTCTGAAATAGCTGCTCGTGCCAAAAAGGGCTTCTGCACAGACTGATGGAGTGAGTCCTTCCAGAGGTGTTTCACTGAAGTTGTGTTCTTTGTTTCTGGGCTTCACAAGCAAGTCCCAAATAGCAATGTGGAGGGGGAAGGAGCATATGCAACTGAAATACTAAACTTATTCTTGTAGAGCTAAGGAGCCAACACATGCTTAAATATTTCAAAACAGCCCTTCAAAAGGAACAGGCAGATCTTGTCACTTCAGATTTAAAGAATTAAATGGGCTAAGTGGAAGTCCAATGGAAAACAGCCAGCATTCAGGAGTTATCCTTTTACTAATTTGGAGATCAGAAAAGTGCTTAATGTCCTCTTAATATTTTTCTTCACATCTTAGATGTGAAAGTTTAAAAGTTTCTTTTTGTTCTGTGTCTTTTGATGAGGTAAAGGGAAGAGAATGGCACTGCAAGCTCTACTGGGAATGCACGTTTCTTTTACTGCCCCTTTAAATGGGAATAGTGGTCCAAGTTCTTTGGTGGAAATGTGCTGCTGAATTTAATGAAGCTGCTATCACTAAGTGACCCAGGGAAAGTGAAGTCTGTGTTACATTTTTTTGTGGCAGGAATTGCAGGTTTTGCAAAGAACACATTAACCTGGGTTATGATGGGTTTTTTACCTGACTCCTCAGAAAGATGGGAATAAAGCAATAATCCTTTCAGAAGCAGATGCTGATGATTGCTTTTTTGAAGCAGACTCCCCTTTTGGGTAAATAAGCACAGATGTATGTAAGATAACTGGAGTTATGCAATTCTGCTGAACTCCAAATGCTGTCCTGTTTGCATGGCTGTCTTCTCTAGCAGAGTAAAGCTTGTGATGAAATATCAGGAAAGACAAAGAGACAGACAGCTTGGCCTCTGACCAATATTTCAGCTCAGCTTGTGAAATTCAGTGGTCACCTTCTGCAAACTGATCTGTCAACACCTGCACTGCTTCCTCATGCCTCTTTGCTAAGTTGCTTTTCAGTAGCCCTCCCAGACATGAGGGGTTTTTGTAAGACAAAGCCAAGTGGTGCAAAGAGAATGACCCTGTTGTCACCCAGCCACTGGCTTCTTTCCTCCACGTGTCTGTGTATGGTCACTCGCAAGGAAGATACATGTCCCAGCTCATGGTGGCACTTGTTAAATGGGTTGTGAGCATTAGTATGGAAAGCACTTCATTCAGTAACACAGGTGCTGACAAAGAAAAAGTGTTTGTGGTGTTTTGCTCATTGGATCTTGGTGGTGTAGGCTTTGCAGATGCAGGCCATGGACCAACACCACATGTTGGTGCCAGAAGGATCAGTCTGTGTGAGCAAAACTTGAGGGCTCTGCTGAGCCTGTCCACTTTGCCTGGTAGTTTCCTTAGAGGCAGAGGAGCTGGATGCATTATGACTAAGAGATGCCAAAAAAATGGGAGCATCTTAGGTTTTGCCTAGGTTCTTCCTTTGTATTAAGTGCAAGAAACAAGAAAACTACTTTCAGATGATACAAATGGAGGTGGCTGCACTTTAAGCAAGAGGGCCATGCTAATTCACTCAAGCAATATCAGTCTTTAGCTCAGTGATGTGGGATAGCATGTCTTTTCCTTCTGTGTTCACAGAGATCCTAGCATGGTAGAGTATGCTTTCAGAAACCACCACAGTAAAGTAAGAAATAGATAATAATGTATTTTGTTTCCTCCTTCTTCTGCAGATTTTGATCTATTTTTAGTTATATGTAAGATAAGGCACATAGATAGCTTTTCAGCTTTCTTTCTATTTGTCACATTGCTGGTAGATCAATACATAGCAAAGAGTTCATCACTTGGCTCTTTTCCACCCCATATCCAGTATTTGTTTACAGAGACTAAATCTGTTATTTCAGTTAACAGGCAATCAGCAAATTTTGTGTTTACCATGGGAGCTCAGTTGTTGTGGGGTAAGAGGTGGGTTTGCACTATGGTATTTGTTCATGGACAACCCTTTAAAAAATGAGTATTTGTAAGCGCAGATCTGTTTCACAGGATTTTCGCAGATAGCATGTTTCAGGTCTCTTGGGTGTTTGTGGCGTGGAGTCTGGATGGCAGGTCTTTGTGTACGATGCCCTGTAATGACACAGGTAGCAAGACCAGGAGATCTAACCTGCCATTCTTGGATGTAGGCTGTAAACAAGCAGGTCCTGTCCTTGGGACCTATAAGGCTTCCCCCTCAGCAGCCAGGAGTGGAGTTGGACAGCTGGGCTTTTATTGCCTAGCCACCTCCAGAGGGTGACAAATGGCCACACTGAAAGTTATTACCATAACTTTGTCATGAGACACTCTGTCATAAGATTTTGTCATAAAGCTTTATGGCAACTTTGTCATAAGACTGTCTCTTACAGTGCTTTTCTGGCACTCCTTTGAAGATTCTGGTAGTAGGGAAGCTGTGGAACTGTATGAAGAATGTGGGCAGCAAACAATCATTTACTCTTTCGTCTAATGCAGGAACCAGAGAGCATCAAGTGAAATCAGTGCTTTTGATGCAGTTGAAACATGGTACTCCTCATACAGGATTTTTGATGCTAATAGTTCATACATAACTTCTAGAAACTCCTTGCAGATATTTGGAAGGGAGGACAGTTTACTGAAGTAAGCAAGCTTTGCCTGTACTTTTGCTCTCTCCTGGGCCACAGGAAGGCATTGGGTTTGAGCTAGAATGACCTTTGGTCTGGCTTGGTATGATAATTCTTGTGTTGGGATGCATTGCAATGGATCAAAACATAACATTTTGCAAGAATCAAATGGTTTTGTTCAATGTGATTTGGAAATCACTCGAGGGCTTTGCAGCAGCGTAGCTGCATGCAGTGCAATTCTCTGAGTCAGAAAAATGAAGTGGTGTCTACAACCAGACATAGAAATATGCCATGTAACCAATTCCACTGCTTAGATAATCAGTGGACCTTTTAAATAAGCAGAGGGCAAAATGTAGCTGCTTTTTCTCCCCAGAATGATGGAGGGGAAAAAAAAAAGGTAAAATGCTTTCTTTTATGTGTGGGATTAATAGTTCTAGCAAAAGCTTAACATTTTCAGAAATCGGAAGAGGGTTCCTTTCCAGCAGGCAACTGTGAACTCTGGTAACACTAATGGGTCAAAATGATTAGTGGTGCACAGGGAATGATGTGATGTGGAGACTTGTGAGTGCAGAGGCAGGGACTGGCATTCCTGCATCAGACTTAAATAACCTGCGAATCCACTCCCAGCATAAAGATATTCAAAAGCATCTTTTTAGGATGAGTATGGCATATAACCAGAATTGAAGGAGAAACCATTTTTATAAGGCAAAGTGAAGGTAGGATTTGGAATCTGGTGTCAGGAATTGTTAAGCAAAATGCCATCCAAACACAGCCGCTTTGTCAGCAACGTCTGCACATCTGCTTTTTTCTTTTGCGAGGGACTGCAGAGATGTCTATTATGCAATTATGTATTATGGTGCTATTGTTGCAGGCAGAATATGAGGGGAAAATATTTGGAAGAAGGCACAGAAATTAAACAAAAAATTAAAACCTTCAGGACAGTCAAACTGAACAATACCAGCTGAGGACCTGACTCATTTTGTGATGTCTGTGGCACACCGAATCTATGCACATGTATTGTGCTTACTGCCCTGTGGGAGTAGCTGAAAGAAAGAAAAAAGACATTTCTAGAACAATACTGGCATAAGGCACATATTATAACACTAGCTCCCCTGATGTGCTATGGTTTTAGAGTAATTGTGTGGGTGTTTCGTGTTTGAAGGAGAAAGGAGAGATACTGCAATGAATCACCTCCTGTTTCCCTCCTGGCTTTTGCGCCATGGGTACAAGACTGGTGGTGCTTCAAAGTTTTTTCTCACTATAAACAAAGACGTGCATTGACCTTGCAATGTCTTTTTAGGTAACACGGGACCATTTTGCTTCACTTGACATAATCCAGTCCAGTAAATGCTGCCTGAGAGAGGGCTGTCCTGACTGCCCAGGGCGCACCAGCCATCTGTCACTTCCCTAGCTCCTCAGCTCTCCCTCTATGTGCTTGCTCTACTCTCTGGCACAAGCAGCCCATTGATTCTGATGTTCTCTTCCTTTGGTCTTTTTGGACTTCTGTTCTCTGTAATGAATAAAAGTGCAGCCCACTTTGGTCCTGACTGTGCAAGAGATAAGCCTGCACTGTCTGAATTTCTTTGTCGTGTGGTGGGCTGCAGGTGCGTGGAGGTTTTCCCCACAGTGATGTCTCCTGGATTTCATTGGTGTGCTCTGGAGCTGAAGTCTTGGCCACAGGGAAAATAAAGGGAAGGTTTCCATTAAGTCTAATGGGGACAAATCTTTAGGTGATGAGGAAAACGCATAAGTAACACATTCCATTTCTACTCTACATGATTAATACAGGGAACCAAATGTCTATATCAAATTCAGTGTCTGTTGTAGTTATGCCAAGTTTCAGGGTTCAGACAGCTGGCAATCAGTAATGAATTTCTTTGGAAATACAAACCATTTGCAAATGGCCTTAATTCTTTCACTACCTTTTTCCTTTTCTTAGCTATTTTTACCTCTCCTTTTATTCATTCCTATTACATTTGCAATGGATTTTTCACAGTCACTTGTAGACATGTTGGTTTGTACTGCAGAGAAGTTAGTGTTGTTTGGATGAGGCAGCTAGTCCTGCTGAGGACCTGCATGGGATCCTGCTGCACCTCATTGCCTGGCTCTGATGTAACATTTCTGTGGCCAGAGAGCACAACGAGTCTCATAGGAACAGCTTCATTTCCTTTGATGTTTGGTGGATTTGGCAGTTCAGCATCACTTGATTCACCAGCCTGGCAGAGTTCCAGGCTGCCTGCAAAGCAGGTCAAGACTCTCATAATTTCACTATGGAAACACATTTTCAGATGCTGTTTCGTAACAGCAGCCGAGCTTTTTCCTGCCCTGTGGAGAGACTGGCCCCAGTGGCATGCAGTGGTGAGGGGTGAAACCCTGTCTCAGCACCTTCATGTCCCCAGCTCTATCTCAGCTCCTGGCTGTGCTCACACACATACCAGGGTGCTGCAGCCAAGTCAGTGTCCTTGCTGTGGCTGCAGAAGTGGAAAAAGCACCCATACGAGAAATGAACTGAAATTCTCTGTTGCAGGAGGACAGTTGTGTGGTGGCCAACAGCCTGTCAGCCAGTGACACTGCTCCTGGGTCAGGCCCTGCACAAGAGCACTGGCTTGGATGGCTGGAGAGTTGCTGGCCCCAGCATTCACCCAGAGCCTTGGAGAGGAGTTTTCCAGAGGTTTGCAGCTATTCTCTTCTCTCTTGCAGGGCAGGAAAGAGGCTGCAGAAGCTTGACATAGCCCTCGTCATGCCCACTGCTGCAGCCAGAGGAGCTGCCATGAGTCCAAACCTGATTGTTGGCTCTGCAAGGCTGGAGCCTTCTGGAGCCTTCCGTAGGGCTGCTGGAATAACTTATTTTTGCTCTGCAGTAGTGTCCAGGTACCCTGCCCATGGTATGAGTGCCTGTGTATGTATATGTGTATGTATATGCATATATATATGCATAAGTACATATATATCTCTTCTTTTGGAAGCCTGAATAGTATTCGTGTTTGGAAGATACCTGAGCCTATGTTGGACTTTTATATTTTTAAGTCCCCCTGATATTTCCTAAATCTGTATTGACTGTGTGTTCCCAGCTCTCTGAATAATACTAGTGATGAAGAGAAAGGTCAAGCGCAGAGATACAGGTTCTGCTGAGCTTATGTGGAAAGCAGTTATGCTTGCTTTATTCCCCAGAACAAGTAATTGCCATAGGCTTATTTTGGGCTAAAGTAACCTAAATAGGCAGTGTTGTTTGTCTGGAGTGGGGATTTCAGGATTCAAATGAATGTTGCATTACAGAAGTGTTGTGTGCTCGGTACAGACAAATATGATGGCACCAGAGTCTGTAGGAGGTTGGTCAGCTGCTCACGAGTGCCTTCTATCTGGAGGTGGGCAACATGTTAGTGCTGGCTCTGCATGCATTGAAGGGACAGCGTTGATCCCTCACTTTAGCTCACATGTACCTATAGGATGGGCTGCCCAAGTATAATTCTGTAATGACAGCTCTTCTTTCCTGCTTTTGTCTCTATCCTAAGTGGTTAATGGGTCTGAGTTAGAAGCATTGGGATACAAAGATATAAGAGCAAAATGCAGGCATGCCATACATTGGAATTAGTGGAAAAACAAAAAGGGTTAATTACCTTTAATACTGGGTGCTGTCAGAGCTGAATGAAATGAGATTGCAGCTTAGAGTGTGTTTGCCTGCACATGTGGGAGGAAGGTGTGGGGGCTGCTTATTTACAATTATTCCCTTTCCAAAGAGCTGGTGCAAACCAGTGTTCTCTTGCCCTGTTAAAAAATCAGTGTCTTTGATTTTGTTGCCATTTCACTTAACCTTTAAACTTTACCTCTTGTGTAGGCCAGGAATCAGCAAATTAAAGATGTTTGGACATCTGAATGAAAGCCAAACCCCTGAGCCTCAGCTTTGATATATACTGCACTGAGCACTGGTTTGTTTTGGTGCTTGGAGGTTTGCAGCCCAAGATTACCACTAGGTGTGCCTGGCAGCCCCAGCTGATGAATTGTATAAGCATTTTATTGCTTAAGTCATCACTTGGCTGTAGTGATCACTAGATGGTGGAGTTCAAAATCTCCAAGGCAGTAAGAAGGGCAAGTGAGCAGCAAGTTCACTGTCCTGGACTTTGAGAACAGACTTTGATATCTTCAGGAAACCTGCTCAGTCAGATTCCATGGGATAAAGCCCTATAGGGCATGGGCTCCCAACACTGCTGGTTAATATTCAAGGATCACCTGCTACAAGCTGGCAAGAAGGAAATGGGACAAGAAGGCCAGCTGGAACTAGATGATCTTAAGGTCCTTTCCAACCCCAACCATTCTATGATTCTATGTAAATCTGGAAAGTTGATTTCAACATTAAAAATGTTATTCTGCAAAAAAATAATTTTAAAAAGTGTCAGCAACATCTATATTTGTGGAACTAGGTGTTCAAAATTAAGACCAATCCATGTTAGCTTGCTCAGGATAAAGCCAAACCAGGAGTGCTACCAGTTTTAATAGCTTGCTAAAGTTATGTAGCAGAGTTGTGGATGCCATCATTTCTTTGCAGAGAATGCATTAAAAATGGTGTTTTGGCTTACGTCACGATGCTGCATAATGACAGTGTTACACTGTGTGCCAGCAATTCAAAGGGATGCTCCTTTCTTTGGATCATGCATCTGTTATTGTTCCAGACAATGAGTGTCTGATACAAAATTAAAGTGATGGATGCCAAGTCAACCAGTGAGTGGGGAGAAGATACTGGTTCATTGACTGACCAAATTACCTTGGGGATATTTAAATGCATCTCCAGCTTTTTATTCTGCATGGGCTATTGTAGATTAATTCTGTGATGATTCAGCCTTGGAAAAATTAACCTGTTCTGTTTAATGTGAGATGCTGGTGATTGCAGAGGTAGTGATGATGTGGTGAGGGACTAATGCAGTTTCCAGAATGAAAAGGTGCTGGGTCTGAACACTGATGAAGATTTTTTTATCTTAGCATATAATTTTATTATAGCAGTGTAGTTGTTCATACTTATGAAGTGAGCTAAAACTGAATGTTACCTGGAAATATGGGGAGCAAAGAGTGTGTACTATATTAATGCATTCACTTGACTTTATCCCCTGTTTCTCTGCTGGGTTTGCCATTCCACCATGACAGAAACTGAGGTGGATTGGTGAGTTTGCTGCAGAAAAAACAAAGCAACTCTTAATGGAAGCAGGGAAAATCCCTCAAGAAGATATCTGCAAATAAGTAAATAAAACCCTGGATTGGCTTTGCTGGTGTTTGCACCCATCCTGTATTTTGTTCTGAGGAGATTGTAACAGATCAGTTTGTTTGCAAAGACTTCCACATAAGAAGGGAATTAGAGTTTGTTGGCAAAGAATGTGCCTAGAAAGACATTTTCAACTTTTACATATAAGTATACCCACTGGAAATTTTTTCAATAAGAGCAGCCAAAATAGGACACCACTATCTATATATATCTTGTCCAAATTAATGAACAAGCCCTGCATCTCCAGTATCAAATACCAAATTCCTATGAACAACTCCAACTGACATGAAAATCATTCAGACTGATAGTAAGTCAGTTTGGAAAATCTGATGCTGCTTTTGGACAGTTTGTACCTAGAAGATATCTTATTCTGTCAAATCAATCAGCTCAACTTTTAGTACAAGCTTATCAAAATAGAAGCCATCCAATTATCAGGGAAAGTGTAATTCACTATTTCAAAAGAATTCCTGAGCAAAGTTTTATTCTAAAATATATTTTTATATTGGCATACAAGGTGCACAGACCAGGGCAAGGCAGAGGCACTCTTGGGGCACTCCTGGGGTTTTTCTGATAGGTGTTTGCAGTGGGTTTTGCTGCAGGCTCGTTGTTATGGTGCAGAGACTCTGACCTGGTGTGCTTCCTGTCGCCTTGGATGAGTTTATGATCGACCATGAGCTCTTTATGATGTTTGGTTAAAAAGCATCGGCTAGGTAACTTGGGAGTTGCTGTGTCTTCCTCTGCAGCAGTTGAATTAAGATGACCACAAAATAGAGTTGAACTTCAAGAACATGTGGGAGGCTGAGGAGCTGAAAACTGTAAAAATGGAGAATTATTTTTGCAGATAAGCACATATAAGCTGACAAGTAAAGCCTTTAAATTGAATATGTGCTGTCAATGAGGTGTAGTCAAATAATTATTGAAATCCAAGGAGAAGGGGAATATATAAGAAAACAGGAACATTGGTAAGTGAGATGCCAACAGGGGGCAATCGGAGCCTTCTCTGCCCGCGGCTGTAACCCACCTGTAGCCATTGCCATTAGCCAAATTGTTGTCTGTTGGGCTGTAAAGTGTTACACATTCCATTTAATTAACACCTTAAATTTGATCTTGATGGTATGAGAGCTCCTGGAGAAAGCGAAATAAATTCACAACTTGCAGTAACAAAGACAGTGTTTGCAAGGGGGTGTAAGCCAACAGTATAGCCCTGGAAATATTAAAATGCTTTATTGGTGGAGGGGTAGAGCCAAGTGAGGACTGAGGGCTCACCGTGCAGAGCAGTTGGCAGGTGTTTCTTCCCTGGTTTTGATGAGAGCCAGTATGGGTAGGTGTGATGGTCTTACAGAGTACCTGCAGATCTGCCTGTTGATGTAGCATCATCCTGAGCTTCCTTCTGCTGAAGAGGATGGCTCTTTCCAAACCCAAAAGAAAAGGAATGGTACCATATCACTGCACATTGATGATTAATCACCAAACTAATTATACCCAGAGCACGTTTTCAGTATCATTTCTGTTCAGGAAGATTGAAGGCTGAGGAATAAGTTTTAATATGCAGAGAATACAAGTTGTTTCCCACATTGCCTGCCACCAAATGACATTGGAGAAGGTTTTAATTTTCCAGGAGTAGGAGGACTACTTCTGTGTGAAACTGTGATTTGGTGACCGATGTGTGACAAAAGCCTCTCAAAAAACATGCATTTAAAAAAAGAAATCGAATAGATTTTCTGTGGATCATCACACATATCCAACACTGGGGCCATTAAAAACATGTGGGGACCTTTGACGAGAAGTGTGTATGTAGGGCTGGGCCTGCTTTTGGAAAAAGGATGGGCTAAGTAATTTCTTGAATTTCTTTCCAGACCTATTTCTGATTATTACTGTGATTCTTGCCAGAGATACCCAGCAAAAGCAAAACTCCAAATTATTTTTATATAAACATGTCATTCCCACTTCTTTTGTATGGAAATAATAATTTAAGTAGTTCAACATGCAGAATATATTTCATGTGGAAGAATTCTGTCTTTAGAAGCATGGAATAGCATGGGCTTTGTTGCTCCCTCCCTGGGCGCTGTTTGGTGGGCAGTGTTATGTGCTGCCTCATCATACTGAGGAACCACCTTTCATGTGGGACTTGAAATTTCTCCCTCTTTCTAGCAGCTGTGACATGAACCAGCACGATCCTTCTCGGGTCTCCATTTGGATTCCTGCTCATGTTTCATAACAGACAGAACATCTTTGCCATTCAAGACGCCTGCCCTGCTTGCATTTCTCACACTATCAAATTTGCTAGGCCCACCAGGGTGTTCAGTGTAGGTTCCATAACACAGTGTCAGCTCTGGCTGCTTCTTTTGGGGTGGTTTGGTTTTTTTTTGTTTGTTTGTTTGGTTTTTTTTTTTTTTTTTTTTTTTAAGGAACTATTTCCTCTATTTTCTCACTGCATGTCAGTTTAAAATCAGGTCTGCAGCTACCCTGGAAGGAGTGAGCAGGAGGGTGCTTGGTGTCACAGCAAGAGCAACCTGCAGGTGAAGCCTACAGTGGTGTGGGGGAAGAAACGTCTTTATCTGCACCATAGAATAGAATCATAGAATCACAGAATGGTTTGGGTTGGAAAGGACATTAAGATCATCTAGTTCCAACCGCTCTGCCATGGAAATGCTCACTCAAAATACCCGAGCCCTGCCTGGCTGCTGTAGTGATTCACTGAGAGCTCAGCTCCCTGGGGGTGCTCACTCCTAGCATGCATCTTTGGGTCTGGAAGGGGACTCCGCTTTGTGTTTAGCATATCAGCCGAGTCACTCTGCTTGCATCACGTGCAGCCCTCGGCAGAAAATCCTCGGCGTAACCATGGGAACACAGCTTTGCCTAAGCAGTGCTTGAGAGGATGCAGTTCGTAACGAGCCAGGGCGATTGGGGTGGGTGTGTGGGGAAGAGAGTGGCTGCATTTGTCTTTGCTTTCCTCTACCCCCACACTAATCAAATGCAAGAAAGCTGTGTAAATGAAGGACTATAATTTCCCTTCACCTCCACAGCTTTTCGCAGGCAGTCTGTCGCTGAGTACCACTCCTGCATTGAACACAACACCATGGGGCTCATTTTCAAAATCAGATTTTTTTAATGAGCAGATCAGTGAGATGCTCCATGCCCTGGGAATCTAGGGCAGCTCCAGGAACGCCCACGGATGTAGGGTCATGGGGGCTTTAGGGGCAGAGCACCATGAGCAAGATGCTCAATGCAGAGGTCCGGTAGCACTTAATGGTCACTTCCAGGGCTCTTCAAGTTGTGTTTTAGGGGTTTTGCTGCTGGTAGAGTATGGTCCCTAAATAATGATTTTGGAGCCTATCTTGTATCCTGCACTTTACGATATGGTGACCGCAGAGTTGGTGTCAGAAATATGGGCACCCCGTGGCAACAAATTTACTACCATAAATTGGTTTATCTGTCTCCAAAGTGACATAGGGGATATCAGTGTTGGCCCTCCCAACAAGTGTTGGTGGGAGCTCCTGGCAGCAGGCTGCAGCCATAGCTGCTGCATGCTGTGCTGCTCTCAGCATCAAAGGCACTTTATCTCAGTTATTCACTTTTTTCTTCCAGGTTTTCCTGTGATAAGTTGTTACCCTCAGATGGAGCTCAGCTGCAAATGGACTTGTCTGAAGTTTTCACCCCCTCTCCACACACTGCCCCAGACAACGGTAGGAATGCAAACTAGTTTGAGAATTTTGTCCCTAATTAATGGACATATTTAAGGACATGCTCAATTAAAAATGAACAAATGCTCTTCAGTGCTGCCCAAATGAGAGGCTTCCCAAAACCTGTTCTTGCTGCCCCAGCTTTAGTGAGAGCTGCAGAAGAAGCTGGTTTTCAGAAATGTTAATGTAAGAAACATCCCTCCTCCTCATGCCTTTCTCACCCTTCCTTTTGTGTGAATGGTTTTCTTCAAGTTTTCAGTCATCTTCATGCATGACTAAAGGCTGAACTGAAGCCAGCTGATTGGTAGATGTATGCCCACAGACTTACATGAGCTTTGGGTAATCACCCGGTGCACCAGGGTGTCGGAGCTGTGCTGAGGGGTCTCATAGCACTCAGAGGTGAGCATTTTGGGTATAAAATTGCAGACATATTGGTTTGCTTTCATCTCCTCCAGAATGATTGCTATTTTTTCCCTATTTTCTCTGATTCACCCTTTTTGTCTGATCTGTTTTATTGTTTTCTGCATGTAGTGAAAACAAATCCATCTAAAGCAAAAAGTATGCACCCGCTATTGCCTGCTTTCTCAGGAGAAACCATTTGGGAGCACTGTAAAATATATATATATATATAGCAACAGCTGTTAAGCAGTGAACTGAGACAAAACTGAACTTGCATCCTTGTTTAACTGCTCAACATGGCAGTGTGATAATTGTAAAAATATACTTCTTAGGGTAGGAAAATAGGGAGCAGGATTGACTATTTTTCACACGTTTGATTACTCTGTTATGATATTCTGCCAGGTTGTTGTGGGCAGGGGAGGTAGCTTGCTTTCACATGGGGGTGCACAAGTCAGACACGAACTTGTAGAAAATCTCTGTGAGACGTACATAGCCACCTCCAAACTTCACATCTCTGCTGTTGCATCACAGAACAGAGTTAAAACATTGACCCATTAAACTAGTCTGCTAATTTCTTCACTAAGATTGAGTTTGGGCAAGATTCCCAGTCACTAAACTTCATCACTTAATCTATGGTTTGTGAGTTGTTCAGGCAGAATGGAAATTCTCCTTAGCTTTTCACTCGCACAGCCCTGCCCTCCATAAATAACATTTATGGAGAAAGCCTGATCATGCTTACTTTAGGGAACATTGTTTTGCTTTCACAGTTACACCCAGTATGGGATTGGGACCAAAACCTCAGAGCCACAGACTTTCCATCCCTCAGGATGGTTGAACATGAATCCGTCTATTGGGTCTCGGGCTTCCCACCCATTCTCCAACTTCATCTCAATATATGGGAGGTCTGAAGCTGGGAAGCCCTGGGAAGCCCTGTGGCTGTTTGAGCATACAAGCTCTTTGTCCTTTTGTGGATGCATGCTGTGAGATGCAGAATGCTGCCCACTATTATTTTCTGCAGTGCTGAGGCTGGATCCAAGCAGAGAATCTGGAAGGCAGTAAAAAAGATGAGATGGACCTGGGGCAGAGCTCAGTTGGAACTTCAGTGTTTGGGGTACTGAGCTCAAGGGAGCTGGTGGCATTGGGTTCCATGTGTTTCAGCTCTGTCAGAAAATAACAGGAAGATAAATAATCATAGGATTACAGAATGGTTTGGATTGTAAGGTCCCTTAAAGTTCATCTACTTCCAGTATTCCTGTCATGGACAAGGACACCTTCCATGATGATGATAATACTTCCTTTTTCAGCCAAGGGTCTCAAAGATAGCCAGCCTGTTATTTTTACGTCTGGTTTTTGAGTCTTTAGCAGTGCAAGTGCAGTTTAGTTTGGTTTTTTTCTTCCTCCATCGGCAGCAGTCTCTATTTGCACAAGCCCTTCACTAGGAATGAAAATATTATCAGATTGAGCTGAGTGTGAAAGGAGGCTTCCAAGAGAAGGTTTTCTCATTTAACCACCTCTTTGGTAATAACAGTAGAGGGTTTCTTGTGGGATAACAAACAGGACACCTTCAATATATGTGTTTGTACCTCTGGGGGCAATCACACTCCAAGACACTTATGAGAAGGGGGAGAGGAGAAGGAAAGAACAGCATACAATTTCACATGCCTTGGTGATCTGAAACTCTCTCCTCTCCTTCCTTTTCACCCACTGGACAGATGAGGGAAAGGTTTGGGTTGCTTTCAAAGTGGCTGTCACTCTCTAGGATGGTGGTTTTCCCTGTTTTCCTGAAACTGTCTGACATCTCTGGTATAGAGAGGATCCTGTGCCCTGCTGCTCAGGCCATTGTGGCATATGCTGGATTTTGCAAATAAAGAAAATCATGACATGTATCCTCAGGACTATCTCAGTTTCCCTGAATGTAGTGGGAGGAATTGCTAGCTGCAGAGCTGGCCCTTGTTTTAGCTGCAAAAGAGCACAGGCTGCATAAATTATGTGATCTGAATCTTAATAAAATCTTGTTTACATCACTTGATGATTCTGGTTCAGACTCTAGGCTGCATTTTCCTCCTGTTTCCAGGGCTAAAATCATGAGTATGGTGTTTTGGGTGAGCTGGGACAGCAGGCAGGTTCTCTCAATCTGACACATGCCAAAGAAAGCGGAGTGGTTTGGAGAGAGGACTCATGTGGCAGACCCGAGTTTGGGACCTGCTCCCAGAGCAGCTGCGTAGGCAGGATACTTGAGCAGGGTGCGTCTGCTCCAGCTGCAGCATCAAGCTGGGAGGCAGAGCTGAGCCCTCTGTTTCAATACCTGCAGGCTGGCTGCCATGATGGCTGTTTTATCAGCAAATCAGGTCTGGCTGCATGAACATCTCATTTTTATTTTAAAAGCAGGTGATGCCAGAGTCCCTTCAGGGAGGAACTTTTATTTTCCCACCTTGCAAGAGGGGCATGTAAAGATAGCTAGGCTGTGTGTCTGAGGCTGTGCTAGGGAGCAGGGAAGGCTTGAGCTGGAATTTTCCCCAGGTATCCCCTTAGTTACCTTGTTTGTAAGCCATGGCTGTGTAGCCCATGCAGTACTGATATGAGGGAGTTGGGTGGTGACCTGGTATCTGCCATGAAGGGACACACTAAATGGCACTGAAAGGCCCCAAGAGGTGAAGGAAGACTGGGACAGGGTGAATGCCAGCTGTTTTCTAAGCCTGTTTCTGTTCCATTGCACAGAACAATGGGGCACAAAGTCCTTTTAAGATGATGATGCATCTTCTGTCTAATGACATAAAGACTGGCTACATTTTTCCTCCTTTTGTATTGTAACAGAGTAGGAGTTTACCTTATAAAACCCAAACCAAGCCTGTTAGTGGGCTGGTGGTAGTGTTGTTTCAAAGTGGATGCAAAAGATTGAGAGTTGGATCTCATCCTTTTTTTCTGGCATGCCTAGTGGTTTTGGCCAAGTCTCTTGCCTACGTGCGTCATCTTAGTTTTGCTTGTAAAACAATGACAAAACTGCTGTCTTCAGCTGAAAGGACCCTTTTTTATTCCGAGTTGTGTAATACACAAAGTAAAGGGCTGTGGAAGGGCAGATAGCTGACCAGCAGTTAAGTAATGCAGCAAAGCAACGTAAAAGATGCAAGCCTTCGTAACCATATGTAAGAATTATTTGGAGTCACCAGATGGCAGGATTCTAGACCAAATTTGGTTTTGTTCTGCAAATCAAAACATATCTTTTACAAATGTCCATCAAGTGAGACAGGGATGATTTTAAATGCCAGGAGTTTTAGAGTATCACCACAAAGGATCCAGGTGCAGAAAGTCTGGGAGATACTATGAATAATCAGTAAAAACTTACTGATGGGCACAGTGCTTGCAGGGAGTGCAGCTGGCTTTCGAAACTACTTGCACAGGGCAGTGGAAAGCTGTGCGTTTCCAGGGTTTACAACAAGGTGGGGTGTTTTTCTGGGAGAGATGCTTCTGCCCAAGCAGGACTCGATGCTCACAAGTGCTGCAGCTGGGAGATGAGGCCATCAGGACAGATACTTGCCATGGTCTCTACCCCCTTTCCTATATGCAGACCTGGAGTGTGTCAGCCATAGACTTCAAGAGTCATTTTACTAGGTGGCAATAAAATTATATGTATTTTCCAATTAAAAGTGCAGGTAGCATTAATTCATTTTTCATTGTCTGCATGATGTAGCAGTGCTTATTTTATTGTGGCCTCTTGAAAAAGGCAGGGAGACATCAGTTGTCTCTAGCAGCTTTCCTTCTCTTTAATAGAAGATATCAAATTAGATTGTAGAGAAATTTACAGTAGAGGCTAAATGTAGCTTCAGGATAAATAAGGCACATGGTCTTTTGGATTTAGAGGAAGTCCCTTCATTTTTACTCAGTACAGTCCAGTCTGTCCTTTTTCAGTTTTCATGACAGATCTGACGAAGACAGTCTTCTCTTATAATGCTGATCTGTGAGCACTGCGAGACACTCAATTCTGCAAAAGCATGCAGTTTTGATCAAACCAAACCAGTTATCCTGCCAGAGTGATAGTTTGCCATGTGGAGTGTGTCCACCTTACCAGAAACTGCTGGAGCTGGGTTTTTTTTTTTTGTTTTCTTTTTTTCAAAATTACGTATGTGGTTTTTAGACCTATACCATCATTACTGTGCTAGAGAACAAATGACACACTGCCATGGAGGTAAGCTGCCTTCAGCTAAATAAAGACTTAATTGTGGCACAAGCAATTCAACGCATATAATAGAAGACAAGTATATTCAGTCTGAAAGATCGATGATGTTGATGGCTTTTGAAAATTGTAAAATGTAACTGTTATTAGAGCAAGGTGGTGGGTGAGAAGCAACACGGCCCAAAGTAGGTCTTGTCAGCAAGGCTAATATATATATCTTGGATGACTTGAGAGTTGCTGAGGAGGAAATGTAGCTGGTTTGAATCTTCTGATCAGGTGTGAGATGCTTGGTGAAAGTTTATTCCCAAGTACCTCAGGGCAGAGGCTGTGCAGGGAGGGATTTTGGAGGGGACTGTTCTCAGCACACCCCGTGAGCAGGTTCCCATCCTGTCATGCAGCAAGCCTGGGAAGGAGGACTTTCAGCCGAGGAGAGGAAGAAGGAAGATATTGCAGTAAGAATAATCTAGGCTGCTTTGCAAGTCATTGAAAAGCTTAAAAAGAGTTGCTTGTTATTTAGAGTCCATTGGAAAGTGTTCAACAGTGGATTTTATTTTTAAAGGTCTCATATTTCCTGAAAGGAAATTGCTCCTCATTCTGACAGTCTCAAATTCACCATCACTCCATCACTCTCCTTATGTGTGGTGCTCTTAAAAGCACTTGCCTTTAACTTTTCATCTCTTTTGAGTGGCATCACCCTTTTTTCTCACAGTGCTTTTGTGGCTTTTTCCAGCCCTCTCCAATTCTTACACCGTTGTTGGCTTCCTTCACAACAAGCTGCCTCTCTGACTCTTCTCCCAGGG
Organism: Neopsephotus bourkii; assembly: GCF_033783945.1. Classification (NCBI taxonomy): domain Eukaryota; kingdom Metazoa; phylum Chordata; class Aves; order Psittaciformes; family Psittacidae; genus Neopsephotus; species Neopsephotus bourkii. The sequence goes on from NW_026901177.1 coordinate 2,387,661, forward strand.
CTCCTGCATGAACTCTCTCATGCTTTTATACCTACCTTGTGCTGATAATTCCTTCAAGACATTTTTTAAATGCCTTTTGTGCTTCTTGCTAGCTTTTTGCTCTGAGCTCCTCTCCTCTCCACTGTCACCTTCTGCTTTTCCTGCTGGAACCCAAAGCACACTCCCTCTTCAGTCTTTCCCATTCAAGCTGCAAAAGACGAAATGTCAAAGTGATATGTTAAATCTGAACTGACAAGGGTTTGCATAGAACGTGTTTTAAACGCCCATCTCAAATTATTTTGCCTCGTTACATGGTCTTTTGCTTAGTTGTGGCTTTCTTTAATTAGTTTTTGACTTGCTGCTGTAAAAATTCACAAATAAGGATTCACTGATCTCTGAATGGATTTCCAAACATGGTATAAAAAGCATGGTGAAAATTACACTGGAAATTGATCATTATATGGTGTGATAAGTAGGTAATTTGGAGGCATATTAACCTGCTTCCTCTAGTTAAAGAAATGTCTTATACAATAACTGTCCTCATTCAGGAGCTGCCACTTTCTCCTGATGAGGCATTTGTCTTATGGCATGATTATCTTTCCATGAAAACACTTCAACTCTAACCTTTCCAGATGCTATAGTGAACTATGCTTTCACACCAACTGGCAGCTTGCGGTGGCATGAGGGCAATTGGGAATATGAGGTGTTCTGCCTACCCTAAATCATTGAGGTGGTGACAGCTTGTTGAAAAGCTCCTTGGTGAAACTTAATTCCCTTCCTTTCACTAAAAGATAATGTATCTAGAAAAGTAAAATGAGTTAATGTAACAGAAGTCCACGTGGAACTGTGCAGTAGGTTGTGTGATGGAGAGACGGGTTGCACTGCTGCCCAGTATTGCTGATGGTAATTCCTCCTGGGGAGCTGACAGCTCAGGGAGATGACTTGTTTTCTGCCCAAGCTTCAGTGTTATGAGAGAGACTTGGGTACACAGCAAAACGGTGCTGAAGCGAAGCCAGTTTCTGTTCCTGTTGTCTGCTGATTTGAGAAGTCAGTCCTTCTCTGGTCTTTCCTTGGCTTGTCCTGACTTTGGATAAGTACAGAAATTGGCTTGTTTCTCTAGGAAGTGTGGAAGGCAATGGGAATAGGCTGCACCATTTTAATATTGTGATTTACTGCTTGTTATATGCAGCCAGAAAGGGGTAGAGCAGGACTAGGTATGGACTCATAGTGCCTCAGCCTCTTCCGAGGGCAGGCTATGCATGCAAAACCCTTTGTCTCTCTCACCCTGTTCACTTGAGAGCGAGTTCTGCCCCAGTCACTGTAAGATCACCCAAAGTCAGTATACCAGCATCATGCCCCACTCTCTTTTGGACTCACTGCCTGACTGTGCATAGCATAAAAGCTGTACTTGGAGTATGAACTTGCAAGAAAACATACAAAATGTGTCCAGGCTCTTGGGAGTACCTCAGATCTAACAGTGTGTCTTTCTACAAAAACTGCAAAAAATAAAAACATCCACAGAAGATGCATCTCAGTTCTGGTGCCATCTGACAGGGTTGAAAGCCACCAGTTCGTGCCCCGTGTCACCAGCATGGCTGCAGAGACTTTAGGACAGCATCCCAGGGGCAGCACAGTGACTGTCTGTACAGATGGTCTGTAAGTGTCTGTGTGTGCGCCTCCTTAATAAGCTCTATGAAGTCTCTGCTCCTCACATTTGCATCTGACCCTCTCAGAGAGATGTCACAGACTTCATTAGCTTTTATAGCTGGCTTATGTTTTCCTTCATTGCACACTACAGCCCGTTTTCTTATGTTCTCCTCATCCACCCACCCCAAAGAGCCCAGGACCTGTTACAGTGCTCTCTCCTCCCCAGCCTCCCACTGGAGTGAGACTGTCTTCTGCAAGAGGAAAATCAGAGGCTCATGAGAGACATGCTGCCTTACAAAACTTTCTCTGTAAGGAGAGAGGTAGAACAGTGGTGAACTGGTGGGCCTCATTAGAAGGAGCCCAAAGCCACAGGAATGACTGAGCTGAATTCCCTCAGATTATAGTCCCCTTGAGTTTTTGCTGTGAAATGGTTTTCCCTGTGGGCTGCTGTTCCATGCTCCTCTTGGCAGTGACTGTGGAGCTCCTGCAACATGCCCCCCTGAGCCTCCGTCCTTCTGTAACTGCTTTTGGGAAAGAAAGTGCTCAGCAGTGCCTTGGTTTTGGAAGAGTTTTAAGAATGTGTTATACTTTTTCACATTAATAATAGCTAATTCTGGAAAATCAGCCTTGTGCTAGAAATGTTGCCCTGCTTGTTTTTCCCAGTTGTCTGTCCCACCACATACAGCTCCCTGTAAAATTTGGTGTTGCAGGGACAAGCCCACCACTGAGGAGAGCTCCACTGTGCCAAAACAGCAGTCATGTGGGAAACACCTTGTACCTGGGAGCTTTAAGTACCCACATGGGTGTCATATTATTGGGGTATTGAGCACTTCAGAGATGACAGCTGAGATCTTGAATATGTCTCCAGATTTTGTGAATGGCTTGTGAGGTGACAGGGGTCAGACGTGCTGTGTTTGCAGTAGCCTGTGTTGCTGGAGACACACGCTGCAGTTTTTTGTGCTTGTTTCTGTGTGTGTAAGGAAGCTCATTACCCAACACAGAGCACTGAGCCCTTTTCAGTAAAAGCAAACTAGCACTGCTGATGCCCTTGTGACCTGGCAGCTCATTAGAGCATAGGTATGGCAGAGCTGAATGCTGAATGCATCCATCATGCTGAGATTGAATCCCATGTCCTCACTGTGTCCTGTTGTGCCACCCGGAGTTGTTTAGGTTCAGACCTTTTATTTTCACCCAACAAGCAGCAGCCTCTAATGAGAAGACGTCTCTTTCCTCCTCCAACTCTCTGCTGCCTGGTAATTTCCAAGCCATAATCTAAGGAGCAATGAGTTTTAATTCAACAAAAGGGCTCTCTAAGCTATGCAAAACCAGCTGCCACATCTAATTTACAGAATATGCCTTGGAGATTCCAAGTTCAAACACTGGTTTCTGTCTTTTCGGGTGGAGGAGACCATTTTGGGTACACTAGGGCTGGGTGGGGATATTGGGGTCCCTGTTGCTTAAGCAAGGCATGAAAATCTTCTGCAGAGAAACAACAAATGTGATGACTGCCAACGGCATGTCAAAGCTGGGTACTGAGCAAACAACCTAATTATAGCTGGCTGAACATACTAATAGGCAGAGGATTGTTGTTTTAAAAAGGGCTGTGTTGGTGGTGTTGAGTGAAAATGTGTATGCAGGGCAATCTGCGCTTGGGACTCATTTGTGTGGCCAATGCAGTGTTCAGGCATGAAGAGTATTCCCCACCAATGACAGTGTTTTACAAACACAACCAGAATTAATATACTGGATGAATTAACCCCAGACATGCTCAGCTGTGAACTGAAAAGGACTACAAGAGATGAAAGTCCTCCAGAGTTGAAAATGGAAGCAAAAGTCTAAGCTTGGTTTTACTTATGCTAGCACAAATCAAGAATAAATCCATGGAAATTGTTAGAGTGATGGTTATACGAGAGAGGTGTAAATGAGAGGAGTCAGCCCCTGCAGTCCGTCAAAGAGTGTGACGTTATCAAGAGCTGTCTTTATGTTTCTGTTGCTTACCTACCAATGTATATAGCAAAAAATAAAGCTCCTGTGCATCCCACATGTTGAAGCAGAATGCAAAATTGGGAACGTAATTAATAGCCATTGGTGCTGCTCTAGAAGAGGTGCCCATGTACGGGAACAGTGACTTTCATAGATTTCCTCTGAGGACAGCGTAAGGCAGGAGAAAATATATCTTCTTTGCTCAGGTCCCTTGAGGCTCTCCAGGAAAGCTTCCAGGTACTGCTGTGACAAAGAGAAGGAAGGAACAGATGTGTTGGGTACAGCACCGAGGTGGGTGAACCCAGGAGTAGGGCTGCAGCACAGTGCAGTTATCAGCAACAAAGGGTTTCCAAAGGCAAATCTGGTGCAGCAAGAGGCTGCTCACAGCTTCCGTGCTGGAGCTGCTGCCAGGGCTGGAGCTGTGCATGGCTGAGCAATGAGTCGTGTTGTGACTCATTATTCTGCGCTGAGGCCATGGAGGGTTGAGTAACACTTAGCGAGCTGAGGGATGCAGGAGCTTGTCAGAAGAGCTCGTGAGAAGCTCTCTGCTAACCTGTTGGAGAACTGATTAAAAAATGTAACATTTTCTGAGAAAAAGAAATCCATTTTTCCAATTGTTCTTTTTTTTTTTTAATGTTTGTAACAAAGTACCTCCTTACCCCTTGCACCTTCAGCTCTTGGTAGTCATCGTGAAAGCTGATTATGAAGCCTAAGAATCTGACTTCCTTGACAGGCACAAGAGACTTCTTGGTCCTCAGCTTCCCAGGCAGGCTGCTCAGCTCCTCGTTTTCCCTTCAGACCATTCCTAAGCTGCTCTAGGGCTCTTTGTACTGAGCTTGAGTTCTCAAGCTGCTCAGGCAGGCAGCTGCCAGGAGCCTCTTCTTGCACGTTGTGTTTCAAAACTAGCCAAAGATCCCTCAGCACCCACTTTCACGTGTTGCTGAGAATTTAAACACTGCAGAAATCCAGCTGTGTGAAAAAGCATCAGGTGGTGGGTGTTCTGCCCAAAACCAGCACGTGGGGCTTACTGCCCTGCACAGTTTGTGAAGCTGAAATGTCCCTTTCCCCACCAGCCCAGTACTACATGGCACACGTCAAATACTGTTGGCAAGACTGGCTGGTTTTTGTCAGCATTTTGCTTTCTTTCCTGCAGCACCACTGAGGTGAGCGGGAATTATAATCACTTTCTCCCCCTTCTTTCTAATTAGTGGTCCCTCTTTTGTGCATCCTAAAATTGGCCCCTTGTGACATTTGCGTGTTTACAAAGCTTTAAACATTTCCAATTTGGCATGGAGAAATGTTGTAGCTCAGCAACGCAACCACCTGATGTGCCTGTTTTAGCTAAAATGAGGGTACGCGTGTGAGTGCTGGGGGGCTCAGAGGGGAATGGCTAAGATGACTAATTGATTGGGGATTTTAACTCAATTAAGACCAGTTAATAGACTGATGGGGTAGATTATTTGTAAATATCACCAGAAGTTGGAACTGTTTAACTGAAAAGCATTTTGAAGTTCTGAGGTCTGACTTGACAGAAGTGCCTGTGGCTCCGCTGAGCCCAGCTCAGCGCCTGTAGCTACAAGGCATCTGGGGGGGAAACGGATTTCGTATAATCATCCTTTTCCTGTACCTCATGACTGAGAGCAGTTTGTTAGGGCTCACCTCATCTTTTGGAGCAGATGAGAAGGCAAGGTCCTGACCACATGTGGTCATTAGAGATCCCATGGCATTTCCAGCAGCAGTGCTCTGGCCAGATTCCAAATTGTGTAATTACATTACAGTTCCCTGAATTCTCCCTGTAGTTTCCATTGGATACAATTTTCTTTTGCACATCCTGCCTGAATCCTTACTGTAACCCTGTAACTAATTAATTAAAGAGCTCTGAAAGTATAAAACACTATGTAAGTGCTGCAAGTACTATTATTACTAGTGTCCCAGTGTGAGGCTGAACAGCTGTCATGGGCCAACCTCAGAGGTGGCTGTATCAGAGAAAGGGAATCCTTCAGATAAAGCTTTGAAGTTCATTGCAAAGCCATTCTATAAACTGCAACTAAATAATATTCCTCAAAAAAGGAATATGCAAATAGATTGCATTTATTGAACTTTTTAAAGTTTAATGCCAGTATAATCTTTTTCTCTTAATCTCCTTGACTGAAACAGTTTAACTAATATATTCTTATGATGTTGATTTACTCTCATTTATATTACAGTTATCCACACAGAGATTAGAACTTCCTTATGATAAGAACTGTATAAACTGTAGTAAGGGTTAGAGTTTATAATCCAAATAAATCAGATGGGAAAGGAGATGAAAACAGAAGAACTAGCCATCCCAAACTAGAAGCTATGACTGCATAGACCAGCATTTTTAATTTCCCTCTGTAATCCAGGCTTCAGGGTCACCAGCTTGCAAGATACCCACAGGCAGCTTTTCATGGCTGGGACTTCTCAAAGAAGAGGAGTGGTATGTTGATCAAGTTAAATCTCCACAGAAAGCTGCTCCTGGAGAGGCAGTGGGTAGGGCTGATGCACAGAACCTTTTGAGTCTGTTGATGGTACTGGTGGGAAGACCAACAGTTCACACAGCTGCCCAGGCACCAGTCTTAATCTGAACAACAGTGGTTGTGCCATATAGACCTGCCACTTCCTTGGCACTAGCTCGGGATCTTGACACGCTGTGACCATCCCTGGAATGGCTTGAATTTTCTGAGGTGCTGAATTCTTCTAAGTCAGCATTTAAACTACAGTATCTGTTGAGATCACTAACTATGGCTTTGTTGATCTCTGTTCAGGTACCCATGCTTGGAGATGTTTTTCCAGTGGGAGTAAATGCCTTCACTCTGCAGGAGGCTATGTCTTACACTGTTGGGGGCAGAAGTTCATGGCAGGGGGCATTTGGTATCCTCCATCTTTCTCCCAAAAATGTTGGAAAGGGGGAAAACAGAGGCTGCCCGGGTGATGGGGAGGCAAGGAAGAGCAGGGCTGGTCCTGACAAGGATGACGCTGCTGCAGTTTTGTTTGCATGGGGCTGCAAGCACTCTGACTGCAGGACCCCAATTATTATTGTTATGTATTTAACTCTGGCCAGAGGAGGTGGACTGCAGTTTAGCTTTCTCTCAGAGCAAAAGCTCAGGCCCAAAAGCATTCATGCTGCTTCCCACATTTTTCCTCACTTTTCTTGTTCTATTTGCTGCGTGCCTAATGATGCCTTGCTGTTGTGAAGCACAGGTTTTGGTTTTGAAGCCTGGTGCTAGTGAAGCCACAAGGGCCATGTTAGCAGACAACAGAAACCATGTGCTACAAGGCTCTACATTGCCCTGGACCATTGTCCGCAGGCTGTGGTGCAAATGGGTGTGATGGCATATGTGCCAGTGATGACATGTCACTTGAGACGTTTAAGTCACTGATGCTTTCTGTGAGTCTTGTACTGAAACACTTGCTTTCTTCACTTCTATACACGGAATTGTCATGGGGAGTCAATTAGCTTAAGACAAGTACTGCTCCAGCAAAACTAAAAACAGGGACTTAAATCTGAGTCTAGTTCTCTGCACATAGCCGGGACCACCTTGAATCAAAGCTGTGTTTAGGTGTGTAGGATAATGCCAAGGTACCATTTGCAAGGGCATCTGTAGGTACTGTCCGGCCCAGAGAGGAGCGCCTGGGGGTATTATGCACCCAATGGTATGGTCTGCAAACCCTCTTGAGGGCAGCTGTAAAGCTCTGTCTGCATGCAGAGTAGTGATGCAAGCTAGGGCTCCAATAGTTTAAAACACCATTTGCCTGGTGCTGGTTAACAGCCCTTAAAGCTAGGTCAAGGCAAAGGGAAATATAGCCGTACACGGTACGGAAGGATGTTGTTATGACCTGGCATTAACCACAAAGTAATCTTTGGCACCAATTTAGGCTACAATGAGGACTGTGAGGTGGGACAGGGGGTGTGGCACACCACTTTTCTGCATGATGAGGAAGAGGCAGCTGTAAGAGTAAGTTGGAAAAGCTCCACAGCTGGAGCTCTGAGCTTGTCTCTCAGAGCTGATACTGTCAAAGGCCAACCCAGAAGGCTGACACCATGCTTCACATAAACTGACGCTATACATGCTAGCAGAAAACCTGCAGGCCTCTCTACTGTCTAGTTACCTGCTCCTGGATTTATTTATCTTGCTTACTCAATGACTGAGTGAATTGTTCTGTAGTCTCTGTAATTATTATATTTCATGTTTTAATATAAAGAAACACGCTTACTTCAAGGGGAACTATTATTTTAAAGGGCTGAAACTCAAGCCTGAGGAAACTGCAAGGATGCAGCATACCATCTGTTTAGCTTTTTTGGTTATGGTAGGCTTTATGAAACCCATTTTGCTCAGGAGGATGAACTGGATGTGAATGGTTGACAGTGGCATTTAGAAGAGACAATCTGGCAAATAAGAAAGCATAAGAGTCTCCTGTGGACTGCTAAATACTGAATAAAATATGAATAGTGCTGTGTTATTACTAAAATGAGCAATTTTAAATGATTCCACTTATAACCTACCAGTTCTCTGATGTGACAGTTACCAACAGCACTCGAAAAACATGAATAATAAAGAAGGCAGTTTAAAAGTTGGTCTGTATGTTAAAACGTGTATTCTGACCTGGGTACCAGGTGTCTGTAATGAAGAAAGATGATAGCACAAAGCGCTAACAAGAAAATCATGTATTTCTTCCTCCCACCTGAAATCTATTGATTTACTTTAGTGTAATGATGCAGAGAAAAACCAAACAAGTTTGATTAAAATTTTCTGTACTGCTTTGAACAGCAGCAGGGAGTTGTGCTCATACCAGATGAGGAAAAGGAAATAATTTTCAGTTTAACAGCCACTGAAAAAAATGCTCTACAAGATTTAGTAGAGACATTTGTTTTCTTTTTATTTAGAATTCCGAGTTAATTTGCACCCAAGAACTTTAAAAGTCTGAATAAGTGTCTCTGGTTAACAAGACGTTAATTTTTAGTAAATCTTGGATTGCCAATAGGGAGTAGTAGACTACAATAAATACGGGAATACAGTATTCTAATTGAGAGAGATGAAAGGCGAGGAGGTTTTTTGGGCCCAAATACAACTTCTAGATGAGTAGGTCTGTATCTGAGCAGGCTCCTCCAACAGCTGTCCAGCTCAGAAGGTCTTGCGTCTGCTTGCCAGGCTGTGCCCAAGGCAGAGGATTAGACAAACTCAGTGTTTTGGGCATCTTCAAGGTAGTTCCCACCATTTCTGCCATCTAGAAAGACAGGGTATCAAGGACCCAGGCTGGCTGGCTTCTCTCTGACAGTGTGGAGGGGTGATCTAGGCAACATTTCCAGCTTGGAATGAGCCACAGGCGATACCTAGTAGAGGACTGTACCTTCAGTATTGTCTTGCTGTGCAGGCATCTGCATCAGGGGTACAAGTGGAGGCCTCTCCTCAGTTAGGGTCAAGGTCCTACCTTGCTCACCCAGATTGTGTGCATCTGACATTTTCTTTCAAAATAAAAGAACAGAGAGAAAGAAAAAGAAAAGGGGGGGGGGGGGGGAATGGGGCATGTTCTGATGATCAGATGGGGGTTGTTCACTGTTATTGCTTGGCAGCAGGGCTTGAAAAAGTTAACAAGGATAGGGAGCATTTGAGAAGGCATTAGTATTCTGGAGCATTCTGCAGGAAAGGGGAGCAGGAGGTAGTAGTGGGGTTACCCCACACTGATGGGCTCAAACCTTTCCCCCCAGAAGAGTGGCCCAACCTCAAGGCTACATGTTCAGCACCATCTGCCTCTCTTGTTAGAGCCATTTCACTGAGCCAGAGAGACAGACAGCAAGATCTGAGGCAAGCCAGAACACCTGAGACTGCATTGCATAGTGTTTGGGGTTGTTCAGTGTGAGCAAGGAAAGCTGGAGGACTTGTTTCTGCTCTTGGAAAGGGCAGTGTTGGGTCACAGTTCTGCTCTTAGTGTTTTTTATGTATCTTACTTGAGGCTCAATGGAGAAAATACAGAAAATGTGCTAGAAGCAAGGATCAGGATTAGGAGTGGGCTTCAGTGCATTACAGAAATTGTAACACGTTGTTTGAGGCTCAGAACATATGTTGGTCTCTTTACAAACATGGCTGTTACTTTCCTGTTGGGTGATATTCCTCTGCTGGGAAGTCACAGTAGAGTGCCGTACTGGCAAGTGCCGCTGTTACCCTTGGGGCAAGGGGGATGCTTTTTTAGCAGGCTCCCCAAGCCCTGAACCAGGAAAGCAAAGATCAACTGGGCCATGAAGCAGCTTGGGAGAATCTTTAAGGAAGAGGAAATCAGCTGCTAATGACAAAGACCCATGCTGACACTAAGTAGGAGGATTAGCACTCTGACAGAGATGCTCTCCGTGGGTTTGAAAAGGTTATTTCTTGCTACCGGTAAAAATGCCCCTTTGGTATTTCTTGTCCTCAGTCCTTCTGTCTTTTATAGAGATGTTTTCGTATGGTCCTGGCAGGGAAACCAGCAGTGCTGTGGGAAAGGCATGATTTAGGAGAGCAGCTGAAGTGCTTGGCTGTGTGCTAGGCTGCCCTGAATCCCTCTTTCTGTGTTCTTTTTGCTGTCCTTTTTACCCTTTCCACCTTCTTGGTCTTCCCCGTGTCCCTCTCTTTGTGCACTCTACCCTACTGCTCAGGTAAGAGAACCATATCTGGAGCTGAAATTACTGAAGTGGGCCAAATCAGCCCAAATCCTAGGCCACATTAGCTCAATCGTAAACTGCGGTTGTTACAGTTTCTGGGGGAATTGTGGCTTCTTCCACCAGCTGTAGCAAGTGAACCAGCAATTTATGCGCATGTATTTTTCCAGGATTTTGACCAAGACCTTGTCTCCACCCCAAAAAATTAAGGTGGATGATTTCCAAACCAGACATTCATAAGTATAATCCTTATTTATGTGAGAACTTCCACAAGGCTAAGCTCTTTACTACCGTTGCAGTTGTAGTGCCTTTAATGGCTGTAAGCACATAACAGGTACACCTTCAGAAGAACACCATCATCAGTCAAGTTCAGTAATCCTTTTCCAGGAAGATGCTGAAGGATTTACCACGCCCTCATGGTACGTATACCTGGAAACCTCTGGATTTGATTTAAGGGTGTTCACAGAGTAGTAATTAACTCAGAACTGCCAAGCACAAATACAATTCAAGGAAATAATATTTCAGCTTTTCAGCAGTTGAATAGAAAAATGAATTAATCATTGGCAATTACTGAGTTAAAAGACTTAACTCATGACTTGAAATACTCCCACACAATCTTGTTTCCAAAGCTTTCATTACCTGAGCTAATAATTACTAGCACAATTAGAGATGTGAGTCATGAAAAAGTCCAAGATAATAAAACATATGTAGTTATTTAAAAAAATTACCAATCGGTTTTGCAGTGTGTAAGAAATTAAACTTGCCTCTTGTTTGGAAACATCCTGTTTTCACACAAATACTCACCTTTTGGACAGTAAAGCTGTCTCACGTGCTGGCACAGAGCATCCCAGGACAGACCCAAACCAAAGCATTGCTCTGGCTCTTTGTGTTTACCTGCGGAAGTGTATGGCTATCACCAGGAGTCTAAATTTGTGGAAACATTGTTTTTCTGGAGAATATGGTTTGAAGCTGGTATGTGATGGTTTCTGGTCAGGTCTTATAGCAGCACAGATGGGATTATTCATTTCCCTGTTTTCTTCCTTTTTAATACTAAGGTGATTCACTGTAATTGAAGGAATAACATAAAATACTAGATTAGGCCAATACCAAAGTCTCAAATAATTGTGTTTTTGAGGCAGAACATCTCCCCCAGAAAGGATGGGTTCTCACCTAAAAGAAAACTGTGAAAAAAAGAAGAGGTGGGCAGTAAGGGAGGTTGCAGAGATGCAAAGGGTGTCTGGCAGTGAACTGCTTGGGAGTCTGGTTGGTAGAGAGAAGAAGGGAAGAGAAAGGGGGAAAGATGGCCTCCCTTTTTTTGATTTTCAAAATGATATTCTCATGTATAGAGTAGCCCAGCTTTGGGCAGGAACAGGGTTAACAAACACACAAAGGGACTGTTTAGTCAGATCTTAAATGGACGCTTTTTTTTTTGCTAGTTAGCTTTATTGTTTCTTGCCAAGAAAACATGGAAAAGCTGCTGCCTTGCATCAATGCAAAGTGATTTATTTTCCTTTTTTATTCCACCTCCCCTAACTTCTTTTGGATAGCCTCTGAACAAGAAAAAAAGTTATTTGCAGGGCTGTGGTGTGTTTCGGGCAGTTCCTAGCACCCAGCTACCTAGAGATTCACACGCTCATGGGTCAAATATGCGACCTCGGTGTAAGGCCAATGGAAACTGGGATGCAGCTTTAAGAGTGATGAGGACTTGCTCTGTGATCCTGTAGTACCCTCTATGTTTGTGGAGTCTTCCTGGGTGAATCACTTCAAGCTGTAGCCCTAGTGTTGTACATTCCCCTTTAAGAAGAGAATTATAAAGCACCAATCTTGATTTTGTTCAGCAAAAAACAGGATGATGGAGGACCAGAAATAAGGGTTCTGGAGCAGAAAATGACTGAGGTTATTACTTATACTTAATACTGAAGTTATTACAAATAACTGCATTATTTGGAAGTTGTTCTGCAGCTTTTTATTTATTTTGCTTTTGAATGATGTGTGCGTGAGGACGTCAGCATGTGTATAATTCAGCAGCAGTGGGTAAGGGGAACCGGGAAATTCAAAAGCTGTGGCAAAAGGCAAGAAGTTAGGAGGGGAGGCAAATGTATCCTCAGGTCCTCCCTCCCTCCCTGCCCATGTGCTGGTGGACGCTCTGGGATACAGCTTTGCTTTGCAGCGGTGACGGACTTTACAAAAAAACTTACCCTTATGGCTTGTTTTACCTTGTTGGCTTCTTGGTGATTGGCTGGAAGTGTGCTCAAATCAGAAATTCTTCTGATCTGGTCCTCTAGCTGCAAAAAGCCCCAGCTATTGGAAATTCCCTAGTATAAAACTGCAAGGCTTTTGGAACGAAAATCAGAGCAAGTCTAAGTATCAAAATCCTCCAGCCTTGTTTTTCTTGGCCTCTGCAGGGTATCTTTGTGATATCAGTCATTAGGCAAAGCATTTGCAATAATTTATTTGATGCATTTTGTCCAATTTTACTCTTTCTAATTATACAAAGGCAGTGTTTGATGTCTCTCTATTTTATTTTATTTTTTTTTTATATTCAGATCAGATCCAAAGCATTATGCCAGCATACTCATGCCTGTTGGGGCTATGGATAAACTATTCACTGTGACTATTTACCATTCAATAGTTGTTCTTCCAAATCCATGATTGAGCAACCATGTGATTGCATGCTAATTTTGGTACTTGGCCGGATCTTCAAAAAAACCTACAGGGAGGAAAAAAGATTTCCAGCTTCTCCTACCAGCCTACCTCAGCAGGACTTGTTCAATGAACTTGGTTTTCTAACCTCAACAATTCTGTGATCCGCAGTAACTTTAGAAAACTCTCCAACTAACATTTTTATGAACATAGGCATATTATAAGTACTTGAGGAAAAACAGTAAAAAGGGCCACAAACTGAAGTAGATTCATGGGCTTTACTCGCATCACTGAACACTGGTATATGTTTTCCAAGCTATGATGTTGATTGCTTTTAATCTGATTCATCTGATTACCATACAGTCAGTAAAGGAATTGGGTTTTTTTCCTAACTGTAGGCAATTGAATGAGCAATAAGTCAGAATTAAAATATGATTATCTGTTACAAAGATCACAGATTCCTTTCAAAGTTTCATTATTTATAATCCTTTTCTTGGTGACATTTCAATTCTCAGGAAATTATGCTCTAAATTGTACCTAACATGCTCACCACCCACATGCAACACATGCAATAAACTTATGAGATAGGAAGGGTGAATGTTTCCATTTTAATTTTTGGGGTTTTTTTAAATGAGATTTTGCATGGAGAGTAAGTATTTTGCTAAAATATATGGCAAAGATTGAACAGCAACATAGCTTAACAGGGCTTTCAGTATCAGTTATCTGCAACATTGTTCTCCTGCCATCTGGGTAAAAATAATCCTGTTCTCTCCAAAGCAATGTAAAGGTTCTTCTTGTATGGGAAGCGTACAGGGTCAGTAAAGCAGAAGTCTTATCTCAAATCATCCCTAAGGTTGCTGCTGTGGTTGCTGCAGGAGGAAGAAAAGGCCCCTGAATGTGACAGCCTCACTGCAACAAAGGTTGCCTCCTCATGCCAAGCATTGCGCGGAAGGCTCTGGACTTTCACCTCTTGGGCTTAATTAATTTACTAATATGAATATAACCTATGAGAGAAGTAATAACGTGTAGAAGAACGCATTATCAATGGATTTTGCTCTTGTTGGCCCTATGTAGCCGTTACAGCAGAGGTGGGCTAGGTGTGCACAGCTTCATGTCTCTTGGTCCCTTCCTGCCCTCTGGAACCCCAGTGGTTCCCTGCAGGTTTATCACCCGCACAACAGGATTTGGCTCCTTACGCACTGCAGCACAGTTTCCTCGAAAACGAAACCACATCCTTTTTTTTTTTTTTTTTTCCTCAGAAGAAAACATTTTAAAACATATATTGAAGGGGAAAATAATTAAAAGCTGTAATTAGGTCAAAATCTGATCTCGGTTGATTTGGCACGATGTGGGACAAAAGCCAAGGACTCCAGTTATTCTGTCTTTCCTTGGTATCTGCTGGGAAATACACCAGTGGAGCTGATTTTGTCTTCTCTTTCTGGAAATTAATTGGCTTCTGTGCTCAGAGCAGGTCTGGGAACCAGAGGTCTGTAGATGACATACTCGTAATCATGAAAGATTTATTTAAGGGTGTTCTTTTCTCATTCCATTACAGCAGCAGTGTAGCCTAAAACCTATTTCCATAGGCTCACAGAGCTAGCTTCTGAAACCAGTATCTAATGCACTATTCAGTGCTAAATCGTTATGGGAGCTGGCAGTATAGGAATTACACTATTCCCATGTAGCAGCTGCAGGCTTTCCAGTGGGCTGAGAGGATGCCTGGAAAGACCATATGGATTTCACTTGTCTTCACATAAGGAAAGTATTCCCATTTTATACACTAGTGTCCAGATTCTCAGCAAGCCTCTGCTGTTTACAACCACAGAATTTGTCAGCTCATATGTCTGAATGCTGTGATATTATAACAGCGGATGAGCTAGAAATTCCCCAAGCAGCTCTGTAGTTACATCCCCCATGTCCAAAAGACAGCTGCAAAAATGTACTCATTATTGCACAGTTGTATTCAAAGAACTACTGCACCCCAAATATCACAAATGCTGTTGCAAAAGCACTGGGCTTGGTGTTTGTTGTCAGAAACAGCTTAGGACCTGGGGCTCATACAGGGGAGGGACAGCCCTAGCTGGAGACTCATAGGTCAATGGTGTGTCAGGATAGCATCTAGGGACAAAATCAGGTATGAACTTTCCTGGGAAATTATTTGTATTACTGTGACTCTCTAAGATGATAGTGAAGATCAGAGCCAACTGAATGGAGAAGTATACCAAGGCTTCTCAGCCTTGCTGGGAGGGCTGGTGGGAAGCAGTATGGGGTTGCTGAGATTCACAGAGGAAAGTCAAGGCTGAACCCATATTTCTGATTTTAAATCTTGGCCCTCAGACAATCCTTTCTTGCTTCTAAATTTTGAAGCACCCTGGTCTAGATTTTCTACAAGCCTGTCTCTGATCCACTCTCTATAAATAGGTTTTGCATTCAGCAGCTTAGGTGAGAAAAAAAAAGAAGGGGGTATATGCTTTGCTGAAAGCTTGCAAAGCTTTTCTTCTCAAAACATTCTTGTTAGTAGGGAGGAAGTAATGGGCGTTTGACTGAGTTAATGTACTCAGTGAACCACTGGAGAGCTGCCAACTCACATTTAAAAATAAATGTCAACATTAATTTTTAAAGTTTAAATGCATATCTTGCATTTCTGCTCTCAGCTCTCTCCGGTGCTACAGCACTTTCCGAGGCGCAGGAGCTGGCATGGCTGGGCCTCCCTGGGGAGCTCCCCGTGGAGGCAGCTGGGAACGGGTGCTCAGAGCCCTACTGTTCCCATGGCACTTGCTATGTGGCATAATTACTTCCTTGCAAAGAAAACCTTACCTGCTGCATAACTTGCTTCAGAAAACAGCAAAAATAAAAAAGGAAAAAAGAAAAGGTTTTATGTTTCACAGTGCTGTTTATTTCCTTCAGGCAACACCCAACTGAGCCTAAGCAGAGTACTGTGTGTTACAGATTACCGATACAATGGCATCTTCCATAAATAGGGTCACCGTAGTTATGTCAGAGCTTTGCTGAGCACAGATTTAATTTAATCAAGGTATCTTTTACTGTCAAGGCCCATCTGTTTAAAATCAGCACTATGATCTCTCTAGGCCCTCTTTAAAATCGTGATGGTTCAGAATCCATATCTCTTCAAGGCTTTTGCTGGGCAAACAACATCAAAATGCTAAAAGGAAGGATATTTTTCTAAGGATGAAGCACTTTTTGGAAAGCTTATAGACAGGCAGTAAAAACATGCAAGTGAAGAGAGAGCTGAGCTGTTCACTGGGGACTGCTGGGAGGAATTTGGCAAGAGGGAGAGCCATGGAGCCCTGTAGCACAGAAGCAAGGTGTAAGCAAGCTGTTCCTTGGCGCTGATGCAGGAGGAAAGGTATTTCCAGATGGCAGTCAGAGGGACCAGCTGCAAAGGAGAGAAGGAAGCAGCCCTCCGTGTGTAGGATTCCCCCTGGACCTGACTGAACCACCAGTGCAGCTGTGGCCAGGCAGGACCAAGGAAGGCAGTTGCTTCCGCACGAGCGCAGGATGCTGGCTTGGTTTTGCAAGCTGCACGATTTGCAAGATTTTCTGCATGACAAGATCTCCCAGACTCAAGAGCATTAAACAGGCTGGTGTTCTCTCCTCTCCACACCTCCTGCTCTATGATGCCAGCCAAGGTCCCCAGAAGTGACCCCCAGCTGCCAGGGCTTGTAATCTGAGTCCCTTTGGTCACCTCACCAAGCAGGACAGCAATCACATGGTTTTGATTTTATCTCCACGGCACCATAACGTATGAGCCTACTGGGAGCTGATGTCAGTAGAGATTTGTTAAATATTTTGTTGATGGAATGGGCCTATAATACCACCCGGGAACATATCACTCATTATGCAAACTTTCCCTCTGTGACATGCAAACACTACAGCTTCTTCCCAAAACTCACAGCCATCAGTCCCCTTGCCCACCACAGCTTCTCTTTTGTCCCAAAGACAAAAGTGCACCACATTTGCATCCGGTTAAACCTGGCCTGCCTGGAAATGCTTTGCTGCCCACATTGCTCTCCCTCCGTGTCTGTCCTTTCCAAAATATCAGCAGAATTTAAAGGCAGAGCTTGCAGTAAAAAAGAGCTGTGTCTTAGCAAAAAGAGCACCTTTAATCACAGTCTGCAATGGCAGCTTGAACAGTAAATAATAGTTGTCTTAAAATCACATTGCTCCTTTTCAGCAAACTCCTTTCTGTGAATAGAAACGCTGCTCAAAAGACAAGGCAATAACAGTCCTGCCAGACAGCATCCCTCTCAAGCCACTGTGCCCTTGTGGGGTCCTCTACTCGTCCATATTGTGTTGCTTGGGTCAAGCAGCAGATGTTCACCCACACCCCACAGTAAAATGAGTATAAGTTATCTATGTCTGAGGTCACAGATTTAGTGGACCAGTGCCGCTAAACAACTTTTTATAGGTTTAGGCATTTTATAAAACCACTCAGTTGAGAATTCGCTTCCCCATAATGAAATGGCATATGGGTCAGAAACAAAGAGAATTTGTGTCAAGCTTTGCATGTGGTCCAAATTGCCCTGAAATACTTTGGCTCCCAAAGCTTTCCTGACAAATCTGCCCTTCGACTGGTGATAACTCCACGGATGAAACAGCATACCCAGTTCATCTTGTTCCAGTGTAAACACTCAGCCAGGGTAGGGCAATGGTCCATGGTTGCCTCATACTTCCACCTTGCCTATCTCAAGCCTCATACATGCTGTGAGCTGAGCAGAACCATCTTGGGTTTTCCCATTGCCTCTTCCCTGCTTTGACTTAGCTAAGACAACTTCTCCTTCCTCTATGCTTCTGTGTTTGCAGCTTTGCCTGTGACGGCTGCTGCAGTCTCCAAAAAGAAAGACAACATTAAACTGAGGGTAAATTAACCACATTTATGCACACTTTTGTGGCTTTTTGATTAATTCCTTTTTTAACCTAAAATGAAGATTATTGTGACTGTCAGGTACACACTAGCATTCCTTGAAAACAAGTATTTTATATAGGACCTTCAGCTCAACATGTATGCGAATAAGTTATTACAGATCAATTAGTATGCAAGTCAAGCCATGTGTTATTCATGTATACATATATGTTTCCAAACCTATAGCCTGGATGAACCCATAAGTAATTTATGCGCTTCTTTATGAACCCGTATGTACTACTCCATAGTAGCAGTGTAGCTTTCTCTGGTGCACAGGTTATTTCATCCTTCTTTGCCCAAATATACAACACTGGGAGTTTAAATTATTTTTCAAAATAATTTTTCATGCCTGTAAATGTCTGTAACTGAGCTGCTGATGCCCAGCTAAGATCACGTAGTTGGACTACCTTTTCCAACTGAAAGAGTGGGACCCCATTTACAAGGTTCAAGTCATCAAAATCTCTGAGAGTGACTGATTTTACCTAGGTCATTATAAGAACAGCAGTGGAAGCTGCAGGCAGGTCATGTGCAAGTGCAGGAAAGAAAATCCAGTGTTAGCAAACCTAAAATTACTTGGGAGCAGCTGTTCCTGAATCAGCAGGTTGATGAATAACAGTGGGGACAACATGAGCAGCTGTGATGGAGGTCCTGCATAAAAGACGCTTTCCTTGTGGTTTCCATGGGACAAGCAGTGGCCAGACCAACCGGTGTCTCCTGGAAAAGCCCACATGTCCAATAGGAGGTGCAAGGCATAGGGGTATTTCCTCCAGGATGATTGTTCCAATAGGTGCATTTCCATCCCATTTATCTTTCCTAAACTCCAGATCGTCTCCACTCTACATGGATTTGCACCCTATTTATCCCAGAGAAACATGGAATTTGGCTACAGATGTTGAAAACTGGGAGCTCAAAGAGAGCATCCACAGGGTATTCTCATGTCCTGCAAAGCTCTCATGGAGCTCCCTGCACCATTTTCTTCCTGTTTTCCACAGCTGATCTCTCACAGCATCTGGAGTAGCAGTCAGCTTTTCCAAAGCCTGTTTTCCCTGCCTTGCATCACTCAGCGCACAAGCAATTTGGGGCCAGTTTGGTGGAAGGCTTTCATACAGCCAAGTGTAATGATGAGCTGTGTGATGGACCAGCCTTCTGTTTAAATTAAGAAACTTTTCCTTACGTTTTGAGCCCAGCAGTGAAATCCCTGCATCCAGCTGCATTTCACTGCCTCATTACTTCATAGATCATCTCAATAATCTGATTCCAGAGCTCCCACACTCTATTCCCACTTGTCCAACCATCAGTCAAGTTAGCTGGGTTACATTTCTTGCAGCACTGAGGGGACTAGAATAGAGTACACAAGAGCCTAATTAGCAATCTTTTACAACATACTGAAGTTTTCTAGGCATCAAGCCATATTCCTTCATAGCTTTCCTCTTTCCCTCCCTCTCTCTTTTTTGGTAGCTTCTAATTTTTTTATTAAAGGATAACAGCATTATTGGCAGTACAAGATGCTTTCTTGCATCCCACTAAGCATTAAAAAAGATAGCGTCAGATACACAAGATGAAAGTAGAGCTAAAGCAGCTAGGCACACTGCAGGAGCTGTACATACAGCTGTAATAAAAGCCATACCAGTAATTTGCTTTTAGTCAGTTCCTGTCTTGGGGCTTTCCTCCAAAGACATTCTGTATTATCTGCCTAGGACAAGCAATGAAACTTTCCAGTTTTCTTCACTGGCTTATGTTTCTGGAGTGGGCCTCTTTGGCCTGAGTTTCTTACTGTCAGGCTGTTCCCCAGACAAATGGAAGTGTCTCTGTCTGCATATGTGTCCCCCAGGCCAACAGCAATTATAACTTGCTTGGGTATATGGTATGTGTTTAACTGAAGTGCAGCCACTGCTAGTTCCCTGAAAACTAGAGGAAAACCCTGTGTATTGGATTGTGAGCCATTTAAAGACCTATGTTTTGGTCTTGAGAGCTGATCACCAATCATCTAGAGTGTGGGTGGTCCATGTGAACAGTGGGTAGCTATTGACACGATGAGTGGAGTGAACAGACACGGTCATCAACAGTTGGTTCGTTGCCATGGGAGCTTTTCCCTTTTCTTGGGTATGTGGAAGGAGGAGTGATTGTGGGAAGTCCATGTCCTTCATCTACTTCATGTGAGGCTTTAATTCTTTTTCTGAAACCTAATGAGTAACTGGGAAGTCAAGGTAGGTGTTTCTCCTCTGTCCCAATCAATGTTTAATGGCTTCACTGAAATGACCGAGGCAGGCTCACCTTGAAGAGTCAGTGGTGTGTTGGGCCATTTCCAGCTCTCTGCTATGAAACTGGACCTGCCTTTTAAGGAATTGACTAAGTTCCCACTGAATTCAATAGCAAAACTGCTATTAAAACAGAAGAGCAGGCCACATGGTAAAAAATGTTGGATTTTACTTCATTATAATAATAGCAAAGCTAATGCTGTCTTTGCAGTGAACCCCTGGGAAAGTAGAGTATGAAAAAGGTAAAAAGAACAGTAAAAAATGCTATTAATTCAGAAGCAGATATGTTTATTTCAAGCAGATTATTCTTAGAAACACAGCATTATTTACAAGAATCTTTAAAAATTGTAGTGCTACAAAACTGAGATTCATCACTGAGGTAAAACATTTCATCATTATTGCTCAAATCAACTCCCCCAGCAGAATATGAATTACAGGATTTCAGCCAGCCTTTTCAAGAAACCTCTTTTAAAAATTTACATAGCTTATAACAGATTGCCAGAAATATTGCAAGCAGCCATTAATTTACTCCTAACCAATTAAAGCCTATGCTAACACATGCACTGATATGCACATACTTGCTCCTAATTTTTCTTCTGCAGTTAAGCATGAACAAAAAGACATGCCCTAGAACTAAAAAGAATTTGAAGGTATTTTCATGCCTTTTTTTTCAGACTCAAGGGCAAATGTGCCTTTGATAAATATAATTCTGGGTTTTTCTTCCACAGAAGTAACCCCTTTACAAATCACCACATTTTTTTTTCTGCTGTTGATTGGCAGGTAGATTTGCAAACAGCAGCATAACATCAGAAATAATGTTTCCTTTAGCTTTTAAGATTAAATTGTTAGGGGCTTTAGTTTAATTAATTTATTAAGGATTCTAGGTTGAAGAATGACATGGAACAACAGTATTTGAGCTTTTTCATATTACTGAATTAACAAGGAGATTTATAAAAATGGTAATGATCGTTAATATTATCATGGGAGCCCTGAGTATGCATCCCTTTATTTACTCTTTTTGTTAGTGGAGATAGTGCTACTTCAGTTAAATGCCATCATTTAATAGTAATCTACCTAACAAATATGTTAGTGCATTTATAAACTATGAGCAGACAAAGGCTGGGAATTTTTACAGACCTGCGAGAAAGAAAAGATTGCAAGGAGAAACACTTATTGCCCCAGCAGCATGCTCCCCTCATGTTTCTGAGGTGCATGTTATCTGAGCATCTCAAGGTGCATCCTGCTACCTTGGGGTGTTGGAGCTCTTTCTTCTGTTGTTTCCTAAAAATAGGAGAATGGGAAATGAGTTATGTGGCCATCAGTAAATATGCTCTCCTGGTGTCTCAAAGTGACGGTAGAGGCTCTTGTATGAAACCCACACTTGGTGGAGTAAAGAGGACTCCTAGCTAAACTCAGGCCTTCTGCCTTGCCTTTACAAATGAAAATATGGCTTGTACCCACCTATCACAAGAAAGTCTGTGTAATGAGTAGAGCAGAAGAATCTTACTCTCTTATTCACAGGGCATCTCAGGGCTGAGTTAACCCAAATGCATCCAGTCCACCTGTAGCCAACCTGCAGGAGCCTTGACTTGCCCTGCAGCTCATGCAATGAGTACATGTCCTCCATCCCTGGAGGACATGTTCAAGGCCAGGTTGGACAGAGTCTTGGGCGACATTGTCTAGTGTGAGGAGTCCCTGCCTATGGCAGGGGGGTTGGAACTAGATGAGCTTAAGGTCCTTTCCAACCCTAACTATTCTATGATTCAGTGATGTCTGAGTCAGTGCTGTTCATGCCAGAGCTGTGGGAGTGTGTGAAGCTGGCATAGCCATTGAAGGTTCATGCTTCGTACTCATTCTCATTGCCAAATGAAAGCCAATATGAAAACTGGTCTGCAAAGCTGTAGCCACCCTTGAGAGTTATCCGTCTGAGCTGCTGGCTGTGCTTCACAAGGCGAGAGCTGGAGCTAAGCATTTTCCAAATTATAATAAAACTCAAGTAAGACAGATGAGGTTTTTAATGTTGTGATCCATGCTAGGAACTTACCGTTGTGTTTCAGTTTGACCTGTAATATTGTGGTCCATGTAAAAAGGCTTAAAACACTGAATTTACAGTGGAAATACTACCTTGTGCACACTACTATACCTGGAGGTCTCATCACACTCATATAGCGATAAAGACCATCACAAGCCTTTCTCTGGGAAGGCATCATGATTATTTTCCCTTCTTTTGTGGCAAGGCTTGCCACCTTTCCACAAATATTAATGCTACAAATTTCAGTAAGAAAAAGAATACTAATTCCACTTTAATAGCGTCTTTGATGGTTGCTCTAGCTCTTCTAGTGGGTCCAAATAAAAGACTTCAGTTTAATATGTGTGTATTTTGAGCTGTGCCCTTTGCTGACCCTCCAATTTAATTTCCGTCCTTCAGATGAGATGAATGGAGCGTGAAGCAGGGCATATCTCAAAACACTGACACATGGGTTACAGGCAGAACTCACAGGCAAGAGAGGGAGCCAGTTTGTAGATTAAATCAAAACAGTTCTGAATAGATGGGAGGTCAGCAAGGGCTAGCTTTGACATTTGATAGGACCTTGTGATCAATCAACTCTTTCTTAGGTCTTCCAGGTTTCTTGATGACAATGCTTCTTCAAATAAATAAATAAATAAATAACTTAATCCAGATGGGGTGTGTCAAAAACTGACAGAACAGTTCTGGATTGTGTAAAATTATAGGGATTAATTATTATCAAAGATGATAATAGCAGGAGCTGTTTAAAGTAACCAGTTTATTTATTTGCAAGCATTTTATCTGCATGCAGCAGTAATCAGTTTTTGCATAGTGTGTATTATATCACTATGATTTTGGTAATAATCCAAAAACGTAGCAAATCTTGGTTTTTTTTTTATGGCACTTGGGAGTAATCAGAAGGAGTCCCTGATTAAAAGCCTACTGTTACATTGAAAGGAAGGCTGAGGTGATATTCTGGTCTCTGATGAAATTTGCCCCCTGCTATGTCAACCCTGCCAGCTTGATTTATCTGGAGGGAGTGTATGAGCTTCCCTGGGAAGCAAATGTTTGGCTTTATGCATGGACCAGATGTCATGAAATGAAGCAGTTTTACCCAAAATTCTCCATGGGAGGAAGCTCCCTACTGTCTGTGGTCTTCGCCACATAAACACACACCATCAGAAAAAGCTTGTTAGGGGAGTATTTGCAGCATTACTCCACACCAGACCTGAATTTTTGAGAATTTTCCTACAAGGAGAAGACATTGGAAAATCCTCCATTTCAGTGTATTTGGAGAGGTTGTCATGACCAAATGAAGCTGTGCTTTCAGAGGGATCGTTTTGGTTGTATTTTTCCAACCCCAGGAAAATAAATCGTATGACTTCTTGCTCTCCTTCCTTGCTTCGTGTGAGAATTAGAAATATGGTGTCTATATAGGGGTTGGTTTGGAATCTCATTAGAGAATCTCCAATTGAGGAATTACTGTTTTCAGAAAACATATTAAATTTAAGAAAAACTGCTACAGTTTCTGTTTGGAGCATAAAAGAAGAATAGATGCAAAAGCCTCATTTGATAGCAAGCGACATTCTGTAATAAAATGGGGAAGAGCTGGTAAGGAAAGCAGGATTTGGAAGCTGGTTTAGAGAACAGTGAATTTCCCCAATGCACCACAAACTTCCGTGAGTGGTCTTTGCCTGTAGCTCATGGTTCATAGGCTAGGGCTAACATTTCCTTACCTTGGGGATAAACTCCTTTCATCTACAATATAAAGACAGTAGGCACTGCAGTGATGGAGAACCATATAAGTAACTTGACAGGCAGATTAATGGGCTTGTGTTTCAATGTTCTGCTAAATAAGACTCCTTGGGCATCCCTGGACACACTTTCAGGAGAAATGAAAATGTCAGAATGTCCTGTTGCTGATGGAGGAATTCACCACAGCTGCAATCTCGGAGACACTGGCTGAACAGTTAGCGCCCTGTGAGGGCTGGGCCCATGAGCCAGGTAGTAGCCATCAAAAGATGCTAACTTTCACAGAACTCCATTGATAATAAGAAAGTAGCAGAGGGGGATCTGCTAAAGATATTTGGAGAAATGGAGATAGAAAGTCCTGGCTTCTCCTCTCACTCAGTCTCTTTTTGACTAGTCTGCAAACCTCTGGGCAGCTCTAGTTCTCTGTAGTTTTGAAACTCAGGTTAAGAGCCTCTTGGAAATAAGGTCCATCTGCATGCCTGCCAGTGCATTCTATGCTCGACAGCAGCTGACCTTGAAAAGGTCTTGAGTTCAACATTAGGGTGCTGCATATAGGACCATAAATTATTAACATTAGGTGAATCTACTTTTTATAGTTGAAGAGTTAGTTTAAATGATGCTGTAAATAACTTATAAATATTTCAGTCCTCTCTTCTTTATGCCTTTTTTTTTTTTTTTTTTTGGGAGTCCCTCAACCTACCTCATCCTGGTCATGTGCTGTTGGAGTCCTCCAGTGCTTACCCATCTTTTCCTCTGTGGTAGCCCATCTCATTCCTGTTTTCATCAGCTGTTTCAGCATAAAGATTTGTATATGGCTGTTTTCTCATCAGAAGACCCCGAATCAACACTAAATGTGTGACTGGGAAAAAGAAGACACCCAAATGCTAATGCTAAATATGTATTCCCTGCAAAGAATACAGATTTGATTATTATGAAGAACTCAAAGCAAATGCTGTTCATTTTGTAATAGACTCATACAGCAAATACTTCTTGCGATCTCTGACTCTGAGAACATTTGTGAGAGTCTTAAAATCATTGTGAGCAGCAAAAGACTATTTTAAGCTAGCATGACTATCCTGGCAGAAGGACACAACAGCACCCTGGCTAGGCAGAAGAGTCCCAGAGCAGCCAGCTCTGGTCTGAAGCTCAACTACTGCTTCAGCTGAGGCTCTGAAACAGCTTAGAAAGAATTCGGTTAAATATAACGTGCAACTGCATTTTATTACTTCATTTCACTTTATAGGAACTCTGCTCTCGGTTTTATAATTGAGAACTTAACCATTTGCTACACCGAAACAAAGGGCTGTGTTCCTTTCCAAGCTGGTGATGGTGTGCAGAGCTAAATCTGACATCTCACATGGCTCTACTCCCCAGAGGGTATTCAAGGAAAGCAATGAGCAGCACTGAAGGCAGATCCTTAAGGAGCCTCTGCTGAAGGGCAGATCTGGTTGGAATGCAGGGAAACGGGTATTGTTTCCTGCAAAGCTGAAAGAATTAGCTTTGGGCTGGTAGAGGTCAAGTGCCAAGACCTGAGGATAGCTTTCGCTAGGAAGTAGTGGTATTGTCTCCCTGGAGAAGTGAGAATGTGCAAAGACATGCCTCTGCAATGGGTAGCCCCCTTGTGTCACATGTTCCTGGATAGCCTGCAGAAAAACTTTGATGTTTTGCAGGTCTTAGTCTTTATAGTTGGACGCCTGGGGTGTTTAACACATTGCCTCCCAGCTTTTGCTATCCTCAGGTTTCAGACTATGAATTCCAGCATTAAAAGCAAGCAGTGTGAGCAACCTATAGGCTCCTCAAATGCCCCCTTCTTCCACAAAGTCCTCAGTACATCTCATCTTCAGAGACTACTACTGTTTCCATTCTTATGAATCTGTAAAAAGCAAGTTATTCTGAAGCTATTACATATTTTGTTCTTATTCCAAGTGCTGGCTTTGATAGCAAAAGGTCAGCAACCAGAAAGTGTTTTGAATTCCTTCCAGTGCATGGAGGAGCAAATGCAGACCTGATGTAATGAAATACTGCATGTGATGCCTGCATCGAGTGCAAGCAATGAGGAAGAAGGCTTGCCAAGACCTTTAGGACACCATTTCCCTCACCCCTCCTCCACCCCCAGTAAATCTGTGCCTCGTGCAAGATTCATCGCTTGCCTGCCTCATTGTAAGGAGCTGTAAAATATGCAACCCACTCTTCAGATATAGCCTAATGTTAACAGATGCAGAAAGACATGTGGCAGAAGAAAAAGAAACCATTTGGTAGCGTTGATCTTTATTGCTACGGTTTAGCAGAATACGTCTGAAGGAAGCAAGAATGGCCCTTTTGAATAATTTTTTGCATTTATTATACAGCCTGTGGGAGAAAGGAATGCTTGAGGCAAGCTTGCTGCACAATTTCTTGTAACAGTGCTTGCTCTGTCTGTATGAGCTGAAGAGCTCGCTCATGTAGGAGAGCCCAATGTGATTACATCCATTTCTTTCCTCTTTGAGATTTATCCTTCTGAAAGTGTCTTTTGACTTGATCAACTGCTCTGAGATAAACCAATTTGTCACCAAAATGTTTGATCATCCGCTGTAAGAAAGGACAACTGCGGCACAGGGTGCCTATTCAGGTAGCAGAATCAGTATTTATGAATTTGATTTAACCCTAGAGGTACTGAATTTTGTTTTTTCTTTGCACTAAGGAAACACTTAAAACATATATAACACAGAGCCCTGGCTTTCCAGACATGTGTTAGAATCTAATTTTTTCGTGACTGCACAATCATGAAAATTAAAAGGTAATTGAAATACTTTAAGAGGAATTAAAAAATAGGATTGATGCATTATTAGTCACACTGTAATTTATTTGGGGAGTATTTGCCCTGTTTTTTTGTTTTAAATAATCTTGCTTTCTCCAAATTCAAGTATTTTCCAGGCTCTACAGAGCACTATCTTCACAGAAAAGCAAACGCCATTGCAAGCTGCCATGTTTTTCATGCTTCATTATTGTACATTTTCTAGTATGTAATGAACTATCCCCATGAAAATTTGTGTGAATTGTCTTGTAATTGCCTAGATATGAAGAAAAATGTGGTTACAGTAAAATAGCATTAACGGTAAAAATAGGAAAATTACACTTAATCCGTGTGAAGAGAAATACTCCATCTCATCACAGAAAGAAGCAAGGGGGCTGGAAGAGAGCTAGTGGAAACGGAGCTCAGTGTACCTTTAGGATGTGGCCCAATGGAAAAAGGATATAGCAAAGGCATTATCACAGGGGCAGGTCTCCTGCCTCAGTGGCCATGGGGAACCTTCTAGAGATGCCACCTTCATCCTTCAGGCCTGTGCATAAGAAAGATACTAATTAGTTAAATAAAATCTGAGAAGCTCACAGTCATTGTGGGGAGCTGGATGGGTTAACTTGTGAAACATGTATAGCAGGGCAAAAAAAGTGGGGGAGGAATTAATGAGAGGGAATCCTAGAAGTGCAGCTAGAAAAAATAAGGGTGATTTCAAGAAAGATGCATAAAATACAAATGTAAATATAAATGTGAAGAAAAATGTGCAGTTCCAGAGGGAGGTGATCCTCATGCTGTAGGATTTTGCAAATCAATTTGGAGAAAACTTCAGAGGCTGTCACTAAGGAACAAATCATTTGCCTAACAGTGAGCAGGACTGAGTGATCTAATAAAGCTTTTTCCTTTCCTTCTGTCTTGGAGTAGGAAATTAATGCTGTATGTGGTGCCAAACTATGTATGTTAAATGTGTCTCTGTCAGCATTGGATAGTTAATTTTGTATGTTGATGATAGCATAATCCGTACCACACTGTACCAAATGAAAGGCAGTCAATTAACCTGGGAGCAGGGAATGGTTATTTCATGCTTGCCTTGGGGTAAGAACTAATGGCAAATGTTGTAGAAACAGCATGTTAGATACCATCTTGTCTTTTATTTAAGTGTACTGATTTATCTCCTACGGGAGGTGGTCGAGTCCCTATCAGCTCTTGAGTCATTTAAAACTCGACTGAACAAAGCTCTCATGAATAGGCTCTTGGGAGCAATCATGAACTGCTTGGGGATGGACAAGATTAAAGACGAGGTTTTTATCCAACTATAGTTCTTTGGATATAGAGTATTAATCACTTGGGTGAGAGCAGGGCAC
Source organism: Neopsephotus bourkii (assembly GCF_033783945.1). Taxonomy (NCBI): domain Eukaryota; kingdom Metazoa; phylum Chordata; class Aves; order Psittaciformes; family Psittacidae; genus Neopsephotus; species Neopsephotus bourkii. The sequence continues at coordinate 2,415,650 of NW_026901177.1, forward strand.
TGAATTGAGGAGATGCTGGTGTCCCTGGCTAGGATCTTGATCAATTTCCATGCACAGCAGTGAGGAAATTGCCACCATGCTCCCTGTTACAAAGCATTTAAAATCAAAATCCAGATCAATATTCTTGAGGTATGCAGACACACTTGGGCTGTGGAGCCATTGGCTTGCTTGTTGTGACCTGACAGCCACGTTCCTTGGTGCTTCTTCCACCCTTGCTCAGTCACAGCACAAAGCAGCATTTGGAGAAGAGCTGCAGAGAAAGTGCATGTTCGTCATATGTCTCCAGGCCATGATGCTTTCTAGCCATAAACACATGTGGCTGTCAGTGTGACAAGATAAATACTTTATTGGTGGGTTTTCAAGAAAAATATGGGCAAAAACTTCCTTATTCTACGCATCAGAGAAACTTCTTTGAATTTTAAGCTAAACAGATTTGGCCTTAAATCGTAATTCATCAGTTGTTGGCATCCTTCAATTTAAATCTTTTCCTCAACAAGGAAATAAATCTTTTTAAATGCATATTAAAATCAGTATTGATTATCCCAAGCAGGAGTGCTGCATACAGAGTTGTATATCCTTTTTTTTTTTAAAGATTCTAAGATAAAATATTGCAGCAAAACTGCGGTATAAAAAGATTACTACGGTTTAATCATGTAGTAAATTACTAGGATTTTTGTATGAGGGATTTATAAGGCACCATTTTTTTAGATTGAAAGAGAACATTCCTCATTTAGCCCTGATTACTCATCTACAGATGGGGTTAATGTCATACATCTCTTTGGGGATGTATCTTCTTAACTAATGATGTCCTTATTGTGTGCTGTATGGATGTGTCGCCAAGACACTTTTAAATATATACTTGATGGCACATGGAGGCATCAGCAAATCATGTATTGAATTAACAGGTAATTCAGTCCAACTTGGTGTTAATTTTATTGCAAAATAACAAGCTGCATAAAAGGCATTTAAGTGCAATTTAAAAAACTGCTGTAAGAGATATAATCTCTTTAATCAGAAACAGATTTTGTTCAATTACCTTTAGTCTCCTCTATAAAAACAGCAAGGCCAGATCCACTGTATGTCCCAGGAGCTGATGCTGCAGAATGTCTGTGCAGCTGGGTGCAGTGGTTGGACTGGGCTGCCATTGAGACAAGCTTGTTGTGCCCTATCACCAAGTGGGATGGAGACAGGTTTGGGAGAGCAGCTATTCCTCTGCTCCCCTGTCCACACTGATGTCCCTGGGCTAATGACCTGTTCCTGATACTTCACCTTTGCTTTGGCTTTATGGATTGACTTTGGGGAGATGTGGGGTGATACGTGTGAAAATGCTCCTTGGCACTCAAGGTGAGGAAGGCTAGCTCTGCGTTGAGTAGAGGTGAGCAATACAATCTCCTCAGGTGGTACCTTCCTGGCTGGGGCTGTTTCCTTACAGGAGTGAGGATATCATTAAGCTTCAGTGTTTCAGTCTCTGGTGTATCTCATGCTTTGCTGTAGGGCCAGGGCTCATGTGACTTCCCTGCTGCTTCTTGAGAATCTGCAGTCAGAGAGGTCAAAACGAGTCACTTTGCAAGAACCTGCACCAGTGCTGAACAAATTATAACACACCAAAACAAATTCCTCTCTCCTTTCTTCTTTGCAATCTTTAAGCTCATTAGATGTACAAAACTATTTGCTTATCCACTACCAAATGCCTCTCCATTTTATTAATAACTGCTTGGTTTGCTGAGAAGTATGCACTGTTTTAGTTAATTTTGAGGCTGCCTGGTTTGTTTCTGCTCTGGCTGCTGCCAGCAAAAGGTTTCTCAGCTTCTGCTGGTCTCCTGCACTGCTGCCATGTATTCTAAGCTTAGCAGGATTATAGATTTCAAGATACTCCAGTTAAATGCAGAATTTAAAAACCTGTTTTTTCTTCCCATAAGTGAAGAGCTTCCTTCTTTGTGAATGTGAACTGAGGGGGCTCATGGCAGGTTAATTTGAAATGGTCAAAAATTAAAATTCATTCCTAGGAAAAAAAATGTATTCTTGGAAATGCTCTGTGCTGTGTACTCCTTCTTTGGAATGACTTTCAGACCATCGTGTCACAAACTAACAGTCAGCGGATGGGAAATTCATAGCTCATCAGTCCCTTTCATTCATTCCACTACTTCTCTATACATGGCCAGGGCTAATCTTGATCTTTTTCAAGAGGAATGCGAAATCCCTGTCTAAGAAATGGTTACACAGTACTTCGATACAAGCCTACAGCTGGACTGTACGTGCAACAGATTTGAACGCATGGGCCTCAGCCTGCTAAAAATTCATCTGTGGTCAATCTTATTGCAGTCAATTTGTTCAGAAGTGAATTAACGATAAATGGCATCCCTTGCCCTAGAAATCTGTTTCACCAGGGAATATGGACAACCATGTTAGCTGAAACCCAGGTAGGGAGGTCCAAGTGAGGCTATCACACTCTGTGGGACGTTAAGTGACACAGATGTGATTAATTTGAGCAGAAACAACAAGAAAAGAGTTTCCTGAGCAGTCAGGACTTCAGAAGTCCTCCAAAAACTAATCTGTGTCCAAATCACATTTCTTTTCATATCAGCAGCTTACCTTAGAGGCAGGCATCAAAGCAGCAACACTAGTCCATAAATCTGCTCTTCCTGACCACTGCACTGCAATGAGCTACATTCTGCCTTTGTATCCCACTTTATGCTGTATTCCCTAAGGGGTGTGGCACCAAAATCCCAGCCAAAGAAAGGAAAAGCAAAAATGACTTTATAATAACTATGCTCTTTCCCGATTCTGTCTTATGGGAAGGCCAAAGTGACACATGGTATGTGTTAGTGAAGTCTTTGCAGATGCTTTAACTCAGAAGCCTTCCCAATGCTGCTGTTAAGTTACACAGACCTTCATGCAGACAGCCTATGGCTTTCTTCTGTCCTTGCACCACCCCGCAGCCCATAGCTAAGTGGAATAGCCTAGGACCACCAGTGCTGGCTCTGCTGCCCCACTGCAGGGATGCTGTCACCGTGTCCTTCAGGTGTCCTGCAGAGCTCACCTCTGCTACCAGAGCAGCCAGGCAGAACACAAGTGGAGCAAGAATGAGCTTTACTGTCTCTCTCCAGTAGAAAATCTTTATTATGAATAGAGCTCTGCACAATAGATAAGGTTTCTCAGATGAAAAACTGCTTCCCGTTTCTGGCAGGGTCTAAAATTTCTTCTGATGGTGATGGCGCCTTGAACAATGACAACCTTCATTCATCTCTTCTGGCCAGGAGAGAGCTGAGAGTTCATGTTTTAAGCTCTTTCGCTGTGCTGAAGGCATATAAAAGCCTCTCATCGTTGTTCAGACACAGTCCTCTATTAGGAGTTATTTAAGCTGGAACTGCTTTCCCTACTTCAAACCTCTTTGTATGAAATCCTTCCAACACCACGTGTGGCATTGGCCAGCAGCTTATCTGGCATGCACTGTGCTGGACATACCAGTATGGATAGTTAATTAACCTGATCTATCAGTCAGTTCCTTTCCAGGGTAGTATTGATGATTTAAAAGCTTAAATGTCATATCTTCTTGCTACCTTTGTGTCATTGTCATATGTTAAAAAAAATAAATAAATGAGAGTTGAGGGCACTTTTGATCACTGCAATTTTTCTTCATATGTTTCATTTACTGGGCCATTTGTATCAGCCAAGTTGTCTTTATTTGCTAAGCTCTGTCAGGAGTCAAGGTTTGCCCTTCTGGCAAAAACTCCTTTGGTCATGAAAATAATGAACTTTTCCTGCAAAGAGGCTATTTGTTTTATACCGGATGTAATACAAGAAGTATAGTCTTGCAATTAAGGCGATTTTGAACAAAGTTCACTTCATGCCTGGCTTGCCCCAGCCTTCTTGTGTGACCTTGGATATACCCCCCAACTCTTGACCATTCTCCTCTCCAATAATCAGGCTCTGCAAAGGTATTGCCAGATTAAAGGTCAGGCTTTCAAAACTGATGAGTGGTTTTGTTTCTCTTACTGAATCTACAGAGGTTGGGTACTCCAGCACCTCTGAAAATTAAGCCCTGTGGAAGAAATTTGATGTGAAGGGAGGCATCCAGCAATGCAGGCACCTAGAATCAATAGTTGCTTTCAAAAATCTTGGCCTGTACCCATGAATGCTTGTAAAGTACTTTAACATCCAAATGTTGGAGAAGTGAGAATGATTTAAATGTTTGGAAGTTATTCCAAGGACTGGAAGTTTGCAGGATTGTGTCACAATAAGAAAAAAAAAAAACAACAAAAACACCAACCCAGGCATAATGAGGAAATTCTCAGAAGTTAAAGAAGACATTTTTCCAAAATTGCTGCTGATTGGCTTTAGTTTGGTCTGCTCCTCTTCTTTCAAGGCTGACATAAATCTTCTGAGCAAAGCAGCTTTCCTGGGAGCTGAGCAGATGTCTGCTGAATCACTGAATTTAACTCTTTCTTAGAAGCCTGCCAGGCAGCACACATCCCCGACCTTGCAGGGTGTAAGTCTGGGGACAATGAGTATCCATGAGTATCTGGCCTGTAATATGTCCATCTGCTTGCTTGCTTGCCTGCTTATTGTCTCTTCTGCACACATAGGTCCGGGCTGTGCAGGAAAACTCATCCCGCCCTCCCAAGTTTGCTTCCCACAGATGCTTTCCCCAACCATGCTTGGAGCAGAAGGTCCCTTCTCCAGCCCACCACCACACGCAGCTCAATGAGGGTGGCTGCCTCCCTGTGGGTGAATAGTGGTTGTGGGTCAAAACCATAAGGAAGAGGACTCAGAGGAGAATCTCAGCCTTCACCAATAATAACCCCACTGTTTAGGGGACACGTGAGAGGTGGGACCCCTTCTGAAGAGTTTCATACTTGAAAGGTGAGACAAGTCTCCTGAAAAGCTTATTATCTCAAGCAGACAAATCCTTCAGCTGGTTGGGCTCTTTTTTGTATACCTCAGACAAAGAGCCAGCACAATCAAAGAGCTGTAAGATCTTTTTTTTACTTTTTTTTTTTTTTCCTGCCTCTGTGTCATTTGCTTTCATTTCTGCTGCCCACAGAAAACACCGCACCTCCCTGTCTTCTGCTGAATGTACATCAAATAGGAGGTGAGGCACTGGCAGCATTCACAGGAGAAGCCAGACCGTGGGGGGAAGGGCATCTTGCATGCTGCAATGTTTCAGTAATTTATTTTTCCTTGTTTGGGGGAAAAAGTAAAGTGGGTGACCCAGAGCAGACCAAAAAAATGCATGTGTGTTTCAGGAGCGTAAGGAGCCTGAGAAGTGTGCGATGAGTGCGGGTCAGCTGTTCGTGCTGCTAGCTAAAGGCATGCTGGTCTGTGGTAGGGCTGACGCTGAAGGGTCCCAGAGGGCTGGCAGGATCCTCCAGGCTAGGATGAGCTGCTGCAGGCTGTGTCCTCCTTGCAGGTACTGCAGGGATACTGCCCTTGTCCTCCCCTGGCAAGAGTCACCTCTTCCCCTTTAGGAAAAAGGCTTTTCCTGAGCTCCCTAACAGCTGAGTTTAGCATGACCTCAGGACTGCTTCAGGTTAATGTTTTCCGCTTTCTCCAAATGCCTCTATCTTTTCTTTAGTCTCACATATAAAGTGTAATTTGCCTATTCAAGCCAATACTGCTGCATGTTCCCTTCTGTCTATGTACCAGATACGATAATGGCAATAAGCATTACTTTGACCTGGAGGAAAGGATTGCTATCAACCTGGCTTATTGTGCAATTTATTCAGCATGAATTAATCTTGGAAACGTTATCAGCGAGACCATGGCCATTCTTTATTGTAACACTTGCTTTTTGAAGCCTTTGCTTGAGGAGCTATTTGTGATATTTGCCTAGTTTTCTTCAAGGTTCTATATTCTTAATTATCTTGCTTATAAACAGGCTTGGCTGACTATCTAGCAGTAGATACTAATTTTAAGGAAAATCAGCTGCACAGACAGGTAGAATGGCTGTCAGATACAAGATGACTGGATTATACTTGTTTTGTTCATGGGTCTGACAAGAAAATCATCAGCTATTTAATGCCTGGGACTATCACAGCAGGAGTCCTGGGGTTTGGGAAAAGCCAACACCACAAATGACTTTCTGCCCCAGTTTGTTGGACTGGGAAAGAGCCTTGAAAACCTTTGTTTCTGAAACCAAACCTTTATACGTGTGGATATCATCCAAGCATTGCTCTGGTTCTTACACTGGAAGGTGAACTGAGAGCACATTTTGGCTCAGATGCTGTCACGTGTTTTTATTTCTTGCATTGAAATACGTCTTTTTCATTTCTCTCCAGATCACTCGGCCCTTCTGGCAGCTTGAATTCTGCCTCCCGTAGTGTTTGGGTCATGAAAATATTTTGGTTTTTTTCTGGTTTTTACTTTTTTTTGCTGAATGCCTTTCAAAGACCACCCTGCGAGGGATCTTGCTGGTGATGCTCACATGAGCAGTACTTGAATGGTTTCTCAGCCCACCCTGATCCTGCCCTCCTTACTTGGTGCCACTGCTGACTGCCTGAAATTGAATATGTGTATTTTCCCCACTCAGCGCTTGCTTTTTGTTAGGTTTGTGTTTCTACCAAGCATAACCTAATGCTCCTGGTCCTGCTTGGTCTCACCTGATGAAGGGCTGATAGACATATGTGGGTGTGAGTGCACTGTCCCATGCAGCAACGCTGTGTCATGAGGAGCTGACAAATCTGTTATCCGCTATAGTGCTGCCTGTGACAGGAGCATGCTGGCACGTGACAGAGATTGTGGCAGCACAGCCCATCTACACAATTTTAGGGGTTTTGTAATCCACAGATAGTAAAGGGAGTGGCTTTATTTTTAAGATCTGTTACTATAGGGGTAGGCAGATGGTTTATGGAATGATAGTGAGTCACCAGACTGTCTCTAGAAATGCTTATGTGTCATGTCTGTGTGAGACAGGTCATCTGCAAAGATGCAGATGTGATTTTCCATTTAAAACATACAGCAGCAGCCTGATTTATATGGAATACGCAGCAATGGCTGCCGAGCTTGATGCTGTGCCCCTCATCTAAGAATAGTCTTACTGTCTTGAACGCTTGCCAGTTTCTGATAGCTCGGCAAGCAGAGGGAAGAAACAGCCATTATGTAATGGCTTCTCTTGGCCAAGAAAAAATTCCATTTATTGATCTCCTGTCTGAAAACCTCTGTAACTCTGTGTAATTGATGACCAGCTGTTAAGAAAAGCTGTTTGGAGGAAGAACATTTATAATTAAAGAACAGACACTTCAAATTCAACTTGCCCTCCATTTTCTCATTGCACTTTATCCTGTCTCAGGGAACAACCATCTTGCCTGGGCCTTTAAGTTTTTTGTTTCAAACCAATATATGCCTTTCCCTGAGAGAAATGTTGTGTTCTCCAGTTTCACTCCCTGTGCTATGGAGGCGAACTATTCATGGAGCTGTGTGAGAACAAGAGATTAAGGAAATATCAAGACCAACAGATGGGAGCAGGCAGTGGATGACGTGTAGGCAGGGCTGATGTTACAGCAAGTCTTATTTTGTTAGCAGAAATATGTTGCAATTAGCAGAGTTTGGTGACAGAGGTTGGCTTTGAGCATGGAATAGTGTTCTTTCTACCTGATGAGGGGCCTGCCTGTGTCTAAAAATGTCATAAAACTAGATGTCCTGGTACCCCTGAACGTTTAGATGTTGATCCTCTTTTTTGTAGATCTGCCCATCTCCTCTGGGATTTAGAGGTGGAAATATTTCTGGGTTTCTCTGCTGAAAGCTTGACTGTACCTGTTTGTTTAAGAGAAACCCGAAATAAAGGTCACTCAGCTTGAGAGTACAGCACAGCTCTCCCGGACCAGTGGTTATCCACAAGTTAAGCTATAGCCTGCCTCTCTCCCCCCCTCACAGACACTCTGAATAAGGACTACAACAGAAATAGAGAATTTAGCTCAATAATTGTATTATGCATTTAAATGTAAATTGCTGGGGAATTGATGATTGCTTTGTTTGAATTGTAATTATTTGAGTATGCATGCTTTTTTTCTTAGAGTACATTTTAAGTAGTGTTATGTCATTTTGCATCCATCCAACCACCAGTGTGCACATGTCCTTAAGCTTTCAGCTGTAAATCCTTGAGCTGTCACATTCCTATTAGAGAGCCCATTTCTTTGACCTCTCCGGCAACTGTAGATTGGCACTATTTTCTCCCTCCCCATCTTTGTTTTTTGGAAGACTTCTCATTTTAATTCAGGCCTAAAACACAGCTTGGGTCCTCTACCACTCTGTGAGCATCAGTGGCAGTGGTCCTGCTCCTTGCCTCTCCCCTTGCTGCCTGCAAATCAGATCCCCACCTCAGCAGTTGGGGAGAGCATTTGCATAGGCTACTGAGCACAAAGGTTCATCACCAGCCCTGGCAGTGTGAACGGCACTGCTTGGAGCCAAGCATGTGAAAAATTAACTCTGTGCTCGTCGGCTGCAGCCAAGCACAGCTGAGGGTACAGAGTCTATCTTGCAGATGGACTTGGCAGCCCCTCCATCCTTGAGCTGTTCACTGCATCAGTTCAGGATTTGAATGCTGGGGCTGAGCAGTTAACATGCAGGTGGTCTGATTCCATTGATTGTGCAGGGCTCTGGGAAATGAAACTGAGCAGACTGTATTTTTTTCCCATGGTAGTGAGGAGGAGGAGGGAAAAACAGATGTGCACAGATATTTTCACAGCAAATACCTGTTTTCAGCCACCGATGTTCCTAACTTCTTAGTGGGGTACTGAGCACCAGCAAGAATGAAAGAGAGTGAAAGGCTGGCCTGTCACCCCATTCTCTGTCTTGGCCCAGAAAATGATTCTTTTTTTACCTTCTAAAGAGCCAGTAAAGTGAGGGAAGCCAGAAGTCTTTACCCTTCCCATCAAGTTTAAAAGCCACCAGTGAGAAAAGTCTGGATTTCAGCTCTGTTTGCAAGAGTGGAGAGCAGTAAATACCATTATTCACAGTCTTTCTGAGGTGCAGCCAACTTTCAGGAATGCCGTGTCTTGGTCCAAATAAAACCTGTATGGTTCTCATTGGCCTAGCCTTGTTTCTTGAGACTGTTTCACTGATTGATACAGGAGATATAAACAAAAATTGAAATAACACATGCCTAAAAATATAGACAAAACACTTGCACCACAGAGAGGAGATTGCAAAATCAGCAGCTTGCAGGGCTCAAACGCAGCCATTCACTTCCCAAAGCCAAGCTGTTAAGAAAACAAATAAACAAAACTGACTGTGATAAGCCCATGACCTTAATTGTGTGGATATATGCCTATGAAAACCAGTCAAGCTTTTCCTTCCCAGCCCCCACACCAATTCTTTTGGCCTCAGTGTCATAAAAAGCTTGGGAGCCCCGCTTTTTCTCCGCCTCTATCTCCCGCATACCCATGCCACCAGCCAGAGGTCCAATCTGTCATTTTTTCTCTGAACAGGACGTCCACAGGTTCAGGACCCCCAGTCCTGGGGGCTTGTCCCAGTTCTTACCCAACTTCAAGCACAGATGTCTAGAGCAGCAGTCACTCACCTCCTGACCTGGATAGACCAGCTGGTGATGACTGCATATTGCTGATGATGAATTTTCCCTCACTAGCACATATAACCTTCATGGATGTGGAATGGCTTCTGGGGAGTTGGAGAGGCTGACATAGTTTGCTGAGCCACAAAGGTGTAATTATAAAGTCATATTTAATTACTCCTGAAGGGGAACTTTTAAATGAAGAACACTTGTTAGTGCAATATATTTTTTCTTCTGTAGTTTTGAACTGATCTTTAATAGTGCCAGCAAAGGCTCGGCATAACCTTGGAGTGTGTTTCATTATCATGCAGATGGAAACTGCTGTCTTATGACTGCAGTTTTAAAATACAGTACATTTTTATAATTCCTAAGTAGGCAATCAAGTGGACATAACATATGAAATAGTGTTCATTCCTGGCACCAAACTCTGCACTTTGCTTGCCCATGCTGCTCAGTGGATATTAAGGCCTGGGTGCAGCTGAAGGCTGGGTTTAAATAATAGGGTGATCTTGTAGTCCTCTACTCTGACAATAGTAAATTGTAAATGTAAAAATGTACATGTTTATGAATTTGGTGATTTTAATTCTCAAGTCATCCAAGTACCGGGGCGGCTTCTCTTCCTTCTTTCCCTGCATGAAGGTGGTTGAGCGTGGGCAGCAAGTGGCTGCTGGCTGGAGAAAATGTGACCTATGAGATGGTCCTCACGATGTATTAGGTGCTGGGATCTTCAAATGCTGCCTGGTGTTGTCAGCACTGACCTGAGGGTACCAAAGTCTTCTACTGCTTTCCTCCCCTCAGGCAGCTTTCCAAACCTACAAACTGATTCCCCTAGCTAATTAACAGATGGCAAAAGCAAAATGAATCAAGTCAGAGCAATCCCAGACACAGCTACAGGCTGGACAAAGAAAAGATTCAGAGCAGCCCTGCAGAGAAGGACTTGGGGGTGCTGGTCAATGAGAAAATGAACATGAGCCGGCAGTGTGTGCTCACAGCCCAGAAAGCCAACCGTATCCTGGGCTGCATCAAAAGGACTGTGACCAGCAGGTCAAAAGAGGTGATCCTGTCCCTCTACTCTGCTCTCGTGAGACCTCACTTGGAGTATTGTGTGCAGTTCTGGTGTCCTCAACATAAAAAGGACATGGAACTGTTGGAACAAGTCCAGAGGAGGGCCACGAGAATGATCAGGGGACTGGAGCACCTGCCGTATGAAGACAGGCTGAGAAAGTTGGGGCTGTTCAGCCTGGAGAAGAGAAGGCTGCGTGGAGACCTCATAGTAGCCTTCCAGTATCTGAAGGGGGCCTATAGGGATGCTGGGAAGGGACTCTTCATTAGGGACTGTAGTGACAGGACAAGGGGTAATGGGTTAAAACTTAAACAGGGGAAGCTTAGACTGGATATAAGGAAGAAATTCTTTCCTGTTAGGGTGGTGAGGCACTGGAATGGGTTGTCCAGGGAGGTTGTGAATGTTCCATCCCTGGCAGTGTTCAAGGCCAGGTTGGCCGAGGCCTTGGGTGACATGGTTTAGTGTGAGGTGTCCCTGCCCATGGCAGGGGGGTTGGAACTAGATGACCTTAAGGTCCTTTCCAACCCTAGTTATTCTATGGTTTCCTGGTGGGGCTGTCAGTAGCTTGTTAGTTTGGTGACCAAAGAAGCTTTGCCCTGGTCCTACTGTTCCATCATTCCCAGGGGGACATCTTCCATCTTGGGCTTCATCTCATACTCGGGACAGAAGAGGATAAGTGTTTAGCCGGGAAGTCACACAGTATGCAGGAAGATCAATGTTTTCTTCCCTACACTAGAAAACTGTTGAAAAATGTAGCGTTTTCAAGAGTAGTAAAAGAGAATAAGTATTTCAGGGTGCTGTTAGAAACCAACAAATACTTGGAGGACAGAGATCTCCTTTTTGGTGATGAAAGAATTAATGTATTAAACCAGAGGCTTTCCGATACTGAGCTCATAAACATCTGCAAATATATTGAGGGATTTTTAAGACACATTTTTTCTTCCCATCTGTAGGACATACCTGACACAAATGACTGTGTTTCTGGGTATCTTGCAATTTTTAATGTGTTTATTCTTATGGGAAATAAGACATTTACCCATGACCTGCAGAGGGAACTTATTCACAGAAAGCATCAGCTCTTTAGAGAGGCTTATAGGGAGAAGATGCAATTTCTTACACACTGTTGGCACTCTTAAATAAGTCCATAGGGTTTCTAAAAGGTCAATGTGAGCATCCCATAATATGCATTTGCACTGACAGACCATTGTGCCTCCAAGAAAAGAGCCTAAGTGGGATGGAAACAAGACTCTCCAGGTGAGAAACCTCCAGTCCACATCATACCTGGCACTCTTTCGCCCTCCTCTTCCACCCCCCAAACATTTCCATGAGTTGCTGTTGGTGCTGCAGATGGATTAGGTTGCCCAGACCCAAAAGAAAGCTTCTCTGTGGCAGAAAACTGTCTCCATTTTTTAGTTTAACCTCAGATGTTTTCCCCTGGCAGGGGCTCAAATATGTGCCACAGGAATGATGATTTCACTGCTGTCTTTGGGGTCTCACAGGTTTTTCAGGTCTCTAAGCCCAGCCATGCTGCTTCCCTCAGGTTTCCTTTCTGTATTTCTCAATATCTTTGCCTGCTTTTTGGAGACCACCATCTACTGAAATCCATGTCCAGCCCAGGCAGCCCAGCATGTGTTGCCCGAGGTGCACCAGCCAAACGCGATGCTCAAAGCTGTGAGCAGCGACCAGCCTGGCCCTCCCAGAGAGTGAATAACAGAGAATAACAGGTGGCTTTACCAGGGATCGACCTCCTATTTTTCTGAGCTGCTCTTTGCATGGTAATTTTGTTTCTAGCTTTCTCCTACCTTCCTCGCAGCATTGCTGCCTGTGATAGAGCCCTGCCAAAAACCCTTGGGGACATGGGGCTCTGCCATGTGCTGTGGCTGGCCAGGGCAAATGGGCTGGCAGACGGTCTGAGACACTCTCTTTCCCTAACTGAAGGGGATTTAGAGTAGCTTGAGAGTATCTGCCAAAGGCACATTTAGCATAGGGAGCTGACTGCAACACTCACATTACTCACTGCAGGTTTATAAATAAAACCAGCCCAGGCACAGTTTCTCCTGACACCGAATGAAGGGATTCAAGGAAAGGTCCTGGTATACTGTCCCACTAAATTATTTGAAGCTTTACTCTCTAACAGTCCTCTCTTAACATACAGGTGACAGTGCCCATCATACCATGGTGGGTGGGTATAGCTTTTAGGGGAGTTTTAACATGTCCTTTCCTTAGGAAACAGGCCAGGATGAACTCCTTTGCCTTTCTTGGCTGCCCAGAGCAAGTAGATTTCCTGGCTTGTCTTCTGCCATCACTTGACTGCACTGAAATTAAAACTGGGTGTTTGCTCTTGAAGTTTGCTCCTGGACTGAGTTCAGGAGACATGGCCAAGATTCACTGCCCCACACTACATCTGTGTCTGACCATAGGCATGCCTCTGGGGGCAGAAACCTTTGGCTGTCCTAACTCATACCACAGAACACTCAGATACTGCTTCCTTAAATACCTACTAAGCAGAAAATAATGCTAATCAATGGATGCTCTTTCCTCTAAATAGCAAGCTGACACCATGGTATTGATGTGTTTGACGTGGCAGTGATCATCTAGCAGTGAAGGTCTGGGACCCAGTGGAGATGCTGCTGTTTGCAGCTGCATCAAGCAGGAACAGGGTCTGTGCTCTTACAAACATACAGATGTGCAAAAGTCAGCATTTGTCAGCAGCTGCTCACAGTCTTGACTCTGGAGTATCACAAGGTTTGGGCTTTTTCTGCTTAAATTTAAAGATCAAGGGCAATCAATAAAACCTAGAACCCAGGATTGCAGGTACCAGTTTTCAGTGGAGCTGCAGCTACAGTAAATTGAAGCCAACTGAAAGCAGTATTTCTTTTACAAATGTCCCCAGAGCAGCTGATGAAGCCCAAGGGGTCATGGGTTGTAAGCTGCTCTGGAGAAAGTGCTACATGGTCCCTACTGGGATCATGTCCTTCCCAGCCACCACAGCCAGAAGCACTTGTGGTGCTTTGTCCATCCCAAAACATCTAAAACACTGTGAGATAAATGAGAACATTTTAGGGGAAAAGGAGAGGAAATGTCATGCAACAAGAAAACCTGCTTGAATAGGGGTACGTCTTCTTCATGCCTAATGGAGAAAGACACCTAATGGTTTCCAGAGCTCAAGAGCTGGATAAAAACAGAGCACAGAGGTGGTGGAGTGACAATATCTGTTAATGAAAAAACAGATATATGGCTTGGGCTGTTGGGCACTTGGCCCAGCTCTTGGCCAGAGAAAAGCGGCTGAGCTGTGCTGGAATCAAGACCAAAAATATTCAGTTTTCTTCCTTGTCAAATGCCCTAAATTAAAAACAGAATAAAAAGCTTTTAAGGGATGTGCTCACTGACAGGTTAATGTAAGTGGCCGTGGGATCATTTTCTACAGATAGGTTTATATCAGGAAAGAAATTACAACTTATTTCATAGCAGGTATTTTACTGTTATTGCAGAGTTTCCTGCTGCACTTATCTATAAGGAGCGACTTTCTAAGTAAGCATCATGTGGAAGTCAGTGGGAAATCAGGTCACTGTGACCATCCAGCTGTGTGATGGGTGCCCCAACCCCTGCACCTCTGCCAGGCTGGGACAGGGCAAATGAAGGAAGGGTCAGCAGGGTTTCCCTTAGCTGCAGTGGTGAAACCAGCCTCTCTGCTCAAGGACACAGGTCAGAATTCCAAGTGACATCCCTGACCACCAGGGATGCCTTTGTTTGCATTCTCCATGCCTTCTGTCTTGTCCTGCTCTGCTGACACAGAGCCACAGCGTTGCCTTCATTCAGAGATGTATTTCATAAATCCACTGGTCGTCTTATATTTTGACGTAGAGTAAGTCCCCATAAAATGCAATTTGAATGAACAGAAGCTATGTATGAGATTTAGCTTCTGGATTAAAAGATCAGTTTTGACATTCAGGCTTGAAAATTTCACTGTTTTTTGCAGTGTCTTTAATTAGTAGGTTTAATTTTTTTTATTTTTGATTCTTTCGAAAGATTAATCTGAAAATGGAGTGAAGCAGATACTAGTCAACTGAATATTAAGCTTTAGAGCTTTGGGGGGTTTGGGGGAAAAACCAAACCAAACCAAACCAAAACCCAACTTAATGACAGCCCAAAATATTTTTTCTTCAAATTTTCAATTTTAACATCATGCAAAAATAACTTGGGTCAAGTTTCTGAATAATAATATTGTATCTTTTTGGCTGTGGATGCCCAAGTCATCAGCACAAACCACTTATGATCTGTGAGGCCATGATGAAGTAATTTGTGGTTAATCTGTGAAACCTATTCCTTTCATTGCACTTCCATTCAAAATGGGACTTTCACCATTTTGCCCAATTCCGTGCTGCCTTTTTTCATTGTAGTTAGCTTCATGGCCAAGTATGGATTGCTCTCAGAACCCCGTTTCAGGAATTCTAAGGTAGTGCCAATTTTAATATTTATGTCCCTGGATTTATAACAAAGGCGACACCACTCATAATATTGTTTATTATTACAATCTAAGAAATTTCAGCAGCACTGTGGACTTAGCTCAGTGCTTGTGAATCCCAGCGGAAGACCTTTCACTGAGTCCAGCAGGCTTTGTATCAAGTCATCTTTGCATCTGCAGATATACACCGGCTAAATACAGTCCAGAATAGAAAAAATCAGCTTCTTTGGAAGGGAAAGGTTAAGAGCGTACATCCTTTTATGCCTTACTGTGCATAATTTTTTAAAAGCCCATCATAAGTAATCTTCTTTAGTACAGATTTGACGATTTCTTTTCTGCCTGTAGAGCATTAAAAAAAAGAAAAAGGATTAGGGAAGAATATTAAGGGATATTTGTCTCAAGTGAGATAGGAGGAATAAAGAGTTTGGGTTTGTTAATACTTGGAGTTGTTTTCCAGTAGGTAAGTGCTGTAAGTGCAAAATCAAAGGATTTTAGATAAATGCACCAGAGGGAGCTCCCTTTGAGAGGAAGAGTGAAACCAGCAACCTGCCTTGGCATCTCCAGTAACTGCCTGTGTCACTGAAATTTCTACTGCTTGGCCTTCTTGTTCAGCTATATTTCACCCAGACTTGCATTTGAAATGCTCTGGCTTCTCTTTAAGAAGTACTAGCCCTTGTGAGCCTTCTTTTTGTATTTTTAATAAAAAAAAAAAAAATTGTTCTGACTGGTTTGTTGGCATCATTGTAAATTGTGAAGCCCTTCCCTCTATACACCTACTGCAATCTGGAATTTATTTCCATTAGTTTAATAGAAATAGTGGTGCAAATATGGATTTACAAGGAGACAAGTACGACAAAAGACAAACAAGGGTGGCTGCTGCCAGGAATGTCATTGAATTCAGACTGGGTCCTGGTAGCATTTGTGTTGCTTCTATGGTATTGTATTGTTAGAGAGCTTATTCCTTATGCCTGACTTGTATCTGATTTGTATCTGCCTTGCTGAAAGTTAACTCCATGCCTTTTTGTCCTGCAGTTTTGGTTATATTATCCTGTCCCCAGGTTTTTCTTTAGACCAAGCCTATTTATTCCATCTTCCACTGCTCCTCTCCTAGAAGACACCTCTCACCCTCTGTTTACATGCAGGCTAACATGCAGACCCACCCAGGATGCTAACTGCTGATGCAATTATTCATAGAATAGGAGGTTGGAAGGGACCTCTAGGGTGATCTGGTCCAACCTTTCTTGTCAAGAGTACGCTCTAGACAAGATGGCACAGCTCCCTGTCCTGCTGAATCTGAAGAGTATGAACATGGGGGAATCCACCACTTCCCTGGGGAGATTATTCCAATGGCTGATTGTTTTCTTTGTGAAAAATTTTCCTTTTGTGTCCAATTGGAATCTCCCCAGGAGTAACTTGTACCCATTACTCCTCATCTTCTCCATATGACTCCTTGTAAAAAAGACAGTCTCTATCTCCTTTGTAGCCAACCTCTAAATACTTTAACATGGTGAAAAGGTCTCCCCTAAGCCTTCTTTTCCCAAGGCTAAACAAACCCAGTTATTATTCTTGCTTTCAGCAACACCTTAACACTTCTGAATAGGATAATCAATATTCTCTGCTTGTCTGGGAGTGGTCATGGCTGGCTGTGCCACTCTGTAATGTCAGATGAATAGTTAAACATTGGTGTATTTTAATCTGGTGCAGTCCAAGGCTCCCAGCTCCCAGGAAATCCCAGCTCCTTGCTCACGTGTACATGCATTTTTCACAAGCCTAAGACTATGCTGTACAATCACAATTCAAGGCAGAGATTCCTTTGTTTCTTCTGTGTAACTTTAGACTAATGCTATCCATACTTGTTAGGTGTTAATCATTTTTATAGTCATCTCTGTGTGATTCCTTCTATAAAAATGTCAGATCTCTCTCCTATCTTGTTTACCATAGCTAATGCTTTAAGTTGGGTGTGTCCATGAGAGTTGTAGCTTCAATGAACAGAGATAAAGTCATAACATAGGCTTGGTTTTAGTAAACCATGATTTTCTTTGTTCTGCTGTAAATCCAGATTTTCAAATAATCTTTTTATCCAGTGTCTATAAATATCGTACAATGGTGAAGAAAAACAGGTGCTAGTTTCAGGGTTAAAGCTGTTGTATTAGGCATTACATATATATTGCCTGCTGCGTCTGCATCATCAATAAATGAAAGTCTCCTGAAGAAGAAGTTTCCAGGGAGGGTAAACGGCTGTGAACAAGTGACTGCAGAGTGTGCCTTGGAGATACGAAGTTAAGAGGAGAAGCTGAAAATATGATATGTCTCTTTCAGTTTGACCTCAGCCTCTAATAGCGTTTGGCAAGTCTGCCTGGCAGATAAATCGGTTCATATTAGAAAATGGGTTTGATTTATTATGAAATTGATTGCAGCCCTGTCTTGCACTGAAGACATTAGCGATAACAGCTTTGAGTGCCCCAGCTCTTAACTAATGGGCTTCCCTCAGACACTTCACTGCTGCCAGGTTTTTTTACCCACAGCTAGCAGCATCCAAACTGCACACCTCTGATGGTCCCTCCTCCTGGACACAAAATCCTTCCAGGGCAGGGGTGTGTCAGGGAATGCAGGTTGGGTGTTTTTGATGGGCTGGGGTTTTGGGAGCCTGCAACCGTATCCTGCTCTGTCACCTTCAGGCAGGACAGGCTGCGATGCTAGGGAGGCAGCTGGCATTTCCCAGAATATGTAGTCCTGCAGGAGCAGGGCCAGTGTGACCTTTGCAACCAACACCTTGAAATACTGAAGCATTGTATGTGTTTTAGTTATGACTGTTTTCTGAAAATGGACTGGTTACTGGAAATATGGAGAAGTATCCATCAGACATCTTTCTTTTCCTTTCTTTGGTGATATTGCAAAGACTTTAACCACAAAGAAAACCCATCACCATATGTAACAGGGAAGCTTCACTACTTTTTTGCAAAGTCACATATTCACCCAAACATATGCGCTCACAGTGACCACAATTTGCAGTGCACTTTGCCTCAAATCCCTCAACACAGTGGAGAATAGCCTTTCCATCTGGGACTGATTAAAATACAAATGAGCAAACCAAACGTAGCGGCCACTTAGGCCCTGTTTGGGGGTCTTCCTGTTTTGGGAAACTGATCCACTCTTTCCAGTAGAGATACAGATGTAATAAGTACAAAAAAAGAGCACACCCATCGTCAAAAGTCAGTCTCATGTTTGTTGTGTTCTCGTTGAATATTTATCTTGCCCCTATCCTAAAGAACAAAGGATTTTCCAGGTTAATTTGTTACAGTAGCAGTTAAGACTCTTTCAACAGTTGTGCTTAGAAATCACTGAATAGTCGATACTGAAACACTTAGCGGCTGGTTTAAGCAACATTTTTTCAATATTTTTTAAGGAAAAGGGTTTTCCATGATTGAAATGTGCCTTTAGATATTTTACAAATGAAAAATTTCAATATGAAAGAACCGTGCGGCTTGAAATTAAAGCTCATTGCAAGAGAGACTCTAATTGGACAAAACTGAAAATAAACTTTTCTAAATGACTGAAAACAAACTGATTTTATAGTGAAGGAAGGTTAAATTTTCATAAATGTTTTCCAACTGCAGCCTGCCAGTCAATCACACCCTGGCTCTCTTTTTGCATAAATTACTTTTCAGGTTGTGACAACACTTGCTACACCACCTCCGTGGTGGCCCGTGCTCCTGACAGTGACACAAGATTGTGTGACTATGCTTTTGCCATGTACTTCAGAGGAATTTTGATGCATGAAAAAGCTGTACAGTATTACTGCCTTGCAGTAAAGAACAACTGAAGAACACAAACTTTTGCAGAGAAAAATTGTTTCTACAGAAACACTCAAGCCAGCTTTGGGGATAAAGTTTTTCTCCTTCCTATCTTACCAAAAGCTAAGTCACATCTGGCAACAGCTGCCAAGAAGCCAAGAGACAGCAGTGTGTGTGTTATTGAAGCAAAATGTCATGCGGCTACGAGCCACAGTCATCTACTACACCACCCTAAATGTTCTCAAACCAACACCATTTATGTCCTCCTAGGATTGAGGTCTAGGGCTCACTAAGGCTGCCATGCCCTGGATGTGTTCACCAAAACACGTTCCTCTCCAGTCTGGATGTGGTTGAGCTAAAACCCCTTTAGTATCCATACCCTGCTCATTTAGCAAGCAGTCCTCAGAATCATCCACCACAGATGGACAAAATGAAGCTTTCCCATCACACCACCTTCAGTGGCACCAACCAGATAATGTACAGATATGAGTGAGACAGCTGGGAGCACCATGTATTTTCCAGTTTAATTTTTATAGGGTAGAACGTTGGCTGAGAAACAGTTGTGAATAATTGTCTAACGTCCCTTTTTCAGGCTTGTGCTTTTATCATTAACACCTTTGATTAGCAAAAACTTGAGAGTCTGAGATGTTCCTTTGATTTGAAAGGTTACAAATTTTGGAAGCAATGTCATAGAGTAAATCTTACAATGCAGCTGAGCTGTGAACTAATAACAAGACTATCCCAGTACTCTTCTCACCCAATACATCTCAGATTTGTGACAGCCTTCAAGAAAAGTAATGAATTATGCCACATGCACCATATGCAACCTATTGATCTCTCTGTGCATGCGTATGCTTCGTGTGATTGTGTATGTGTGCTAGAGCTCCTGTTCATGATAGCTTCTTCACAACTGTGTGCACAGATGAAAGTTTCTTATACCAGAGAATTTATAGCAGTGCAGTCAATGACTGCAGTCATTTTTCTTTCTTTCACTGCAGGGTTACTACTGCTGTTTAACTCCAGACATCCTAAAAAGTTGGACATTGCACTTCAAAGGAAGAGGATTCACCTACTTGTATTGCTCTGGTGCACAGAGGTAAGAATTATCTAACACTGAGCTGTTGCTTAGGTCCTGATCAAAGTACCCTGATGCATGCTTTGTGGACCCTGTTGTTTCTGTATAACTTAAAGTGAAAATGGAAAAAATGCTCATGCTTCACTTGACACTGTGCTTTGAGTGGTCCCCTACCCTTTTGGCATGGGAGTCAGTGTGGTCAGAAACAATGTCCTTGGTGCTCCACCTGACACAAAAAATCAGGATGTCTCTAAGTTGATTCATTCTTCCCAGGGCGGTGTGAAATGGCTTTCTGCTTACTAGTATCTCTTCCTAAGGCAATGTCTGCGTAGTACAAGCTTCTCTCAACCAATAGCAAAGCAAATATATAAAGAGCAAAAGGGCAACATATGTTTGAGAAACAAGATCTGAAGTGACCAGGAGACAATGGGAAATTGTATCAACCATCTTTAGCAATGAAACCCAAAGGTGGAATCTCTGAAATTTCATGGACCAGGTTTTCATTTTTCTCAGTCATTCTCATTCTAGCTGTTGAAGTTAGTGGATTTGGCAGTAGATCAACAGGGAAACAGAGGGTCAGTTCCCCCCCCTACACATACAGAATTAGAGATTGAAACCAAGATAGATGAGCTAGATTTAGACGAAAGGGAATTTCTCATTGAGAGTATTCACGTTAAAAGTATTATACAGTGTTAGGCTTATGTGAGCTCTCAGTGTAACGAAGGAAAATTGTATAAGCCTTGGCAGGAACATATCACTAGGATTTTGTTTTGATGAAAAAACCTGGAAAAATACACTTAGCTTTCCTACTTGTTGTAATTATCTAGCTGTATTGATCATGGTGTTAAGGTTATCTGATGGGTAGGGTGTGAGCAAGGATCAGGTTCAGTCCGTGAATTAAAATTGCAGAGTGTCAGCTCTAATTTACACACATACACTTTGAAAATTGTCCTCCTGCAACTGCAGAGCTCCCTGGGACCAATAGAGGTAGGCAGCATATGGAGCCTGTGCAGCAGGAATGGAGGCATCCGGCACTTGGCATTGCTGCTCTGTATTATGCAAATATCTGGGTTATGAAAGAAGGAAACAGGAGCAAAATAAATGGAGGGGGGCCTGGTCTTTTCTGCAGCACACATTAAAACCTTGGTGGCATTAATGAAATTTGCATACTCATGGAAAGGAGGACAGGATCCTCACTGATTTTAGTCTACAAGTGCAGACTTGAAGGCAAGAGATGGTGATTACTGTGGCTTGTGCACAATATTTTGCACTGCAGGGATGTCTGTGCAGTCTGCAGAGTAAAATATGCACTTCCATATTCTCCAATACCACAACCAGAGCCAAAGTACAAGAAGCAGCAGTTTCAGTGAACGGGTCTGTTCTTAACATGCCATTATTCTCTGGAGACAAGCCTGTCCCTTCTTCTGCTGTTAGATAGGGAGGAGACAGGAGATGGTATCCCACATGATTATGTTGTATATGTATGTGTATGTATGTGTTGTGCTGTGATGTGTGCATAGTACACTGCTGTACTGCATGGGCAAAATACAAAGAGGACCCAATCTGTTCCCTTCAGGCGGTTCATCCTCAGCCCCAGGCACTTGCTGGGAGAGCTGGGCTGCCCCTCAATTGAAGGATTTTCTGTAGAGTTTCCACTGAGGGCCTTGTGGTGAGATGTTTCTGAGAAGCCTCAGCCCTGAGCAAGCAAGGTTGCAGCAGTTTGGTCCCTACCAACCACAGTGCTTGCTCTCCATTCAACCTCGGGGCCATCAAGCTCCAGCTGATTGCCAGCCTCCTCTTCCTTGCTCTGGATGGCTGAAAAGCAGGGCAGGAGGAAGGGGAGAGGGGTACCTGAGGTACAGAATGTCTTACTAAAACTATGCCCCTTTTACCAGCTAATATATCATCCCATCCAGAAGGTGGCTGTGTTTCAAGGAAGAATGATGTTCCAGCAGGGTACATGTTTCATACCTACCTGCTCTGCAGGGGAGATGTGGAAGTCAATTAGCTGTGACCTGTTGAAAGGCTCTCAGAAAAGGCATTCACTAGGAGCAGTGAGAGGGCAGACCTGAAAACCCACCTCACTTCACTGCTGTTATTTGACTTTCACCATGAGTGCTGTGCAGTTGCCTGTCCATTCACAAGCATTTCTTTTTGTGCTTATTTGGGTATATCTTGGCATTTGAGAAGTGTCAATCTGCTAAAACTTCATTGGCAATAGCTAATCACAGTTAGTTTTATTTTCTGCTGAACGTATCACAAAATCATATGGCACAATAGCATAACTTACATTCTCTGGGCTAACACCATGGTCAGTTCTGCAGACCTCCATCACCTCCCCCAGAAAACAGAAGAGGACAACTCTGGTCCTTGCTTTAAGCTCTGAGGATCCTGTGCTCAGAGGGGCATCAAATGAACTAAAAAAACCCACCCTCACATGATTATTCATTCAAAACAACACAGCATGTGTTTTTATTCTCACCTCTGATATCTTGAGAAAACACTGCTTTCAAAAGTGAATAATTTTTTGCTGGGTCCTTGAAATTCTATGCCACTTACTTTGTATTTGAAATCTCTCTGTTATGGTTTAGAGATGGAAATTTCAATCTTTACAGGATGTGCAGAGTGGGTGTTATATTGTATTAATTCAGAGAACAGCCATACCCACCTGTCAAAATCAGAGGACCCTGTTGTCTTGTGTGTATATTCAGTACACTAAGCAAGAGCTGTAAACAGTATTGTCAAGATTTCCAGCATCCTTCCACAGCAAATCCTTTATGGCACAAATCTTTTCTGTCATAATTTACATTTCATAACTGTTTTCCCAAATCTTCAAAGTCAGAGGACCAAATCCTTCTTTCAGCAGTACTACTATGAAAGTTACTGATTCACAGAAATAACTTGAGTGTAGACTTGGCTTAACTTCTTGGCTTCTTGATGCTGATATAACATTTCATAGATCTTTTTTAGGTGTTTTCTATTGTCATGGCAACTGTAATCAAAAACCTTTTCGTGACTAGCCTTGTCAATTGCAATACAAGCTCCTGGCTGACTACAGCCTGAAGTTCTGCTCCAGCGATTTCACAAGCTCCTCTTGTTTGACCTTTCATCTCTTGTCTTTCCCCAGATCCCTTACTGCTCAAGATAGAAATATATCTTTTGTTTTGCAAGAAAGCTTTAAAAATCTTTCTAAGTGATAACTAACAGACAGATCTTGCAGCTGACTTCAAGGAAAGGGTTGCCATAGGAGAGATTATAGGCTATTAGAAGCACCTCTCCTGCACAACAGACACAGACAATGATAAATTCCTATCAGCATTTGCTCTAGCAGAGCTTTGAACTCTGCATCTCCCTAAAACCTATAACACAGAGGAATAAGCAGAGTTGCCAGGGGGTGTGGGCTTGGTGAAGGGGATCCCACTTGTGAACAGCAGATCCGACAGTCAGGTTCCCCTGCAGTGCCATGGCAGCTAGGGGAGATACTCCACATGTCACCAAAACCTAATGCCAACTTGCTTGCTCAGCTCTGGGGCAGCAGGGTGGAGGATCCATACTGGTCAAGGCTGCTAGATTTGGCTTTTTGTATCTGTTTTTTTCTAAGGTGTTTGAACAGATGCATGGGAAATTGAGTACTGTGGAAATCTATAAGAACTTTGCCCTTGGCCTTCTATAGAGCCAGGATTTCACCAGCTGTGTCTAAGGTACCTGGCTTACCAGGAGCTAAAATAGCTTAGTAGAAATAATACACATTTTGCATATACGTTTCATCTGAAGTCAGTATCATTATTCCCAGACAAGGAAAGTAAAGTAGGGAGAGGTGAAATCTCATGCCCTTAGGCCAGCCCATCACTAGCCCCAGGAACAGAAGAAAGACCTCTGTAGTATCCCGTCCCATGTGGGAGCCACTGTATAATTCATTATTTTAAGCACTTGCTAAAAAAAGGTAGGAAGGAAGGAGGAACAGAAATTACGGGGATAAAAATCCTTCTTTATATATACATATACATTATATATATGCTGTATATATATATATAGTTTTGTCTTGTATCTTCAACCCTGCTTTAAATAAAAGCTCACAGACTTGTCGGTTTCCATCAGGCAAAATTATTATTCGGCTTTAGAAAGAACATCTTGCCAAGTGTTGCAGTTCAAAAATAAGGAAAACAGCTCTGCCAAAAAGCAGCAAATGTGATTACACAAAGCCAAGAAGACCATAATTAGATCATTACCATGGAAACAACCTAATTACATGTGTAATGCAGCAAGGTCTGAGCTGCGTATCCGAATGTGTTTTGCTATTGTCTAGCAGGGCCATAACACTACCATTTGCCTTGTGTTATTAAGCCACCTTGATCATTTTGGATCGGGTTTTCTTGCAATAGGTCCCCCTCACCACTATGGAAAGAATGAAACTGTGCATGAAATCGCTTGAGTTATAAAAAGACTGTGTGAGGCTTGGCACTGTGTGCAAGTAAATGGAATCCTGTCTGCATGACCAACAGGACTAGGCAGCCACTACTTGAAAGAAGCTCTCCTGCCAGAGATCTGGGGCTCCCCATTTAACAGCCTGCAGTCTCTTATCCATGACCAGGAGCTGACATTTGATCATAAGTGCAACCCTGAAAAGAAAGCCAAGCTTGGCAGAGACTTGCTTAAAGTTGACATCTCCCTCTGCCTTGTATTAATTTCTCCATTGATAACGTAGTTCATCTCCAGGATGGTGTTCAATGGAGATGGCATGTAATGGCCAGGCAAATGTTCCCAGGGGTCCCTGTTGATCAACATTTTGCTTTCTTGCATACCTGGACTATACTGTTTCAATGGGGATTAAGTAGAGGTGGGTTATAATATTGTCTCACTAGCTGAAACAAATCACCCCTGAAGGACAGTGTCATGGTTCTTATTTTCAGGCAGACAAGATGAGGCAAGGTGAAAAGATGTGTTTGTCAGCTTGGAGGACCAAAGCGCAACTGTGAATAAATTGCAACTAAACCAAAATAATTTCAGAGAGTAAAAGCCAGAACCATACATACATGGTTGCATGCCTTGCAGGATAAAATTAGGGGCACAGGGAGAGTCAAGGGAGTTAGTGATGAGCCTCTGCTATTATTTCCATATGCCTACAACCACTGCTGTTGAATCATGTGGTTGTAGTAAACATGACCCACACGAAATGGCGGTAAGCCCATTGCCACCCCCTTTCATACACGATTTCTGTGCCTGTTCTGCAGTTAGACTGGATATACCTCACTCAGCATGAAGGGAAGAGGACAGCTTATTAGCTAAGGGGTACACTAATAATAAAAAAGCCAATGGGACTGTTTGGCAAACCTACATTTTCTGCTAATTAATGAGGAGAGATGGTTGCTGGGCCAACTGCAGATGTTGCTGCAAATTATGCCATTGCTATCGCTGCCAACGAGCTCTCACTGCAGCTAGCACATCTCCAGGTGTTCTTGCCACAACAGTAGTCCCTGCTGCTCATTTTGTCTCTTTCCAGGGAAAATAAAATGCTTCCTTTTGGTGGGGAGAAATGTAGATATTGAAGAGTTTTTCAAACCTAGACTCCACTTCTTTAGTTTCTTCTTCTCTTGTATGGGTCTTATTTTTCTCCTCTGATTTGTACACAAACTCTTCATTTTTCATTCAAATTGCTTTCCAAACCACAGAATGAGGCTGGAGAGGAGTGCCTCAATTTCCCTGTTTGGTTTTCCAGCCATGAACACTAAGAGGATATTTCAAGGAAGCTGCCAGAACCTCATCCCATCTCCTTTCTCTCCCTCTTCCATGAAGGGGTCATTGGTCCTGACAACACTGGTGGCAATGCAGACCTGGCTAATGCAGGACTGTTTGCTTCTCTCTGGCTCTGAGCAGACTGCTTTTCTCCCGCACATCTATTGTACACCCTCATGGGAGTTCACTGGGTAAAACATGATGTTTAACTTTTGCACAAAGTCAGCAGAATGAAAGAAAAAGAAGAAAAAGCCCAACCCCCACCCCGTTCTCCAATTCTGCTCTGTATGCAAAACCTGTCTGTACGGTTCTGCTGAGCACTGATGCCCTACTTTTATTTCTCACATAACTCAACTAAAAATACACCAAGATTTCAAGCAAAGTCCCTGCTGTGAACCGTCTTGAGCAAGCAGGCATTACTGCAGTCCCAAACTTGGCTCCGTGCTGCCTGGTTGTGCCAGTGTACACCGTGTTGTGATTCTGGCACAATTTATATAAGCCCTTGGCACTAAATAGGATGAGAAAAAGGTAGCAATCTTGAGAAAATCAATACCCCTTCTTCCCATCAGCTCAGACAAAATGTCCTGACATGGTGTTGCAAGAGCAAAATTGAAGAAAGGTATGAGATAATTTAAGGACTACTCACTATTATTACTACTATTAGTATTATTTATAACACAGTAGTACTGAAGAAGCCCTTCTGGTATAGAGGGTGACTTTAAGCAGTAACATCTGGGGATGCTGAAACAGTTATGGAAATAAAACCATGGCTGAAACTCTTAATGCTAGATGTTGCACATGCTTGCTTTATGTGCTTAAACAGAAAGGAGACTACCATGCAATTTTTGTCTGATTTGTGTGGTCCTGAGAAAACATGATAAATAAAGGTTAGTGGAACCCAATTTTAAAAGCAGTGGAATCTAACAGAAATTATCTGTGCTGAAGATAGGGTCTATAAATTCTTCTGCCTTGGAAAAAGTGACGGAATTTCACCAGCCGGCTTCTCAAATTACTTTAAACAATGTTTTTCTCAACAGCATGTGTTTTTTTTTTATAGGGCTGCAGCTTGAAATTTACTTCAGCTGTCTTCTGCTTAATCTTCTGTTGCATAAGGAGGAAAATGCAAATTATTTGATGACACCTACGGGTTATTTGCAAATAAGGATCTGCATATGTGAGTCTAATTTGTTTGAGGAATGGCCATTACTGTTATAATAAGTCAGCTCTTTTCATATGCAGGACATTAACCTCACAGGTTCTGTACATGGGGCCATTCCCTGGTCATTTGCAATATCTGAGAGGCGATCCCAGATGTTCTAGCTGTGGGAATGTTAACCTGATAATCCTGTGAAATGGGCAAATGTGGCGTTTGGTTGCTGCTGGGGGGGCAAAAAGCTCATACGCATGTGTGCTGCTGGCTCCCAGCACTGCTTGCAGCTCGCATGGGGCCTCTGCGTGTGGTGGGGTAGGGGCCTGAATGGGCCCCCCTGCCTGCAAAGAGGTACCTATATGCCAGAGGGTATGTCTGCTCTTTGGCTGGTGGACACCTCCTCCAACTCCTTCCTCCTTCCTCCAGCTTGTTTTCAAGGGAAATACATTTTTTTCTGGTGTTCCAGCAATTCCTTTTTAAGAAGGGGAATTCAGGCTCTGAAGAAAAAGTTAATGGATGGTACACTTCCCAGGGTATGCCCCACTGTTGCAGAAAACACCGATGATGCAATTCCCTGGCAGACTAAATTGTGAGTAAAACACTTCTAAAAGCCATAAAGGTACATGCATTTAATTTAGACTTCAGGAAGCTGTTGATTTTTTCCTATTAAATATTAATTCCCTTTAAAAGAGTACTTTTGAGCTGTTTTGAGAGCACAACTGGTACTCTAATGTCATCTAATTAATTAAGAATTTCATACTCATATGTATTAACTGTCTGCTATTATTGCTGAGGACATTTCACTGGTATTTAAATATATTGAGCCAAACATGATTTGCATTTAAATGGCAATGATCTGTACATCTTCATGAAAAGGCACGTCTGGTAGATGAAGTGTGACTTTGCCTCCCTGACCTCGATGTCCTGACAGTATGCCAAGGCAGCTCCACTAGGATTTCACTCCATAAATTGAGAAGTGGCAAGGAAACAGCAATTTCTCCTAAAACACAGTACAGACAGGGTGCTTTGTGATTCCACTGGTGACAAACACAATCAATTGCTGACATCCTCATTAACAATGTCACGTCTCTTATCTGCTAAGCTGTTCTTTCTCACCTGTCTTATAGATTTATTTGACACATTTTGTTTATTGGAGATGCTAACAAGACCCCTGTAATATCAGAGTAACAGATGCAGAGGCAGAGCTTGTGGCAGGTGAAGATATGGGCCACTTCTTTGTCCTCTGACTCCAACTCCCACCTAGCTGAGGTTGGTAGCTTGGGAGGGCTCTGGTACATCCTCATATTTTTACAGTCCCAAGGTTGTCTTAGATGGGGAGAAAAAGGGTGCAGAAAAGAGAAGGTTGGGATGGAGGGTTTTAAGTACATGAGATGAATCAGTGGGATGTGCTCTTTTAAGAATTAGCTCAGTTGTTTCCATTTCCAGGATGACTTCCCAGCACTTATGCATTACTCTTCTAATATGATTCACATTGATTTTTCCCCTTACTCTCTGCTGGCTGTACAGTCTGAAACACCAAAGACCTTAAAGTCAAGGTCAGGTTTTTATTCCCTGTGAAAACAAGCTGGGGAGAAGGGGAGGGGGGAAGCAAGCAGTTATACCAAAAGAGAATAGTCAGAAAAATATGAAATAAACATATGCTTTCTAAAAAAGCTCTCCAAGGAAGAAGGCATACAAAGATTAATCCTTTCAGTCTGCAAATTCTGGATTAAACAAAACCCTTACTCTTGAGGAATAAATGTTAAGAGGAATCCACTGTACACGTGACCAAAATAAAGCCCTTCTAAATGTTTAAAGTCAAACATGAAGTTAAATGTTGTGTAGTCAAGGTACAAGGAAGCTTTAAAAACTGTTTCCATTTTGCTAGCCAAGCAGCTTACATTTTGCCCATGCACTAAATACTTTTATTTCTCATCATCTTATCTAAGCATTGATCTCATTACATTGAATTCCCAGTGTTATTTTTTGACCAATTAATGACTCCAAAGATTATGGTTGCCCATTTGTAATTAGAAGCAAAGTTATGCAGCAAATGACTGGCTGCTTCTCTATGATTCATGGACTCTCTTGAGCCTGCAAATTTGGCTGGAAACTTGGTAAGAAATTATTTTGGCTAAAGATTTTGAATGATTCTCAGCTGTGTTGAGTTAAAATACAATGAGTTCAAGTGTTTGGGGGCTTCTGCTTTGGGTTACTTCCAGACAGAAAAATGGGTTAGTATGAAAATAGTTATACAGCAAGTTGGAGATAGAAGCTGCCACATTGGATCAGCCCTGAGACCCACCGAGACCCAATGCTAGTACAAACAGTAGTCACTTTGCATGCCTCAAGGGCAGTCCCTGCACAAGTACATGTAGACACAACCCTTGTGAGCCACAGCTCTCTCCCAAAGACAAAGATTGTTTCAAAGCCCAGAGTCTGATGGTTTATGCGCTTTCTAATATTTTTGATTAAAATGAGTTAATACATATATGATAATAATTGAAACCTGATGTTCTAGCTCTTTGCAAGCAGTTTGGAAACAGAAGGCCCCAGATGGAGCTACTAGCATAGTTTGGGGACAAAAAAAATTGATTTTATGCAATTTGGTTCACCTATTTTCAGTGCTCATATAATTAAATGAGACAAAGTCTACAGGGAGATGTAATGCCTTTTATTAGAACAAACTGATAGTTTAGGGAAAAGAAAAAGAAAACAACAAAACCAGATATGTTTTCAGGCACGCAAACCCTTTTTCAGGCTTGTATGCCAAAAGCTTGTCAGTGTATCAGCTGGTCCAACAAATGATATTACTTCTCTGTATAAATACTGCTTCAGTCATATCCTTAGATGATAACAGCTACAATAACACAGCTAATATAATTAAAAGCAGTTGAAGATGATTGAATGCCATTTCATAGCAAAATTGGACATGAAGTTTCCCAAGAATAGCAGGGTGGAGCTATGCTGCAGATTCAAAAACATTTGTTCTTTTTCCCTTATCTTTACTCTAAAATTCTGATTTTACTTACACCATTATAAATAGAAATCACAGGGTTGATACTGGTATAAATCCCTTTGGATTTTGCATATATTTCCAAAACAGTCTTACCACCTTATAAAACACATCTCTAACGCAGAGGATAAAAGTAGGTCATCCATTTTCTCCAGCATCCTGCTATCTCAGTAACATTAACTGAAAGGAACAGTGTGTTCACATTTTACCTGGCATCACCATCACTATATTCCATCAAATTGTGACCCTTTAGTCCCACCATTGGAGTGATTCCCAGAAAAAGGCAATAATGTAAATAAGGCAATAACGTAAATGATACAAAAAAGGAAAACCTCTTAAGGTAGAAAATGCATCGACAATAAGGTGGCTTAGCTTTCCCTAATGTTGCTCATTTTCATATTATGTTTTTAAAGTCAGTTTTCTCAAGACACATCACAACTAGCTTCACATGCAGGTGCAAATAGAAATAATTTGTATGTCACAGTAAATCTTAAAAGTAGCAAATCAAGACCTATAAGAAGGGCATCAAGACAGGCAAGATAAGCAGAGAAATCTTGAAGAAAATAAATTGGAAATTTGGATTTTATAATATGTTCTCTGGATGAGAACAAACCATGCCATCAAAGAGCAAGAATGTTAGGAGTTTTTACACTCAGTATTAGGTGGGGGAAAGAGGAGATAATAAGATGTGAGGTAGGGGCTAGCAATTTGGGAAAGCTATGAAAATAAACAGTGAGAGAGCTGAGGTCATGTGTGAAGCAGTACTTGTCTGCTGGCCAACATCCGAGCGATACTGTGCCACATGCAGTGCCAGTATGGGCTGGTATCGGGTTCTTCTCCTGGCTGTCCCCAAGGACTGTTGGGGTGCCATGGCTTAAATATTTGACTGCTGCAGGTGCTCCATACAGGACTTCGGTTTTCTCTTTTTCCCTTTTTTAAAATAGCATTTCCAAGCCTGCATTTTTCAGCCACCAAACAAAATTGCAAACTCTGTCACTTTGGGAGGGAGTATGCCTCTGACATGCTTAGAAATGCTCAAAAAAGCCCTAAATAAGTACTGCCAATGTTTATCTCTAAACATCAGAGAACCAGGGAAATAGAGTAGCACTTTGACTGTTTTGATTTGGAAACATTTGTGCAGATTCAACACTTGTCTGCAGCACCCTTCTGGGATGAAACCGCTTAGGTACAGCAAGTGCCAGAAGTGCAAAGAGAGAATTTGTGGGGAAAAATCCAAAACTCCGTGTAATTTTGAAAAAAAAAGCCACTTAAAAGAAGTCTGATAAAG
This sequence comes from Neopsephotus bourkii, assembly GCF_033783945.1. NCBI lineage: Eukaryota > Metazoa > Chordata > Aves > Psittaciformes > Psittacidae > Neopsephotus > Neopsephotus bourkii. The sequence goes on from NW_026901177.1 coordinate 2,446,742, forward strand.
CAAAAAACTTGCATTTCAGCTGCCTCATTCCCTCCATAGGCACAACTCTCCTAGGCACCTGATGTGCTTTTTCTCTTCTTAAAAAAAGCCAGTAAAAGAGTCACATTTAAAAGTATTCAACAGTATTTTTTACCTAAATGTTTTAGTTATTACCTAATTAATGACACTGCAGGGCACAAAAGTTATTTAAAATGATTGGTTATATACATATCGATCCATATTTAATGATACCTACCTTTATATTTAAAGGAGATAATGTAGAACTACGTTACTGGCTATCCCTACTTCTTTTTATTATAACATCAAATGTAAAAACAGATTTGTCTGATAGAATACCTGGCACTAAAATTCTCGATATAAATCTAGACAGTGTAGAAATAATAATTATAACTCTTAAAGTCAAAATTATTGTGTTATCAATCCTTATTGCTCATTATTGTTATTGATTATCATTATTAACCATAGAGTCATAGAATGGTTTGGTTGGAAGGGAACTTAAAGATCACCTCTTATTTACAACTATAGCATTGAGGGGTCACTCCAACACAGTTTGTAAAATTATGAAAAGTTAGGGTATTTATCCAGTTCATGACGTTTTCCAAACCCATTCTGACATGGCTATGAGTGGCAGCATCACTGCTGTGTACCTCTCTTCTAGATATATTTCCCTTTCCCTTGCTGGAGCCTTGATAAAACTCATTCCTCACTGCAGTGATCACCAGGGGAAAACTCAAACTCACCCTTTTTCCCTGAAACATAATTTAGTGTGATGTTATTTGATAAAAAACTATGACCGGTATATTTTTGTTTCACATTAAAAAGACTGGGATTCAGTAATGCAGACATAGCCTCACGGGAATGAAATCTGCTATATTTGGCCACACAAATCTAATTTTTGTTAACCTTAAACTGGAAGGAAAACTCAGTATATTTAACAGCAGTGACTGGCAAAGCTGGCTGCATTGAGACCACAGTGCAATTGCCCTGGGCTGAGAATAATAATAGAACTGGAAATTATTTTTGAGTTGTAATGTCCTGGAGATAGGGGTTTTTGTAAAGCAGCTATGCGTCCTCTGAGTCACTGCAGCTGGCTACTGAGCCCTGAGCTGCAGAGTTGTCACTGCTCCATCTCAGCCACCAAGCATCAATCTGTGCCTGGGGTTGTTATAGAAAACAGAGAGGGCTAGGAGGAAAAAGGAATAAACTAAAATAGAAGCAAATGGCACTAGCAATGCACTGTGAATGAATCAATAGTTGGTAACCACAGTGCTGGGCAGAGCACTAAAACGCATTTCGATTTCCTGCTCACCAGTTTAACTAAAGCATCCCTTCACTACTGCAAAATTTAGAAAGGGACTAGAAAGAGAGTTGAAGGCTCTCGTGTACAAAAGGCATACATATAGGAAATTCCTGCTTAGTAGGAATTCCCCAAAGTTGCAGGGAGGAATGGAAAAAATACTGGATGGGCTTTTGTGGCAACAGGGTCCAGCTACCCTGTGATGAAAAAGTAATAGCTAGTGCCCAGACAGACCCTGGGCAGAAGAGCTGTTAATCAAATTAAATGAGGAAGCCAAGGCCCAGAAAGCAGTGAGATTGAAGACTAGGTGTGTCAATAGCTGTTGATGAAGTACAGGCTGAAATCCTGACTCCACTGCATGCAGCAGGAGGTGTTTCCATTGATGCTCAGACTGCCATGGCAGAGATGTGTGTTGGAGGCAGCTCATGGCCCTTTCTCACACAGATGAACTATCCTGTCTGTGGGCATACTGAACCCCTAAACTCATCTGTTGTTAATGAACAGACTTTTCCAGTGCTTAAGGATACCCCAAGGCATGGGTGGCTTCAAACACCACAGGGAATTGCAGCATCTGAAGGGCACAAGATATCCTCGTGGACCTTTGGCTCTGCAGTGCAGGGCACTGAGGGTCACTGTCCACAGCATCCTGAACACGAGAACGTGCCTGATGGTTTCAGAGGATCCCAGCTCTGCAGCAAGTGCTGCTTGGGAGGACAGTGAACTTAAACACCAGCAAACCAGTTGTCTGAGAGTGCCAGAGCCAGAGCAGAAACTAAGCCAGCCATAAACAAAGCCAGCTCCACAGCAACTGTTTTATTACAGTTATTTTTGGAATAGAAACTCATGGGTGGGAAGGGAAGCAGAAAGCAGATAAATCACCCATTAAAGAGCAGTGCGGCCACATTGCTGAGCCCTATCAGCCGTTTCAGGTGGTGAGTAACAGAGGACACATAAATCCCTCTTTGTTCTTCTGCTCTCTTGCTGTGCGTGATCAGGAGATAAGAAACTAGTGAGGGTTCATTTCACTGGCAAAACACAGAGTGATTCATTAACCCGATTGACTAAATAAAGCCCTGATAAGGACAGAGGCCAGCCCAGGTACAGTGGGGGCTTGAAGGCAGTAGTGGCCATGGGGCAGTCAGGCATGCCTACGTCCTGTGCCAGGGACACTGAATCACCTATGGATACAGGTACCTGGGATGCCACCATGCCTTTTGTAGACATACTCTACACGGAGTGGGCAATACTCCATTATAGCAGTCCCCTTTTTGCACAGTGAAAGCAGGGATGTTGAGTAACAGCAGTGATGCATTGCTGGATGAAGGCATTGCTTTCTTTTAGCAGCTGGGGATGTGACATGAGTGTTAACAGTGAGAAAGCAGATGAATATGGATTTGTCAGTTTGGTTGTCAAATGCAAAGCCAGGGGAAAAATGAGTAAGCCCAAGCATTTGCCTCTGCAGGAAAAGAAATGTCGGTTTGGGGGTTTTTTTAATTATATAATTTTGGTTTTAAAAAAATCTTTTCCTAAAATTTAGGTCAGTTTTTAAACAACAAAGCCTGTTTCAAAACAAAAAGTCAAAATATTTTGTTTTGATGATGTTGAAACAAAATGTCTGTATCTCCAAACCACTTCTTTTGACATGTCAAAAGGAAACATTTGTACACTTTTTTTTTCACAAATTCCATTGGTTTCTGCATTTTTCAGTGAACTTATCCATTTGAGAAGTGTCACTCAACTCTAAAAATTACCATACATATAGAGCTACCTCTGTCACAACATTATGTCTCATGCATGCATGCCAAATTTGAATTCCTCACAAGGAAGCTGGTTAGACTTCAAAGCTGACCGATAAAGCCTGAGAAGGCATAATGCCAATTAAAACCTTTCTTTAACCTGCACCAAGGTCCCACTCTGCAGGTCAGTGCTGTGAGCCAGGATGAAGTGGGTCATCTTGCTGTCTTTGAAGAGAATACGTGTGGAGGGTCAAACTATAGTTCATACCTCTATGCATGTGTCCAGATTAGTGCTTTAATTCTGGGTAAAGCAGCCTGTGTTAATTAGAGCCTCCTGGGAAATGCATTTTATGGATTGTCTTAGGGACCTTGTTGAACTGCATGTCTCTGCAGGTTTCTAAGGAAGCTTTTTGCTGTTTTTTTGTAGGTAGGTTTTGTGGGATCTAGCTGTAAAATCATGCACACACATGAAAATCTGGCAGTTCTCCAGAGCCAGAGGGTATGTGTAAGGAACAATGAAACTGAAACATTCCTCTACACTGCCCCAGGGAAAAGAGCGGCCCAGAAAGCCTAGCAGTTGGCTGCAATGCTTGGTGTGACTCTTCCTGTCTCACTTGCTATCAGAAAGCACCTAGAGACTTCTGAGTGATCATCTCAGCTCCCTGCCTAAATGTTATTAAGCTGGAGATGTTGGGTGATTTTGATGCTCCTATTCCTGGTAGCTGGGTGGGTGAGAGAAGTCCAGGTCCTGCTGGGGTGGTGCGGTTTTATGAAAAGTGGCAGCCAGTGAGGTGTTAACTGCTCCTCAGCACAGCACCATGATGTATAATTCTGAGGCTGCTCTCGGCACACACGTTTCATTAGCTCACGCTGATTTAAATATAAATCCCCTCTTTGTCACTAATCACTCCATTTAGGGTTGGAAAGTTCACGCAGCCAAAAATATACTCAGTCAGCAGGTTTGTGAATATTTTGAGACATTGGAGGTCATAAGTCAGTTTGCAAGCATTATCTTGATTATCCTATGGAAGTATTTACTCAAAAATAGGCTCCAAAAAAGCAAGTTTAGCTTAATTTAGAGCTGAAATCATTGGAAAACATTAAATGTACTCACCAAGCTAAATTCACATGAGGGCAGTTACTGTGTAACAGGCAGATGTTTTTAACTACCCTTTATGTTTTAGTGCTTATTCACATCCAGGAGCAATAACATAGGTGAGAGGTTAGAATAAAAAATAATAACTTCCTAAAATCCTAATACAGAATTTTAGTTTTTATATTCCAGTCTATGGGCTTTACATGTTCATTTAGGGCTTTTTTAAACAAGTCACACATGAAAACAATCTGCAGGGGTTGCTGGCATGCCAAGGCAGCTGGCAAGCATGACATGCAGTGTGATTTTTGCAGGGTACCCATTTCTCAAGGGTATTTTCTCAGCTGTCCTTAGTGGTCGGGGTGCTGGAGATACCTGGGCTGGAAGCACAGCTTCCTTGACTCCTGGCTGCGAAAGGCACCAAAAGGATTCACTAACACTCCTTATCTGCCGCTGCACACACACAATTAAGTGTACCTTCATCTCTGTTTGCTGTGCTCCATTACAGTGATTTATGTGCTGTCTGTCATCTGGAACACTGGGGGAACACAAGAGAAGGAAGAGCAATAAACAAGTAATAATCAGCAGCAATAACACAGAAATAGGTCCACAAATGCTACCCCCAAGCAGTATTAATCTCCCAAGAAAAGGGGCTGGAGGGTTGGGGGAGGCTCTCAGGTTTCCAGAAGGGCAAAAGAAGGAGGCTTTGGCAAGGGATTAAATCCCATGAACACTATGATCTTTGAAGGACACAGACAACAGCAGAACAGACTGGCTGTGGACAAGGAAAAAGAAATCTGATATTGGGAAATAGGAAAAGGAGAGCTGCTTGTAGGGAGGTAAAAAGGGAAAGGTGTTGGTGTGGAGCAAGCCTGGATTTGGGCTGTGGTGCTGAACGTGACGAGAGAATAGCATCTTCCTGCTCAACCAGGCAGGTAGAGCAGGTGTTGCATCGGCCACAAAGCTGATGAGGCAAAAAAGTAGTCTTCCTTTTTACCTGTGTGACCATGCCTTCAATTGCTGTTTTGATGTCTCAGGGCTCTTTGTCATCGTCAAAGTACAGCAGTGTACTGGAGGCATACGTCAGGGCTTCAGGAATGTACTGGCCTAGGCCTAGGGTGACAGTCGTGCGTGGAGACAGATGGACTCAGGAAAGAGCATGGAGGTGGAAAGGATATCAGAGATTCAGCACCATCCTCATCCATGCAAAAGGTGACATCTGCAGAAGCTATGTCATGGTACCACCAACAAACAGCAGCAGCTTGCCAGCCCTGAGGCCAAGGCACTGACCCAGCAGCAGCTGCAGCCGTATTGTCTGTGTGACCGAACATGGACCTCTTCCTCAACACTTGGCATCCCCACATGATTAAAAAAGAAGCAGGGTCCTTTTAAAGATCAGTGGATGGTAAATTATTCCCTTCATTTTTTATTCATGATGAATAATGAATTATTCTCATAACATTTACTATGCTGTTCATTTATTATACAGGACAGGGGAATGTTTAGAAGCTAATTATTGCTAGGAAGGCTCTACACTTGCAAAATATGTGACTTTTGCCTATTTGTCATAGCAGTGCTTTAAGTGGGGGAAGGGCTGTTTGTCTGGATTTAGCACATTTCTGTCCCTCCAATACCCAGCCATACCACCCACCTGCAGGTAGGACAGACATTGCCCTCACGAGCAGCGGCCAAGAGGCTCTGCCTCCTTTGCATAAGGAGCACCTGGCGTAGGTCTGGAGGATAAACTGTCACTTCTCCTTACATGCAGTAGTAATGTGAAATGTTTTGCTACTGGTGTGGCAGAGGTCCACCCGATGCATAACCACAGTGCTATACATCTCCCATCACTTGATCAAGAGACAACCACTGTTCCAAGACCTCAGCAGCTGTGGCCAGAAAGAAATCCTGTGCTTCATTGCCATGACAGCTATGAGCCAGAGGCTGCAAGTGTCTCTCACTGAGAAATACCTGAAACAGCAAGCGATGAATTCCTGAAGATGCTGGAGAGCAAAGCTGTAGTGAGCCAGGAGGAGATGGCCTTCTGCACAGGAAGAGATTTGGGGGATTGTTTCTTATTCCTTTAAGTAGAATACACTCACTTGGAAGACTGAGTAATATCCTCAGCAGTGGTCTACCAGTGGCTATAAATTACCAGTTAGAGTTGTCAACACTAACTGTGCTGCGCTACTCCTTGCCAACAGATTTACCCTGGCCATTTATAGTTGATAAATAATTTATCAGCTATTTTGAAAAACGCTTTTAAGGGGACTGGAAGCTCCTGCTCAGCTGTGCTCCCCTGTAAGCATGGCACGGTACCCTGCTCACGCACTGTGGCCAGCTGTGTCCATGTCCTGCCCACACGGGAACAAGGCACTGCCTTGCCTTTCCCTGAGCATCCTGCCACAAGAAGCCAAGCTGTGAAACAGGTTGCTCTGTGTCCATACCTTAGTCCTGTTTGTTGCTCCCGGCTTGAAAAGGAGTATGATGCTCCCAAAACAGGCTGCCTCTGCCTGTTGGGGTGCTCTCCAATTCCTGTGTGATAGCTCATGGGTCCAATCCACAGCTGGTGAGAGCTGGCAGAGGTGCCATTGACCTTGATGAAGTAACATACATTTATGGCAGGACATTAGCTAGTTCTGTGCTTTCTAATATACCTAATATACGTATAATCTATATTATGTAGTATCTACATTATGTGCCTAATATCAGTGTCCTCTTGTGCTCTCCAGGGATGCCCTCACATATCTCTAAATAAATGTTACCACAGCTAAGCCAGTGAGAGGTTTACAAACCCATGGGAGAGATAGCTCAATGCCAGAACTATCAATTCAGAATGTCTCTGAATAATTGGTTATCACACACTTCAGTATAAAACTGATCTTCAGTGATACCCTTCTGGCTGTGCCTCATCATTCCTTTTTGTTTTGTTTTGATTCCGCAGCAGAAATTTCTCTCTGCCATCTGCCTTTGTAACCTCGTAAGAGCATTGTGAGCTGCTGGTAAATGATCTTTTATTTCATTTTTCATCCTTGTAGTGGTAAATTGTTGTGTCAGCACAGAGGTGATGCAGGTGACTAACCTCATAAAATGTAGTAAATGATTAATAAAATCTCAAACAACAACAGCTCTGTGGGCAGATCATAACTCGCCACTCTTGAGCAGATTGCATGCCTTTACAGGACATCATCTGATTGCTCTGTGGGGGAGTTTTTTTTAGCCATGAGTCAACATAGAAATCCCAGCCGAGGTACAGCTTGAGAGTGACAAGAAGCACATCAGACCTTGATTTTCAGCCACAGGGAACACTCGCTGCACTGAGTGATTTCAGTATGATCTTGGGTCCCTCAGGCTGCTGTGCTGCAGTCCCACCTGGAGCCAAGGCACTGGCTTGCTGAGCACATGGGCACTGAGGAGCTTGTGTTTTAGCATTTGGGCAGAGGGACACATGTGAGCATTTGGGGATGCTCACACGTGGGTGATGGAGGGATGCTTTGCTAAACCACAGTCATGATCCCAGAGACCCAGAGCAACTGCTCCTGTAAATCCCCAACTTCTTATTTATTTTTATTTTTCTTTTTAAAGATGGAAAATTTCTCTTTGTAATCTAAATTAGACACTGCAGGTGGAAGGGCTGCTAGGCTGAGCTACGATCTCTGCAGATTTCAGTGGGATAAGGTTCTGACCTCCAGTGGCAAAAGTGGTCCTCTCTTCCTCAGACATTTCTGCAACAGAGCAACTGCGCAGTGGGAACTCGGGTACTAAACAGGAGCAGACATTACCCTTCAGAAATGCCTTGCCTGGATCCTTGCTTGGCTTTCCCAGAGTGAAGCTGCATGGAGGCCGGACAACCAGGCAGCAGAACTGGGAAAGATGCACACAGGAAGATGTTTTCTGTTCATATTTAGGTTTATAGAACCTGCAAAATTGTGCTACACAGGCTGTACTTCAGCTGCATCCTCATCGGTTTGGCATTACCAATAGTATTCCTGCAGCACACACACAAAAAAAATGCCTTTCTTGAAGCAACTGTGTATTCCCTGAAGGCACCATATGGGACAGAAACCTGAGAGAAAGGGAAACAAACTGTACTTTTCCATGTGATTCCAATTATTAATATTCCAGTATTGGCCAAGCACTTGTAGAGCTGTAATGAGAACATCCTCTTATGTGCTGTTTCCAGAATTTATGCACAACAAGCAATACATAAATATCAATTAATGAAGCAACTATAAAAAAATAATTAAAACATGAGAGGATAGAAGCCTCTATTTAGCCCCCTAAAAAGGAAAGATGTTCACAAACCCCTCCCTCCTGCTCAGAAGAAAGCTCTCAATTCCAGAGGAAGGAAACCATTAATGTTTTTTTTAATTGCACAATACATTTAATTGATTTCCATAAGCACCACAAATAGCAAAGGGGGGAGTGAAAAATCAAAGATTTCACAATTAAATAAGTACTTGGGAGCTGTCTCTTGCCTGTTGGTGGCAGGCATGCAGACAGCAAGCAGCAGCCTGCCTCTAGTCCTCCATGAAGTCCATAATGTCAGGGCTTTACTAATGGCACCTACACCAATAAATCTGCATCTATAATCATGAGCATATTAGTAGCCTAAATTAAAATTACAAACTGCAAAAGAAGACAACGGAAGGTAAAACCTGGACACTCATGAGGAGGTTGCTTTTTTTTCCACCCTGTGTTTCAGCCACAATCTGGACACAGTTTGCTGGCTCCTGAGCAGCCACAGGAGCCTCCTCATCAACTGTCCTGAGACAGAGCTCATCCTGCTGGAAGGAAACAAGGAACAAAGCTGGGAAATGGGCAAGGAGCCTCATGGGCTGGCCAGAGAGCCGCAGACTGTGCTTGGCATCCGGCATGGGCAGGCTGCAAAACCTCCTGCAACCTGCTCTCCCCTTCTCCAGATGACATCTGCAACTGTGTGTTCTTTTTTGCCATGTGTCACAGTGATCTTCCCTTTGGGTTCCCAAAGAGGCATGAGCCATTCTGGTGCCAAGGAATCATCAGCGAGAGTCATAGCCTGGTAACGGACTTGAAGACCATAGGCTGCAAACTGCAAAACATTCATATACTGTTTTTCCTTAGGCTTTTCCAGCTGAGAGCCAGGGGTGCCCATTCACTTTCAGTGCTAAAAAAGTGGATCTATGTAACTCTCTTCTATAAAAAATAACTGGAAAATAGAACAACTCAGTTATGCTTTTCCTGCTTTTCCAAGAAGTGCATGAAGCCTGAATCCATAGAGGGAAGGAGCACACTAACACTAGAATAAATAAAAGCTTCACTGTCCTCTGCATGTTTGCTTGCATCTACATGAATAAAATACCAAGTCTTGGGGGCTCAGGGCACTTCAAGTGACCAATTTAGTGGAACAGCTCTCCAGCACCTCCTGAGCATCCCTAATTTCCCCCAAGGTGACCATTACACTGGTGTTTGATGTACACCACAGTGTCCTACAGAAACACCAGTTCATGGGCACATGGCTTACCTGTTACATTGCAAAAACCCCAACGTTAACACTACACACTTACTTGCTGCCTTTTATCTGACAGATGGAAAGGGTTGGACCCTCATTAATGCTAGCAACTGTAATGATAGTATATTTTCTTCAGCACCCATTGCTGAGGTTCCTGTATGTTTCTCTTCAGGCAGCACCCTGTTGACTCTGCGTGCAGCTGGAGGTTTGCCCAGCTAGGCGCCAAGTGCCAGCTCAAGCCAGCACTTCAGGAACTGATCAACGCTGCTTTCATTCCAGGAGTTCAAGGTGCTTAGCAAATGACTGAACTTCATTTGACCTACAAAATACAGTGCTTTTTACAGCATCTACCTCAGAGACTGATGAACAGATGAGATCTGCTGAAAATCACTGCGCGTGTGAGCCCAGCTATTAGGAAAGAGCTGCGGAAGGTGCTGACCTCCAGGCCATACCTTGTGCCCACCTGTTCGCTCCTGCTCTGCCCAGGCAAAGGGCACCTCTACCTTCCTAACACTTTTCTTCCTCACTATGAGCCAATCTCTGGGATCATTTTGACTTCTGCATTTGTTTATTTAACATCAAGAATACCATTCATTAACCACAATGGGTAAAAACAACAATATTTTGCATTTGACTGGGGTTTCTTCCTTGAAGCTTTTTACAAACAGTTTGAAATCAATTCTCACAGTGAGCTGGGCAGGTCAGTGTCTAAGTTAATGTCTATGTATTGCCACAAATGGCTGAGGATGATGTTCAGGATTTACAACAGTGCAAGTCAGAGAAGTCAGTCAAGACCTGGAGAAGGCAGCAGTTGGATCAGGAGCAGAGCTCAGGATTACCAGAGTCCCCACCTTAAATCTACTCTTGGCTTTCTGCAAAGTCCAGTTACAAGGAGGTAAGCTGGGATAAGGAGTCCCACCTAACGCTGTGGCAGGATGAACTCAGCTTGTGGCTTTATTATTCCCAGACTGTGTTGTTTTGCCTTTTCCCTTCACTAGTACTTAGAGCAGTACTTACAGCAGCTGGCCCATCAATCCCCTCCCTGTTGGCAGGGAGTAGCTGTGCTGGAACCGTGGCCAAACACCCCGGTGGTGGTCAGCTGTGATGAGCACTGCCACAGCTCTGCCTCAACCAGGGACCTCGATGCCTTTGCTGCCTGCAGCCCTGCCTTGCATCAGCTCATGCACCAGGATGAAGCAGAGTGTAGAGCCCATTTCCTCATTTAGCAGAACTTGTTAATTTTTCTCTTTTATAACCTGCAGCATTATCAGCAGCAAATTACTGCTATTGATAACTCATTAGCAAACAAAATGAAACACAATGCCACTGACATCTGTATGAAGCCATGTCTGAGTGTCTCTGGCTTCTGCTTATTGTGCTTTCAGTATTCATTAAGGCCGGTAAATAATATGTGTTTAAAATGCTGATCTACGCAGCATGTGTTCGACTCCCAATCTGCCTTAGCTGAGACAGCGGCTTTTACCAACTCTGCCGCCTAACTAACTTGATTTATCATAGTTTCCAAAGCTCTGTTTATGAAGCTGTTTTGTTTGCAATGACTTAATATATTTTCACATGGGAGAATTTATCAACATCTGTGCATCACATTGTGTCACTTGTCCGGGTGGCCTTCATCGTACTTATAATGCCAGAGCAGATCTGGGGAGGGAAGTCACTCTGCTGGGAATCCTGTGACTGCTTTCCAAATGACAGCTAATTTAAAAGGTGGTGCTTCCTCTGACAGAAGGAAAAACATGTTACCATTTCCTCTCCTGTTCTCTCTCTGTCTGGTTGAGAAAGAGGAGAGCAGGCAGTGAAAAGGACAGTTGGGCTGGGGAACTCCTTGCCATGGGCTGCCAGCCAGGTTGAGCTGCAGATTAAAAGATGGATTGGAAATTGGTACTGATAAAGTATTATACTTGTGCACGTCACTAGGCACTGCGCATGCAGGACATTATTCTAACACTGACTGTGTCCTCTCCAGTCACCTTGACCCTGACCAGATAAGTTGCTCTGTGCTGTTCTGGATCCTCTTATCAATTAAGGCTGCAGCCCCATTATATCAAGCATACACAGAATCTGTTCTTTAGGATGAGTACCAGCAACTTTTTCACCTGGAAACCTGGCTCACAGTGTCCCAAAAGCATGAACCACTTTGTGCAAGGCGTGTTGCTATTAGGCAAAGACTGGGCACCTTATAGCAGCGTAATGAGATAATCAAATGTCTTCCAGTGTTCTTGGAATCCACTCTGGCCTCCCTTTTACAAACTGAGGCAGCTCTCTATAAGGAATTTCCTTATAGAGAAAATGTCTCTATGCATTTGTGGCTTTGTTGAGGGTGGGGTTTTTTTTGTTTTTGTTTGTTTTTGTTTGTTTTTGTTTTGTGTTTGTTTGATTTTTGTTTGTTTATTTGTTTGGTTTTTAGTCAGGATAAAAAAGAAAAATAGCTAAATATTAAACATCAGAAGCTTTCTCTGGTGGGATTACATCCAGCTTTACCAGAAATATGTGTGGTTTCTTACTTATCTGTCCCTGAGGGTGGAAGACGGACATCAGTGTCTCCAGAGAGACGGGGATGGCAACATCAGATAACATAAATGTGAAACGCTTTGGGCTTAGCATACACAAGCTTTCCTAGGTCTCTCTGACGGTGTTGGGAGCTTATGTCAGTGGCAGATATGAACCCAAACTACTGGACTCCCTACAATCCCTGCACTGAAAAGCCTTTAAGGTAGTGGCACCTTTTCAAGCCACCATGCTGTCCAGCTCCTCAGCTGGTTTAACCCTGCGGCAGGAGAGCAACTTCTCTATGAGCCTCTTCTCCTTGTTCCTCAGCCAATACGTCTCTGTTCCCACATGAAAAGGAATTTCTGCTCCTGTCAGCTAGCCTCATAGCTATTTTGCAATAGCAGTAAATGAGAACAAAGGCTCCAAGTTCCTGGAGTAAATGTAGGGGGGGCTTTTCACAGTGATTGGAGTATTTTTGTGGAGGAACTGCTCCTCCCTTCACTGTCTATAACTTTGCATGCCTTGAAGGCTGCCTTTGGAAAGTCCATAGGTACTTCATGCCATTACACATTAGTATCAAGATTTTCATCCACAACACACCATTATTATTATTGTTTTTATTACTGTCAGCTGTTTCCATGTGCAGTTGGGGAAGTATGTTTCTTAAAAAGAGCAGAGCATGGCCCACTGTAATGAAGCAACCTATTATAAGGTTACACCTTGTGTGACCTTAGAATAGACAAAAATGAAGGGTGGCATACTAACAGTACCAGAGAAATCCTTGACATATTCTTTTTAAAGGTCATGGCAACAACAACATTTAGTATGAGTTTTCTGTTTGGATCAGACAGCAAAAGTTTCCCTGTTTTCAAGCAGATTAATAGGTCTGCTTTTTGTCTGTTCTCTGTAATTTAGGCTAGATGAAATACAGTGCATGGGTAACACAGGTAATCATTTCACCATTAGGAAAATTCTAGTTACTGGAAAAATTTTTGGCTGGGTCATAGACAAAAATCAAGGAAGACAGATATTCTTCTGACTTGGAAAAAATAAATATTTCATGTTGCTACTCAGAAGTTGACTGACCCAAGTGGAAAAGCTATCTTTGAGCTGCACAGGGCATCATTAGAGGGAATAGAGAACCAAGGTGCTGCTCATCCAATTTCAGATCTCTTTATGCATCAAATTGTTGTTACAGCAATAGTAGTAGTCCACTTGTAAACACACTTTACTAGGTCACACAGCACATTTGTTTCCAATGTACTTATTCCTGGAATTTGGCATGTAACTTCTCACCCACAGCATCTGTGGAAAGTTTTATTAGAAGGGGAAAAGCAGTGAATAAGTCACCAGTCCTGAATTCCTGGCTTGGCCACTAACTCAGACCATCGTTATGCAAACAGCCACTTGGTTATCTGGCTTCACATGTACAGACTTGCTGTTGTGCAGGGCTGGGGAAATAAAACAGTACTTTTGGGCAACAACTCTCTGTCTCTCCATTTACCTACATATAAAATAGCTCTAAAAACACTTCTCTTCCAAGGTTGAGCTGGTATTTATGGGTTTGCTTAGAAATCTTGGAGGGGAAATGCTGTTAAAGCACGGAGAATGATTGTTAACTGATGGAAAGGTATTTTAATGAAATACGCTGGCAAGCTTCCCTTTACTGTGTGGTGCCAGTGTTAAATAGACGGCTTGAAGAGCTGCTTCCCCTGGTGCATTTGTTGCTAGGTTGTTCTTGGTTTTTGCCATCTCCTCCCCAGTAAATTCACTGTCAGCTCAAAAGCTGAAGGAATCCATAGCTGTAACATGTAATCATTCATCACTTGAGTTTCTCACCACTGGGAAGTGTTTCTCTGGGTGGTCCAAATGACATGTACTCCCCTTACATAACCAGCCCAAACAGCTCAGCCAACTCTTTCTTTCCAAAGCTTTCAGTGGTCCCAGCTGCTCTGTGGCATTTGTGCTTTGGCCTAGCCCATGCAGGATAAACGGCGAGAGGATACAAAAGGGATCAAAATAGATGCAGAGGAACAACTTTTGTTCAGTATGAGTTTACTGGGAAGCATCAGTGGCACTGGTGGCACAGAGCTGAGCTGGTGTCTGAGACCATCACCTTCATGTGGGGCAATCACTCACCCACACAGCCCCAAGCATGGTCCTTCATGTGAGGTGTAGGTTTTTTTTGTTTGTGTAGATTCAGGTTTTGACTGCAGAAGGCAAGAGGAAGCAGTGGCTACTTGTGAAGGCTGAGGAGCAGGCTTGCAGCAAGAAATCAAGCTCTTCCCAGCCCTTGGAGCAGCTGCACCCAGGATGGGAAACTGCTGCAAGTTCTCCCAATGCACACGTTATCAGATACCATTTCCTTGTGAATGACCTTTTTTGCTGGAATTGGACCTACATGTGCTCTGCTGAGAGGACCATTCCCCTGAGCTGTCCCCATCCAGAGGCAATCTGTCCTCACAACCAACAACTGGTGCAGACTGAGAAGGCCCCCACACAATCTGCTCAAATATTCCTGTATCACAGTCACATCCTCAGTCTGAGCAGGGGTAGCAGCTGTTTTTCTTCAGATATTTTTTCCCTAGGTCTGCAAAAAGAAGTAACTTTAGACAAATGTTCCAATTCAATTCTTTCTCCTAAGAGCTTTGAGATAGCCGTAAACCCTAAATACAGCTTGGTCTCTTCTTTGTTCATACCAGTCTTCCATAGTGCCATGAAGGACCAGAACTTTGTTTTGTGACCATCTCTAGCTGTTATCACATCTCCGGGCATAGGAAATGGTTTGGTAAGTCTGCTCATGTTCATTGGTCCCCTGCCAGCGTGCAATATGAATGATAAACCAAAACAAACCCAAAAATTCCTGAAAGCAGAGATTGTTGTGGAAAGACTGACTTCTGCAACCTAGCGATACCTTCGAGGAACACAGCAAAAGCCAGCCAAAGACACCATCTGTTTGTGGTGGAATGTGTAAATTTATATCTATTTTTGAACTCTTGAGTTATGAAACTGGAAATGTCTCAGCTGCAGTGTGCATAGTACATGAAACAGCATGGAGATCCACTCTGTGTTTGATCCCAGGACACGTGGAGCGCCTACTCATATTGAAACTAAATGAAGCACGTCTGTAGCAGCCCAGCAGGAACCACTGAAAAACTTGTGTGTCTCCTAGGGCATTTGCAAAGCTCTTTCAGAGAACTCACCAGGACTTGCCATGGAAAAATAATAACTGCTTGATGAGCCAGTTTCCCACATTATGTATCAGGCATTTCCGGTGACTTCTCCCCAAATCAGCTGACTTTCTGATTATGAATCACATCAGACAGAAGCCTCACTGTATGGTCCTAGTTTTTGGTTCTTCTGTTCTTTTTCACTGGTTCACCTCACGCCTCTTCTCCTTCTTACAATACCTGTTCCTCACACCAAGAGAATGACCTGTTCATCTCCAACTTCCTTAAAATATTTTGGAGGGATGCTTAAATCCCTGGGAAGACAGGTCATCCACCATCAAATGCCAGCAGCCCAAATGGCACAGCAGGTCAGGAGCTTTGCCAATTGTTCTGGGCAGCCCAGAAGTAGGTCCCACCTACTGACCATAGGCTGGAATCCCCTGCTTTGGAGACCAGAACTTCAGGTTAACATGGGTCCTCGATCTAATAAATCCCAGCCTCTGGTATCTGGTGTATCAGCCTGTTGTCCACTATGTCTATTTAAAGTGGTAATTCTTCAGGGCAGGAATACATTTGTGAGTGGTTTTGGTCCAGGGAGGCCCGAAGTCTTGTTGAATTTTCAGCATGCTCTTATACTACAAACAGTGATGAAGATGGGAGAGAAAACGAACAGCCACTGGAGCGTGGAGCATTTCCATGAACTATAAAAAATGCTAAATTCCATTGGCACAGAATGATCATGGTAGTTTTATTGCAAATGTGAATATCCTTAGCCTCTGGTGGTCAGGGTGAGTTTTTTTACCCATGTTCAAACCTATCAGGTTGCATATTAGAGAGCTCTTTCTGATGTAACTACCCTGTTCATTTGTCTCACAAATACACTGTACCTCCCTTGATTAAAGTTGCATAGAGCCTTCAGCTCTGTCAATGGTGTAATTTGCATTTTACTTGGCTTACAAGCCTTGGGGCTTTGTCTTGCGTTATATAGGGTATGCTATACAACAATTATCCTGGAACCAAGACAACATGGTTTTGCATGGTAATGAGCTATTTCTTCTTCATAGATTGACTCATGTTGAAAGGATTGTATTCCAGTCATCTTCTAGTCATTTAGCGTGATTCTTGCATGTATTTTCAAAAGGTTTTGGCCAGCCACAGTGTTTTGGGATGGTATGCATATGGTTGCTAGCACTATTTGCTACCAGTCCTCATGCTGGCAGGGATGACTGCAAATAATGTGGAACAGGTGATGATTCAGTTGGGTTCCTTAATCATCATTCAATTGCTTAACATTAGGCTTTTGAACTGTTATCAATTTCTTAAAAAGTAGATTATTTTATAGCTTTGAGGCCTTAGCTGCATGCACTGAAACACTTTAAGCTCTCTTAGCACGTTCTTGTCCCCTCCTGATTTCACAGGGTTTGGGCTCTTTCCTATTTATTAATGCTTCCCCTTGGATAATTACAGCTCTTCTCCTTTGTGATCACCTCTGATCATATTATAATTTCCTTTAATCTTCATATGAAATTTCCTTAGAATCAGGATCCAGAATGAATTTGAGTATTATTGATCAAAATAATGTGCCACTTCTTAAAAGAGTCCTTACCACACTGCATATATCCTTGCAGTTCATTACAGCAGAATCACTTTGAAATGCAGTCTTGTCCCTTTCTCTGTAATGGGAAGACATGGTCTAATCTTGATTATACTATTGTTCCCCCTTTCAATGTAGAATTAACATCAATCAGCTGGAGAGCATGATTGATTTTCTAATTAATAAAGCATTTCTATCAGCTTGCCTAACCACACAAAGCTGAATGGGTTCCCTACTGCATCCGAAAACTGATTTTGTGTGTAAATTTACTACTGGACTTGGGAAGCTTTTTCACTAGCAGTAAGGCTAGTTAGGGCATCCTTCATATAGAGGTCACCAGTGTAGCAAATGCTCTAAAGCATGTTTCACCAACTACCACAACCAGATTTAAAAGCTTATTTTGAACAATGACTTTTGTCCCAAGACTGAAAAAAAAGAGTAAGACGTATGGGAAAAGGAGAATAAATGACTTTCAAGGAGAGGTCAAAATACAGTGGTCAGTGCAGCATTGCTTCACAGGAGCCTTAGGGGATGGAGCTGCCCGGCAACACTGCCCTGCCCAGGCTGACATGTTGGTTAGGGTGTCCGGGGGCTACTCTAGCTTATGTCTTGCTGCCCTTCAGTCAGCTTTGCATCACTTGTTTGGTTTATGCCAAAAAGCCCTGGACTGTCAAAATGACCCAACAGGCTTTACCCTGACCTCTGGGAGCATCTGTGCGCTCCCCCATGGGGCTGCATGCCATCCTGTCTGCATGTTGGTGGCAGCCATGCCCTCAAAGAAATGCTAGAACGTAGAGAAACCTCAGCCCTCCCAGCTCTCTTAAACATCAGAGGTAGTGGCTGGAGAAGGTAAAGGCCAATTAGTAACCTTAACTGCTCCCTGTGCCAAGAGTCTGGCTGCTGCAGACATGAGACCAGAGCATCATAGTGTGACCAGATGGTGACGAGGAACTGGGGCATGACCTTGGTGAATAAGTAAGCAGAAATCCTGAAGGAAAGCTGTCCCGCTTTGAGCTCCTATTCTTGGTTACAGTATCTAATTTACATCTGTAAATCACTGCTGCAGGGTTGAGGAGCCCTCACCTCCCCCTGTGTTTTGACAGGCAGCCAGAGGCACAGCTGCATCAATAACAATGCGCCCAGAGCACGCTGCATGTTGGATTTAATCTCTCTGGGAAGATGGTGATGAACACAAGCAAAAACTGAGCAGAGAGGGTGTCCTGTGAGACCCAGGTGTAAGAAAAGCTCTGGCTCAAGAAATTCTGGTCTGATGCGCCCGTTTCTTGCATGTGACCTTCCTGCACTGCCAGTCTTAGGGGAGCCAAGCTGAAATCAATGAGAAGAGCTGGCATCTCCTTTGATTTGCCTCTGATCTGGCTGTGCTGTGAAAATGGTTTAATTCCCATTTCACCTCATCATGCCTTTCAAAAGTACAGAAAGTGCAGTCTCTGCTCTTGTTATGGATCTCCCTTTGGCCACATGGTTCCCAGGAGCAAAAAGATGGAATAAAGGCTAAATCTTGCAGGCAAACCAAACAAAATGAGGTCAAACATGTTCCATGATTTTAACCTACCTTGTAAATCTAATGCTGTGTGGATAAGAGCATGGTGCAGCTTCTTCACAGTCTTCTGCCCTGACTTACATTTCTCCAGCCCCCTTGCACTAAGTTATAAATCTGATAGTGAAAGCTATACATCAGCACAGGTTTTGGCCCTTAGTCCTTGCATACTATCTAGAGAATTAACAAGCTTCACTGCATAGAAATAAATAGATTCACATGCAAGCCTAAGACGATTTAAGTCATCTCCCTGGTGTGAGAAGGAGTGGCCATCCATGTTGTAGTCACTGCGTCTGGGTCAGACAGTTGGGGATGGCAGCTCACAGGCTGAAGGGGGGACAGGGGACTCACACTACTCACAGCTGCAGGGAAAATGTGAATGTAAAGCTTTTAGGGAAAAAAGACTCTGTGCAGGCTGCTACAGACCACAGTGTACTGCGCTTGGGGCTGGGGGTTTCCTCGCCAGGGTGAGCTCATGCACTTTAGTCCTTGAATTATATGGCTGAAATGGTGATACTGGGTTAAAAGCAGGCGGTACTTGCAATAAAATGAGGAGACCACAGTCTGGCTTTAAACTGTGTTAATATAAAGTGATTTGCCACATGCAACTTGATGGCATCTCATTCTCAGTTGTGATATAATGATATTCTTCTGTAGCTGTGCATCAGACCAACCGTGTCATTTCAGGCCAGTTTAGGCTCCCAGAGGACAGACCAGTTTGCTGCTAAGGAAAAACCCAGTCTGGACCAGCACCTTCAAGTGCCTCAAACCAGCAGCCAAGTACACAAACTCTCAAGGCCTTTTATGTATCCACATCCCAAGTAACTCGATATAAAAAGTTACATAATTTCTCTACCTAGGCTGAAAAATAAAGAAAGAAAATTAATAAAAATGGCTGTGGGTGTAATCAGGCAGTGATGAGGTGGGCAGGCTGAGTTCACAGAGCAATCCCTCAGGTCACCACCCATCAGCCGGGCAGTGAGACCTCTGTAGGGATGCTGTTGGCAAGGTGAGACAGTGCAATCACTTGAAACCTCCATGCATGAGGTTTAAGCTAAAATATTTCAGCACTCCTTTATGAGATTAAAAGCACACACTTTTACAATGACTCAGCTGACCTGTGGTAAGGGAGGATGTGATGAAGTGCATGAGCTTTGTATCTCCATCATGTGAGACTGGTACAGGCAACAGGGCTGTGGAGACTTTCCTCTCCTGGTGCCCCAGCTGATCAGGGAGGAGATGTGGGGGCTGGAAGTGCTCCATTTGGCCATGGCTGAGTGCCAGGGAGCAGTGCTGGGTGTGGGACCTCCTGCCCTCCTTTGGGTGCTAAAGGAAGATTTCCAGGTCTTGAATTAACCTGGGATGTTTTTCCTGGTGCTGCCCTAATTCCGAGCTCTGCCAAGACGCAGATGGGTGCAGGCACATGCAACCCCAACACACAGCTCTGCTGCCAGAACAGTAAAACCCCATCACCCAGGCAGGCTCCTGCTTCTTTGGCTTTCTCTTCACCTCTCAACCTGACAGATACCCATCGATGTTTATATCACTTATCATGACACACATATCCATCTTGGAGATACTCAGATTGTTGCTCTGATCTTTGATTGGAGCAACATGGGATGTTGGAGCACTAAGTGCTGACAGTTCTTGCAAGTTGTTAACTTGATTCTCATTTCGATTTTATTTGTCCTGTGTTTTATCCTTTGAGGGAGTTTTTCATCCCTAATTAATCTTGGATCATGTAATATTTTGTAAATGCCTTATTGATTGTTCTAAATGTGCAATCATTTATTGTTTTACTTACTCCATTGGCTGAATGGCATTTTGGTTTTTGAGACCAACTCATCCTATGCTCATCAATTTGAAATTATTGGAGTTATTCCATGAATTCACAGATTAATTTTATCTTGTTAATAGAACAGGATAAAGTCATCTTTTGTAAATAATATTGTTTCATTTGGTTTCCCCAGGATAGGAAGGGGTATGAAATACTAACCAAGCTTTCCTAAGCAAGACCATCTGTATTTTCCAGGCTTTTTGGCTGAGTGATGAGAAGTGACAGTCAGCAAGTCTCTACTGCAAATTCAGCCTGGCCACCCAGCAGAGTGAATGGCATGGGGAGGCATCCTGCTCAGTGCATTTGAAGTAGGCTGGGACCATCCCCTGGTAGCAGAGCTTGTTCTCACGAGTTCAGAAGACCTCAAGAAATACCTGGGGGAATGCAGATATCTCTGGCGCTTCCCATAAGGCAGAGTTCTGTCGTTTGGCTGTGCAGGATGTCTGGAGCACTGCATACTCTCAGTTCCTGAATTTCAGATATTTCACCCGTTAGCAAAAACATGAGTGACGTCACTCAATGCTTGAACCATGGTATTATTTATTTCCTTTATTCCTGTAGATGTTTTCCCTGTAATGAGTTAGCAGGCTCACCAGCTGACGGCAGCTCTGTGGTGGCAGGCTCAGTGCCGGTGGAGGCACAGCTCTTTGCAAAGCGAGGTTACAGTCTGTGGTACCTAACTCAGGTCTGGCAACAGATGAGAAAAGAGAGATGTTTCCATCTCACTAACTGAAAAAAAGTCTTGCTTCTTATCCATAAATACACCTATCAAATTTCCACCTGTCCTCTCTGGTGTACTAACCAGCCTATGCTATATTCTAGCTTCTGCCAGTGAAGATGTAGAAAATGTTATGATTCTTCATCATCTGCCTAGGAACAGAATCTCCCTGAGCTCAGGCAGCTTGAGGCTGTGCTGTGCCCAGGATGGCCAGGGGCAGCCCTGCAGCACAGCTGATTTTGGTGATGTTATGGAGAACTCTGAACCCAGTTACTGTCCTCTTCCCAATTCTTCCTTATTTTAAGGGAAACCACTGCCTGTGAGACAAAATGTAGTATCTCTGACAACAAATGGTTTAGGAAAGCCACTGCACCTTGTAGATGCGGCAGGATGTTCACATATCAAGACCTGATCCAAAGTCCATTAAAGCCAGTGGGGTTATTCCCATTGACATCTGCAGGCTGCAGATCAGGAGGCTTTTTGATCTAGAACCTTTTCCCAGGAGTGGAGTATTAGCTTTGAAGTGTCTTCTGCCTCTCAAAAAAAAAATCCCATCCTAAAAGGTGAAATTACTCACCTCACTGTGTGTGTCAGCCTTTAAAATAATCTGCATCTGGTTTTTTAATGTGCAAGTGGCCTCTGCAGAAACTACAGATTAACCAGGGTTAGGCAAAACTCCATCTCCCAGCCGCAGAGCAGGAGTGCATTCCTATTGCTAATGGAAGAGTTAAGAACATAACTCTGAGCAGCCGCCTGTTTAAAATCTGCAACAAAACCTGAGGCCAGGGCAAATATTTTCCATTTCTTGCAGAAATGAAAAAAAAAATAAGCTGAAGACATTTTGTTAAAGGCCAGATCAAAGCAAAATATTTAGATGTGCTTTTAAAATTACTTTTTTACTAATTCATTTTAATTGAATGCTGGCACGTTTAGTCTCAGTGGACCTATCACTGCAACAGCTGAGAAGGAGGGAGCCTGGCTCACCCATTGCCCTGTGCTCTGGTGCTCCCAGAACAAGTGCAGTCATTAAGATAGACGCCCAGTTTACAGGCAGTATTAGGTAATGTGGAAAGCACTTGGGAACTTGGAGTGAAGTACACCGAACAAGGTGAGAGAGTAGAGAATTTCAGGGTGGTTATTTTCAACACTGTCAGACTCAAAACGAGTGCTATTATTTTTAGCATTAGTCATTGATGTCATTGTAGCATCTGCTTGAAAGCTGATCAGGTTTCAAATGACCTGCAAAAAAGGTGAATATATTCATGCATGTAGCACACCATGCACTGGGGATGTATAGTTTGGTCAGATGTTGCCACAGCACAAGGGGGTTAACCAGTCACAGAATCACAGAATCCCAAGGGTTGGAAGGGACCTCAAAAGATCATCTAGTCCATGATGCATGATGCACAAGCACCCTCCATGAGGCAAGGACAGTAACTGCTCAGTTGCTACTTGGGAGGGAAGCTTGTGCTTGCAGGGAGATACAATGAGATTCCGGCTCTTGTTTTCTCTTCAGTCGTACAGAGATGTGGCTCAACAGTCATGTGTGGTGTCACCCAGCTGTCCACGGGAAAAAATGGGTAGAGAAGGGCCGGAGGATAAATGCCTCTTGGTTCTTTCTCTCATGGGTCGCCTCCCTCTCTCACCCCTGAAATATTTCTGAGGAAGGTTTGTCTTTCCTTAACCAGAGAACATTGTGGGTTGCCTCTGTGATATTAAAATCTCTCCTGATTTTCTAGGGGTATTCTGTTAATTAGTAGTTTTCTCCTCACAACTACACTTTAAATGGAAAGGGTACATACTAAACCGATTGCCCTACTTATGTAGCTACTCAGAGGAATGCTAAGATGAATTAACATGCATAGCAGAAGGCTTATGACCCTGGGAGACAGAAGAACCTGAAATAACCTTAATATCCTGTCAACTTGCATTACTGAACCTCAGTGAACAAGAAGAGCCTATTTAGTAGTCTGTCTTGGAGGGAAAATTCATATCTTTTATCTGGCTTATTCCTCCTTCTTTTCAAATGGAAGTGTTGTTTTTATCTCTCCTGGCTTTATTTTTATGAGGTACAATAAAGCTGTGTCACCCCCCTATATCTCCCCATCCTAAATAACACTTCTCGCTTCACAGACTGGCTCAGTTCCCGAGAGATGCCTTTCCCATGCTATTGTGCAGTGAAAATCATCTCGCCATCCTGGGCAGAGGGAGCTGAGCTAACCCTGCATGTTTCTGCGGTGGCACAGTGTCCACGTGTGACATTACTGATGTCATCCCTCTGCTCCCATGTGCTCTGTGCTTCTGCACAGACAGCACTGGGCAGTGTGGAGGCACCATGCTGGGCAGAAGGAAGGTGAGCTGCCTTAAAATTGTGCAAATCCCCTCTTCAAATACTGCATTGTGGATTTCAGAGCTGCCCCCACTGGAGCCCTGTCTAAGCTATAAGGACCTGTATTACCTGCACCACAGCCTGCTCTTTATGGCCACAAACGCTGGAGTCCAGATGAAATTTCACCCAAACCCCAGATTTTCTGCTGTCCCCAGTTTTTCCAAGCTGGGTGTCTGGTTCACCTAAACGTTTGATCCTGCTGGAGAGCTTGGCTGTCACTGGGCTCCCCTTTTCAATGCACATCCCAGCCCTCCCAAGTCCCTATGGTTACATAAAGAAATATTAAGAGTAATAATACTCTTAATGGAATACCCATCCCCACAGAAGCCATCCAAGGCATCATCCAACCTGGCCTTGACACCACCAGGGATGGAGCATTCACAACCTCCCTGGACAACACATGCCAGTGCCTCACCACCCTTACAGTAAAGAACTTCTTCCCTATATCCAGTCTAAACTTCCCGTTTAAGTCTGAACCCATCACCCCTTGTCCTATCACTACAGTCCCTAATGAAGAGTCCCTCCCCAGCATCCCTATAGGCCCCCTTCAGATACTGGAAGGCTGCTATGAGATCATCATCATTAATTATTTCTCCTTCCCTCACCTTTCCACTTGGGGTTTAGCTCAGCCCAAATAAAAGAGGGGTTATTGCTTTAATTAAAAAATAATAATTTAAAAAAAAAGGTCAGAAATGCATGTCATAGTCACAGAGTTCAGCATAATTAGGACTCAAAAACACACATGTAATTGCCTTATGCGTCTGCTCCTGAGATTCCCTTTCAGTGTTAAATACATGCGAAGCACTTACCCTGATAAATGGTGTTTTCTTACAGTTCACAGGGAGCAAAACTTACTCTAAAGAGGCAGAAACACAGAGAAAAGAGCCAACCCATGCCACCAGTCCCCCCGAAAGCTTTTCCCCCAGAAGAGAGAGAACTGGAAGCAGAAAGCAGCCCCAGGATTTGGGACAAGTTCCCGTGTCTGGGGGGGTGGTGGTGGGGGGGGGGGGGTATAAATAAGTTGAACATAGAAATAGGTCAGAGATAAAGCAACGCATTCTCCAGTCACCTTGCTTTCCTTGCTTAAACAGAAAAATCTCCAAAAGCTGCATTTCTGTTCAAAGTGAAGGCCTTCGGGCTTGAAAGCCCGACTAGCAAATGCATAATAAGGGAAAGCAACAAATCCAAGTATTTATCCTGTATGAAAGAAATTAGAGAATACAGTGAAGAGAAAACCTCATGGGGGATGCATACAGTATTTATTCAGGCTACAATCTAATTCTGTGCCTGCTGAAGTAAATAATTCATTTCTCACCAAGGACAACAGTAAAACTCCCATTTATCAGGGTAACAACACTCCTACCCCAGCCATCGCTGACTGCCTGTGAGTGCAGTGACTGCTGCCCACCCAGCCCCTTACCACTCTGTGCAGGATCTGGTGCCCAGGGAGGGGGCACAGGAGCTGCTCTCTATTATATGTGCAACATGTAATACCATGGCACAGGATGAGAATACTTTTTTTTTAAGAGGTATTTGGAGCTGCAGGGTGTGTATTTTCCATCTGAAGGGACTGAGCATTCACCCCATCTCTCATGGCCTTAAAAGCAAAGTGTGAAGACAAGGGTGAGGAAGCTGCAGGATCCAGGACAAATGTTTTGGCACTTACTCTGCAGAGGCAGGAGGATGCGAGTGTATGAGAAGAGGCAGCAGGGGTTGAATTAAAAGGTCAGCCAGGCTCTCTCAGCCCTGCTTCCCCCCCCCCGCCTCCCCGCCTGATGAAGGGGCCTTCTTTACATCGTAACCTGTCAAAAATGTAAATGCAATACATCAGCCTGCTGTAGCAACTAGAGCCAGAGGGAGAAGAACATCGCTGGGGTGCTGCCAGATGTGGGGGAACGCCTGGCTGCAGCAGTTGAGTCATCCATGCAGTTCTCAGCACACATATTTTGTTTGAATCCAGTTATTGTGTTTATTTTGTCTCACATTGCCGGAATGGGGTTATGGCATTGCCAAGTGTATTTCCATAGTCTGGCCAGCTTACCTGGCATTGAGGGGTGAGCAGTGGCACAGCTTGCACCATCCTGGGTTAAAAGCTGACTACTGCAGGGTCTTACATTTATGCTTGAGGGTCCAGAAAACTGCTGCAGCAGAGAGGTGTAATAATAGAAAAATCGTAATGAACTAGGAAGCTGCAGAGCCCAAAGTGTGAGATGACAAATTGCCTGAAAAATTGCCCAGAAGACAGAGGCAGATAAACTTCTCTAGTCTGGAGAAACTTCTCTTGACTTTGGTTGGTTAGAAAGGAGATGGAGAACTCAACTGTTGATTCATTCATAGGTTTCATACTAGCTCTTTCCTCTAAAACCCCACCAGGGCTATGGGGAAAACCCTTTGTGAAAATTCACATTGATATCATAATTTTCTAGGTTATTCTTTTTTCCACTGCAGCTCAAACCAGCAGACCCTTCACTCTGGACGCTTCCCACATAGAAGTGAAGTCCATTTGTGGTCCAGGAAGATTGCTGGGAAACTTGAGAATGGTCAAAAGCCCCTTATATAATTTTTCTTTCTTTTTTTTTTTTTAATAGTTGCTTGACAAGAAGAAGGGGATGTGCACAAATACCTGTGCACAAAACATGCAGGAACACCGACATTGCTGGGAAATAAAGACAAAGAGAGAAAGCAAAAGACTGAGGTGAGGATGAAGCAGCAGAGACAGCCTCATCCTGGCATGTTGGTAGGTAACTAAATAATTGAAATAGTATTTGCTGTCAAGTTCCAATGTTTTCATAGTGTCCCTTATGAAAAACACTGCACATTATAGTGCTATAAATCCTTATTAACTATGTCTTCACAAGCAGAAGCTTCCCATTACCCCAAAGAAGGGAGAATCCCATGAGACACATTAATGGCATTGAAAACTCCTTCTGTTATCTTAAACCTTGATTAATCAACCTTATTTAGTACATGATAGTGGGGTAATTGAAGCTGTCCCTATATTAAAAAAAAAGTGCAGTAAGTACTTTAACATCTGCAGCTCCATTTCCTTATTACATAGATATTGATGCTTCCTGGAAACTGTTGTGAAATCCTCTGTTAAGGGACAATTCCACTGATCTATATTTTCAGGGCATGTTAGTAGGGGGTTCCTGTTTGTAACGTCTTTAGCAGGAGCGCAGGATTGCTGCTTCTCACAAACCCATCTGTTCCCACTGCTCATTCACAACCTGGAGCCACAGTCTCCTGTCATCTCCCTGTCATATCGAAAAATAATAATTGTGGGAGGACAACATAATGGATTGTTCACCGGCACATTTCTGGATATTAAAAGTGCAATTTGAGGGTTGGATCCAGAAAAAATGGCAAATATTTTTATGAATTTAATATAGCCGTGAACATATTAGGCCTGATCCTGATCTCACGTGGGTCTACATTCACTCACAGCTCACAGAGCTGGCTGATATTTCTGGAATATTAAGTCTTCTGTGACATTTTTCACCACAGAGGTAATTTGAAAAGTTCTGTAATTTTTCTGGGTTTTTTATTTTTTTCCTACTTCCTTTTTGGCTCTTTTTCTTATTTTAATGAACCTACACAAGAAATCTTACGAGACTTTTGCACAAAGAGAACAGCATTTTGTGATATCTTGAAAGCACATTGTCAGACAACAGAGGAACACAACAGAGGCAATTTGGGCCAAGAGATCTGCAACCTGGACAGTCTGCCCTTTGAATTGCCACGGTCCATCAAATTCTGCTGCTTCAGCTGACTGCTGTGGAAGAAATTTTGCCAATGACGCTTTGTATGTAAAAAAACGGAATTTCAGCAATTATTATTTTGGAGCTCTTAAAAATAAGCTTTGAGCAAAATACTTTGAAAATAATTAAACTCCAATAATATAAAACAAAGGGAAAGCATCCTGTTTTCTTTCCACTTCTCTTTTTTTCCCTCTGTGAAAATCAAACTGAACCAATACTCTTTCCCCTTTCTTCAGACACTATTTTCTCTTTGAATAAAGATATAAGGGAGTATAAGGAGGGAAAAAATTACCCTTTCCAAATTGGTGGGGCTTTTTCCAATGTTTTATGCTTTCCAATTGCCACTGTTGTTCAGTGTCTTCTGAGGCCTGAGGAAATGAACTGACAGCACAAGCAGGACTGACAGCTCCATCCTCATGGCTGATGGACTTTTTGGCAGATGCTTTTAGGCACCAAAGCACAGGTATCACGGGTCCAAACATGTGTGACTGAGTGATCCCCATGAATTGACGCAGTTGTAACCAAGGTTTAGCATCCCCATAGAAAGTGCTTTGTTTAGAGCACCTCCAACACTTTGGAGACTAATTTGGGGAAAGAAAAGCCATCTGGTGTTGTCACTTCCTCTTCCCTTGCTATTTTTAATCTCTCTTGGTATTGAAAAGAAAAATATTGATTTCAAATCCCTCGTCCTTTTCCAGCATACTCTAGGAGGTGGGAGTCCAGATTGCCTGGAGCTCATATAATATTTCTGGGAATCATAAAGCATAGAATCATAGAAGTTTTGAATGGCTTGGGACTAAAGGGACTTTAAGGATCATCTAGTTCCAGCCCTCTGCCATGGGCATGGACACCTTCCACTAGACCAGGATGTTCAACCATCCAACCTGGCCTTGAACACTGCCAAGGATGGGGCAACCACGGCTTCTCCGGGCAACCTGTGCCAGGGCCTCATCACAATCACAGTGAGGAATTCTTTGTAGATGTGGATACAGTTCAGGTAGGGTTCGGTGCAGTGGGATGAAGTCTGCGTCCAAGGCAAGGGTGGATGTGGCTTTCTGGGTGTGCTCGGGTCATTCATCTGTTATTTGCATTGGAGGTAATTTACACTGGTGATCAGCTCAGCCTGCTGGGTAATTTCAGCTGATCTTTCTGGAAAAGCATACCTCAGCCCTTCATAAGCATATTGCTTTTGGCCAAGCACGTGGGTGCTGAGGACAGAAAACAACCAGAGTAGTAAACCAGCAGTTTACCATGGCACAGGACTTCAACTTAGGACAAAAAACAAAACGAAAAAAACGTGCATCACTGGAGCTCACTTCTAAATGATAACTTAAGCCAATTATATGCGCCTCATTCATCTTTTAGATAAGAAGAGAAATAGTTTTTCTATTTCCACAGTCACTAACTAGACAAAATGTGATAATCCATAATGAGCTGGGAAGAGAATTAAATAGAGAACAGGGCCTTTTGATGACTTGCCAGTTTTCTCTAGCACCATTAATACAGCTTATTGACATAAGACCAATTCTTCATCCTTGTTTTAACAGGACTGCCATTATTACAGTTGAAAAATGATAGGCAGAAATGTTTGCAGGCACATTTTGGTTCCTCAGATTTACCAGTCCTTAACTATACCTACAAGCCAAGTACCCAGGAAATAATGTCCTGAACAAGAAGTTGCAAATATTTCTTCTGTGTGATTGGAAGCTAGTCATCAACTCTGGCCCTCAATAACCACAACGTGGGATTTCTTCCCCTTCAAACACACTCAGTTTGTCACCCTTACTGGCCAGCAATGAACTGAAAAGAAACCTCTGAGCCACCAGCTCCAGAAATGAGTCTGAAATGGTTTTTGAAAAGTGGATGAAAATGGAAAACCAAAAATTTGTGGAGCAAAATACTGAGTTTTCTAAAGGTTTGGAAAATATTTAAAAATACAGTGAATCCTGGAGTAATTGGGACACCTGTGTTTTCAGCTCTGCAAGGAGGAGTATGCACCTGGACCACCTCAAAAAGTCTGTGTTTCAGGTTTCCTTTCCTCCATCTCTTTTCTCTGAGCCCAGTCATTCTTGCAACCCTGGCAGAACAGGGGATGAGATCTTCAACCATGTGCTGAATAACATGTTGCCAACTATTTTATCTCTCTCTTGGGAGAACAGAACTTTTTTCTGGTAAAACATCAATCTCATTCAAAAATATTTCTCCAGCTTTCACATTCATGGATAAAAAAAAGCCTTGCAAGGGATAAAGAAGAACCCCAGATTTAGTATTTCCATTAAACTTTGTGCAGTTCTTTAAAGGATCGTTTTCTCCCGACGCCATGTGCCCTCCTCTTGGGTCCAGCACTGAAGGATACCTCCATGACCATCAGGTCCCACAGCAGTGAGGGACCACAGTGCTGATGTTTCCCGTGCTATGCTGGGAACTGGAGTTTCTAGCAGAGACACTATGATGTTATACTCATAAATGCATCTCCCCAGCATCCCCCCTGCAGGGAACATGATTGAGGGCAAGTGCGTGAGCATCCTCATGAGAGTCAATGATTTTTCTTCTTCTCTTTTTCCACAGCTTCTTAAGTCACCCGGTTTGAGGTTAGAATGTACAATGTGGTACATATGACAGCAACAAGGGACTTTTTTTAAAAGTCTTTACTTGGTTATTACTCATTGATTGCCTTACAGAAAACTCCAATGGGACTGAAAGGAGGACAGAAAATCTTCCTGAAAAACAGGAATTTCTTTTTTTAAGGAGATTGAGGTGGGTTTTTCTGCTCTTTCCATGTAGGGGTGCAGTTTTCCTCAGCTTGGACTTCTCAGTTAGAGACATTCAGGGATGGACAGAAGGAAAAAGCTTTACAGAAGGTATTTTTATTGACTAACAGTTCCCAGAGGGTCTCCCTGCTTTCCCCAGCTCTCAGGGGGGCTGGGATGTATACAAATTAAACTTTGACTGCATGTGCATAGCAGAGACAAGCAGATCAGCGGCAATTTGTAGTTTATACAAAATAATGCAACATCATGAGAAAATTCAATGTAGCACCTTTTGTGGAAAAGTACCCCAAGGTGCTTTGCAAATCAAAGATACTAAAGTGCCATGTGTGAGATAGTCTCTCTACAAAATGATAAACATTAAGCCCTGAAACAGAAAGGGTATTTGAACCTGTATGCACTATCCAGGTTCTATTCTATCCTGACTGTGGTTGAAATGCAGACTGAAAGAAGAGCCCTACCACCAACGTAGTGCCTGCCAGCCTGTAGACTACCCTTTGGTTAGACACACATGCACACAATGTGGATGGTTTTAAGCAACCACTGTCCTCTGGCAGCAGCGTGAGCATCTTGCATAGATGTGTGAGTTGGAAGATTGCACTTTGTTGTATATAACTCATCAAAATACCTTTCAAGCATCTCTGTGCTGGAGGGGAGTGGGGTTGCCTATGGGGCTGTTGGCATGGACAGCTTCCACGGTGCTGGGGGCAGGAACTTTTTCAGGGATAGCTGAACACACCAGCCTTGAAACAGCCTTATCTACCAGGCTAGAAAAGCATGCAAAGCAGAGCAGTAAACAGATCAGGAGTGATAAGAAGTGCAATGGAGGAGATAAGAAGGGAACCTGACAAAAGTTCAGGGTCAGTGCAGGGTGGACATTTCCTTCATTGTAACAGCTGAACACACCCAGTCAGTCTCTTTGCAATGCCTTGCTGACTATTCCCATCCAAGCCTCCCAAGAGTAGGTTTGGTTTTTTTCTCAGAAAGCTGATCTCCACAACTTTGGTGTGGTTTGAGAGATAAAATCACATCCATTTTGGGAGCGCAAATCAGCTACACCTGCCACAGAGCCAGCAGAGATTTACCACCACCATTTAGCACAGCACTCATAGATTAAAGGGGCTTGTCCTTTTCACTTCACCTTATTTACGATTTTCAAATAATAAAGCATTCAGGCAGAAATTATGGCTCTGTTAAGCTATAGATATGTCCATGTTCATCCCCTGTAAATGTACCTGAGGGCTGGAAGTTCACTTTGACTTCAGGAATGACTCTGAATTGGAGCCAAGCAAACACTGGACCTAGACCAGCTTGCATTTATAACAGCTTTAAAACCAACCTTTTGCTTTGGGACTTCAGGCAAGGTGCAGCCTGTTCGTGTTTTGACCTCAGCTGCACACAACCCAGCATTGCTCAAACGTTTACGAATTTTCAGTGAAGATTCTTAACATTATAATTTGATAACTAGACCAAGCCAAGAGAAATCAGCCTGAAGAGAGAGTAGCTAAAGATGGAATGTTCATTAAGGCATCATTAAACACCTGAACAACATCTTTTATTTCCCGAGAACAGGCCAGAGCAGGTCAGAAACACCATTGGAGCCACTGGTCAGTTGTGTTGGAGCCAGGGGAAGAGGTTGCAACTCAAGGAGGTCTCAGGACCTGAAGAGGTGAATGCAAAATGGGCCACCAGCTCAGGCTGTTGCTGGCTGCAGCACTGACAGCCCTGTCTGGGAAAATACAGCCATTGTGAGCAGCTTCAGCGAGGAGGCCTGGGCATGAAAGCGGGTGGTAAATTATGTTGCTGCTTTCAGTACCATGTGAAAGCCCTTGCAGGAGTGGGGGTGCCTGGTTTCCCCCCTCTCTCAGCTGCAGGTTGGCAAGTGAAGCTATGTTTTTCATGGCTATTTTTCAATGTGGTCCCTGCACACCCCTGGGAATGTGCAGGAGGCAGCCACAGCAAGGACACATCTCTAGGGCTTGAAGCCCCTCTGTTTGCCAGGCAGCCAGCCAGCCTGGCCCTCCCACCTGGTGATGGGCAAGTTTAATTATTCCCAAGGGTCCTTTAAAAAACCAAGGATGGACAGTCTGTGCTGAGCCCTGTGCTTGGAAAGAGTCTCTCAAAAGCTTCCAAACTGCTGAGCTGGCATGTGGCTGTCTGCTCATGTGAATCTCCTTGGAAAGCTCATTTGAGCTCCTGCGCAAGGCACTGACATCAGCCACATCCCACCCTGCACCTTGACCAGGGCCTCTGTGCCCTCCCTGTCCCTTCCTATCCCCAGCTTCAACTGCTTAGTTCAGGTAGTAAAGCCGTGCTTTGCTATAACATGTCTCCCATTCAACTTAAGGGTGTTGCAAATATCTAAGGATGACATGTCCACTTATAGAAAGGCATGGTGACCCTGGTAGGGCTGCAGGGACAGGGTGTTGGTGCCCAGCTGTGTAGGGATGTGCTGCACCTGCAGAACTGTAACAGGGTTAGGATGAGTTTCTCCTTGTGGTGTGTGAGGATGGTCACATATGTGAATGCTTCGGTCAATCTCAGACTAGTCTGACATGTAATGTGTGTAATAGCTGACAAATTTTGAAACCTAACAGTCCTTGCCCAGAATAAGGAGAGCGTGCAGCTTAGTGTTACATTAGTTAACACAGCTTTCAAAACAGATTTCCTTGGCTCGGAACTACAGCTTGGCTGCTCACTCAGGCTGCCAGCCTGTGCTGCCATGGTGGGAAATGTGGGGTCCCCAGCCCAGCCATCTCCTCCCAGGGACAGGAAAATGAACCTCATTTGGCTTTGACAGTGGCATGAAAAGCAGACGAGGACTTCTTCTGTGACCCTGAATAGGCCTGAGAGAATCTGCATCCTCTCCAAGTGGGAGGGGATGGATTTGGACCCCATGTCATAGAATCATAGAATCATAGAATAGTTAGGGTTGGAAAGGACCTTAAGATCAAGTTCCAACCCCCCTGCCATGGGCAGGGACACCTCGCTCTAACCCATATCACCCAATTCCTAGCAGCAACTCCCCAGCAGGCGTCAGGGAGCAAGGGGTGTTTTGCCTTCCAGCACTGGGCATCACAGGTCACAAAAGGCATTTGCTTGAATAGCCCAGATTATAATGAGTACAGGTGAACCCCAGCATTGCAGATAGACCTCTTTGGGATGAATCGTGATGGGATGATGAGGAATGCTCTGAACAAGCTCCAGGGAGTCATTCAGCAGGCAGTGCATAGGACCCTGTTTGCATCCCCCTTTGTGCCTGGGCCCCACTATATGAGCAAACTTATGCCAGTGCTGCCAAGCCATAACCATTGACCTTGCCCTTGTTTGTATCCCACAGGGTAGATTTAGAAAGCAGAGGCTGTTACTGTTTTCACTAATTGGCTGTTTCAAGCAGCCACTATTTGCACAAGTGACCTGAAGAGTTCTCATTCCTGTTTTGCTTCATCTCAGAAACTGCCAAGCCCCTTTAGCTCACCTGTAGGTGTTGTATTCTCCGTATCCCTCAAGTCAAGCTCTGAGAGCACATATTTTTGTAAATCCATTCCTACCAAGCCACTTCATTAGAAATTAATGCATCTATGAACATCACAAGCTGGTCACTGCCCTGCCTTTTGATGGCTCCAGTGAAGGAGGAAGAAAGTAGAGGCCATCTCCCCTGGACCAGCTCAGGGTACAACCTTCTCCATTACCACTCACGACTGATTCTGACGCTACCCCTCAACAGCACATCTGAGCTACTACTCCCCATTTCCATGGGACCAGAAGTCCTCACACAAGCAAAGCAATTGTAAGAAAGACTTCTGTATCCTTCCAAGCCTGCCTGTAGGCTTACAGGATTCACTCACCACAAGAAGAGGAAATATATGCCAGAAGGGCATCATGTTCCTAGGTTCTTTGTTTCATACATCTAAAACCACAGTGAAGAAGCTGGTCAGGAGCAGTGTGATGTTTACCCAGAAAGGCTGGGCTGTCCAGGTCCTTGGAGGGTTGCAGGATCCAGCTGAGTAAACCCTGGTCTGCCCTCCTCCATGACCCTACTCCAAGTGGGGCTACCGACCTCCTGAGAGGTCTTTCAACCCATATTACCTTGTGAACCTATGAGCCTAAATTCCCCCCAGGGATGTCCTCCTCAGTGCTGGGTAAACAGGGGATAATCACGTCATTATTTTAGAGAGCTGGAAAAGTCCTGACTACCAGCCCCTGCCTTTCACTGCCAAACACTCCCTTCCCCCTTTTGCCAAGGATAACACCATGTCCTATGCATGCTTATTCCCACTGCTAGAGACACATTTTATTAGACATGGTGTATCTGTCAAAACAAAAAGGAAATAGAATAATGTCACAGGTTAAAAGGGATTGGGTGGATGGATTCATCTCATTACTCACACAGACCGACAGCAGGAGCTGGAACCTGAATATGCAAACAGCACACAGCCCAAAATATCCTAATGTATTTTAGAGTGGTCATTTCTAATTAGCACTTGAATCCAACACCCTACTTAGCCTAATTAGAGGCATAAAAAAGAAAAAAAGCTGCTTGAGCTCACATACATATTGAATATGCAGATCTCTAGCATTTAGTGATGCCCTGTTCCAAAAAGTAACAGCAAGCAAAGCCTCCCAGCTTACAGCATGGATGAAAACTGGGCTCAGCACAGACATAAACTGGTCCCATGAAGACAATAGATTGAAAATCTGAACCATTAACTCCATTAAGATGATTTAAATGTAAATTTGAAAGGTTTTGATATGAGTTGTGTTACTGGGGGAAAAGAAGGCAAACCCACATTTTCAGAGATACTGTGTTTATTTTTTCACATCTATTCCATAAGATTTTACAGTGTGATTTAAGCCAGGAAATAGATTAAGGTAGATAAAGAGAAGGAATGGGGAATCATACTATGGTTTGGGTTGGAAGGGATATTTAAAGGTCATCTAGTCCAACCCCCCTGGAATGAGCATGGACATCCAACTAGACATGCTGCTCAGAGCCCCCTTCAGCCTGACCTTGAATGATTCCAGGGATAACAGGACATATTCCACCTCTCTGGACAACCTGTGCCAGTTTTTCACCCTCTGCAAAAAATATTTCTTCCATAAGGAAGAACCTAGTCTAAATCTCCCTTCATTTAGTTTAAAATCCCTACCCCTCGTCCTACCCAACAGGCCCTGCTAAAAAGTTCGTCCCCATCTTTCTTATAAGCCTTCTCTAAGTCTTGAAAGTAATCCAGCCACACAGGTAGCAACTTCAGAGCTGGTGACATGAGGGTTAAAAGCACCATGCACCTCTACAGATCTGCTAGGCAAGACAAAATAGGTTTCATTTCTAAACCTTGCTTTTTTTAAGATGAAGCAAGCACATCCACGAGACATGGAGCAAATGCTGATAAACTGCTTTACTTCGTTTGTACACGCCTCATTTTCAGCAGCAGATTTAGCCAAGAACTGGGAGGATTTCATTGTGAATGAAGAGAAGGGGTGCCATCGGCTCCATGGAAACCCGGCCAGCGGCTGGGATTGGCGGGGCCACATCCAGGCTTGGCAGCAGCAGCAATACCGCTGAAAGTACAAGTACTGTGAATATTTAACACAGTGCAGGGACGTGGTAAAACCTAGCAACCCCATGGCAGCACTTATGCAATTCTCCGTTAATAGCTCAAAGGGATTCAGCATCATCCTAACATCCCTCCCCCAATGTTGCTATATATGAGGGTTTTTTCCTCCTGTTGCTAAACCTTAAAGTGAGAGGAAACAAAAAAATTGCCATTACATAATACAGATTTACAGCCAAGTTGTACTCCTGCTGTTTTGGAAACATTCAGAAGGGCCAAGTCAAAAGCTAAGAGGAGACATGTGATAGGATCCCGGGTGTTTTTCTTCTCCTTCCTTCCACTTTTTAACTTCCCACTTAAATATAATCATTTGCTGCAAGATCTGTTGCACCTCATCTATTACTGAGCTACTAAGTAAGCAGGATCGTTGGCAGTGATAATTATATCACACAGGTCTACAAAAAGTAAGATGACACATTGTCACGATCTCCCATTTCTTAAATTTGCTGTGGGTGAGGGTTTGGTTCAGGCATCACACAGGCTTTGTATACTCTACATCACCACCAGGTATGGGTGATCCACCTCAATCCGTCTGCAGTGATGTGGGGTAATGCCAGCAGTGGGCTCATTCGTGAAGATGCTCAGCTCCTGCAAAGGGCTGGGTGCCAGGGGAATTACAGGCATTCCTGAGCCCCTGCAGGAATAGAGCAAGGCTTAAGAGCAGGCTTAAGCACTTGGGATGGCTGGGCTGCCATGAGGCTATATGTGGAAGCCAACAACTGTTGTGCCACAGGAATGCTTTTCTCTGCTGTTTATTCTCATGTCTGATAGCACAGCACAGCAGAGGCTGGGTGATTACAACTTGTGTCATGATATTTTTCATGAGACATCTACTGTATTTAGGCTTGGTTTTGCTTTAATGTCCCTGAACACAGTTCTAAGCATCTTATCCAAGTAGAGGACAATGACCCAACAAGGCAGGTTACCCCAAAGCTATTCAGCATTTAGGCAAAAGGTACCTGCAAAACCAGCATTTCTGTAGTCAGAGGGCTGTCCCACATGAAAATGGGTGAAACAGGGGGCCTGGTGCACCCTATCAGAGAGACTTAGCCTTTCATAGGACAGGTCTGAAGCTCTGGTTTAAAGCTGTAGGTTGAGCCAGTGCTAGAGAACCTCAGTTATTGGGAAAAGAACTGCATTTTAACCAACATCAGGCAGCTGCAGGGGCACCCAGGGGACAGCAGTCATTTATGGCTCTCCTGCAGGTTGCTCCACTGTGGGCAGGTTGGTGCTCTGCATTTCCCATTAACAAGCCCTCACACGTCTCTCTGTGCTTCAGTTCTCTGAGTGTAAGGTTAATAGTATTTCCTTATTTCTTAGGGCTGTTGTGAGGACACACACAAGCCTATGAGTTACTCAGTGTATAATAACACCTAAAGTTCCCACAAAATAATTTAAAAACACATCCAAAACCCCAGTCCTCAACTCCCAACAAGTACAAGTGCACTTTACTTGCTGCTTTGTGCTTTTCCTACATGAACAAGGGGCCTTCCTTTAGGCTCTGAGCTAAAATACTGGGAAAGGTCTTGAAACAAGATAACATATATTGTTTAAATGCTTTTTCTCTTTTCTGTGTTACCTAGCTAATCACCCTAGGAAAACAAGGCATAAACCAAACTGTAGGCTAACCTACAGTTAGCCAATCTGAGAAGGAGACTCTGCCCCAGGAATGCAACTGCAGCTCCTTAAAACAATAAGAATAAAACAAAAAACACAATTCCATCTTGCACTTTAATTCAGTAAAGCTGCAGAGACAACAGACACACAGTGGTACCCTTCAAGCCCGTCACCTGAAGCCCAGTCTCCTCCTAAGCAGAAGGCTCTTGTTTCCAGGTGCAGATGGTTTGCAGCCTCCAGCTCAGCTGGAGAGAATTAGGGCAGCTTCTCCTATAAAGGGGCTGAGGGTCACTAGTAGTGGTCTTCTCTGCTTTTTTTTGTTTCTTGTGTTCTATTTGAATTAGGGCTCTTTGAGCTTTTGCTTAAGGCAATGCTGCCAGATTTTGCTTTTAGGGGCATTAATGTACTCTGTATGCCCCCTTTTTTATCTTGAACTGAATTTAAGGACTCTGACTGCAAGGCTGCATGGAAAAGCAGCAGGAGATTCATTAACAGTTTGCAGTCCTTAATGGGTGACTAAGAAAGTTTGCTGAAAAGTGCTAGTATTGCTTCAGGACTTCTGGCTTTTTAATCAGGGATCTTGGGTGCCCATAAATCAAGATCAGAGCAGTGCAAGCTGTGGGATACCTGTTCCCAAATCAGGTAAGCTGGAAATGTACACAAAGCTGACAAGTTCCCCAGACTGGGGGCTACAGGGGCTGTCTGGAAGAAGCAGTTATGGCCGATGCTGCAGGCTGCCCTGTTGAGTCTTTCCATTATTTAGGCAGAAGAAAGAAACACCCACTTTTCCACTCACTTTCACTAAAACCAATCCTCTGTCAGTCAGGGAAGTGGCCTGTATTTTTAATACCCTTTTTTGCACTTTGTACCTGAGGGCCTTGAGCAAGCTATGTCATTGCTGATGACATAAGGAATGGATGTAGTTGCAGGGCAGTATAAGCTATTTAGCACATGGGCATGTGTGCTTGGTTTGAGGCAGGGATTTTATTTTTTTTTTTAATTATAAAAAATGGAGATTATTGCCTTGCCTTTAATGGAATAAGCACCAAGACAACTTTATCTGGCCCACAGATTGCCCCTGCTACTGCTGTTTGCTGAAAGAAAAGCAGATGGGATGAGTGGGCAGAATCCAGTTCCTATGTGAAGATTGTATTGTATAAGGACTGTATTGTAGGACCTGTCCTAGAGCTGTAATGCAAGCAGACTCTGAAATCCAGCCAGTTTTTTGTTGTTTCTGCAGTGCTGTCCAAATGTGTATTGCTATTTTGGCTTAATCTATTTCTTTCCCGTTTTCTAGGCTAATTGCTATGGCTTCTTGACTTCTGGTTAATAGAAAGGGTTAAATTGCTTATTATACTGGAACTTGATTTGCAGAAAAAAGCTTGGACTTTTTTGTGTTGCATGTGATCGGCAAAGCAGTTGTGATTTCTGCTGCTGTGGTTAATATTTGGAAACAATTTCAACTGTTTATGCAAAGAGAGTTTGCCCTGCCTTTCCTGTGAATTACTGAGGTCTGTGGAACCTAATGCTAATGATTAGTCTGTGACTTGTCACCTGCATCTTGAGCTTTTTGACCTGTTTTTATGATGGGGTGGTGGAAATGTTTTATGTACTGGGTGAGGTTGGAGGTAAAGCATAAGAAATTTTGTGCTGCTGGTATGAAATTATTTCTCATTGCTTAGTCTGTGGGGACTTGCAGATGTTCTCAGAAATGAGGGAGGAGCAGTATTAACTCGTGAACACAGGAATGACGTTCCTGTTCCCATCTTTAGGCTTAAACATTCCTTGTAGAATAGATGGTAATGAAGCCTTTGAAGCAGTTCGTGGTTAGCTCTGACTGTTGCTTTGAAATCTGATGATGTGGTAGAGAAAATCAGAAATCAGTGGTCAGGTTGGTGTGGAGGCTGATTACAGCTCTGCTCAGGAAAGAGCAGGGCTAGAAAAGGCACCTTTTCCATAGCTGAGCATGAAGACATCACACTTGCAAAAGCTCATTTATGTCCTGTCTCTTTCTCAATGGCCACTGCTCAGTGGCTTGAAAAGTGTTAGGACAAAGCAAAAGTGGTCAGACAGCACCTTCCCACCTGCTAGTAATTTGTGGCATTTGATTTTAATTGTACCCAGTGGATGTTTTTTCAAGAGTTCTGAAGCTTTATGAATTCCTTTGTTTCTGGTATCCATAACATCTTCTGGCAATTGTGCACGATTTGTTTACAGGGAATTAATGCACATGAATAGAGATGTAGGCCAATTATGTTCTGTAACACTGAGAAAGCTCTTGCAAATACCTTTCCACCTTAACAGGACAGCACACATCAAATGGTATCTGGCTGGACTCCAAAACAAATAATTAATGCTGATGTTCAGAAAGGAAACACTGTTGTCCTTAAATAGTCAAGCATTGTTCTCAGATTTCCTGTAATAATATCTGCCTTTTTACCCAAAAAGATTCGTAACTACGTGGGTCCTGCGACTTCTCTCATGTCTGTGCAGTGAATGTTTGTAGCATTTGTGATTTTTAGCCTTTTCCTTTGAACAATCCTGTGCCTAATATACAGCATGTAGGATTTGGTGGTATTGGAGGGTATGAAGTGGAACTTCTGTGTAACCTCATAGATAAAATATCCATCAGGTGGTATCTGTCTATAAAGTCTGGGATCACCAATCTGGCTACACACCTGGAGTGATGGCCAGTGTGTCTGGGCACGGAGACTTTGGCTGACAGTGATCTTGAAACAGCAGTTCCAAAGCTTTAGAGTGATATAAAATAGGAACATCATGTTGGAGGGGGGGGCTGGCAGCTCTTCTACCTGATGGGAAGCTGTTGCCAGCACAGAAAGGCTCACCTGTGGCAGGAGACATCATCATGGGAGATGATGATCTGGGACCCAGCCAGAATGAGCATCCAACAGCACCATAGTGGCTGTGTGCTAAAAGTGTCAGTTGTTCTCTAGAGCTGAATGTGAGAGGCAAAAACCTTTAGCACATAGGGCATGAGTCCTCATGGGAGTGGGGCAGTTTGTCTATTTATTACTCCAAGGTCTGATCATAGTTTGGGAGCTTGCATGCATAAAATAAAAACAAGTGGAAATCCTGCATTCCGCTCTGTCATCTATGTTTTTCTACTGAGACTTGTGGGGTTTTTCCACCTCTAGTTATCGTCTTCCCATTTAGCTCTTACTCTTCTGGAAATTAGTGACTGGCATAAAAAGGGGATGTGGCAGGCACACCCCAATCAGCATTTGTTGGTGATTCAACTTTAGGAGTCTCCTATGCATGTTAACAGAGCTGTGAAGAGACATAGGCATGGAGATGTCCCCAGTGCCTGGCCAGCTCAGGTGTTAATCCTGCATGATGTAGGTTCTAGGAGTAGTCTAGAACCATATATTTTTGTGGGACCTGACACCTAGATGAAGAGGGGTTGATCCTGCATTTAATTTTTGCTGAGGAGAACTGTCCCAGGCTGGCTGTGCTGTGAGATGTCAGCAGCTTCGCCTGGCTCTCCTCCCAGTCTTTGAAGAACATACTGAAACACCCTCATCTGGGGTTCAGTGGCATGGTCCTGTGCCTCTGCAGTGGTGGGTGACGGCGGTTGTGTGTAACTAACAAATTGAAGCACGGGCCACCAAAACATATCACAGGATTTGAAGGCTAAGTTGACATCTTTGCTGAAGGGTTGTCCAATGCACATTATCTTATGTAAGTTATGCTTATAAATATGCCATGACCTATGAATACTTCAGTAATGGGTTTGAGCCAGGAATGAGTTGTGCTGAAGTAATTATTTATTCACTTAATAGGGACTGATGGGTTCCCTCAGCTGGGAGCTGTGCATAATTAAAACCATGGTCCCTGTCCCGAGAGCTTTCCAGTCTGAAAGACGAAGCAAAGGCTGTGCCAGGAGAAGCTGTGGGAATCCCATGTGCCCATATCAGATGTTCAGAAAATTACATTTCAAAAAGCCTGTGGGCACTCTGTATACAACGGGAGACACGGGCCATTTGGGTCTAGTGTATATTTAACACAGGCTTTTGTTCATATGGCTGCAATGCTAAGTGAGAGATGGCTGTTGTAGGCCAAGAGGTCCTCCCAAAAGCTGTAAAATAAACTAAAACTTGCAAATAAAAACACACTTAACCCTGGAACTGTGTTCAGTGTAACCTGGGGATGCACATTACCCAAACCAGAGCTGTCCTCCTTAAACACAGCCCAGGCAAGGGAGCCAGTGCCTGTTCCTGTGCAGACACCATGCCCCAGGCAGAGCAGCATTGATCAAAGAGACCCAGGTCTTGAGCAACACCCAACATTCATCTGTTTTGCAGCTGCCAGGAGCCACTGCCTCTCCCCAGACCTGAAGAAGGACTTGTGTGCCTCAAAGCTTGACTGGTTTCTTACTAATTATATAATTTGGCTTAATAAAAGCTATTAACTCCCTGTACAAATCTTGTGTCTCTTTGAATAGGTTGGCATGTTTCCTAATAGAACCAGAAACTGCTTCTTAAACAGAAGTTTGACCATTATTGTTATTAAAATAGGAAAGGAAATGGAGGCTTGTTCACAACAAAGGGATATTTATTGCTCAGTTTAATTGCTTAATGTAGAGTGCATGACTGAGCATTTGAAGGAGCTGATTTGCAGTTTGGTCACCCTTTGAAACAAAGCCACATCTTGTGAAATTGCATGTTGAAACTCAAGGATTGAAATGGCTTGAGCAGATGGGAGAGGAATAGAAGCTGTTAGTTGAGCCTGCACAATTCTGCTGGGAAAAATTCCTCCTGGAAACACACAGCATTGGGACCACTGCCTTGTCTGGACCTGCACCCTCGAGCAGGATGGGAGATGCTGAAGTGGGATACCTGAAG
This sequence comes from Neopsephotus bourkii, assembly GCF_033783945.1. Lineage (NCBI taxonomy): Eukaryota > Metazoa > Chordata > Aves > Psittaciformes > Psittacidae > Neopsephotus > Neopsephotus bourkii. Next base: position 2,488,750 of record NW_026901177.1, read on the forward strand.
GCTGGTTCAGACTTTTCCCACTCAGCCAAAATGTAGGTGAGGGTTATGGCTGTGGAGGGGACTAGGCAGGTGATAGCATGTTTTGCACAGGTGCAGGCAGGTAGGAAAGTTGAGCAGGCACATGTGAACTCAAGTGATGCCAGCCCCAAATGTCTGAGCTGTTCATAGGTGTGAGCAAACACTAGATGAAAATCTCGTAACTCCTCTTGCCATGAGTGCTGCAAGATCTCCCCCAGTCCTGACCATGGCCATGCTCACCCACAAAGTCCCAACTAAATTGTATTGCCAGTGCCTTTGTTTTAATGGGGAATGCGTATGCTGCAAGTTGTTGCGTTCAGGTTGAAGAACAGGTTTAAATCTCCTTTCTACCCTAGCAAGACCCCACAATTACCTTCTTGACTGAGTCTTGGCCACTTCACAGCTGAGGCTTTGGGGCACTCATACCGGTTTTATGGCCTTAATGCAAATAGTGGGTAGCTCAGAAAAGAATTATCTGTCTGCCCCTCCCCAGTGAGCGCTGAACCCAACATTTCCCACGAGTGACTCAGCAGCAGCAGGGGGAGCAGGAGCTGCCTTGCTCCGAGGTCTGTCATCATGCCATAAATCCAGCATGATGGCAGTGAAATAATTCCTTTTTGCATGCCTGGAAAGCCACTTTTGTCAGTAGCAACACTGACAGCATGACTTCAGGGGCTGGGGAGGTTTGACTCCTGGGTGCAGCAGCTCCTGGCCCTGCAGAAGGGGAATTTGCCTTCATCCACCCCAGGAGCCAGTGGTGCATGCCATGTCCATGTTGATGACCAGCAAAGACCCACCCAAAAAACCTGAACCCCACCCTTCAAACAAAGAACAGTCCAAAATCCTTTTCCTAAGAATAAGCATTTTAGAATAAGCATTTTTCTTAAAATCGCCCTGAGTATCACCCGTCCTGCTGTGCCAAGGGCTCCCTGCACAGCTGCTCTGCAGCCAGGCAGACAGGACCCAAGGACTTCCCAACAGTGTGTGTGCTGCCTAAAGTGGCATCTTGGGGGGTTTCATAATGTAACTGAGAGGCTCTGAGCTATTCCCATAGCACTTTTAGTAATCAGCCCTGGTATGCTGAAAGGCCCATTTGTCATGTCTCAGCTGGTCTCTTGGAGAGACAGTTACAGGTCAGGTAGTTACCTGATTTATATGTCAGGGGCTGCAGGAAAGAATCGACAGCATTTTTTGTGTTTTTCCAGAGTAGGTTGATATTCCCGGCATGTTGAACCGTGTGAGTTCTCTTGTTTTTATGATCACTTGCAATCCCTCCTTATTTGGCTGGTGTTACAGCAATTCAAGCAGAAAAATGTACTACCAGCACAGAGAGCCAATGTTTCCCTTGTAGATGTCTCCCTTCAAAGCAGGTCGCTTGCCTGCTGGTGTGAGAATATCCATGCACACCTTGTGTGAGGTAGCTTCTCCAGCAGCAAGTCCTAGGCACCAGTCTGGGCGATCATTCCAAAAGCCAGGCAGCAGCATCATGTCTCCATGCAGAAAGAGAACGATGGTTGTCAGGTTCCTCTCCATAACACCAGTTACAGAGTGGGCATTGCTGCAGAGGCAACACCAGTGGGGTGTGACTATATGAGCACACTCTGTTGTTGCACACACAAATACACATATACACTATGGTGTGGTTTGTGTTCGTGCAAAAGGTGAGGAAATTTTACTGATGGAAAATGTAAGTTGACCATCCTGTTAGAGCTACCAGGGGATGGCCAAAATGTGAGCAGAGAGCTGGGGATGTGCCACCTCCAATGCCAGCCATTCCCAGCGCCAGGGTAAGAGGCACTGACCACCACTGCCACATGGATATTCCCACTGGGACAGAACATGACCACATATGAGAGGTTTCAGGCAGATCTTCTCCAGCATGTGAGTGTCCTTGGGGAGACTGACAGGAAACCATTTCTGATGGAAGCAATATCTGAAAGCAGCAGGCTCTACAACTCCCTAAACTCTGCAGGGTCTGCTTGTAACCACCACAGTGCTGGGTGAAGAAAGTGCAGGACGAGGCCTCACCCTCACTGCAGCACGCACAGCAGAGAGCAAAGGCCTTTATGCTATTGATGTTTAAGAAATGTTTGCCCAGGCTCAGGGGTGTGGGAGTGATTGAGGGTTTATCTCACACCTCTGCAAAGGTATCTCTGTGCTCAGGGTAGTGCACAGGGAGGGCTTAACCATGGGTGCAAGGAGGGGAGCAGGGCAGGGCTGCGGCTGCCTCTGAGCACAAACTGCTGTGACCCTCCAACAGGAAACAAAGCAGAAGCAAAGTGGAAGATGTTTTACAAAGTGCCCGCTTACTCCATGCTAGCAGGGGAATAAAATATGCGTTCAGGAACGGGCTGTGTTCCCATGGGCCGTGGGAAACATGGTCAGGTGGGGAGGAAAGAAATAACTCCTAAGGCGTGCAGCTTGCCATCACAGGGAAATGCAGAGGAGCAAATTATTAGCTTGTGCTTTTTGCAAGATGAAAGATGGGCCATTAGCTGCCTATGGAAAATACCTTCCAAACCCTTTGGTGCAGCAGTTTCTCTAAAGAAGGGCTCTCCCAGCACCCCAGGCATCCCAGGCAGTGGTGGCAAGAAAAAGCCCCACGGCCTGGGCTGGAGAGGTTTGAACTTGAACTCGTTTATTTAGCTTTGACTTTTCTCTTGCTGGAGTCCCTGGACATAGGCCAAACCTCAAAAGCGTGTTATAGCCAAATATTTTTGAGGTTGGTAATGAGATACCAAAGCCTTACTTAAAAAAAAAGCCCTGTCCCACATTTCTTTGCAGCATGAAGGGCTGATGCTCCATGGCTTCAGCAGAGCTGGGCTCAGGGGTCATGATGCTGCTAGCCAGCCCATGCTCAGCATCCTCCTCCTGTATCTCATGAGCATGGCTGGGTATAAGCAGGCACCCCCAGGTGATCCAAACACGTGCTGTTTTCACTGCAAAACAAACTTTGAACAGTTCTGTCATCGCACACACACTGCTCAGGGTTAATTGTGACAGATCACGTCTCTCTCTGCTGTAAGCTCCTACTTGGCTGCTGGGGTCTCCCAGCTTCCAACAGCTTCAAACCATGGTGTGACCTGCAAAGCCTCTTCCGGGCTGCAGCAGTACACAAACCTGCTCCGGTGCTTGCCTGTGGGCTGCACACAGGAGCACTGACAACACCACCGGCAGGACCAAGTGAACCCTGCTCAGGCAGAGAAACCTAACCTAATCCACATAATCTGCTTTGCTCTGTGATCAGGATTTGGCCCTACACTGCTTTCTCTGCATTTTGATGCTGGTTTTGTGCTAGGCTTCCTTGGTGGCATATTTTTTTCTTGCATTGTATTTGAATAAAACAGAGCAAGCCTGTGAAATTCAAGATAAATGAGTTTCAAGATCTTCAGACTCTGGTGCAAAGCAGTGTTACAACTATCTGCAGCCTCCCTCAGCAATGGAAAGGGTTAATTGGTTCAGTTTCCCCCTGATACTTGTGGCTAATGCCAATCAGATCTGGAATGATACAAGTAAAATGATTGAAACCTCTGGCTGTTCAAAAAAGCCCATGTTTTAATTAAATTGAGAACTAGCTGGTTAATCAGCACAAGGACTAATGGTCTGATTAGCAGGAAATGCCTGGTGAAAAATAGACTCATCAGCTGGGCTGGAGGGAGAACTGAGCCATGGACTGGGGAAAGAGCCCAGGGCTGGGGGAGCTGCGGGTGCTTTGCAAAAGGCATTCAGACTCCATCTGAGGAACCCCCAGGAAGGAAATGAATTCTTGATCCCACCAGGGGTCCTTGGATAGAGCTGCCCCCAAGTGTGTTACTGCCCAGGGCCCAGCTGTGGAAACCCTCTTCAGAGAGCATGACAGGGGACCAGGGGATGCCAGGAGGACAAATGAAACCTCTCATCTCAATTACATTTGAGAGGGAGAGTACAAGGATGGGAGGCAGGATTGCAAAATCAATTTGAAATTTATTGTGTGAAGGGAAAAAAAAACAACCCCAAACCGCACCACCCAAGAAATAAACTTTTAAAATTAAAAAATCAATGGAGAAATGTCCTTCTGGCTGCCCCTTCCCCCACTGTGCAAAGCACAAGCTTCCTTCTGATTAAAGCTCAGCCTGGAGCAGTTTCGGTGGCAGGAGGCCAGGAGAAAGCTTAAGGTGCTCTCTGCAGTTTAAGGTGGAGCTGTTTACGTCGCCTTCCCCAGCAGTGCCAGTCTGGGCCATGCAGCAGCACCCTCTTGGTTTCACCGGTTATACTCAAGGCTGTGCCACAGTTACAGTTTACGTGTCCGACAGCAAGGACAAGCTCTCTGTTCACAGGTGCTTGGTGAGATTTTGTTTTGCTTGCAGCTGCCTACAGCAGGTTTTCACTAAAGTGAAATAACATGTGAGGTGAGAGGGAAGGGGAGCGGGAATAAGTCTTGCCCCATTGCTGGGGAGATGCAGATGGGATGCTCCTTCTGAGCAATGCCCACAGATTGGAATTTGCTCAACAATTCAGGACCAAATTCTCCCTAATTTGATCCTGCACTCTTCAAGAAAAGCATCTTAAGTTTTCTCACCCGCTATAGAAATCTCAGCCCCAGCCTCCCTGATAGGGTGTTTGTAGTTCACAGATATTAACCGGCACCTATTGTGCTCCTGTAACTCGGGGCCAGTGTGGTGTGGTAGGGCTTCACAGTCATTTAGCTCATTAAGTGGAAAAGGCATTTCGGGTGTTTCTTCTCAAAACAAGCACAAGAGTGCACAGCACATGTGTATTGGGTACAGCGCTAAGCCTGACAGCAGTGCTGCCTTCTTGAGGAACAACTTTTTATTAGGATATTTACTCTGCATTTGATATTATGAGGCAATAAAGCTGTTAATACCTATTCACATCTTGTCATCCGTAATTGTTTGGAAAAGAGAGCTGCATCCACAGGAGGAGCTGGGACCCACTGGACTCAGTGTTTGCACGGATTTCAGCTGCCCTTGGCTCAGCCAAACCCCTGGGCCAGCCTCTGTGGAGGGAAGCCATGGGAGCAGGGTGCTTTTCCTGTTCTAGTGGGGAACAGCAACCCTGTGAGGTTAAGAAATAACACGGGGGATGCAAAATACTACACAGGTTTAAAGGAGAGTCAGTCCCAGCTCTGAGCACTCCAAAACACACACAGAAACTGTTTTTTTCAAACCTTCAGTGCCACCCACCCCAGCTAAACGTGTTGTTCAGCAAGTTGGCAGAGTGGTGGTGTCTCCATTCAAATCTAAATGCATGACATTTCAGATCTAACTAGGTTATAAGATGTCACATGCTAGTTTTAAGTTGTGCCTTCTGTAGAATAAGTTTTATATAGATTTTTCTGGGGGTTTTGTTTAGAAGTGCTTCAGGGAATCAGGTGAAAACCACTTAGCAGCTCTCAAAAAGCCCCAGATCCATCTGCATGGAGCTATCATTGAGACTGGAGAGCTGCCAGGCACAGAATCTATAAATCATGAATCAAGCCCCCCATTCCTGTCCCTAAATCACAATTGTTTTAAAAAGAAAGAAAACATATTGGTTCTTTTAACGTGCCTTTTGGAGTCTATGCCTTTAGGCACATTTTCCAGCTTTTCCAAAACATGAGGACTAGAAACTTCCTCTCATTTCTCAGTGAAAGCTGAGAGTCTGACTTAATTGCTTGCATGCAAGAGCTGCAGCTTTATGAAAAATTCCAAATATCAGAATGGTAATAAAATCGCAGGGTCTGGCAATGCTGAAACTCAAGTTAGATGCAGAATATTCCTTTTATAAGTGTCCAAAACGCGTATGCACCCCTGGGAAGCTGGTCTGCTAAACAGAAACAGATACAGTAAGTTTTGGTGATGCAGAAAAAGACCCAAAGTCTATGTTCCTTGGTGAGGGTGTTTGTGTTGCTACTCAGCTCCCACTGCCTTTTGGGTAGGCAGTCACCATGTCCGTGGTAACACACGTGGGGATTTAACTGGGAACAGGGTAAATGCGGCTGGCACTTTTGCAAGGGCTTTCGCAATGGCAGTGCAAAGCACCTGGCAGGGGCGAGCAGGAAGTGGGGAGATGCCGAGGGGAGTTTGGGGGTTAGTAAAGAAATGCTGAGGCTCAGCCAGCCCTTCAGAGAAGCAGCCCAGTGAAATTATGTGATATTTGAGACGACTTCTTGTTCAGGTCCCAACTTGCACCCCTACCAAATCAGTTTTGTTGACCTGGGCTGACCTCCAGGCACTGAGTTTAACGTTGCAGCCCTGACTGCAAGAAGCATCTCAGGGTGCAGCATCTTGTCATAACTTGGGATTTGTGTCTGGGTTTTCAGTGTCCTCCTTGGCAGTGTGGTTTCCTCTGGGTTTACTTTAGTGGCCATATCCTCCCAGCCAGACTTGATGTCCAAACAGCACAAGCACCCCAGGGAGTACCACACACCTCAGTGGCCCCAGAAAAGGGACACAGGGAGGACAAACCTGCCCTCTGCCACCACATCTCCCTGGAGAGACTCCCCACTGCCACTGGAGGGGACAAGGGCACCCTCACAGGGTGTTGCATAGGCGAAGCAAAGCATCTTTGCATGGTCCAAACCCGAAGGGACGGCAGGGGCTGAATCCTCTTCTCTTCCCCTCTGTGTCTGAGAATCCCCAGTTATGGGCCACCGCCTGTGCAGGCACCACGAGGGTTATGTCTGCCTTCACAGAGAACATCTCTTGCTATTCATGGAAATGATGAGATAATGGCCTGAAATCTTGGTTCCTCTAATATAATTGAAAATGGAGCTAAACTGCAACTCTAAAAAGGAAGTCTAAATTAGGTTGCAGAAGAGAAAAGGATATTTGACAGCAGGAGCAGGCTCTGGAAATACAGTCATTGTTTCTAGTTATGGGGTTTGAAATGTAAATAATTTAACACCCAGCTAAGCAGAGGAAAATCTGCTATTTTTGGTTTATTCTGAACAAAGACAGCTGTGTATTCTAAACATACAGTTCAGCATTTAAAAAAAAACAGTACAGAAATAATGCTGGCAAGAATGTCTTTAGGTATTTAAGACCCAGCGCTGGGGTCTGGGCTAGCTGTGTATTGCAATACACTGATATCTTTGCAGCAACCTTGAGTCTTACCAGGTCGTCTTAATAAACCCATAAATAAATTTTAGGGATTCATTTAAAACTTCAGCTGCAGGATAAAAGCACTGGGAGAGGTTGCAAATGCAGCATTTAGGTCTTCAATGAGATGGCGCCAGGGTTCGCATGGTCAGGCTGACACCCGGTTAGGTGTTAGATCTGGAGTCAGTGTGAGACAGATCCTGCTCTCATCAGTGAGATTCCCATGGCAGCAGCTGCTGCAAGGTACCGGCTGTATTCAGTTCAAAGCAGCACGGAGAACCGGATCGCAATTCAAATTCGGATCCCCATTAAAATAACGAGCGCTGTTGCAGGCACACAGGCATGTCTCTGGGAGGGGAAGGTGAATCCTCTTTCTTCATAGAAGTTAACAGAATTACTGTGCTTTTGGTAATTAGAACAATAAGGCCTGATTTGTTTTTCTCCTCTCAGCTCTCTCAAATACATATATGTTTCTTTTAATAACTTGGTAGGAGAAAGGGTTAAATACCTCCCAGCTGTATAAAATCCCCTGTAAATGTCACTGCCTTCCCAGCCGTCTTTGCTTCTTGCTGATAGACCCAGCAGTGGTTTGAGGAGATTTTGGTGGCATTCACTCTTGTTTTAATACCAGCTGAAACCAGACACGATGGTGAAACCCCATCCACCACAAGAACAAGAGTAACTGCAGTATTAAGAGTAACTGCTGCTCTTTTTTTAGTGTTCATGGGGTCTGGCCACACGACAATGGGAATATTATGCTGAGTCTCCTGAGATGGGAAAACTTTGTACCTCAGGGATGTGCCCCTGGGTCCTTCATACTGGTCCAGATTCTGCAGAGAGGACAAAGAAAACAGTGAAGAATTTCTTCTCAGCACAAGAGCTGAATTGCCCATGCTAAGGGGCCACAGCTTTGTGGGCTGATTCACATCCACCTGCCTGTATTCCTGCAAAGGAGGCCAGGTCTCCCTCAGAGATGCTCTGCCCCAATTCCATCCCATCCCCAGTTGGTGGTGGTGCAGTCTGGACTTGACCACAACAAGACATCACAAGCCTGTCTGGGGAGGCAACCCCTGCTCTGGTGCCTGCCCTGGCAGTGCTGGTGCATGCCTCAGCCAGCCGGGCACATCTGGGATGAGTCATATGGCATCTCTCCTGCCATGGATGGAAAGCTAGATAATCTCCTGTAGAAATGTATATCTTGGGCAGCCAGGGTATCCTTGCCATTGCCAGGCTGCCTGGCTGTAAGCACACTGCAGAGCTGGAGGGAAAAGCACGTCAGTACTGAGTCTTCTTGAAAAATCTGGCCCTGGGTGTGGGGAGCACCTGGAAATCTTCCTCTCATCTCTTACACTAATCTGGCCCTACAGGCCTGCTGAGGCTCATTGAAATTCATGGGGAGTCTTCCCATTGAGTTCAGGCAGCTTTTGAATAAGGTTGGTTTTCTCTTAAGTGTTTTTTTTTGGTGTTTTATTTTTTCAAACCTATGCTCACTCTGGGGGAAAATGTATTTAAACACAGAAGTGCTGCACTTGCAGCCAAGCTGCTATTGTCTCCCCAGGGGTGATGCAGCTCTGTGAAAGGGTTTGTTCCCGCAGGGATGTGGTATGGGGGGATGGCCTCCACTGCAAAAGTGGTCAAGCCCATTTTTGCCTCACTTCAAACCTACACAGATGTTGTGGGTCCAACTGGGCTGACATGGAGTCAAATATTGTTTGAGCTTCACTTGTGTTGCATGCAAGAGAGAGAAACTCAGTGAAAGAATTGGGCTGGTATGCCTAGGATAAGATTTTCCTTGGTTTGAGTGTTGATCTGGGCTCCTTTCTATGCTTGCTTTTTATCTATGCATACCAAAATATCAGGTTAGGTCTTACGTAAAATGCTTTTCATGGGAACTCAAAGCACCTCTTGAAGAAGAGTGGTTATTCCCAATTTACAGATGGAAATGAGACTTATCTAGGGTGGCACACAGCACTGGTGGCCGAGCTGGGAATGCAGCCAATGTCTCTTAACGCTGCTTGGCTCGCTCTCCCTAGGGCCACCAAGTTCCCTCATCACTGGTGCTTATTCAGTCAGCACAAATGCTGATGAACCTCAGACCTCCCTTTATCCCAGGTCGTCTCCCCTTCCTCGTGATTCCTGTGGTTGTCATGAAGTCATCTTTAGTTTTGGTGACTGCAAACAAAGTTTTGAGTGTTCTTAGTCAAGACCGTAGGCAAGGAAGCTGTAAACGCACCTGCTGCCCAGCAGCCATGCTCCAAAATACCTGATTTCTGGGAGAATCTCTGGTTCCTACAACCTTCCCCTGATTTCCCTGGGGTTTGTGGTGAACGGGTAGAAGGTCCCTGGAGGAGCCACAAAGTAAAACACTTCACTACTTCTCCCCAGACAGCTTTCCCCTCTCAGCAGCATTATCAATCTTGCCTGCTTTGCCCTGGACGTTTTTTTGACTAGACAAGCAAGCTCTGAGTGTTCGCTGCTTTTCTTCCCCTTCCCTTTCCTACCGAATACCTCTCCATCCCCCACCCCTCCTCGGCAGTGATGCTGCTTCTCCTGCCTGCAAACACAAAGATGAGTGAGTCAGCACAGGGAACACCAAGTGCTCCCGATACGAAGCAGATGGGATTGAAGAGTCTGGTACAAATTGTCTTTCTTAATTCACTGAAATGCTCTGAAGCCCCCCTGGACTGTTCTCCATATTTTTCATTAGCAGAGCTGAAAATGAAGCTGCTCCTTTGAAATCCAGGATTTTGTAGTATCAACCACAGGTGTGATTTTGCCCCATGTTATTAATAAAGATGGTGAATACTGCAAATGGTTTCCGGTGATAATGTGCTTGGATGCTGGAATTAATTCACTGGGTGAATTTTGCTTCTTTCTTTGTGCTCCACCTTTCTTCAAATGTCCATAGAGTGCATCGTATTGGAATTAATGTCTGTAGAAATTGACTTTTGTAACAGGATGAAAATCAATAGAAAATTTCAGTTTCTCTTTTCAAGCTTAATAAGATGAATGTTATGAGCCAACATAACAGAATGTGTCACAGGTTGAAGAGAAATGGTCAATCAAAGTTATCCAAAATCCATGTTTTGACATTTCCTATTGTAGTGAACTGATCAGATTTTGCTAAATACTATTTCCTGTGACTAAGTTTTCATTTTCAGTTACTTTTGTATTTAATGGATGTGTCTAGGGTCCTATAGGGCCCTTTGGGACATTAGCAGCCAGATGCATTGGTTTCCTTTTCCCCTGCAGGATGAGCTCCTTGTTTTTCTCATTTTTGGTGATACTCATTCACAAGACTTGCATGATACTCTGCGGCTGGAGGCTCTTTTTGCCTAATGTGATATTTGCTCGGGTAAAATTTTAGATTTTTCAGATACATTTTTTACTGGATACACGTATTTTAGTTGAAAATTCCCAAATTACTCTTGTGATGTTAGCAGAAGCACAAATTGAGTGTTCAGGGAATGTACTTTTTAACCTTGTAGTGGAGTTTATTCATTTCAGCTGCATTGTGGTGCCTGAGCCAAAGGGATAAGTCCTACATCAACATTGGCTAACCATCTAGCTCAGAAAAGTAATACTGAAACATCAGAATCAATCACAATGAGTGTAATGACTTAAAAATATTTCAAATGATGGCCAACCCTGGTGAAATAACAATCTGCTCTCAGAAACTCTACAAGGAGAAAAAAAAATCTAAATTCATTGGATACATTATTTGTTGCAAATTATTTCTTCAGGTCTGATTAGTAATCTTCATTTTACACAGTAGGCCTCTAATGACCTGCTTGACAACTATGATGTCTGATAGACTGTGGGGATTTGCATGAAAATGAGTTTTGTTTCCTCCCATTCCAGCCATAAAACAGTGAGGATGCTCAGCTTCACAATGCAAAAGGGGAATAACCAGGCACCCAAGCTCTGGTTGAAAGGAGGTAATTCAGCTTTATTTTTGGAAAGGGAAAAAAACAGGAGGCACTAATTCAAACACAAAATAATAGCACCTGGCACACAAACAAGCCTAATCAGATATGGTTGCTAAGTGGAGTCATGTGAGCAGCAGATGATGGAGCAGAAGCAGAAGATACAACTCCCAATGAAAACGTGGTGACCCAGCTTGCACCCAGGACTTGCACTGCTGTTTTCTGTGATTGAATAATCTTTTGCCTTTTTATAGCAAGGGTTTTTAAATGTTGGACCTGTTTCAAGTGTGTTATCATCGCCTGTCTGCTGATAATTGACAGGCTTTGGATCATTCTCTGGCTTGTGTATCCTGAATCCAGATAGATTCAAGCAGAAGATGATACTCTTGCCAGTCACAGGCAGCTCAAGTAAGGTTAAAAAAGAGGAAAAGACAGCAAGCCTGATGTCCCTCCTGGAGCTCTAAGGGTTTCTTTCCCTGGGATTTGCGGTATTTTTTGGTGATTTCAGAGTTGTTCCCAGCCCAGTTCAGCACATCCTGTGCTTTGACAGCTCAGTGCACCTGGATATTATTACTTGATAAAAACTGGCAACATCTCTCATTTTGGAAGATTTTTTTTTTTTAAACAGAGCTTTATTCTTACTTGCTTTCTGGAGTGTGCTGGTGTAAAAGGAGGTGAAAGTGGATGCAAATGTAAGGTGCAAGAAGCACTGTAACACTGCCTGCATGTAGATGGACAATATTCTTTAATAGCCTTGATCTCGTGGTGCAAGCAGAGAAACGGTTGGAGGTTTGTGTTTTGACAAGCAGGCACAGGGTGCACATATATAGTCTGTTGTCAGATAAGTTGCCATGGGAGCCCTGTCCAGTTTTTGGTGATATATGTGAACGTGATGGCTTGAATTGCTACAGTAAATTAGTGGGCTATTGGGGTAACTGCGATCAGACCTCAAAAGGAGACATCTATTCTTTTATTACTTTATTCAAAATATCATTGTTATCACATCAATTTGCGAAGAAAGAGGCAATTTTTAGTTGCTGGTCATCCCATTTACTTGATTTTCCTTTTAATGATTTGGCAAATGATCTCCCAGCAAAAAAGATAAAAGATGTAATAAACCACTGTCAGCCACCTCTCCGTGAATTGATCCCACTCCTTCTTCATGTATTGTTGATCTTCTAATTTAATCACTTGTCTGGAGGGCATATACAATTTTGTAGGAAGTAAAAATGTCACACAAGAAAAAAGGAGAATAAGAGTGGAAATTTCTTCTCTTGCCAGGCTGGGTCCCCTGTGTGGGAATCAACACCAGAGCAAGTGCTGTGCTGGGCTGGGAGGCAGAGGGATGAAGAGGAGTTTGCCTTCATCCTGCCAGCATCAGCATCACTGAGCTGGGCTGGGAGAAGCATAACTCATTCAGGGCAGACAGACAGGCAGCTAGAAGTGCACACGCACAGCCAGCATGACTGCAGGAGTTCTATTTTACCAAGAAAAAATGGACTAAAAATAGGTCAGGGAGGGTGTGTGGGGTGCAGTGTCGCCAGCAGCCCCTGCCCAGGTAAGCTTTCCCTGCACACATTTGCAGGGGCAGCAGCAAAAGCAATTTGCTGCAGGTGAGAGTCAGGAAGCAAGTCTTTGTAATGCTGGTTCAAAGGGGCAATCACTGGCCAGTCTGTAGTGTTTAGGTGATTGGCAATGGCAACCTCTGGCTGTCCTGTACCCAAAAACTCAGAAGCTGAAGGTTTAGCTATGGCTGTGCTTGTGGATGCAGTGCTTTAATGATTTATTGAATTCTTTTGTGTGTTGGTTCATTTTTTTTTTAGGGCCAGGAGTTGCCATTTTAAAATGCTCTGTAAAAACCAGCTGTGTAAATCAATTACCTTTTAAAGGGCATGTTTATGAGTTGGAGAAAACCTGCTCGGTCTCCATGGGCTGCCCAAACCTGCACCCCTGCTGCTTACCCCACACAGATGTGCAGCCCTTCTAAGCTCCTCTTGTGAAATTCACCCACCTCTGTGAGCGATCTACACAAAGTGGGGAGGCACAGCCCTGATCCCCTGGCCATATCCTGTGTGTGGAGGTGACACATCATGGTTCCCTACTTTCCAGTCCTTCGGGACGCCCTGCCAAGAGACCAGAGAAGTTCAGCATCTCCAGGAGGGGAAAAGAAAAAGCAGTGGGCAGCAATTTCTGCAAGTGCATGTGAAGGAAGCACTTGTGGGGTGGCTGAGGAGGGAATGGAGAACTACAAACCACAGCAGCTTGGGGCAGGTGGTGCAGAAGGAAAAGTACCCAAGAAAGTCCTTTCTATGAAGTTTCCATGAACGTCTGTGATGTGAAAAGCCTAAACCAGGATGTGTGCCCACAGCCCTGTGTATAGAACCTGTCTAAATCTACTCCTCCTCCAGGCTTTGCCGGGTTGATCCAGACTGCAACATCAGACAGCTCTTCTCCTGACACCCAGCAGAGAATGGGGATGTCAGTAGGCTCTCCAAACCTGGGTTTGTTCCGTACCCCTTTGTCCTCCCCTGGTGTCTCCTGCGTGCAGGCTGAAGCAGCGAGTGGCACCACTAACCAAAGTAGCCATGCATACCTAGAAAGTGATGGTAGCTGAGGTCTGAACCTGGCTCTGCACAGTTACGGTCATGTCTCTTTGTGGTTTGAAAAACAGAAAGAGTCCGTAACTGCAGGCCAAGTCCTCTATTGGCATTAATGGCCACAGTCCCACTGAGCAGAGTTCAGTCTATTTATACCAGCAAATAATTTGGCCCATCAAGTAGAAGAAATCCTGGACTCCTCTCTGACTACGTTTCTGTTCCATGGAGCCACAGGACTGTGTGTCCATAGAAAGGAAGACTAAAGTTGCTTTTTCATGAATGCTGTTTTGTAAAAATTACAGATACGGGGAAAGTCAGACTTTTCATAGGAGCACACCCATGCTGATTGAACAGAAAGATTTCCTCAGCAGGATCGAACTATAAAATACTCCCCCAGAAAAATTTGTGCTCTGCCGCAGCAAACAACTGAGTTCAAATGATGCTGATCATCAGGGCTGTGAAAAAACAGGCTGTCAAGAAACCCACATTCCAGTTCTTGCTCTGCCTGTGGGGCTTTCACCACCAGGAAAGCATCTTACTAAAGGGCGATTTGCTCGTCCGGGGTGTTCCTCTTGCTGGGAGGGTAGAGAGAGGATTTGGTTTTGCTTGTTTGTCTTACAAAAGCTTTGAAAAGCTTTGGCTTCCTCTCAAATTCAGGAAAGAGCTGCAAAAAATTGCAAAAAAATCTCCCCCAAAACCCCTTCATGGTTTTGAAAGCTCTTTCCTGCCCTGTTCCAGAAGGGGCTGTTAATTGTACAGCATTTCAATTGCAGAAAGTCTCACTATTGAGTAGAAGAGTCTTTTTGAGCCTAACCAGCTGTGTGGGGCTTTTGTAAGTTGCTCTGACATCACAGAAGCCCAATATAGTTAGCATTGTTCAGAATTTTCATTGCCGCTGGTTGTAAATATGCCTATACACATATTTCATTGTAGAGACCCCACGAGCATCTAGGAACCAAAACTTTCCTTCCACACCCCAGCCACTGAAATTAGATTATATACTGATTGCATAATTACTGTATAACAAGGTTTGCTCAGCCTCTCAATGCACAATGCCTGTTTTCATAGCATTTTAATATGAGCAACATAATAGGCACCAGCTTGAATAGCCGCATGCCAACGAGGCATTGCATTCCCCAAACCAGCTTGAGTTTGTGAAATCTGGTCCAACTGCTCAGCACACAGAAGGGTGACAACAAAATGTCTTCCAGCCCATGCTGGGGCAGGAATCAGAAAGAAAACAGACAGGGAAACGCTCCCCTTCCCCACCCTGAGGTGGACTGGTTGGCACATAGCGCTATCTGGATTCTTTCTTCAGGCTGCCTCAAGCCAGTTACATTAATGCTACATCCTTCGCATGTGTTTTGCCTGCACCAGCATTTGCAGATCTGAACTGATACTGCTCCCACTAATATTGTTCCATCATTGCTGCTCTGTTTTTTCCTCTGTGCTCCGACTGAATGATTTTAAATGGCTCAAATCCTGCACTAGGCTTGCTTTTCTAATGAGTTAGGCTGCAAATTTGCTCATGTGTTCAGCCCTGGCTTTGTCCTGAGTGGTATGGAACTGGAACAGCCCACAAACAGCAATTTGCTCATCTTTTAAGGTTTATTGTTTCGGCAATGGGTTTTACTTGGATGGTTGAAGACCAACCCTCTCTTCACACAAAATGTTTTATCAGCTCCAACAATAACTGCAACCCACTCTTTCTGCTTTGCATTTATTTGCAATTAAGCTAAATGGACCAAATGCCATCAGATGAAACGAGCACAACATTTCCGGTTGACTTACTCACAGTTCCAACAGGTCCCATCATCCAGCAGTTGCTGTGTGTCCTCTCTGCCCATTGCATACTGCCAATGTTTTGACTCTTCTTTTAGAAAACAGAGGTCCTTCATGGATTTGCTGGATCGTGTTCTCAGCCTGTCTCTGGAAGGAGCATGTTGATGGTACATAGTTGTTATGGACGGATGGTCCCAAGTTCTGCATGCAGTGGCTCATTCTGAGGGGTTTATGAAGGAGTAGAGCAGGGACCTGTCTCCACATGATGGTGGTGCTGTTATTAACTGCTATGCTGTTCAAAAATAAGGGCTTGCTCATGGCAAAGTGAAGATTACAGGCCAATGTGGACACACTCTGTATCCGGGTTTATTACCTCCTCATAGCTTTGAGTTGTGTTTTGCTGCAGAAGTGTCAGTGATGACTTCTAGCTCCACATACTTTCTTGGGAAAGAGGGTTTAGAATCATAAAATCATAGAATCATAGAATAGTTAGGGTTGGAAAGGACCTTAAGATCATCAAGTTCCAACCCCCCTGCCATGGGCAGGGACACCTCACTCTAAACCACATCACCCAAGGCCTCAGCCAACCTGGCCTTGAACACTGCCAGGGATGGAGTATTCACAACCTCCCTGGACAACCCATTCCAGTGCCTCACCACCCTAACAGGAAAGAATTTCTTCCTTATATCCAATCTAAACTTCCCCTGTTTAAGTTTTAACCCATTACCCCTTGTCCTATCACTACAGTCTCTAATGAAGAGTCCATCTCCAGCACCCCTATAGGCCCCCTTCAGATACTGGAAGGCTGCTATGAGGTCTCCACGCAGCCTTCTCCAGGCTGAACAGCCCCAACTTTCTCAGCTGTCTTCATACAGGAGGTGCTCCAGTCCCCTGATCATGCTCGTGGCCCTCCTCTGGACTTGTTCCAACAGTTCCATGTCCTTTTTATGTTGAGGACACCAGAACTGCACACAATACTGCAGGTGAGGTCTCACGAGAGCAGAATAAAGGGTCAGGATCACCTCCTTTGACCTGCTGGTCACACTCCTTTTGATGCAGCCCAGGATACGGTTGGCTTTCTGGGCTGCAAGCACACACTGCCAGCTCATGTTCACTTTCTCATTGACCAGCACCCTCAAGTCCTTCTCCGCAGGGCTGCTCTGAATCTCTTCTCTGCCCAGCCTGTAGCTGTGCCTGGAATTGCTCTGACCCAGGTGTAGGACCTTGCACTTGGCATGGTTAAACTTCATGAGGTTGGCATCAGCCCACCTCACAAGCGTGTCAAGGTTCCTCTGGATGGCATTCCTTCCCTCCAGCAGATCAACCGAACCACACAGCTTGGTGTCATCGGCAAACTTGCTGAGGGCGCACTCAATCCCAATGTCCATGCCAGCGACGAAGATGTTGAACAAGACCGGTCCCAACACTGATCCGTGAGGGACACCACTCATTACTGGTCTCCAGCCGGACATTGAGCCATTGACCACAACTCTATTTGTGTGCAGCCATCCAGCCAGTTCTTTATCCACCAAGTGGTCCATCCATCAAATTGATGTGTCTCCAATTTAGAGGGACAGTGTTGAACGCTTTACACAAATCCAGGTAGATGACATCAACTGCTTTACCGCTGTCCATCAGTTCCGTAGCCCCATCATAAAAGGCCACCAAATTGGTCAGGCAGGATTTCCCCTTGGTGAAGCCATGCTGGCGGTCCCCAAGCACCCTGTTGTTTTTCATGTGCCTTAGCATGCCTTCCAGGAGAATCTGCTCCAAGATTTTGGCAGGCACAGAGGTGAGACTGGTCTGTAATTGCCCGGGTCATCCATTTTCCCCTTCTTGAAAATGGGGGTTATATTTTCCTTTTTCCAGTAGTCGGGAACTTCACCTGACTGCCATGATTTTTCAAATATGATCGCCAGTGGCTTAGCAACTTCATTCGCCAGCTCCTTCAGGACCCACGGATGGATTTCATCAGGACCCATGGCCTTGTGCATGTTCAGACTTTTAAGATGGTCTCGAACCAATTCCTCTCCTGCAGTGAGCCCAAGGTCTTCATTCTCACAATCCCTGCGTCTGCCTTCCAAGACTCGGGTGGTGCGGTCAGAGCCTTTGCTAGAGAAGACCGAGGCAAAGAAGTCATTCAGAACCTCAGCCTTCTCCAAATCCTGTGTAGCTAGTTCACCCGAGAGCTTCCTGAGGGGGCCTACATTCTCCCTAGTCTGTTTTTTATTTGCTATGTACCTGTAGAATCCCTTCCTGTTATCCTTAATATCTCTAGCCAAGTTTAATTCTAACTGGGCCTTAGCTTTCCTAACCCGGTCCCTAGCTTCCCGGACAACATCCCTGTACTCTTCCCAGGCCGCCTGTCCTTGCTTCCACTTTCTATAGAACTCTTTTTTCCTTTGAATTTTCCTCAGGAGCTCCTTATCCATCCAAGGAGGTCTCCTGGCCCTCCTGCTGCACTTCCTTCTAGTTGGGATGCAACACTCCTGAGCTTGTAGCAGGTGATCCTTGAAGACCAACCAAGAGTCTTGAGCCCACCTGCCCTCTAGGGCTATATCCCATGGAACCTTACTAAGCAGGTTCCTGAAGAGGCCAAAGTCTGCTCTCTTGATGTCTAGGGCAGTGAGCTTGCTGCACACCCTTCTCACTGTCCTGAGGATCTCAAATGAGATCCTGTTCTCAGCCTTTCATTTCCCTCTGTCACCTCTAACTCATGGCTCAAAGTCATGATCATATCATCCTGCTTGTTTTGCCACCCCATAGTGCTGTGACTTGTCACTCTGGTTTAGCCAGTGCCTGGGGAAGTGCCCAGCAATAGCTGCTGCTCCCAGCGCCAGCCAGGCTGACAGCTGAGAGAGCCAGGGCATGAGAAACTCAGGGTGATACATACACTCTTGTGTCTGCATGCAAAAGAAACCCATCTTCCTCACTCAGAGCTATTTTCTGTCTGTGATACAACCAGCAGAGAGCTGTTCAGAGAAAGGCTTTTTAAGTCTGAAGCATACTAAGGCAGGCACTCAGGGTATTAGGAAGCCAATGCCCTTGTTAAAGTTACTACACTCCTTTCTCTTGATAGGCTAACCCACTGTCATTAGTACTACAATAGTAGCCAGTATGGACGCACTCTGGATCTGGACGTTTTGCCTCTTTGTTGCATCAAATTGCATTTTGTTGCAGAAGTGTCACTGATGGCAGTGGGGCTGCTGGGGATGTTAGCAATGCAGAGGAGCTGGAAGTCATCAATTCCTCTGATAAGAGGGAACAAGAGAGGCAAAAAAAAGCAAGTATCACCCCATACTTTCTGAGTGTATTCATTCATTCATCTGTTCTTTCTCATTGAGATGCAACAGCTCATCAGCACCCTGACAGCAGTGCCAGCCTTCTCTGTAGCTTTGAGGCACTTAGGGAAGGCAGCGGGCACAGGTCAGCCTCCATGAGCTTATGGGTGTGTTTGCCAGGTAGTGATTGAGAATGCCAGATAGCACTGTGCTTTTTGGCATTCCTCACACCCCCAGCCTTGCACAGAGCAACCAAGCACCTCATCCTGCCAAGCAGCTCCGTCCTTTGCTGGGTCTATGCATTTTTACATCCCTCCTCTTCACTTTGCTCCTTTGCTTTGGTGTCAGACTAGTCACTTTGTGAAAATTAATTAAACAGACCTTTCAGGTGCAAAATGTTCTAAAAAAGAGAAGAACCTTAGTCATAAAAACTGTTAATTGTGGATTAAGGGAATTCTCAAACATCCCTGGTGAAAGCAATGAATGGAGTGATAAGAAGACAAATGGCTTTTTGGAAAAGTTTGTCTACCTTTCTCATTTAGATTATGCTATTTTAAGTGTGGAAGGAATAATTTTATTTTATGGAAGCACCCCAGGATGGTCTTAGCTGGCTCTCTGAGGATGCACCAGGTTGCATGATGAAACCATTGCAGTTCACAGCAGCATTCGACTGACTATTATCACTGAACTTTGCACATGATGTTATTCTGTGCATCCTATTTCCTGAAGAGTCAGAGGACATAATTTTTCCAGAAACCCAAGGTTTCTGATTTAAAAGGACTTCAGATCCCACTTATGGGGTTAGTCCTTTATCACTGTTGAAGGGGGGGGACCTGAACAACCGAGAAGCACAGAGGTTTCCCTTGCAAAAATCCCAGTTCATGGGACATCAGCCAGAGCTATTCCTTGACTCAGAGGCTGGTTTGGGAAAATCAGGAGTCAGCATTTTCGATATCACCTCTAAACATTTCCTCTTGAAGAGATTGCTGGAGAAATGCCTTTGGAGAGGACATGCTATTTGTGCAGGGGCTTCTGAAACCTGTCCCAAATGGCTGCACAACTCAACCCCCTCCAAGGGCCACTGAGTTGCCCAGGGTCCCTGCCACCTCCTGCAGCAGCCAGGCACCATCTGCATGCAGGACCACGGAGGGTCGGGTGGTATCTGACCCGCCACGTATTCTTTCTTTTCATCAAATTAAATCAGCCCCAGCTCTGAAGGAAGCTGTGGTTCAAGCTCCAAAGTGGGCTGCAGCCCTCACTCAGCTGCCATTGACATCCACAGAGCTGGAAGTAGCAGTTTAATCTCACTGTGCTGCGATTTCCCCATTTCCTGTGTATTTTGTATTCTATTAATGAACCCAAATATTCTCACATGGGAAAGGCAGCCTTTGGGTTTCCTCCATGAGCTAAAGGGGTTAAACACTCGATGATGCATAATCTGGCAGAGGAGTATGGTTTGTGTTCTTTATTGTAAACTTCCTGTCTACCCCGCTATAAAGTAAGGGGCTAAATTATTTGAAAAGAATAATGACTTTTGGGGCACATATTAGTTGCAGATGTACTGTGTTTAAACCCTAAATAGCAGCTCCTCATCTCCCAGTTTAGCAGTAACGTAAGAGTACAGATTTCAGATGTCAACACCAGGCAAGTCCTTCTTTGCCTGCATGTACCACTGCATTTGTCTTATTGCAGTTCACAGGATCTGGGAGATCTCAGAGAGGAAGTCAGCCTCATTGTGGTGGTCTTCATCAATCAGTAGCACAAGGGGCTGGTACATGAAAGAAGGACTGCATTTGAAACCATTTTCTTGTTCACTGTAGGCAATGGCTCATGTTATCTGAGGTCAGAGTAGAAATGTCTTTGGGTGTAGGAGGCTGGGAAGGAAGCTGCTGATACCCAGCTGGGTAAGGCTGGCAATTCCTGCAGGTGGTCTCCTCTTATGTCACTCTAATGGCTATTTCAAAATCTTTTAGACTTTAGTTGATCTGGAAGATCACAAATTTGTCCAAAGCTTTGAAAAACCTGCAAGTTTTATAAAATTATATTACCCAACTGGGGAAAAAGTTTGGCTGGCATGTCTTCCAGTGCATCATTCCAGCTGCAGACCCCAGCATGGGATCTACAGGGCTTTTGATAAGTCTCCCTGTGTTCATAGCAATAGAAAGGTGCTATTTCTCAAACTGCTCCAAGGTCAGGGACTACCAATATCTGCTAGGTTAAGTTCTTCTTTGAGTGTCAAAGAAACCTTCTTCAACATGATAATGCTAGGACTAAACTCTTCAGCTATAATTGATTAGGAGCTTTCACAGAAAGGATCACAAAGCACTTTGTGAGCTACACACCGAATGTGCAGCTGCACTGAGCCTCCCCGGGACAGACAGCAACGGAGGTGGAAGCGGTCAGCAAATACATGGGGCAGGAGAGGAAATGCCAGCAATTCCTGGGCAGACATCTGCTCCTGCCAAGTATGCCATCGGGCTTTTAATAACCTCACAGAGCAGGTATTTTTAAAGTCTTTGCTAGACCTTAGGAAGAAAACACCAGATTTTTAAGGTCTTTCTAGGCAGATGTACAGCACAGAAGAAGAGCAGGTCCATTTAGGTCATTCCTGCCCCACCAGGGTGCTGGCGCGATGCATTACTGGGTCAGCGTACTAGCTGAACATTTCAGGCAAGAGTGGTAGTGGTGTTTTCAACTTCATCTATTTTTATCAAAGCACATAGGTTGTTTTGAGTACCGATGTGTTTGGCACCCAGACATATCCACCCTGTAATTGTTCTTGGCTGCACACACACCCTGTGCCCTGACCGCGGTGAGGAGGGCAGGGGAAGGACCTGCAGCAAAAAGAGGATGTCTCTGCTCAGAACATGGACGTTTTGACAGACTCCCATCTCGCACTGGAAATGTTTTGATTTCATTTCCTCTGCAGAACGTAAACAGATTTTGAAACCTCAGAAGCTGGCCATGAAACAAACCCGTTGTTCCCCAGCCAGCTCTAATTACAGTTTGTGACCAGCCCTTGCCTATGGAAATTAGAATTTACACAGGGGAGGACTCTGGCTCTGAATAGGTTTGTATGGAGAAATGTGATTTGTCACCATGATTTTAAGCAAAGGTAACTTTAAGGTTTAAGGGCTTTTTAACTACCAGCAAATACCCACAAAAAGTGTCATACTCATAGTGTAGTAATGGGAAGGACTGATGTGAATATGGCAGGTGATGTAATCATGGCAATGCCCTCTTTCCTCTGACTTTCATTCCCAGGAGTGTGCGGAACTTTTCTCACATGCCCCAGCATGGAATGGTCACCCCAAAGGGCTGAGCAGAGTTTAGAGAAATGGTGTCTCCTTCTTCATGTGAGCTGGATGCTTCCTTCACCCACATCCCTTTCCATCAAATCCACAGGCTGAGGCTTTCGGAGTTGTCTTGGAGATTTTAATGCCAGCAGAAAGAAAAGAGAAATGAGGCATCCAAATCCCACAGACACCTTTGGAAATACCATCGTTGTTTTCTGGGCATCTTATGAGCTCAGCCGTGCAGACAGACTGGGCAGAATTAGGGAAGAGCAAGAAACATTGTGAGGCACTCAGGCAGAGGGGATTGGCCATGGTGGGAGGAGGACTGCATTAATGCAGGTGTTGCATTAACTGCTTTTGAAGAGTGAAATGTCCAAGGGGAAAGAGGGTGATTGGGCAGAGGTGGCCGCTGTTGAGGGAAGCAAAAGCCAATGTGGCAGCACACCAGGAAACCTTTCCTCAGTGTGAACTTCAGCCTGTTGTGAAACCATCCCTCTGGGGAAGTGCTCAGTGAGAGCGGGGCGGGCTGGAGCCCCGGGCAGGCCCGGGAGGATGTGCCCCACAGTGAAATAAAGCTCACAGGAGAGCAGGCATACCTCAGCTCTCTGATTTATCTGATCATATCAAAGCAACCCGCCCTGCAGGGCTCAGCGCAGGCACTGACATGACCAACAGCCAGGCTTTGCAGAGCAGGAGCAGGAACACTCAAATTTGCAAATGGTTGCTTGAGTTACAACAGCAGCACGCAGACCCGTTGCACATACATGTACTAAATCTACAGGCCGGCATTTTTCTTCAGGATGGGGGCTTCACCTAAAAGAAAATGTTAATTTCACTGTCTCATACAAAATAAGTTGATGGTACTGCCAAGGATTTATAAATATAGGACTTCTCTCAAAATAATCAGTGCTGCTCTTGACCTGAATTCAGGCTGTTAAGTTTTTCATCCCCTCTCATGATGATTTTATTTTATCATCCCTGCCACTACATGGATTTTTCTGCAGTGACTAATTTTGAAGATGGTAAACTCACTGCTGAAAAATAGCGTCAGAAATGTATGGCTATCAAGAGTAATAGGTGCCAAAGGCACAAATCTTACAGCTGTGTGAGGGGAAACGACGACAGTCATCTGAATACAAAATTACTTGCATCCCATCTTTGTCTTAGTGCTTCTGTACAAGAAAAACAATCTCTTCTTTCAAGTGCCTAAGGAATAACACCATAAACAAAAAACCTTCCAAGTTGCTGTTAAATTTCCTTTGTGGTGTCTGTAGCAATCCCTCAAAAGGGTTAGCTCTGTGTATTTATTTTGCAAGGGTAACACAGGAAACGATTGCAACTATGTTGGGTAAGTACACAGCTTGTTTTTTCAATGAATTCTTTGTGCATTTGATTTCCATTAATACTTCTGCATTTTGGTGTATCAAAACAAATATATCTGGTACAAGCAAATGAAGCACTGAATTCTTTCCTCATAATGGACACTTTGAATAATCTCAACCAGTTGCAAGTTGGCTTGAAAATGAGGGTCATCGTTTGGGAGGAAAATTGCCCGGATTATTCCACATTTTCCCAATATGAAGTTTTGAATTTAAAATCTCAATAATAGTTAGAAATTCCAATGTGTTTATCCTTGGTCTGCACTCTGCAGTGCTCTTCACCGTTCAGGAAGGACAAGTGTTATGTATCAGACCCATCATGACTCATCTTATATACCTGAAATAATCAGAGAAATCACTGCAGACCATTTTTATTGCAAGAAAAAATAGAATTCTTTTCTGACAGAAGATAAATAAAGCTATCATGTTTTGCCAACAGAGAATCTTCAAACAGAGAAAGATCACATTCCTCTGATCATTTCTTCATGTGTCATTAATTGTTATGATAATTCCATTTCCAAATCCTTTGGTATCTGAAAACCTTTGCAACTGTCATCTTTAAAGGCATAAACCAGAGGCTGCTTCTCCCGAAACCCTCATGTTCGCCCCACTGGCTCTTAGGCTTCTCTTTTTGCATGTTTGTGGAGCTTTGGGGAGTTTCCAGCCCAGCAAGCAGCAGGGCTTGTTGGTCTTAGGGCAGATGATTCCAAGACGCAGTGGGAGCTGGGCACACATGTTTCCAATTATCATATAATGAAAACAAAATAAAAAAATCACATTTTTAGAGGTTTCCAGATTTAGCCCTAAGTGTTTATAAAACTGGTTTCAGCTTTTAAGAATGTATTTCCTGGCTTTGAAGCTAAGAGGAGCCCCTTGACTTCATGAGACTTTGGATGGGAACCCTGACTCTTTCTGGAGGTCCAGCACTGGAGCAGTTCAGAGCAGGAGCTGGTACCCATGGCTCCATTCGCATTGTGCCAGGGATGGATGGGATGTCCCTGGCACCAGCCTGCCTGTTCCACAAACTGCAACACCTTTATAAAACATGGGATTTAATTTTCTATCATTCCAAATGAGAAAAAAAAAATCACTATTTTCCAGTCTCTGAAGAGGATTTGGCCAGCCCAGGTCAGGAGGCACACTTGTGTTCAGCAGTGTAAGAGCTAAAAACCACAGAGTATCCTCAAGATCACAATGTGGGGAAGCGCAGAGTGAGGACAGAAGGGTCCTGTCTTGGGATACCATCCTGGATCACTCTTTGATATGATTTCCTCCATGTTTTGTTCAGACCCATTATAAATAACATAAAGAAGCACCAGTTCAGTCATTCTGAGTGATCTGTATATTAAACACATATCCTGTCCTTCTTGCCCTCTTTGTTTTTCTGCTTCTTACGTGAGTGGTGAGAACCAGTGTTATATTTTATTTTCCTTCATTTCAGCAGCATTTCTCCACGGAAAGCTGCAGTTGTTCCATAAAACCAGTCACTGGGGTAAATAATAGCAATCTTATCCCATAAACCTGCTGAAACTATTGAAATATATTAGAAGATTAGAGCAATACTTATTAATATAAATTACAAGGAAAGAGAGCATTAGCTGAATCTGTTATAAAAAAGGAAACGTTTTCTGAGTTGATTTTAATTTCAAATAAATAATAGAATCTTTCAGGGGACATGAAGGATAGTTTTATAACATCAGTCTATCAGAAATAATGCCCCATTGGCTCTGCTCTCTGCCACGCACACTGAAATGTTCAGACTCTAAAGCACTGGTTCCTCTTCTTCAGATACAGGGAGGAAGTATTGATGATAAACAATTCATATGAGTACAGGGACCTTTATCAAAGGAAAAGCTGCATAATGCATTTTTAGCATTATTATTATAGTAGTACTTGCTTTTACACAATTATTATTTGATGTTTAGGTTTGCTTGAGAGGGACATCTGAAAAAGATCTGCTAAGTCAAATCCAATGCTTTTAAAAAGCACTCAATGAATTCTTCTTGTGTGTTTATGTTGAGAGGTTATTTATTTGCAGCTCATCTGTCATTTTTAATGCCAAATGTTTGGATTTTTTAAATTCTATTACTAAGATTACTTGTGCAATGGTTATAAGTTTTCCCATACAGGCAGTCCTGCAGGAGCTTCCTGCATGTTGATTCAGTGCTAATGAAATAAGCCTGCATGTCCTCCCTGGAGACCATTTTTGTCTTCATCAGTGGAGATACAGATACAGCCCTTGCTGAACATGTCCAATGCATCTGCACACCCCAGTGCACAGGGACTTGGGTAGCCTCAACCCCACTGTGCTGCTGGCACATTGAGGGATTTGGAGATACACCGCTGGAACCAGGGCTTTGACCTCTCCCATCCACAGGGTCCTTTGGAATGAACCCACCATGTTTAGGTAAAGCATGACCTCCCAAAACACCTATCATGACATTCTTGTCTCTAAATTGGAGAGACATCAATTTGATGAATGGACCACTCAGTGGATAAAGAACTGTCTGGATGGCTGCACACAAAGAGTTGTGGTCAATGGCTCAATGTCTGGCTGGAGACCAGTAACGAGTGGTGTCCCTCAGGGATCGGTGTTGGGACCAGTCTTGTTCAACATCTTCGTTGCTGACATGGACAGTGGGATTGAGTGCGCCCTCAGCAGGTTTGCCGATGACACCAAGCTGTGTGGTTCGGTTGATACGCTGGAGGGAAGGAATGACATCCAGAGGGACCTTGACATGCTTGTGAGGTGGGCTGATGCCAACCTCATGAAGTTTAACCATGCCAAGTGCAAGGTCCTACACCTGGGTCAGAGCAATCCCAGGCACAGCTACAGGTTGGGCAGAGAAGAGATTCAGAGGAGCCCTGTGGAGAAGGACTTGGGGGTGCTGGTCAATGAGAAAATGAACATGAGACAGCAGTGTGCACTTGCACTCCAGAAAGCCAACCGTATCCTGGGCTGCATCAAAAGGAGTGTGACCAACAGGTCGAAGGAGGTGATCCTGCCCCTTTATTCTGCTCTCGTGAGACGTCACTTGGAGTATTGTGTACAGTTCTGGTGTCCTCAACATAAAAAAGGACATGGAACTGTTGGAACAAGTCCAGAGGAGGGCCACAAGGATGATCAGGGGACTGGAGCACCTCCTGTATGAAGATAGCTGAGAAAGTTGGGGCTGTTCAGCCTGGAGGAGAGAAGGCTGCATGGAGACCTCATAGCAGCCTTCCAGTATCTGAACGGGGCCTATAGGGACGCTGGGGACGGACTCTTCATTAGGGACTGTAGTGATAGGACAAGGGGTAATGGGTTAAAACTTAAACAGGGGAAGTTTAGATTGGATATAAGGAGGAAATTCTTTCCTGTTAGGGTGGTGAGGCACTGGAATGGGTTGCCCAAGGAGGTTGTGAATGCTCCATCCCTGGCAGTGTTCAAGGCCAGGTTAGACGGGGCCTTGGGTGGTATGGTTTAGAGCGAGGTGTCCCTGCCCATGGCAGGGGGGTTGGAACTTGATGATCTTAAGGTCCTTTCCAACCCTAACTATTCTATGATTCTATCATCTGGGCTGTGTGGAGCCAGATCCTACTTTTTTCACATGCTGTGTAGAAACCAAACCTGGCTTTTCTCCCCTACTATTGACAGAAGTTTTCCATTCCCTAATTTCCTGAGGAATTCCTGCGAAACTCCCAGAGAAATTACATACGAGAGAGGACAACCATTCCAGGTCAACTCAAATACTTTGCCTCAATAACATGGCAAATTTTCACGCCCACTTCATTCCTCCCATGTCACCACATGAGAGCTGGGAGGCTGACGCAGCGCCCAGACCACTCTGCTTGCAGCATTTTTCTTGCGTGAAGGGAAAGGAATAGCAGTGCTGGGATGGGGAAAGACCATATCCTGCACTTCCCCCATCCTTCCCAATCCAGTACCCAGCTGGTCCATATCCATCACTGCAGGGCAATGGCCAGGAAAACCGCTGGGACAGGCAGATCGTTTTTCACCAGGGGATTCAGTTCAGGCTCTGTCTACATCATCCCTGCAGTTTAATTTAATCGACAGAACATTAAACCATGTCACATTTCTATTAAAAATAAATGGTACAGACCAGACATTTGAGAGTCAGGCAGGAGGAAGGATATTTTTTTTCCTCTTCCTCCTCTTTTAACTCTCTTTTAACTCTTCAAAGGCTGTTGGAGCCAGAGAAGCCAGCAACACAGAAAATGTCACTTTAAATTGAGGAGTTTATCACTTCAGCTCTCCTTTCCCTCTCTTTCTGGGCCAGTCAGCATCTGTCAGCACAACCCCATCACTCATTAATGATGAGGCAAGAGATGAGGCCGTACTTGGGTGATCTGACAGTTCAGGGTCTGGTTTTTACATATTGCCTGTAGCAGAACTTGTCAGACATTTTAAGTAGAAAGAGCAAAAATGAGTAATGGAGGCATATGATTATAGTCATAAAGTGCACCCAACCCCAGAAGGCTGCATAGCTGCTCCAGAAACCCCAAGCAGATATTTTAGGGCTCTCGCGGACTCCAGGGCTGGTGAGGCTGCTGCCAGCAGTAATAAACTCCTGCAATCTGATCTCAGCGTATGCCCAGCCCCAGCGACTGTTTTATTTGGGGGAGGTGTGGAGGGCAGAAATTCCCTTTGTTTATGTTCACTCCCAATGGCAGGGTTGAGCAGAAACCCAGCAATTAAGGGCTGTTGTTAAATCTTAATTTTATCTCTCTCCCCTCAAGGGATCGGTGTGAGTGTGGTTTCCTGCACTCCTCAGGGTTTCTTCAAGGTACAACAGCGTTTTGAGGTCCCCAGGTTGTCATTGCATAGCTGTATTGGATGAAGCACTTAAAACTCTGCCTTTGTCAACCAGAAGAAGTGGAGGTAGATGGGAAATACAGGGACATCTTGTAAGCCAGTAGTGCAGCACTTCAGCATCCACTCCTCTGCCCCTCGTAAGCCTGCTTGGTCTCCTCCTTGAACTGTGGGCCTCAGAAAACAGAGCAATTTCTTGTTCCTTGACTGATTTTTTCCTTATACCTGAATTTTTATAGCATTGACAACAGTTCTGTTTTTTTCTGTTTCTGCAATGGGCAAATGTGGATGGTTTCAGGCTGGATTTGAAGCCATAGGGGAGTGGATTTCTCCTCCCACACTCAGACCCTTAAAACTGGGCATATATGTCCAGGAAGCAGGATGATCTGATCCCAGGTACTTATGAGACCTGCATGTACACAGAGGAATGTCTTTTGGCCAGAGAGGAGCATGCTGGACTGGCACCAAACTGTGCTCCAAGTTAGTCTGTGAGTGGTCACATCTCCAACTGGAGATCAGACCAACCATGTAAAATGCAGACAACGAAGCTCACCAGGTTTGTAAACCAAGACCAACACAAAGATTGTAAGAAAAGGCTGTCCAAGCCAGAAACCTCACCCCTGACAGCCCAGCCCTAGATGACCCTGAGACAGCTAAGCCTTTGTTTAATCACAAAACATCAGATCCTGAGCTCTTGCTTGGTCATCCCAGCCAAGGCCAAACTGACACCAGGAATTATGCTGAGACTGGGTGAAAATTTCTGTTTGCGGAGCTGGCTGAGAGGCTGAGGGCACTGGAAAGGGGAGAGCCAGGGCTGACATGGAGCAGTGAAAAGCTAGCGGCTTTTAGTGTTTCTTGTTTATTTTTTCCAGTTACTTGGAATGCCTTCTTTCAGGAATTTTGTTTTCCTTTCTGTTTTATTGGGATTGCCTCTGATTGTTTCAAATTATTAATATTCAAAAATAAGGTGTGTCTATCTCTCTCCAATATTTTTCACAGGTGTTTTCATTCAAGTGCATCCAAAGAACCCAACCTGAATTAACCAGTCTGATGAGGCAGTTTTTAGATAAAAGCAAGGGCCAGGAGACATTCCTGTTTTTGCTGCTGCTCGACAATGCCCACTGGGAACCTCATGCTGCTATTCACTTAAAGTAATAGGAAAGGGTCCCAAAGAATCAGACCCTGCTCTAGCTGGATCCCTCCTGCTCATTTACCAGAGGATGCCTGATGATATTAGCAACAGCTGAGCAGTACTGGTTCATCTCTTATAGTTTATATGCAACTACAGAAGGGGCAGTTCATGACCAGCCGCTGCTGAAAGTGATGCCTGCTCTGTCATGTTCATCCTTGCCATACTGCCAGCACCCACCGGCAATGTCTTCTCTTCCTTCAATCACAGGGAAAGGTAAGGAGCCATTTCACTTGATCTGAAGAAAGCTTTGAGACAACTGTAGCATATTAATCAACAAACTTCAACACCAAGGCTCCTCTGATGCAGCTCTCAGAGGGTTTCAAAGCTGCTGTGCAGGAGGAGGGAGGGGATGTAATTCCTGTATATGGAGATATTCATGTCTCTCAGTCCTTCACCATCATGGAGATACAGCATTGTATCTGGACCGCCAGCTGGGGTGGTGGTCTGGGGTACTGGGAGGGGTGGAGCTACAGTGAGCTGGGGTTGGGCATCCTCCACCCAAGCCAAGCCCACACCTGCACTAACTTGCAGCCCTGAGAAGGGGCTTCTTGCTAGGGTTTGACTCTCTGAATTTTTAAGGATAGGAAAACTTGGGTGACAGCAACCCATCTGCAAAGTGCCTGCCCTGCTGCCCCACATCCCAGCTTGGCTGCGTGCACATTTGCATCTGTCACGCTTCTGCAGTTCTGTGCTCCTGCAGAAACCTGAACTAAGGGAAAATGGGACAGCAGATTATAGCAAAGTCATCACTGCCCCAGTACATGGTGAGAGCAGGTCATGGAAATTGGGTCAGCTTCTTCTGGTGCAACTCAGCATTCCTTTGCTGAAGCCAGTGGAGGTAAAAAAGTGCAAGAAAGACCAAAATTAGGTCAACCAGATACACAGCTCCTTTTATGCAGCAATCTAACCCTTTTCCTACTTCCTGCTATTCCTCCGCACAGCCAAGTAGGTCAGAAGGATCTCCTGTCAGGCAGCTGGATCCACCCAGGTAGCTCTGAAATATTCTCCAAATCAGCAGGGCATCAAGAAAAGGCAACCCTGTTCCCTCCTGCCACCACAGTCTCTCCAGTTGCCCATTTGAGGGGGAAATGGGATCTCGGGTGGGGGATTGAAGTACTCTCCAAAAAGCTCAGTCTGGGCTGAACCAGAGGCAAACCTCATTTCTAAATATCCCATTAGTTGCACTTGCCATTTGTACAGGGTTTTGCCATGGGCTGTGATGGCAAGGAACATCACAGACACAGCAAGGAGCTGCTCTGGTGGACCCCAGCAGCCCCTCAGCCACCTGCACTGCAGCCTGGTCCCCAAGCAGCAGCACATGTTAATGCAGAGACCTGCAGCCTCCCAGTGGTGCTGGTGCTGGGGCGAGTTTTCCTTCCCCAGATCAGTGCTAGGCTGATTGGCAATGGCTCCTCTTTTTCTCTGCAGAGCCCTCTAATACACAAACTTATATACAAGTTTTATGCGCCTCAAACCAGTGAGACCAAAACAACCACTTAACACCAACTGGAAAGGAAGCATAACTGAAACAAACTGGAAATAAAATCATTAGTGAAGCTATTTTCATTCACCAGAAGCCATGCCAAAAGGTAATTCTGAAGCTGGAGAAACTCTTCAGAGAACTGTGGTGGAGTCAGTGGAGCAGCACAGGAAGCACTAACATGGGTGAGAAATGGTGTTGAATCACTGAACACGTTGTTTGAGCTGTAATGATTTTGTGATTGTGACTAAGAACTTTCTGCCTGACTCATAAAATAAATAAAGGTCCTGGAGCACCATGGTTCTGTACCAGCAGCCAAGGAGATGAAATCATGAGACCCTGAAATCCAGAGCTGCTCCCAAGTTTGGCACCTCCCCTCTGCGGTGAGGAATGAAAGCCCTGTGCCAAGTCAGTCACAAATTATAAACAGTCCCAGAAATGGCAATGTCTTCTCCCCTCAGCCTTTTTCAATCTTCTTTTTTTCTCCTCTTAAATTGCTCCACATCTCATGTTTGCCTTATCTCAATATTGACGTGGAATCTCTAGCTGCCTTCAGACCATCTGCAGTAGGTGACTAACATGTTAGCACCAGTTCTTCCACCAGGTGCCTATGGAGCTGGGATGTGACAGGCTGGATAGTCTGAATTGCTTTATCACATTGAGATGTTATTGTAGTCACAACACCTACATGAGTGATAGTAGCAGACAGAATTTGGTCCAACAGCACTAAAAATGAATAATAATAATTTCCACAATTATTTACCACTCACAGGCAAATTAGTCATCTCTTTGCCATACCTGAGACAGTAGATGCCACAAAATACCTTCAGTGCCATCTAGCTACTAAGCTACATGAAGAGATGAATTTGCAAGTAGCTCTAATTGCCATAAGGCTCATCAGTGGCATGATGTCCTGTTGCACCAGCTGATGCTCTGTCCTCAGGGGCCTAATCAGGATGGTCATGTAAGCCACAAAGATAATTTGCAATCATAAAAAATTCTGCTTTAAATGGATGTTTATCTAAAGTATGGCAAAACGAATTCCTCAGAATGAAGGCTAAATAAAGAACTACCTTCACACACCCCAAACCCACAGGATATTTGTATAGGCACTCAGTATCACCAGCCTCTCTGAGCAATTTGCCAAGAACAAACAACAACATTATTTAGCTTTAGCTTTTGTTTCATGAAGATGTATAGCAGCTATGAAAAATATCACCCTTACTGTCTACTTGTCTTGGGTTTCATGCCATGTCTTCAAAATTACATGGACCCATTTTACTAGCGAGGACTTTACTGACCATCTATGATGACTGCCCCCATGATGTATGTCCACACCACAGCCAAACATATGTTCTGGCAGGCTGGGAAGAGGGTGGTTACCAAGTGGTATGGCAAACCCGTACCTTTCCCTGGGTAACTCACACTGAATCATCAGTGCATGGAACTGAAAATTGTGGCCACTGATCAGCCATATGAAACATGCAGAAATGGAAATACGAACAGAGGGAGCACAGCCAGGGCTCCACCAGGCTCTCGACACAACAAGGAGCAGCTGCAAGTGGCAGAGGAATGAGCTGGTGTTTTGCTTTGTCCTCCTCCGGCCTAGATCATGGACCATTGCCACACAGTCTGATGTGTCGTGGACCATGCTAAAAGCTAAGAAAAGCAAAGCACAACTAATTCCAAAAGGATGTTGTTTTTATAACATACTGTACTTTGGTGTGGTTACTCCATCTGTAGTGTAATTTGTCCAGATAAAACCTGTCTAGAAATGACCTTACAGTCTGGGTATGATGCTGATAGAGGATACATTCACACATGCTTATGCTTCCAGTGTCACAGCAGTGCTTGGCCGAGGATCAGCTCCACAGATGGAGCAGGCAAGTGCCCTTGCCCACTCTGCAGGTCTGATCCTGCTCTGGGTGCATGCTCGTGACAAGGTGAAATCAGTCCCACCAACAAGAGCGCAAGGATAATCCCTGGCTGTGATGGCAAAGCACCACTGGCAGCAACACCAAACCTGCTAATGGCAGCGGGACATGTGTCAGAAGGCATCAGTGCCTGTCAGAGCACAGAGAGGACTTTCATCTCCTGTTTGGATGTTCTCACTACCTTAATGCTGAAGAATTTATCCAGGCAAGACCAGATTATCTCCAGGAGCAGTGCTGGCTATTTCATGGAGATCAAGCCAGCTTCTACCAGTTGGCAATCTGTCTGTAGAGCCAGTCAGTGCAAAAATTTTTAGAGCATATAAGTAATTGAAATTAGTGATGATGAGGATATTTATCTTCGTATGGATGGACCTTGGCAGTGTGAAGTGGGTCTTAAAAGGAGCATCCGTGTGGCACCCCCAAGAGACTTTTAGTCAATACTTAAAGCTTTCACCGTAAAAGGTAGTTTCTAGCGTAGGAAAAGCCGGCAGTTCAAGCAGAAAAGGGCTGCAGCCCTCAGGTGTCCCTTTGAGCTGGAATTACCATACAGACACTTAAATAAAAATGAAACTGGTGCTCGAACCTGACACCACATCTCAATCCAAGCTGTGATGATTTACACCAGCCAAAAAAAGAGCTGACCTGCAGGGCCAAATCTGCCCCATGGCTATATCCAGGCAGCTGCGGTGATTTAAAAGCTCTGTCAGTGTCAGTCACCAGTGGGTCTCATTGAAAGCCAGATTTATCTTGTAATCTGCACTAGGAGGCGTAAACTGCTACTGCTGCTCCCATGCGAAATAAATCAGCCCAACACAGCTAGAGCTGGTAGCTACGAGGGGCAGCCCTCGTACTGATTTGTATGCCCTTATGCTACAGGCAGCGGTGGCCAAATGCCAGCCTTCCCTCTCACCTACGTGGCTGACACCTCAAGTTAACATCAGAGGGATTCTGAGAGTAGGATGGCACCAGGGGTCAGTGTGGGGACCCTTTCCTCTGTGGGCTACAGGCTACAGGTCTGCAAGCTCTTCAGGGGCTGGAACAGGCGTTTTGGTCAGGCTGCTGGCCCCTGTGCTGGAGCTGCCCCATGCCATGGTGGTGTGAGCAAGAACAAGGGCTCCTGTGAGGAGTGTGAGAGGCACTGCTGTCCTGCCTGGGGAGGGGAGCCCACTTTGCTTGGCGAAGCATGCAGGAATGTATGAGCACATGGGGTTATCTCAACTTTTAAGCTCACAGTTATTTTAGGCATCCTCCTCTAATACAGAAACACAGGCTGACAAAACTCAGGAAGAGAGATAGTAGTATAATAACCACCCAAATGTAGTCACAGGGAATACATGCCTCCAATTCTTCACATCCCTACTGTGAGCTTATTATTTCAGGATCTCTCCCCTTTGGGATTTTTTCTTATCACATAAAATATTGTTTTTTTGTTTTTTTTTTTTTTCAGTCCTGCACAGTGCAAACCTCCACCATCCCATTGCTGCCTTGGCACAAAGCAAAACCCACATGACACGGGTGACTGTTGAAGACCGCCCAGCAAAGGGAGTAGAGGATTTTGGGGGTGCATTATAAAAATGGTGATTTTCACCAGCCCTACTGGGGCCACATTGAAACGGGTGATTCAGGAGCCAGAGTGAGGATGACGCTGTTTGCTGGACCGTGAGAGGTGGGCTGGTGGAAACCCATGAAAGCTCACTCTGCTAAAACAAGTTTTCAAGAGTTGTGCTGGAGTCTGTGCATTCCTTGGTGTCAAGTGAAGCCACAGGGGTTTGGCAGAGCATTCACAGCTATGCCTGGTCCCTCCACAAATAGTGTTGGCAATTTCAGGCAGTGAAATAACATCCTGGCACTGCCAAAAGCCACATCGATTATCAACAGTATAAGTAATCAAGTAAAAGCACTTTCCACAGCTGAATGACCAGACTGTGAAGCATGCAAAGAGTAGTAGCTAAAATTGATTTCAGCTCACGTGGATAATTTCTACCAGAATTACGTTATTGTATTAAAACAGTAATGCATAATGTATGGCTGTGCATCTCTGCAACAAACATTTTACATTTAATTTGGAAATCTCTGAGTCATTAGAAAAGTTCTCATTATGTTGCAAAGACCTTTGTGGAGTCAGCAATAGTAGAGTCTTTTAAAAAAGTTAATGATGAAGGGAATCAGATGGATGAAAAATACCTGAGCTGGGAATGGGAGTGTGAGCTGAGTGCTGCTGCACCAGGACACTCCATGTACTGTCAGGGAGGAGAGAAAGAGGCAATTTCCTGGGGCAGTTCAGCCAGTCTAACATATAAATCATTTCAGGTTGCCTTCATCTCTGTACTGGCTGCAGAGGTGGTAAAGCTCCTGGAGCAGATGCATGGAAGGCAGAAACACCCCACAGGGGAGAGGACCTAAGGAAAAAGTGGAGGTCTGTGCTCTGCACTGGATTCTTGTGCAACAGGCTCATAGCAGCAGAGGAAAAACCAGTGTGTCTGATCCTGAAGCTCTTGCATATGTTTAACTTCCATGGCAGTTAAATCCCTGTGCTTGTAACCCAGCTGGAATTGGCAACTAGCTAGAGTTGCACCCAATATACACCCAAGGTGGTTCCCATTGGTCCTAGATATGAGCTGTGGGCTGGTACACAGAGACGTCTGTAGTCACTGCA
Source organism: Neopsephotus bourkii (assembly GCF_033783945.1). Classification (NCBI taxonomy): domain Eukaryota; kingdom Metazoa; phylum Chordata; class Aves; order Psittaciformes; family Psittacidae; genus Neopsephotus; species Neopsephotus bourkii. Next base: position 2,524,183 of record NW_026901177.1, read on the forward strand.
TTTTACAGGAGCGAGATTCACTCCATTCTGCATAAGTCACTCTCCTCCATGGGTTCGCTTATCTCTCCTTGCCACTACACAATAACGCTTCGCATTTCCCAGAGATCCTTTTGCTTCAGTAGCTTACCACGGCTCCAGTGTGGGAAACACCACCAATGGCAAATGGATCTTGTTGTTCAGGTCCTTCCTTTGAGCCTTTTGTGCTGACTGCAGCTCCTCTGCTTGCCACTGCTCAGCTGGACACAACAGTGACTGTCCAAAACATGGAGCTCAGTGCTTGATTCAACATGAAAACCACCTTCAGTTGGGAACACAGGTCTGAATAGCCCACGTGACTGTTTTATCACTTAGAAACGGGATGATCAAAATGCTGTTTGCAGGTAAAGCTGCAGAACATGGCCAGTGGTGTTGCAGAGTGCTTGGTGGACCCATAGGAAACACAGGTCCCTGAAATGAGTGTGCATTGGCCAGTCAGCAGAAGCAGCCTACAGACATGAACTTTATTATTTCTTACATTCACATACTTTTTAAACTGCTCTCTTTTTTTCTTCCCCCACATTTTATATCCTTTAATTTCACTTGGCAATCTTTTCCCTCCATGGACAACAAAGGTTTTAGAAGCTTTAGGATAATAAAGCATTGGGAAAAAGAAAAGCAATGGGGTTTTCAAGTACTGTGCAGCATTGCATGGTGGCAATATGGAGATAAAAGTGCTATTTCTAGCTCCAATGCTACTCCTCCCTGGGACCTTTTCCACCCGCATGGAGGGGCTCAGGCTACTACCCTCTCTGCAAAGGCACTTACTGTCCATCAAAGTACCTCATGCAGCACAAAAGAGGCATTTTAACTATGAACACGAGCAACTGGAGAACTTTGTCATTATCTAAACATTAGCAGATTTAATATTAATTGTTCTCAGATTCTTGTCCAACAGCTTGACAAAAAAAGTCAGTCAATATTTAGCACAGCAACAGCATGCTATTAAGAGGGGGTTTTACTAAAGTTGTATTACAGGAAAAACCTGTAGAAATGATAGTGATTTCAGACTTCAGTGGATATTACTGGGAAACAGAGTGGCACATGCACTTCCCAGCTACCATCAGCTACTAAGAACACAACACGCTTTACTCCTGAGATGTACACTTATCTTTGGGTTAAAAGTAAATAAATAAAGAAGAGAAAAGCATAGTGATTTTATGTGTTTAGCCGACTGGCATACTTGCTGACTCGGCAAGAGAGACAAAACAGCAGGATTGATCCAGTTTAGCCCCTTGGAATAGCACTGTGTCCACTGGCATCTTTCATGAGGGTCTGCCCAGCTGAGAGGGAAGTATTGCAGCCCGGGCCTGAGCCTTCTGCTGTTATTTATTATGATCACAATCAGTGTGGTACGTGAGTCAGCGGGAAGCTGTTTGGCTGTGGCAGAAAAGGCAGTGTCATGGAAATGAGTCCAGCAACAAGGCTTCCTCTATCGCCTGGGAGATCACCCTGGCCGTCCCAGCAGCCCCACCAGCAGCGCTGAGATAGTTGCCTAGGACAGCGATGCCTGACCTTCCTGGCATGTGGATTTGGTGTCATAATGAAGTCATCAGTATCAGTTCCAGTTCTCAGCAGGAATGCCATGGAGGATGCCTGGCTTTGGGGCACTGTGGCACAGGAGATCCTCATCACTGGGGCTGCTGGGGATGGAGGCAGTGTGTGGATCACCCTCAACCTCCAGCATGCTCAAAGAGGAGTTTTTGGTGGTCCTTATCTCTGATTTGGGCAGTCAAAGTGCGAATGCTGCATGCCCTCTTACAGCTTTCCTGAATCAGCAGGGTGGGAGCATTGTGGGGACGAGGCTCTGCAAGGGGAGGGGATGGAGAAGAAAACATAGACATCAGGGTGTGTGCACGTGTGTGTGGCAGTTCAGGCACAGACCTCATGTCCTCACTTTATTTATTCTGCAAAGTATAAAACCACATGGAAGATGTTTGAGGTTATCTGAATGTTGAACTAAGTTAATCTCTCCTAAACAAATTATCTACTTCTGACTCATTTCTAAGAAACTTGAGCTTTTATGACCATGCTTCCTTTACAGGCATCAGTGAATTTTATATTATAAACCAACAGGACTTAATTTTCAGAGAAAGACATCTCCTGTGAATTTTGTGGGTTTGATTTAGCAGCAGGAAGACAATACTAAATAATTTGAGTCATAATAATTAATGAGGATATTCTGGAGTTTATAGTCGTATCACACTGCCCACCATGAATCCCCTTTGGTGTTTTTTTTTCACTGTTAACAAACACAAAGGTTGTATATCTTTACACCCAGTAATTGTCTCCACGTTCATGCTAACTTTACAGAGATGCACTGCTTTTTAAAACCCACGAAAGGCCTTGACCTGTAAAATTCAATTTCAAATGGTAAAAATCCCCTGGCAACTGTAGGCGCTGGGGACAAGCTAATGTGTTATGTTCTGTAAGTCTTCTTTGAGTACTGGCTTGACCTGTAAGTGTTCTAGATACAGTCTAACTAAAATGGGCTTTATTATTTTCCATTAGTGCCTGCCACATGAAAATCAACTGGCAGTCCACAGGGGAAATAGAAGTATTTTCCTCCTCTAGATAACATCTGCTGCAAATATAAACGGACCCTTTCCCAGCCCCCTCCTTCGTTCTGCTTCCTTCCAGCCCTCTGATGCAATCACATTTCCCAAGATTTGTGCTTTGGATGTAAGCCCCAAGGCAGAGCAAGAGCAGAAGATGCTCCCCTGCTCCACAGGACCTGATGCTGTGGTAGGGTGATGCTTCGTCAAACCCCTGGCCCAGGAGCTGGTTGAGGAGATGCACCACTGCCATGCCGAACCATGGCAGCACAAAGGAGTGTGCCTGAGTGGTGTTTCCTATTTGCAGTCAGACTCACTGAGACTAGGAACTTTATTTTTTCTCTATGCTAGGCACAGTCATGCTGCTGTGCAGACCTGCGCACGTCAAGTACACCCCCTGTCACATGAGCACATGGCTTCTTGCAGGCACCAGGGGCTGATGGTATGCCTGTCCCAGACTCATAATGGCACTCTCCCAGTAAGGACACCCGGAAGCCACAGCCTGACCCTGCCTGGTACTGCCTCTCCAACCCGGGAGAATCGTGTCCCCTTGGGTTCTGCTTCCACACAGCTTTTTCTGCTACTTCCCAGAGAGTGCTTCCCAGCAGTGCCCACCAAGCTCATTTGCCCTCCTTTCATTTCTTCAAACTTCACTTTCTTTTTAAGGCAAATTATTTAAAAAAAAAAAAAAATCCCCCAGCATTAAAACCTACCTCACGTCTTCTTGTCTCAGTAAAACAATGACATTTTCCCCTCTTTGATGCTCAGATCTAGCTCTGCAGGAAATTTTACTATCATGACTCTTTTCATCTCTCTCCTGGTTTGAAGATAAATGGTCCTTGGACTCTTCTGGACGTGCATAAATCACAAAAGCAATCTACTAAGAGATCTGCCTGTGGCATTGACTTCATCTGGAATTGAAAAGGACAGACAAAAATATCCACAGAGCTTACTCAACAGAGCTAGGGTAATCCAGTGTCTTATCCTTTCAGCAAGTACAACCACAGCATGGAGAAGAGGATAATGGTGGGGCCATGGCATTGGGGGATGATGGTCCTGGGATGCCATCCTTGGAGCTACTGAGTATCACTGAGGGAACCACAAAATTGGGTGACTTCTGAGGAAATGGGACTCACTCCCAAAGACAAACAAGCCCTGGCACATCTACCCAGGCCACCAAATTTAGCCCTGGATGTCAGATGCATGTGACACCACCCCATTCCTAACTACATCCAGCTCTGCCTGGAACTTGATGGGGGTTGCCCTGCAATCAGTCTCTGAACAAGAGGCTGAGGCCAGAGATGTGTTACTTCTGGGGACTCAGGTTTGGGGCTTAGAAGAGGCAACAGACCTTATACTGCAAACTGATTTCAGCCTTTGCTGAGGTTTTATACGCAGGATAGAGAAACTCAAACGGTTGCTGCTCTGTCAGTCTCAGCGTCATTTTTTCTACTCTCAGAAACTCCCCCTGAGGATCTGATAGGACAGAGGTGACAACTAAAGCACTAGAAACTTGGTTTGGGAATGGGGTGACAGTCTCCAGGCAAGACCTCTCCTGCTTGGAAACCTTATTAAAACCACAGGGAAAGAACAGCAGTACATGACCTAGGGAAAAGCAGGTGGTTAATCTCACATCTCCTCACTTGAAGCTGATTTGGCCAAAGTGGAGCAGGAAGCATGTGTGGAAAATATCCTATACCCTGAGCTTGCTTGAGAGGTGGCTATAGCGTGGGCAATGGTGGCCAGCTCACAAGCTGACAGAGCAAACATGGCTTCAGCTGAACCTGGAGTAAAGCAAAACCTCTGTTGCATGGAGGTTTGGGTACCAACGAGAGTATGGTCCTTGTCCCCAGGCCTGCATCCCAGGGTGCTGGCAGGTTAACAGCTGCAGAGAACACTGCTCCAGCAGCCACCAATGCAGCAAGCAACTGCTCCTGGGTGACTTGTGCTTTTCTGTGGGTGGGACTGTGGGCAGAAGAGCTTTTTTGTGTCTCCCCTTGCTTTCACCCTATTGCAACAGGATACCGCAAGCCCTGTCAGCCTTAAGCAAAGCATGTGGCATTGCTAATGTAAAGCACTGCATGTTTGCAGGCAAGCAGATGGGGTTTCTCACTTCTTTGTTTTTTTCTTCTTAAGCAAATTTTAAAAGCTCTATTAGCCAATTAGTTGTGTTGCTTATTGGTCCTTTTGCCTTGAGAACATCTGCCGAGATCATTCAGGTAGTGTTGCTCTCCATTAACAAAGGCATTATCTTGAAACGAGTTAACACAGATGCCTGTGTCACTCTGCTTCTTCCAGTCTGATACAGCACTTCATGATCCTGTATCTAGTCATAAGACTCCAATTCAGAGCAAAAGATTTTGGTGTATACACATACCTAGGTCATAAAATAGCTTTTAACAACAAAGCATTGCCACCCAGTACAGTGATCACCCTACAGATAAGTTAGCAAGTAGCACATGTGACAGCTGCGACATAGGCACACATGGCATAAGGCATAACAATTTATGCCCCTAGCCTTGCTCCACCTCTCTTGGCATTGCATGGGCATCACGCACATTCCCATCCATTTTATTTAGCTCCAAACACCTTCATTTGAGAAGTAGAGAAACAGGAGCCAGAATGCTTCATGAGAAGTGCTTCTTGGACTCTTTATTTCCATCATGGAGCTGCAAAGAGAAGCAGCATCTCTTTCTGAGCTCTAAGCCCTTAAGAGATAATAAAATCAATACTTTAAAGCTCTTCATGCAAGTCTAGGGATTCCCATGCTAGGGTACCTCTACCTAAGCTTGTGAAAATCAGGATTGATTTTCACAGCTGCTTGGGTTTTTCCCTTTCTCTTTTCTGACTTGGAAAAACTTGGTAGTGTTTGTGTGGCATTTTCCACATGTGGAATTACTGATCTAATTTTGGTTTCTTCTATCCTTTTATTTGTGTACAGCCAAATAACAGCTTCTCGTCACAGTGTATTTGTAGGAAATGACAAAGGGACATCAGACAGGAATGAAACTTTGTGAGCAGGAGCAGGACTGTCAGAGTAAATGGTTTTGACTTTGTCAAAGTCTTCCATGATCCCCCACGGTGGTCCCCTGCTCTGATTCAGTGAGAGTAGCCCACAAGGTGCCACAGCAGGGGCAGCAGGACAGGGGCGTTAACCTAGAGACGGGGTCAGAGTCATGCACTTGGATCTTTTTCACAAACCAAGTGTCTTCGATTTGGCAGAAATTTCTTTCTTCTTTGGGTAATTTTCAATGAGAAAAACACTGCTGAACTTCAAGGCTTACTGAATTGCTCTTGGGAATGATTGGTAGTAGAGTTCAGCAACTGGTCCAGGAGGCTTAAATACTGGCCAATATCAATTTTCTTGCTCAGATGGTCAGGTAGGTATTTTCAGAGCTGGAGGAATACAGACCCAGCCTTCATCCCACATCCAGTTGTGTGTCTGTGATTTATCACACAAATCTCTGTGGGCCCTAGGGTGCACTTTTATTAAAATGTCCTTTTTCTCCAACTCTAGAGGATGGGTTACAAAACATACTGAAATTTGTTTTCCACTCTTTAGGGCTTCCAGAACTTTGTGCTCATTTATTTTATGTTATTTTTCTTTCTATTTGTGGTTTTGAGGTCATGGCTCCAGAAATGTTAACTCTTCAAGTGAAGTTCAGAGCCAAACCCAAATTCCTCTTGGAGGAAATACCAAAATTTTTACTGATGCCTCACAGCTGAAAAACATGGACATGAATGTACAGTAATTGATCTATCTCTTTGACCAAAAGGTACCTCAGCAAAGTTATGTACTCATGAAAAATGCTGTTATGATAGTGTTGGGTGGATAGCACGAACAAACACAAACTTTTCCAGAAATATTTGCTTGTCTTAAATTAATCTGCTGGCTCTGTGTATGGCTTGCCAGAGTTTATTTTCCACAAGTATTCCAATGAAAGCTTGTTGGCAAGAATAAACATAAAAATCAGTCAAGGTAATATCCGAAGAAAATAGTTTTGAAGGTCCATTTTAAGGCAAACAACCCTAAAACCCTACTATTTTCGTGCCTTTGGACTTATCAGCCCCAAGGAAAGGGCAGCATTCGCCTTGGAGGGTGCCAGGCTTGGGGATGTGGTTCTGAGACATGAGCCAGATCCTCATTTCCCCTCTGCTCTGGGGAAGATGTTGATTAACCAGTGACAACAGGAGAACTGACTGTATTTCCATGGTCAGAGGGAAAGGACTCTAGAAATGCTTTTCCCCACTCGCTGCCTTTGCATTATGTGAGGGCAGGAGAATCAGGGATCTCCTCTCCCACCTCTTCCCTGGATGCAGATGACAGCTCAGCACTGACGTCCCATGCGGTTGCAACAAGGATTCTGAACATGCAAGTTTGGGTTTATGGCCTGGCTGCACCCCAGTTTTACTCTCCCTGGTTTCAGCAGAAAGGCAGTGGTGTGCAGCCTGGCAACAAGTTCCTCTTCCCTTCCCTGGACACTTAGGAGACCAAGATGCTGCTGGAGTAGGCTGCAACAGGAGTCCACCGGGCAGTTTATATATAGCTTGAGAGCAATATTATTTTAAGTTCATGACCTAGTCTTCATATTCCTTATAGCAAGCATAAGGCAGCTCAAGTCAAGACTTGCATTGTGAGTGCAAGATTGGAGGCATCTTCTCTTTTTTGTGCTTTGGCTATGGAGCAGATCCCAGGCAAAGCCACACAGTGCACTGAACTTGAACTGCAAAACTGGGCTGCTGGGGCTGCATCTTCCAGCTCACTGCAGAGCCCAATATCTTCAAGTGTGGCTTCATTTTTAATCAGAAGACAATTTCTGAAATTCTCAAAGCCAAAGGGAAGATAGATCAAATTATTTAATTTTTATTGAGACTCCATTATTTTCTAAGATAATAATAAGTAGTAAACAATAAAACTGGAAAGCCATTCAAGCATGGAAAAAAAACATTTCACAGTGTTTGTTGAGCTGGAAAGTTTTAATTTCACTTCTAATTCACCACTGCCAACAGGCCTCTGTTACACTTGCACAGTCAGGAAATGAAATAATTTCTCACGACATACTTCAATATTGGGCAGTACAAACTGGCTACACAGTCCTGGATAGGACAAAGCACTGCGCTAGGAATCAAAAGATTCTCCTCTGCCTCCACCTTCCCATGGGGCTGTTTGCAAGTCTCCTTGCTGCATGTCTTTTTTCCTCCTCCTTTTGGCTGCTGGGTGCATTCAAACTGGAAATCTTCTGGAAAAAGCCTCACGTTGCCGTTGCCACTAATGCTACAGGATAGAAGAGTCATGCAAATAATTTCAAAAGGAGACATGACAAGGTGGAAGTAAAAATCACAATCATTTTTGCAGAAACACTTCTTGAAAGGATTTTAACAACTCCTTTGGTTTTAACATCTTTTTAAAAAAAGTTAAACAGCACAAAAATTACTCATTGGACTTAGAAAAAAGAATGACTCTAGCAAAACATGATCACAAGTTGTGATATTAGCAACCACCCCTTCAACACTATGGTTACGTAGGCATTGAATGAGAAAGCAGAAGGGTATGTTTGTAAAGGAAATCAGTTGTTCATAGGTTACTCCCTCCACAGTGGGAGACCACAGACTGAGAAGAGCTGACTACCCTTCCGGTAGCAGTAATGCATTTACACTATTAATAGCAAGAGAGAAAAACACCAGCTGATTTTCTTTGCATCATAATCCAGTAACCTCTGAATTAACCTTGCTGGACACAGATCTGTTAACTTTTACCATGCTTCTCCAATTAAACTATTGAAGTCTGAGACAGAAATAGCTACCCACAGCTGTTATGAATTTATATGTCCCCTGATAATGCCTGGCGCTGCCTGCAGAAAAAAAAAAAAAAAGTTTCTTATTTTATTCTTTGCCATGAAGTTAACCTTTTTATTCTCTTTTTTTACTATTTTTAATATTCTTTGATTGCAAAGTGATGGTATTAGACTGCTCTCCCATTTGCTTTGCTTGGAAAGGAAGACAGATATGCTACTTGAGTATGCTCCACAAAGGTAACTTCATACCTGATATTTTTGTTTTAGAAAGAGGAAAGGTGGAGGGCACTTGCAGGGCTGTGTGGCCATGAGTGCATGAAGTTACACTGGAGAATATATTGCACTTCCAATGCAATACGCGACGAACCCTTGGATATCCTCTGCCCAGCTGGTAATGACAGAAGTTCTGCAAATGCCTGCTCATATGCAGCAACAGACACAGTTTCAGTGCATGCTCAGAATGGAAATCCCCAAATCTGCGAACAGCAGGAAAATGGCAAAATCACCAAATCTGCAAAGCCACTTCTGCAAAGTGGTTTATGTGTGTACTGAGCAAACACAGATCTTCAGAAACACATTAAGTGAGGTCTTTTTGATCCTTCCTGTACCTGTTTAGGACTCCTGAGGATTGACCATCACATCTGAAGGACATTTAAGCACTGGTTGAATGTCACATTTGCAAAGTAAAGTTTTCACATATCTTTTTGAGCCTTGCTTGAAAAATTGTCTTAATTACCAACAGTCAGATGATGTCCTTGGACATAAAGCATGATTACAGAAAACAAAGTACGGGAGTGAGAACAGTGACAGCAAAAAATGACACAAACTGCTGGCTCAGTGGCAAAAGCATTTCTACAGTACAGATGACACAGCCCACCTGCCAGGATCATTTGGACAGCCCTTAGCAATGGGACATCCAGGCACAAGGCACTTGCCCACAACCTTCATGGACTACAAAACACCCAAAGCTGCCCATTCATGAGGCCAGTAGTGGCACTTTGGGAAGCCACATCATTGCAGAGCACCCATCCACCCTAGGTCCACATACGCTACCTGTGCAGCTGTGTCCTGTGCTGTCTGCAGGCTGCACCACTGTGGGGAGCCACCAGGCACACAGTTGCTTTGGCAATCCACACAAAACCAGCCACATCTTCCACACACAAATAGGCTGGCATGTAATACTGATTGGGCTTGGTTTTCTTTTCCATCATCTCCAGTGTTGCCTTGATTTAGAATAAATGAAAGCATCTAGTGTCTCCAAAAGCTTCAAATAACTTATGTGTTCTCATCTTATGCACTTTACTCTGTGTGTTACTCTTCTGTTTGCCCTGCATCTAGAGGAGAGATTACAAGTTGCACCATTAGCAACCAAGCAAGATCTAAGCCAAAAGCAAGGATCCGAGTCACCCACTTGAGAGAGCATTTTAGCCATATATCACTGCTCTTTTTCAGGCAAACCAGTACAATTACGCAACATAAAGTCTTCTAAAAGCATTTGGGACTTCAGTTCAATTTAAAATCCTGTAGGTTTTATGGTCAGAGTGAGTGATTACTAAATGTGCACATACAAACAATGACTTGAGAAGAAGCATGTGGGGAGGATTAAAGTGCATATGGAGCCTCATGCACACACTGGGCAAGCTGTGGTCAGACTGTACCAGAGGATGTGAGATCTAAAAAGCCTGTGTCAAAAGTGGATTATAATACTTACAGCTCCCAAGCACAATTTTTCTCTCCCAGTGCAGTGAGTGTTTTCTCTGAGTACAAGGCCTGATTGCAATCTCCTGCAAGGGCATTTCCATAGGCTTCTGTAGAGCTGGGTGACTTTGCCTAGATTAACTCCTGATTTATGCTATCTTAAATGAGGATGAAGATCTGATCTATTTAAAAACAAGACTCAGTTACAGCAGGAATAGAGGGAGACATTAAAATGTCTCAAATCTGAGTATCTTGTCACTCTAGGAAAGTGTTACACCAGAGGTATAAGCTAAGCTGCCTGCTTACCCTTGGATAAGGATGTGGAGGTGGTGGGGACTTGGCCCTGGCACCTTGAGGCCCTTTGACTCCTCACTCTGTCACAGTCATTGTGGAGCTGCAGGGAAATCACAGCCATTGCCGAGATGCTTTTACCAGTACTCTCAGCCTCCTTTCTTGCCCAAGGCAGGATACTGCATGTGGGTTTTGTCCCTTTGACCTCACAGGGTGACAAAGACCCCTCTCTTACCTTCCTTTTCCTTTGCTTTTATTAATAAATGGAAAACAAATTCCCCCTTCAAACACAACATCCATGTGATATGTTCATGCATGAGCAAGATGCAAAGCCCAGCTGTGTATGCTTGAAAGCTGCATCCACATCCAAAGAGCTCAGCACCTGAGCTGAGCACCAGCAAGACCTGCTCAGTGCCAGGTGCAACTGCTGGTCCAAAGGCCAGTGGGGCAGGAGGCAAATGGAAGGAAGCACAGACCTATCTTGTCCCTGACGCTCAGCCTCAGCACTCATCAGCACTGCCTGCTGAAGGAAAACCATTCACAGTTATTATAATATTACCAGGAGCAGGATGAAAGAAATCATTAATTCAGCACTTGCAAAGAAAACCAAATTGTCAAGAATCTTTTTTATCACCATCATCATCATTGCTATTTAAAGACCCAGTGCTCACTGTTGCACTGTTATGTGAGACTCAGACACCACCATACAGATGAGGTGTTGATCTTTGTAAACTGCAGACCTCAGCGAGAGAACCAGGAGGCAGAAATGCAACAAGCATAAAGCAAAGAAAAAGACTGCAAAGCTTGGCTTAACATGCTTTCTTTAAAATTACCCTCATGGTTTTGGGAGCCCTTGCAAATAAGTCAGAGTTTACAATGCCAGCTAACTATTTATTTATTTCTCCTTCTGTATAAAGGAGTGAAGTTAACAGTATTTTTTTTTTCTCTCTTTTTTAGGGGAATATACAGACAGATATGTTGTGTTCATTTTTTTACTTACACAGATGTAAACTCCACTAAAGCTTGGGGACTTACTGACAGTGATACTGAGGCAATCCAAGGCCAGACTATGGCCTATTGATTTCCCTGGGCCTGCACAGGAAGTATGTAGCTCATTGCAGAACACAGTCTTTGTTTGTTTTATTTATTACACAATATGTAACAATGTGGAATAAAGAACAACGCCAAATGGCAGAAATGCCTGAGGATTTCTCTTTAATTGAAATCAGGACTGGGAACATCTTTGTAAGTCAAGAGCAGTCAGCCTTTGATAAAATTTACTGCTTTTGCAAAGTTTGCTTTCAAACAGGGTTTAGTTTTTATCCTTTGTCTCTTGCATTGGCCCAGCTAAATAATTTTTAACAATTTTTCTGAAGTTGCTATATGCTGCTCAACAGTCTGAAAACTTCCAGGTAAAACAGATGCTGGGCAGGATTATATATTCTAAAGCTGTGAATAGTATTTGTGTAAAATCAAATATACAGTTATTAGAGATACTCCTGATATCAGTCGAAATATTTTTAAAAAGCTGGATGCTCCTCCAAATCAGGATTTTGGTTCAGTCCATTAAGAACCTACAGGCTTTCCTTGTAAAATTATGACCTAGATCTGAATTTTAATCAAGTTTGATGATGCTTTAGATTAACTTTTAATTCAGAGCCCTATAATTGCAATGCAGAGTGCAGGCAACAGAAAGCACGTAACTCCACCAGCAGTTTGGCTTCAGCCACAGCCCTAGGAGCACTTCAGACAGCTGATAAAGGGGTGCCAACCACAGTAAGCAGAAGAAATACCTGAGCTCTGATGTCCTAATTAAAGTACCTTCATTGTCCACATTGGAGCACCCCGTGCGTTTTGAAACATCCAAACAACAATATTTCCACTCAGCAAAAGATTTCACAATGGGACTTTCCTTCTTCAGCTGTATTTTTCCAAACTCACATTTTCAGAGGCTCCTATTTCAGTGTGTTTATTGGATTGCGATCTCATAATTATTTATAACAAAAGGGTTTGCCCTTCCAGCCTATTGTAAATGAGTAGCACAGCAAACACCAAGTTAGCAGCAGCAGGCTGCAAAAAGATAAGGCTATGAAGATTAATGCAACAAATTTGAATTCTTCCATAGCCTCCCTCCAGTAACCCATTTGTGTATGTGTGTGGCTGGGAAGGAAAAGAAAGGGCTCCTATACTCCAGGATAATAGTGAATGCTACTGAAGAGGAAAAAGGAAAACACTGTTCATCCCTAGCAGGAAGATAATTGATCTATAGTCTGCACAAAACTGGTCTCAAAGCAGCCAGTAGCTACACAGAAGAGACTAGCTAACCAGAGCCCAACCTAGCCTGTCAAACAAAAGCTTTACAGGGACACCAGGGAGAACAAAAGTAGCACATTTTATTCCTTCATAATAAATCTTCCATCTTTATTGTGCAGAGATGTTTTGCTCTGGAGCACGCCATGTTTTGGAGCAGGGCTCACCCCTGCCACCCCCACCGAAATGCTTGACAGCAACCCAGAACACCCAGCCCAAGCCAAGCTGCTTTATTGGGCTCAGGGTTTTCTTCTCACTGTGCACAGCCAGGCCCAGCTGTTTTCTGAGTCCTCAGACAGTGGCAGCTCTTGGGCTCCAGCCCTATCACTCTCTATTTTATGTGCACTAAAGGTAATAAAATAACCATTTCTAAATTTAACTAGCATTACATAATGCAGCTATTTATTATGTAAAGCTGCTGTTTACAATGCCCAGAAATTGATCACTATAAAAAATGCAATGCAGCTAGAGCTCGTTTAAATTAATGTTACTGCTTTCCTTTCTTTTTGTTTAAAGGATCAATCAAAGGTCTAATTTGTTTTCCTGAATTCACCTCTGCAAAGAGTGCAAAGCACCAGGCAGCACATTGTTTACTGTCATTCAGGCTTGTGTGCAGCACTTAGATCAGAATCTGGCAGAAGATATGTAAAGATGGCAATTTGCTCATTATCCAAACCCCTGGAAAAGGCAAATAAAGCATGCTAACCTGCTTTACTTCAAATCAGGTCTTTTTTTTTTTTTTTTTCTCAGCTATAAAGCAGCACTGGCAACCACTTAAGAATTCCAGCATTATGACTGTATATCATTATTATCACCTACAGTAGATTATGTATAGGTATCTTCTTACAATAGCACATGAGCCCTGAGAAAATGAAAGATGTTTTCCTATTCTTCAGGCCTTTTGGGGTAAAAAGAGGAATGGAAAAAGAGAATTAAATATTAACAGAGTGAACAGATCACTAAGCAAAAAACAATTAAATAGCACAGCATCCATTCAACAATAACTCCAAATCATGATGCAACTGCTGAGCGTGGGGTGACATACTAATCATGGATTAAAGGGACTGATTTGTGTCTCATGAGTATTCATGGGCAAAACCTGATACGTGCAAACAGATCTTGGGGAAATATGTTCTGTGGGAAATACAAGATTATACTAGTGTCTGAGCAAAATGAAGATGGCTTTTTTTTTTACTGTGCCTTAGGGACAAAGGAAATACTTACCTTTTTATCTCCTACTTTGTTTTTCCATGGAGCTGTTTTCCTTCTCTCTACAGAATAAAACACAGTTTTCTCCCATCTACCTGCCCATCCTTGTGCTTGCCTGTATAAATACAGGTGATCATAAAAAGACACTCCCATCATTTGATGCCACCCAAAAAATCAATGGTTAGAATGAACCCCAGAGCATGCCATCATGGGCAATATTCCTTTAAAAGCATCCAGTAGCCAGTGTTTCTGAAGATGAATCACCCCTATAAACAGAGAATGAGATGGTGTAAATCAGTCCCACAGCAGATGTGCTGTCAGCAACTGCACATGGCTCATCTCAGGGGGTTGAGGCCATTGGACAGCAAATAGAAATGTCCTACTTCAGTGGGACTGTCTTTTCTGTACCATTAGAGGTGCCCATCTTGGCTTCAGTGTGAAGACGGCTGTTAAGTCATACAGTACCACACAACTTTTTTTCTTCCAGTTATCTTCAGCGGAAAATTAAAAGCATTAATGGGCCAAATTATGGTCTCCTGGAGAAGTTTCCCTTACAGACCAGAGAAGACCCCGAGAAACCAAAGAGTCCAACTAGTCCCATACTGAGAAAAAGTCAAATATACTAAAAAGCTTTTTCTCTGCTCACTTCACAAGGGTGAAGGTTACATCCCTCTTGTAGAAAGCCACAGAGCTCTGCAGCTCTTCCAGGATCAGTCCTGTCTCCTGTTCTTACTACTACTGGGCCTTGCACCATGGCATTGGAAGTCTTCTGCTGGCCTCTGTTGAAGCCATCAGGCAGGAGACACACCTCGGCCCCTTTAAGTCCTGGGATCAAGGACCAATGTGTCTTCTCTGCTCTGCTCTTCATTTTTCACTCTCATATTCCTCATCCAATGTCCATCTGCCTTTCCTCAGTCCCCCCTCAGTTCCAGGATGGAAAATCATTTCTAGTGGTGCCTGAACATCAGCTACTGACATGTAGGTAGTGGCCCACAAGCTTTGTGCAAAAGACTCTCAGGAAATGATCCTTCACAATATTTTGCACTAAATTACTCCAGGAGGAGGCCACCTGTGACCTCAGTGTCACTGAGTATCCTAAGGCACCTGACTTACATAGCTCCAGCCCTGGTAGAACAGACTGGTTTCTTTTCCCCATTTTACAATTTGGAAAGTCCCTGATGCCTCCATCTACATCCTCATCTCTGTCATCAAACAACGTCAGTGCAGGACTGTTCATTAATATTGAGATTGCTCTTCTCAATCAGCCTCTGAGCAGTTGTCTTCCTTTTCACACAGTGCAAAATCCAGCAGCTAAGGCAGTACGGCTTTCTAATCTTAATGAAGCTCTTACTTTAAAGGAGCTTAAACAGTGGGAAAGCCCCTGTGGAAAATCCAGTGTTTTCATATGCAAGTCAGGTTTTTGGTTGTGTATTAGCTGTTGTTATTTTCAGTAGCTGGTGTTTCATTTCTGTTCAGAAGCAAATGTAAAAAAGCAAGTGAGCAATTTATAATGAAATAATCAATGCTGGTGGTGAATTTGCTGGTGCCTGTGCACTTAGCCTTGCTTATGATCAGAAATTTCTCTTGGGGGCAGCATTTCTTACAGAGATGGATGGATTTATTTTCTGTCTTCAAAATGTTTACTAGCACATGTAGATCCGCTGCTCCAGCTGTACTGCTGATTGAGGGCCAAGAGTTCTCCCTGCTAATGCCTGCCAGAGAAAATGGAGGCATCACGAGTTGGAACAGTGACCCAACGATGACCCAAAGACAGACCACTGTCCTTTTCTCCTCCCCTATAAAAACCTCCCACTTAGCAGCCTCGAGTAGAGCATTCACTTGCAGTCCCCCCAACCTACCCTCTATGGGGCTTGAGAGCCCCTTCGTCCCCCCCAGGGAGGGTTTCATTAGAAGCACCAAAGCTTAGGCTGCCTGTAGTGATACCAAGCACTGGGAAATATCTGTCTGTGTCCCAACAGCAAAACAAAGCATATTGAGCTGAATTTAGGCTGCGAAAGCCCTATGTCACTTAATGTTTGACCACACTGCTCTGACTCCTGCCCAAAGCCTTTAAGGGGCTTGTTTAAATGGTGTGGGACACAGACAAGTCTGCTGGGGAGTAAGTAGGCTGTGGACCACGCTGAGGTGACAGAGAAAATGCAGCCAAGTCATGCCCTGTGTAGGTCAGCAGGAGGCTGCCACTTGCAAATGCCAGGAGGTTACAGAGCTATAAATGTTTAATTGCTTTCCCCACATCAATCCCAGTAGGTAAATGAAGCCCTGCAAAGTGGATAGGAGAAGCAGATGCGTTGTTTGCTTTAATGGCCAGGACTAAGGGCTCTCAGACCCTGCTGGTTAATCAGGAGCATGCAACCAAACTAGGTGAAAACATAGCTGAGGATGGCTACTTAACTGCACAGCTGTAAGCAGTTCATGAGGATTCAACTCTCCTGTGAACTAAATGTGAAGTATACGGCTGAGGTTCAGCATCTTGGAAAAACTCTGTTGATAAGCAAAGGACTAGGGAAACCTAGCAGTAAATTGTGAGAAAGATGACAGTAAGAACAGAAGGGTGCTCCTGTAGGGAGCAATCCCCAAAACCTGGATAATTACACAGCACAAAATAAATTGAGAAGCTTTACATCAAGGAAACTTCACAAAACTTGCCAGGTGGGATGTCAGGAGTTCAGTATTTATTAACAAAGCCGTGGGGACAGTTGTACTTACAGCTAGTCTAACCTAAAATTGAAACTTCTGAAAGCAGGCAGAGATAAACCCAGGCCATTTTTGGAAACTACCCTCTTATTTTTTCCTTTTTGTTAGCTCCAGACCAACTAGAAACTAAGGTGACTGATTTTCATCTTGCTTATGAGACCGTAAATCAGAAGCAAATTTAGCAAATGCAAAAAGGTGATGTGGGTGTAGTGGGCTGGAATGCCTGAGAATTGTCTTTATTGTTATTATTAAGCTATAACTACCTGTGGGACTATAAATCATTCCACCCTGCTGATAATGGAGTGTAGGTAGCACTACACTTTCCTAACCAGCCCAAGACTGGTAGGGTTTTGTGGTAACCCACACTAGTGAATGCCCAAGCTCCTCCTCTATAAGGAATGAGCCCTGGTTCTTTTGCTGCCATCACTGGTGTGAGTGGTCCGCTAATCTCCCTCTGCTCTCTTTCCTGATGTCCAGATCTTTGTCCCTGACTATGTTTTGTAGTGCTTCTCTTACCAGATAGCCTCTTCTGCAGATTTTTGGCCTTGTTAAGCACAGCAGCTTTTCCCAGGGGGAACAGAAGACCTCCATGCAGAAATGAAGCATAATAAAGTGTAGTCTGCCAGAATTACGGTGGATGTGGCTGATTACATTTTCTGTCTCTAGGTCTGGGAGGATGAGGATCTTACTGCAGAGATGTGCACTTCTGTTTGGTGCTATGGGTGATGCTTCCAGCGTTATAATCCTCTCCCCATTAACCTATCACAGGGCAATTTCCTCTCACTTCGCATTTTCCTCATTTTTCTGGGAATCTCCCCATTCCTGCCATGCAGAGGTCTTCCTGCTCATGTCAAAAGCACAAGGGATCTAACCTGGGGTATCCTGGTGTCAAAACAATGAGGCTGAACTGACTGACAGAAGTCCCATCAGTGGTAATCACACAGAGAGTGGGCTTACAGACATCTCTGCTTGGGGCAACAACCAGCGGGTGAGAAAAGATGCCATGAAGAGAGGGGTCCCTTGTCCTCCATTTCCTGGGGCCACTGCCACTCTGGGCCATGAAACCATCTATGACTTCTCACAGTCACTCCTAGGAAAGCCTCAGAAGCACAGATCCCACCTGATATGCCTGGGTGTTAACGAGAGGTCATCTCTGTGTGTGTTGTAAGCAGATCATCTTGGCTTCATGGCCAACAAAGAGGTCTCTTCGCATGATGTCTGCCTTCACATCCTTCACTTCAAATGCCAGGGCACTGTTTTCCAACTGCAACACTCCGTCTGGTTGTGAGGGACGGTAGAACAGGTCTTTAATATCATAAAAAAAAGTTACAGAAAACATCTTGAAGAGTATCTAATCCCCTCCTTCTCAGTCTACATGAGTAAACATCCTCACTTAGGTGTGCCTTTTACCACATTAATGGCTACTTCCCTTTTGTAATCACTGGGTTATCGCTTAAGAAATTGCAGTAACATTAAGTGGCCCACAAATTCAATACAACATCAAAGGCCATAGAGTTATCTCACGCAACGAACTTGCTTTTGATGAATTCGTACCATTCCCTGGAACATTTTTACAGTAATTTTAAGAGTCATAATATCTTACCATGTGCTGCTTTGACTTTTTGACATGAAGCTAAAAATAGCAAGCGCTGAAAAGCCTGGGAGAACAGCTTCAAGTTCAGATCTGAGCTGAAAATCCCCAGTGTTTCAGGATGTTCACATGAGCGTTTTGATTTCAACACATCATAAAGACAGGGTTAAACCGAGAAGTTTGGATATGAGTCCTGAGCAGAAAGGGGACATGTAAAAAAAACCAGGTGCCTGCCTTCATCCTATTTCTGTTTAAAGAATTGCAGTATCAAAAGCCTGGCAACTGATTTGAACACAGAGGCCAACTCAAAATTATAACTGATTATAAGCAGATGCTGCTCAGGCTTTGGTCACTGTGCCATTTGCTGTTTGCCACTGTCACCACATATCTCACTCACCCACTATGCAATGTGTAATACTGCTCACTTGCTGCACCAGGTGGGTAGGAAAGCATGTCAGTCTGGTTTTGCCAAGCACTTTGAGACTGTTGGATGAATGGCGCCATTATTACTACTATTGATTGCGGCAATTTGCTGGCTCTCTCCTAGTTCACCACCCTACTGGGAAGGCAGGCACCTGGGGAGGCTTTCAGCTCAGAGGTGAAAAAAGCGCTGAGCAGATGTGTACCAGGAGGCCTGATGAGTCTCGTGAGCAAATGAGGGGCGGTGTGAACTCTGCATCCCATCACCCCAGAGAAGGCCAAGCTGAGGCTTATGGCTCTCTGCCATGCCCTTTCCTGTGCTGCCCTGACTGCCTGGGTAAGGGAGAGGATTCCTGCACTTTTTATATATCTGATTCCTGAGCAAATGTGGAAGCTTGGACCATTTTTGTGTGTGTTTGCATCTTCCCCCCCAACACATGTTTGCTGTTCTTTGATTTGGCCTGGCTAATCTTATGCAGTGGGCTGTTCCAGCCCCAGGGACGTGGGGTGACTGCCTTGTCACTTGTGAAGAGGCTCTGCCTTGTTTACATTTCAGAGCACTAATGCTAGCTTGCAATACTGTGGGATGTTCTGGTTATCAGCCACGGCACTGCTCTGCTGGCAGCTCCCCCATCTTGAGCTGTAGTGAGCAATGCAATGCGTTAGGTAATCCGCAGTGTGGGAAGGGTGAACACCCTGCCATTTACTGGTTATTTATACACCCAGATTGGCTTTCTCTGCCTGCCTATTTCCTTTTTTCTTTCTTTTTTTTTTTTTTTAAGAGGATTGTGAAAATTCAAAAGATATTTTTTGAAACCGTTGTTTCTCCCTCGCCTCGATCTGCCCAAGCGCATTCTCTTCTGTAGCCCTTACCACTCCCACTGAAACCTCCAAGACATGCCGAGATGGCACCCCCACCACTAGGACATTAGGTGAGGGGAAGGCTGGGAATGAACAGGAAGACCATGGCCACAGAGGTTCCAGGCAGTCCAGCCGAGGAGACTATTACAGTGTTTTGGCTTTTCTGAAGGGTTTAAGAGATATGGCTAGGAAGACAATCTTTTTCTGTGGCTTAAATGCACATGTTGAGACTTAGCCTGCTATGAATCACAGGTGGATAGGCGCAGATGTTAGCTGTTGGGTTTGGACTGGACCAGCACATCTACTGCTCCGCGTTTCTTGCCATCCACTCTTAGATCTGATCCGTGCAGGCACTGTGGATCCCAGTCATTAAGTCCTGGGCAAGCTCACATGTGATATTTTGGGGTAATTCAGCCCAAGCTTGTGTTGTGTATGCTGGGCTGCAGACAGGAAGAGAGATTGTCAAGACAGAGTCTTATTCTTCCACCTGTTTGCCCACTCTTCCTTTTATAATAGGGATTTCTGCATGATTTCCCTTACAGAATATTGTCACATAAACACTGCAGGAGAAATAACAGCAAAGTGAAGTGTAGCACTGCCTAGGTCCCACTGTCAGACATGGGTTAGGTAACCAGGCTGCTCTTCCCAGCCACAGGTGGTTCCTAGGCAAAACCAATAAAATGTAGAGGAAAATATTCTGCGCTTGCAAAAGGTTTTTGTGCCAGGAGCTCTCAGCACCATAGCCACAACAATGAATTGGGCCTCACACGCTCCTTTGGGGCAGATTAGCACAATCACACACTTTTTGCATGGCTACGCTAGAGGTCAAAAACATTAATTCCAGTGTGTTCTGCTGTGTGGTAACTGGATCAGATCAACAGGGCACCTCATCTGTGGTCACAGGGCCTCTCTTCCTGACTCCCCACAACTTCAGTAGCAGGCAGCAGATGCTCAGGTGTTCCCCTAAGCTATTTCCCAGATGCTGAAAAACACCAGGATACTGTAGGGACTTGCGCGACTCAAAGTGATTGGCAGGCTGAGTTGAGAAGCTGGAGAACCTGATAAGGTCCCAGTTTCTCCTTACTTTCCCCTGAAGACCTATACAGCTGGAAAAGTGCCCTCTGTGAGACATTTCCACCAACCGTGACCCCACTGGAGGGGACCTGTGTGCTGTCAGCGGCGCCCCTGGGTCCATGTCACCAGAGGTTATCACTGAGACCCACCAAGCCCAAACTCAAATTGCGTCAGACCAAGAATGCTATGGGGACTATTAACAGGGATTTCATGGATTTCACCGTTAACACCATATCGAGCCTACAGGCACCTCGCTGCAAGCATCCCATATGCCTCAGGCTTGGAGCTGCCTGCAAAGAACAGCAACAACCAGGATCGTGCAGGTTTGGATGGAAGCAGTACAGGCTGTTGAGACTAGGGCTGAGGCTCCTGATTCTCCTTGTCACCATGTAGCCATTGTCCTTCTGCAAGGGCCAGCAGCCTATTTTTTTAATAAATAAAGTAATAAAATAAGGCCCTGCACGTAGGTGGTGAGACCCTGGCACAGGTTTCCCAGAGAAGCTGTGGCTGCCCCATCCCTGGCATCAAGGCCAGTTTGGACGGGGCTTTGAGCAACCTGGTCTAGTGGAAGGAGTTGGAACTAGATGATCTTTAAGATCCCTTCCAACCCAAGCCATTTTGTGATTCTATAAGAAATAAACACAGATCCTCGCAAATGCAAATCAAGGCCATATTACAAGAGAAATTGAATCCAAAGAATGCAAACAGCCAAACAAACAAGCAACAAAAGAGAACCAATTATTGTTTGAGAGAGTAACAAATGAGTAAACAAAACAATGAATGCCTCTGGCCTCCAGCATCCGTGCACTGGCACGGAGCAAGGCCTGGGGTTCCATTTGGACTCACTGCTGATGCCCCTCTACCCTGTAGCTTGTTTATCTCAGATGAAATTATTTGATTGTGACCCACAGTTTTGTCTGATGGACCCTGCACCATTATTTTTGTTTGGTTAAAGCCATGCACTAGACAAGCTCCCAGAAGGACAAGGATTTCTTTTTCCAGTTGGACCCTGCACCATTATTTTTGTTTGGTTAAAGCCATGCACTAGACAAGCTCCCAGAAGGACAAGGATTTCTTTTTCCAGTTTCTTTGTAGCATCCACTTCAGAAGAAATTATTCTCTACCCCTTCTTTGATTGTCCACGCAGTCTTACAAGATCCCCCTGTATCATTTGAAGACCAGTGTAGATGGTTTGTCTATTGTGAAGAACCACAGGGAGCTTTTAATCTGTCTTATCGCAGTTACCAGCTTTAGCTTCACCAGAATGAAAATAGACAATAGCAAGAGGAAGGGGTTCTAGAGATTTCCAGCTCACTGTTTCCAATTAGAAAGCAACTTTGGCTCATTCCACTGCTGCACCCCATCTTAATTAGTAGCACAAATTGTTCGAACCCTAGCTCAGGCTCCAATTCAAGGAAACTTCCCTGTTCAGCAAAGCACTTCAGCATATGCCCCAGTCCTGCTGGAGTCAATGAGGTCGATGCAAATGCTCCTAGTGCATCTCAAGCTCATCAGCCTTCCCCCCACTGGTGTCCCCCAGCCTGTGGGATGAGGAGGGCAGAGGGTGTCCCGCAGTGCCCACTGCCCAGCATCAGTACTCCCTTACATCACCTCCCTGGCTGCAAGACCTGACTTGCACTCTTGTCTCCTCGTACCTCCATCTAAGCTTAGCTTAAGTTTAGGCCATTTGACTGTTTTGGGGACCTTGCTGCCCGAAAGGGCAGTATGGTCTATGCCTATCTGCTTTGTAACGAACCATCCAGTGATAAACTTACTGTTTACCCTGCTTCTTGGCTAATTTTATTCATTTTAGCCAGGGGTTATTCAAGCTTTCTGGATGTTAATCCACGTCAGTGCGGGTGGAAGGATCTGACTGTCATTTATTGTCCCTCCCAGTTTATTGCCTTTGTTTCTCTTTTCACATATTAATTACAAACATCTCACTCTGTGAACTCCCACTGTATGGTGGTTGTGTGATCTCAGCGCCATGAATTATAGATGTCTGACATATCACACCAAGCTATTATGATTTTTTTTTCCACAAGCAAGCTATGAATTATGAAGAAGATCTATAAAATTTATATTCTCCCTTTGGTATAGGAATGGGAAGGCATAGCCTGGCGATGCCTTTATACGGCCCTCCCCTCCCCCTCCGCACTCAGGCAGAGCAGACAACACAAGCACAATATGGAGTCTATATTTAGGAAAAGTGACTGACGTGTAGAGCTGTCGGCCTTGGAGTCCCTCCCGTTAGCCGCAGGAGTGTACCCCATGGGTTCGTTCAAGTTGCTGGGGGCTGCCACAGACCCAGCACCCCCTGTACGGGGGGCTGCAGGCTACATAGCCCCAGGAACAGCCTCACCACCGCCATCAGCAGCCTCCTTCCCTCGCTTTATTTTGTGGGGACGCTGGTGGCGGGGGATGGGGGCAGGGACTGTGTTTGAGCAGAGAGAGGTTGAGAGGACTGTGAGCACCGGAGGCCACAGACAGGTGGCTATGGACACACAGGAGAAGGGCTGTGGCCTCAGCCATCCCCCCTCAGGGGTCCCCCCTCCGTGTCCTCCCTGCAGCCATTTCCCCCCCTTAACGCTCTCCCCTAAGGGCTGTCCCCTCAGCCCGCCGGCGCTGGCGCTACCCCTCCCCCTCCGCGCGCGGCAGCCCCGCGCCGTGCCCGCGCGCCGCTGGTGATGTCAGCGTGTTATTGACTGTGCGGGTTTGAATGACTGAGCACCGCGAGGGGGCGGGGTGCCCGCCGCGAGGCGCCCGGCCAGGCGGAAATGGGCTCGCGGGACAGGGTGGGGGAGGGGTGCGCCGCCGCCGCCACAGCCGCGGAGGGGGGAGGGGAGGGGAGGGGAGGAGAGGGGCGGGGCGGGCGGCAGGTGGGGCCGGGCCCGGCCGTGGGCGGGAGGTGCCGTGAAATGGCGGCGGCCTCCAGGGGAGGCCTGAGCCTGATGGCTGCTGTGTGTGGGGCACCGGCGTGTCCGTGAGGCGGGCGGGTCCGAGCGGCGGCGCTTGCCAGCAGGATTTTGGGCCAGTGTCACGCAGTGAAGTCACCAACAAGCCATAAACGTCCTTATGCTCTCCTAATCTGCCAGGCTGCACCTAGAACATAAGTATATATTCTCTACAGTGGGGCCTCTTCCCTGTTCCTGCCCTGTGACTGCTCAAGCGGTTGGTGTCTTCCTGGCAGTCAGGCTGCGCTCACAGCCTGTTTCCCTTATCTCACGCCCGAGCCTGCTCTACTCCACCAGTTCACAGCTGAAGATAAACCCTTCTCAGCCCGTCCCACTTCCTTTGCCACCGTTGGTGCACCCCACCACCTCGCCTGTGGTTATCGGCACAGGTACGTATCTTGTCCTCTCTCCCCTGGCCAGTTGTGCTGTGTCTGCACTGGCTCTTATTCTGGATCAATCAATGTGTTACTTACTTCTTCAGTGTTCCAACAAGTCATTTTAAGCATTTTTCATGTGTTTCGAACTTGGCTTTGCCATGAGGCGCACAATTTATTGCAGCAGTGAGGCTGCTGAGGTGCCCTGTGCCCTGCGCCATAGCACTGCCTCATTGTATTTTCCCATCTGCCTCTTCCTATGCTATAAATTCATCACTAGGTTGGAAGCTCCTTGTGATGAGTTGCGTTTTGTATTTGGGGAAGAGGCATGGAAAGGGTGTGCTGGTTTGGGGCACATTCTGCTCAGGTTGGATCAAAGCAAAGGGCTAAGCAAGAAACAGTCTCTGCCTGTAACGCTTTGGTCACTACCAGTGATGTATCTTCCTGCCCAGCAAGCCATGGCTGGTGGCAGCAGCTGTGAGCAGTGGTATTGTCAGGCATGGGTGGATCTCAGAGTCTGAAGCTGAGGCTTTTACCTGAACCCAGACCTGCAGAATGTAAATTTCTTGGGCTATTTGAATGGCTCAGAGCTTCCCCACTGACTCCATGTGAGGGGGGATTGGAAACAGGGTGCCTGCTTCCTGGTGGGAATCACCTGCACTGAGAGCTGTTTGCCCTGTTGGTGGGGTATAACAGGCAGCAGTGTAGTTCAGTGAGGGACCCGAGGAGAAGATGATGGCACTCACTTAATTTTTAGACTAGCCCGATGCTATCATTATGAACAGCAGGCATCCATTCTGAGCGTTTGGCCAATATTTATAGGATCAAATACCTGATAATAGCAGGGAGGTTTAAATTGTGGGGTACAGAAACACTCCAGAAGCAAATGCCCCAGTATTCATTTCAGTACACCTACAAGGTGATGAAAGCCTAGACTGTCATTTACCACCTGAAAGCTGGCTCGCACAGGGAGAAATACCTGTGCAGCATAGCTGAATCCTCTTGTCTATGCCCAACAGGAAGTCAGGGGCTTTACCAGAGCATCCCATGTGCGATGCCTCTGGGAGCTGCTGGAGCCAAATGAGACAGACACAACAAATGCCTCCTGGATATAATCGTTCATAGGTACAGCAGAAGGAAAGGAAGACTTTTATAAACAATTATCCATGCAAGCTGCAAAAGTAGCATTTGCACTAGTTCTCCAGGGCCCTGATAATACTCCCTGAGACATGCCAAGATGGATAGGATTTATAAACTGTGGATGGGTGTTTCCTACATTGCAATTCTTTCGGCAGTATTATTCCATGAAGCTCTCTGTAGAAGACATACATGTTAATGAAAGCATTTTATAGCCCTGTTGTGCTGGGATTAATATTGGACAAGAAAGTCCAAACCACGTGTACTTTCCTTTTGCCAGCATATTTCTGAGTCCACAAATAGAAAGGAGCCCACGGGAGCCTATGACTATTAAGTAACTAATATTCTTGCAGTTTGATGCAATTTTGGCATTTCATTCACAGTTTTCACAATAATTTACAGGTGATGCATTTCTTCAGAAGCAGGCAGCAGTTATGTATGCTTCCAAAGATGTCATCTTATTCTGTAGATGTACAGATAGAAATAATATTTCTTGGTATATGAAAGCTATTAGTGTTGCATGCAACATGACACAGAAAATCACTGGTTGAACCATGAAATGGTTTTCAGCCACCCAAAATGTGTTGCAGGTTATATGGGGGTATCTAAATCAGGCATCACATCTGCTTGCAGCAGTGGCCTTGTGTAGAACCCTGCAAATACCCACCCTGTCCTCACCCCTGAGGTTCTCTGCAATGTCCAGTCTCCCTCTCCTCATTTTTTAGGACTGTGATCTTCAGGAACATCTGTTTGCAGATGCTTAGTAGTCATTATAGATTGCCTTCAAGTAGCGGAGAAGGATGCGACTTGCCCAGAACATTTTTGGAAATGGCTGTCAGTTGCATGAAACTACCAAGGGCAGAGATGGGTTCTTCATTTTGGTGTCTTCAAATGGGGCCGTGTCTTTCTGAAAGGAACTGACTACTCAGCACAACTCAATAGAGGGAACTTACTGGATAACACAATACTGTAATTGGAGAGAACTGAAGGAGATGGGAAGTTCAGGAGGTCAGAATAGAAACCCATCTGCCCTTGTGGCCCCAGCCTCTGTGAAGAGAGGTGATAGGAAGATACTAGCCCCAGTTGCAACTACTGACACCAAACCAGGCCACCTCATTTTTGAGACAATTACACCATTACACTTGTGACAGCCTGTTTTGTTGAAAATGCTGGAATTTATTTCATTAATAACATGGTAATACAAAGATTGTACAGTCAGAAGCTTCTTCAGCAGAAAAAGTCCGATTCACCTTTCTGAAGCTAGTAGGGACCCATTTTGACTTACATAACCATGAGAATGAGCAAGACCATCTCCAGAAATCTGATTCCCCTTCTGTAAGATGGGGAATCGTGGAATCATAGACTAGTTAGGGTTGGAAAGGACCTTAAGATCATCTAGTTCCCACCCCCCCCGCCATGGGAAGGGACACCTTCCACTAAACCATGCCATCCACGGCTGCCTTGCAATATTAACCACACACAGAACTCCTTCATGTGGATTAAACTGCAGGATGGGTTTAGCACAGCAAAGCTTTGAACATTGCCCATCACCATCTGCTCTCAGCTCCACCATGGTATGACCAGAGTTTCCCTCTGTATTGCAGAGTCAATGGTGTGCCCAGAGCCTTTCCATCTGCCTGCAGGAAGCTACGTTATATTTAGGCGATGCCCTGTTTTAAGGGAGTTGGTATTTGAGGCAACCAAGGACACATAAGTTGCCAATTGCCCTCTTCCTGGGCAGGAACGCTGTCAGATGAGCACCTTGCAGGGTAGCTCTTAAAAGGGGAACTGAACACATCGTGCTGAACATGTTTCGTTTTACATTAGGCTTGTAATTTTAGGTCTAATGTTTGGTTTGGAAGTTCAGAGCCGTCCTCAAGCCCACAGCTGCCAGCTCTAGAGCAGGCAGTGGTGTAATAGTCATTTAATTCCTCTCTACTGTAATCTGATGGTGGGATGTGCTCTCAAGCTGCTTTTAGGTCTGACTGGGGAACAAAATCAATCACAGAATGCACATTACAAGAAAAGCGCTGTTGGTGTCAATTACCTAAGCTCTGCGAACATAACTCTTCTAATTTCCTGTTAAATCAGTAATGTTACCAATCTCAGTCTATTATTTTAATTAGGACTGTGACTGCAGTTGCTAGGAGCCGAGTGAGCACAGACAAATGCGAATGTGTAATTAGTCCCACAAATGAGTGGCAAGTTGAATGTGTCAACATCATGGATAGTTACAACATGGGGTGCAGCAGGAGGCCAAGTGATTTGGCGAGGGAGATCAGAATCTTGGCCAGAATCTGGGCCAGATTCTGATCTCACTGGTCCCAGCACCAGCCCAGGTGACTCCATAGAGGTCGGAATTTCCCCAGGTGTGAGATCTGGGGTTAGGGAATCTGACTATGGCCCCTGGTCATCACAGCTTCTTTGAACTTCACCCTGGGTTATGTTTGAAATGTCTGATGTCCTATATTGTCTGATTAATTTATTTTTTCTTGCTGTAATGTCTCCTCAGAGCCAATTATCCTACAGCGAGAGCTGCAGTCAGGTTAACTGAATGTGGGTGTTCCCAGCACCAGTCAGTATTGAATTCCAGCCCTTCATGGGGAGCAGAGCTCCTAGGGTGGGTATGGAAATGCTTGGCTCCCTTCTCTCCCTTCCTAGCTGTGAAAGAAACCTCTCAGCTTCTGTCACATCTGACTGCCTCATGCATCCAAAAGAACAAGCTGTGCATTGACAAGGGAGCCAGGCGTACTGACAGCAGAGCAGCATTAGCTACCAATCTTGCTGAAAAAAAACAAGCCAAGGACAGAATCCCTGGCTAAATACAGAGCTGCAGTGGGGGAGAAAACAATGTGCCAATGCAGCTCCATCAGAATTAAGAATGGAAACCTTAAGCTGCAGCTGGGTGGTGACCCCAGTTCTGCTCACAGTGAGCACCGTATGCCCAGAGGTCCAGTCTGTCTCCGGTAGCTAGCACAGAATGGCACAGGAGAGAGAACATTGCTTTTATTAGCACTTGGCTATTGGTCAGAAGTCCGCACTCCACAAATAAATGAATGGGCTGGGTACATGTCATCCCAGTTCACATGTTACAGAAATAACACTGGCCTGGAACCAGAGTTAACACAGCTGAGATTTGGGATGCAACTGAGTTTGACAGAAGGAAGATGGCAGAGTCTAGTTGGGCTGTACCTGCCATTGGAGGCAAACCTTATTTACAGCTAATTCCATCTTCCACACTCTTATTTCCCTACTTTAATAGGTCACTCTCCTACTTCAAGAAAGTACTTCATTTGGAACAAATAGACTAGGAGAAAGGGGTTTGGTGTATATTAGAGGGACTGATTCAGTCACCTTTCCAAGGCAAAAATATTATAGAAATAGCATGATATGAGAGATCATACCTTGAGGGTTTTGTGTGAGGGTTATTCATAGGGGACTTGAGGACCATTCAGTGATATTATGGCAACATGACCATTGTAATGCCATTGGGTCATGGTACCTCGTTTGGGTCTGGATATGGCTTCATGCTCTCACTCATGGATTGTTTGGGTTGGGTTGGGGTTTTTTCCTCCTCTCTTGTGACTTTTAAACAAAGGTCAGGTACTTTACTGGGTGCATTAAGCTCTGAGCTCAGTTCTTCAGTGGCGGAGCCAGTGCCATTGCCTTGTAGCAGCTGCTGCAGTACTGCAGAGGGTGCCTTACCCGAGACATTGTTTTCTTCCCACTTACTTTCCCTTCATTCTGCAGGAAATTGCTTTAACCAAAACCACGTTGCATACTCATTATATAATGATAATCCATTGTACTGTCACTGGTGCCATTTCAGACTTTAGCCCCAGCCCAATGGATGTGTGTCCTAGTGACAGAAAAGCCAGCAGCCTGCCCAGCTGAGAAGAGAACAGGGGAAGGAGCCAGGGCTCACTACTCCTGACCATCAGGTGCCTGGTCCATCCCAGAGACAGCCCTGTACTGAGTGGCTGTCTCTGACTTGTTGCAGGTCAATACACTCATAGCCTGGATCACAGAGCCTAGGGGCTGGGTAGAGCTCCCCACTGCCTATGCACACCATGAGATGCCTGTTTTGTGCAGAAAACATTTGTCTGCAGAGAATCACCCACACCTTCCTGGCCTGATCATAGCATGGACACTGCAGGACCCACAGCTGGCGGGATGCTGCTGCATAGCACATGGTCCAGTGATCCTTTACTCCTGCTTTTCATGGGCAGGGAGGTGTAAAGCAGCTGTATGGTCACAGCTCCAGGCTGGCCGGGCAGGTTCCTTGAACTGGTGTGAAGCTCTTTGAGGTGAACAATGGTTATCCTGTGATTAAGGTCTCTGTGATGTCATGGATGTATAAAGATATCCATACCCATAAGATTGTGCAACTAGCTTGTAATGTGCATGTTAATAAGGCTATTAAGGTTTACAAATATTCTGCTCTTCCTTACAGTTTATAATTTAATTAATTGCCAGCTAATTGTCTTATTTTCCTCCTGTGATTGATGTCAGTGAGTGGGATTAGGCAACACAAGATGACAGAGGAAGGAGGAATGAATGCAGCATCCTATGACGGTATGAGAGGAGATGTTTTTATGGACAAATCCTTTCCGACATGGATGAATACCTCAATGAGATATCACAGAGTATCAGCTCAATACATATTGTAATGGGATCATTAGTGGAGGTACCAGCTGTGTGAGGATTTTATTCACAAGCCACAAGTAAGTAAAGGGGAAATATTGGCTCCTTGGAAATGTTTGCCAAGCATAAATCTTTTCCTTTTTACAAAGCCAATGCTCAGTTTACATAAAATGAGAAAATATTCTCTAAAGCCTATGGGACTGCTCCAGCTACCCCTGAAGTCAACCATGGCAGGGGAGCCTTTGGTGGAGGAAGGGAATGTAAACGCAGCCCTATTCAGTAATATTTTTCCATGGCGTAAAAGCAAAGAGGAGGGTCTTTTGTCAGTGTGCATGAGCCAGGCAACGGCTCAGTCCCTGAAACAAGAGGCATCTATTTCTAAGCAGGGAAGGTGGGATGGCTGAGCAGACACTGTAACTTCTCTCCCAGGAGCAGGATTTTGAGTCTCTCACCAGGCATGTTCACACCCTGCCCACCCCTGAATGCATGTTTGATTGATGGGTCTGTGCCTCGCTGGGATACATTACTCCTTTAGGTGCCGTTATGCCTGTGGACTGGTCAACTGGTAACCACATCAGCCAAGTGGATCACTGAGCCTCAGGCTGGCTCTTGACCAGCATTCTGAGCGCAGGGTATGAACCTGAAGATGCTGCAGAAGGTACTTAAGAGATTTGCCTTCCCTGAGTCATTCTGGGTGAACAGAGGCAGCCAGCTCTTGAGTGGGTAAGGCATGCCTTTAGTTCCCAAAGCCTGCACTGGTGCCAAGCAAGGGGATCCAGGGTAAGTGAAAAGCCAGTCTTAGTGCGACTTTTGACCAGACTTTGACCGCATTTCAGCAGAATAAACCTGGAGCAATTCCAGTGGCTTTGGTGTGAGTGGGATCAGCCTGTGAAACTGGGCTGAACAGCAAATAACCTGTATGTTCCTATCTGGGTGGGTGTGCAATGTATTTGATCCTGTATAAATCAGCACAAACTGACTAGGTTATTTCTGAGGCCGTTGTTGGAACAAAGAGTCAGCCAAACCACATCTGTCTCTTTTAATTCATTTGTTCTATTTTGGGGACTTAGCCTTTAGAAGCAGCTATCGGTGATTACATAAAAGAGATTAGCTAACATTTCTGCATAAATCAAGGCCAGCGCAAGATGTTTCCTACATGTGTTGCGAAACATGGGGCTTGTGCAGGACAAGTTCCTCCTCGGGGAGTGAGGCTCCGCTCACCCAGCATGGTGCGTGCAGGAGCTCAGTGTGGCCAAGGATGAAACCTTCCTGTTTCTCAAAACAGCCTTTCAGAAAAAAAATAAACTGCTTGAAGAAAACATGTGCATGGTGGGGAATGGTCTGCCCAGGATTTGTCTAGTGGAAGGGGGTTCACAAGAGCAGATTTTCTAGCCAAGATACATGATGGAAGCAATGAAAGAAAAAAAGGGGCAGGAGAACCTTGTTGTAAACCAGACTTTCATGTATGAATGCAAATCGATCTCACTGCTAAAGGAAGAGCCAAACCAGAACATGTTACATTTACTCTTTTAGCACAGTTGCTAACAAAATATCTTGACGTGAGCACTGTTGGATGACTCAACAAATCTTCTTTGTTTCTTTTTTTCATTTTGAGGCAATTTAATAATTTTTCTTCTGTTTGGTGCTCTGTAAACATGAAGGATGAGGTTGTCCCAGGGTAAGGGAGTTGGAATTTCCCTTCAGTGTTACTCTGCTTCATTTTTCTTTCTTTTTTTCTTCCCTGCAGATCAGGGCAGATCTCTAATGAGGCTGAGGGGGAAGGCTCAGTCCTTCAGTCCTTTCCCATTCCATCTGCCCTGGGTAGTGCCAGTCCCCTGACGGGAGAGCACCTGACTCAGCATTGTCCTTCCACCCAATCATCAATATGTCTGTGTCCCAGCTTCCCTAAGGAGTTTTTAAGTCCAAAATACCAAAAGCAGTCTCAAGTTTTTTATTCCTTTATTATTGAAGAACTGAACTTGGAACACTGCAGGAGAGTTTCAAAAGGCTGCTGAACACCAGTAGCTCCAGTTACCTACTGAGTACTCACTACTTCTTGAAATAAGGTCTAAAGTATCTCTTAATGGTTTTTATTGCTTAGAGTAGAATTGTACTTGAAACCTGAGCAAGACCTGGGAGAAAACAAAGAAATGGAGATTCACACTCCTTTCTTTTCAGGCATGAAACTGAAAGTGCAAGTTAAGGTCTGCCATTTAAATATATGTTGGCTTCTCATGATAAAAACAGCTAGCTACCCAAAGGCATTCAGTAAAAAAAAAAACAAAAACAACACAAAAAACCAACTCACCAATTCCAAAAAAACCCCAACAACACAAAACCCACAAAGGTACTCATTTCCTATTGAAATGCTCAGGAAATGCACGCCCAGGAATAGATCTGAAAATGAAGCTGTTATCATTCTTCATCCTTTGATCTCTGTCATCTTTCAAAATCTGGCCTCCAAGTGATATGCCCAAGGATGCATGAAATCAAGTGCTGAATCTTTATCTCCTCCACTTGTGCATCTCTGCACTGCAATTCACAACACAGATAACATTCCTCCTCAGGACTAGTCTTGACTAACAGCAATCAAAAAGACTAATCCCAAGAATAAAGATACTAGACAGGCATTGCCCTGCACAGACACCCTCCCCATTTCCTCCGACTAGGTTGCAGCTGCATCTGGCCTGCAATTCTCCCCAGATGTGTGATGAGTTTAAAGATCTGTCCCAGTCCTTGGCCTTCACTGAGAACCACAGAGCTAGTAATTTCTGAAATAACACCCACAGAGAATCTGAGACCTTTTCATACTAGAAATACTGTAGGGACGAGAGTGCCTGTAGACACCAACTGCCTCTGTAGAGAAAGGAAATCTGAAGTTTCCCCTCTGCTTTTTTGTGCATAACAGCATCTGTATGCCTCATTTCCATCTTCACAGCTCCTGTAATTTACATAATGAACATTTGCAAAGCCTGAGATCTGTGTTCGCTTTGTCTCACATTTACTGTAGGTGACCTTCAACATATCATCAGAAAAGTTTCCCAGGCATTTTCCCGAAGGATATGAATGTGAAACATAAAACCATTAGGAAAGGAGAAAAGGGGAATAAAATCAGATTTCTGAGATATCCATCATTCAAAGATACGTATTTTTTCTTCCTACAGCAGGACAAAAATATTCGAGTTTAAAAATAAAAAGGAGTTTTGGCTTTAACAATTTGCTTCTTTAAAGCAACTGTTGGTATAAGGCCCCTCAATAAAGTAACTTTAATTGGGTTTGCCTTCCTAATGAATAAAAAAAAACCAGTCTGGTGGCAAATAACTGGCAGTCCAGGCAGGGATTCAGGACTGACAAGGAATCCTGACTTAGAGGGGTAGGAACAGGACATCCGGGTAAGAACAAGCAGCTGAAGCTACTTCTGCCTCTTCTGCAGGTGTCAGGTGCAGCTCTGATTGCTCCTGCAGATACTGCTGGAATCACAATAAGACAATCACAAGGTGATACCAGGAACTGACCCGTTTTTGCTTCTGATGCCCATCCTCAACCAACTGTCCTTTTCATCCCCCTTGCAAGTGCCAGCAAAGCTTGTCTGACAGCATGCTTGGAAACTGCATCTCCAATATTACATTGAAGCTGATGTTCTACTGACGTGGGGCAGCGGGAGAGAAGTTTCTATAGGTATTGGCTGGGTTCTGGATCAGGAATATTCTCTCATTTGAGGAGTGCCTGTGAGTTTACTCTTCTTTTGCTATTTGGGCTATCAAGCCTGTTACTCACTGTAGCAATGCAGGATGGTTTGAAAGAAGGGATATGTTTTGTAACTAGCTTAGGACTTCTGTTGGTATAGAAAATTAATTGAAAGGTAAAATACAAAGGCTTATTCTGGTGATGAAGAAAGGTTCTCATGTCCGCTGTCACAAGAGTCTTCAGATAAAAAGTACCTTAAACCCACCATGATAGCATGCTGGAAATGCTTAAAGTAGATAAATCTGGTGCTGTTCCCATTGCTGTAGGCCAAACGTATATGAAATACTGCTCCATGCAATAAACTTGAGAAAGGAAGAAAGCTTTTTAGATTCCCTTGTTCTTTGAAAATAGTGCCCCTTGTGCCTTCCTTTCAGGGCAGGTAAGTATATTTATGTTCTGTCAGGTAATTGCAATGTGACTGGTAGTAGCTTGTATCTTCCTATCTCTTATGTGTTCCAAGTGGTTTATCCATATGTCCTGTGTGGTTTGATTCTACCGTTACAGGGTGAGAACCAGAACCTGGCTGAATCTTTACCAGCTTGTTTCTTTTAGCTGAAGGTCTTGCTCTTGGACTCCAGTCATTATCTTGGTCTGCAGATAATTTTATAATTGAAAAATTTGGAACATAGGCTGCATGTTGCAAACTTTCCACCTTGGGAGCAAAAAGGAAGGGTGTGGTGGGGGCATGGAGGAAGAAGAGGACACTCCTGTCCAAAGGGCCGGGTGAGGGACCTCCTGTCCTTGGCAGCTGCTGTGTCTGGCACAGCAAATGGGCCCACAAGAGGAGCATGCGTGTGTGTTGGATAAGGCGTTCAGCATAATGTTATCCTGAGCCAAATATGGGTACCCTGTATCTATGCTATTCATCATCCTAAAATGACATGAATCTCCCATAGTCACAGTTCAGGGCTGCTGGACCTCCCCTGTGGACTGGGGAAGGCTTGTGCTTTTAGCCTTCAATCCCCACAGATGATGATGGTTGGTGGGGAAGCGCAGTGCTGAAGTTGTGAATAAACGGTTAATGTAGCTGCATGGCAGCCAGAGAAACTGTTCCTTGGGCTCAGGAATGTTTCCTCCCTTCATCCTGCCTTTTTTTTTTTTTTTTTTTTTTTATGGTACCATATAGTGTTTAATAATTCAATACACACATAATCCAAAATAAACACACTAATTAACCTTTGTTTGGAGAAATTTAATTAGTTAATGCTTAGTCTCTGTTCAGATTCCAAACATTTTGGAGTGGGAAAGGTGCCATGGAGAAAGCATGGCAAAATATGTTTAATGCTCAGCACCTTCAATTATTTAAACAGTAACGTGGGCTGGACCAATTAAAAAAAATAATTATTATACAGGCATGTGCATGCTAAAATATCTTCATGCAGTGTTTACAGGCTCAAGTCCTGCTGCAGAATGGTAAAATGTGTCCATATGTAAAGCAACTGTATGGAGGAGGGAGTCTGGTACCTTAGGAGTGATTCTGTTGCCTGCCAGGAACCTTCCTGCTGGGACTTAGGGGACAGGGTGGGTTACAGAGGTACTAGAACTGTTGCTGGCAGTGGCTGCCCACCCTGGCTGAGTGAAACTGGAGGGCAAATCCTGCCCTATGTCCTAAATAGATGATGAATTTTCTGAAGGGTCAAATACTGTGCTCTGACTCACTAGTGCTAGACATCTACAGCCCAAATGCCTTCACAATATATTACTGTAGGATAATAATTTTACCCAAATACTCAAGCTTTAATATTCTTCCCCAGCTGAACTGTAAATAAAATTATTTCCTAAGAGCACTTATTTGAGCTTGATTATTAAATACTTTGCCAGAATCTGGTTGGTTAATATACTGCCTGCTACTTGAGCTGAAGTATCTAAAAGACAAAGAACGAAGTAAACGAAAAGGAAATCAACATTTCGCTAAATTGCATGTTTTTAAAAATCCTATAATTGAGGCTGCTACTTCATTTCCATTTGTAAAACAGATTGAGTTCCCTTCCCATCTACTAATGGATCTGGTTTATCTCTGATACTAATTGCAGCACTTGCATGGTTTGCACAGGCTGCTGGTGACAGGACGTTGAGTAAGGAAAGTCAGACTGCTTCTGCTGAGCTCTGGGGTGTCATTAGGAGTGATGCTTGACACTGAGCTCTGCTGAACTTTAAGCCCTTGTTCTTTTTCCTATGGCTCCAAAGTCTGGGTCAATCAACCAAGATAAACTTATTAATTCACTGTCAGGATTATGTGCCTCAGGTCTTGCTAGAGAAGCAGTGGGAAGGTTCAGGTGATAATAAAGCAACACTGGACAGCCTGGATGTTTAATGAAACTTGTGTGTGCTCTCTGACCTAGTGACTGGGCTGGAAATGCCCCCAGAACAAAGGTTGCTCATGAGTTTTGCACCTGAGCCCTTCTGCTGCAGGGCTTTGGAGAGGTGGGGGTTTGTGGCATCTTTTGTCATTCTTTCATGTTATTGTTGGGAAAGGAATTGTGTTTTAAAGGTCTGGCAGAAAAGAAAACAAGGGGGGTTTTAGATGAAGAGCCTTTTCTTGGAACCCACTCTAGCAAATCTATTTGCACATACCTGAATTATGCAATCCTGGGCCTCAGGTCTTGAGAAAACATGCTGCTCTCAACATGCCCAACGCTCAACTCCTAGTTAGCAGCTACTCAACAGCTTAAGTATACACTTGTTTTATTGCTGGGTTGGGAAAAGAAAGCAGGTTTGCAGACGATTGTACCCAGGAATGTAAGCTGAAGACCTCCCCTTCCCTGCTCCACAGCCTCTGCAGCCTGGACACTTTTCCTAGTATCCCAGTGCATGTATCTGTGATAAAAGCCTCCATGGTATGAAGGCTTCAGGTACTAACACCCCTTCAGTATTGGCACTTGCAGGATTCACCCTTTGCTTTCCATTGTTTTATTTATGTTTACAGAGGAGTGTTTTTAGTTATGATTTGTCTTAAGGCTCTCCTGAAAGCAAATCCATCAGCTTCCTAGGGAGCTCAGTGTGGCAGAGGGAGCCCGGGCTACAGAGTGGCTATTGCGGAGCAGGTCCGTGGGCTCTCTGCCACTGGCACTACGGGGGAGCCTTGTAATAACGACACCAGCATGGACCAGATGTCTTCTAGAGGATTTGGTTTCAAGACGCATGGCTGCTGACGTGTGTGTGTGTGTGTGTGTGTGTGTGTGTGTGTGAGGGGGTTCTACTCTAATGGACATAATTTGTTTAAAAAGTGTGCAGGTGTTAGAATTTTTATTGAAGTCGGGGAGCTGAGAAATTGTATCCAGTTGGTGAGGTAATGCTTGCTGTGCTCAGACTGGGAGTGGGGAGCACACACAATATGCATTAAATAAAGGGCAGCTGTGTTGCCAAGCACAGTTTTATACATATGAGAACTAATCTGAGCCATACCAAGCCAGACCTCTGTTCCTGCAGCTCCTTGTAAAGAGCAGGAAAATCCACTGACTGCTTACTGCTTTCCTCCAAAACCTGGTGGGCGCTTGCACCCCCAGTGCTGGCAACACCCTATGGGCTGCACCCCCACAGCTGTGGGGATGAGCTGGGGGGACTGGGGATGCTGCTGCTGCTCCTGCTGCTGTGGAACCATCCCTGCAGCTCCTCACGGGCTTTGGGGTAGCGGGAACAGCTGCTTCCTCTGTCATCACCCAGCTAATGCATGTGACCTGTTGTTCTAGTGGGGCCCAGGTTGAGATGGGTTCTCGCTTCTGCTCCAGCTGCAGGGTTTTGCTCTTCTAAGCCAGAGAAAAAGGAGAGCACACACTAGCAGCTGTTCCCATGGTGCTATTCAAGGGTTCGGTTTTCTGTGTTTCTTTGTTTTTGGCTTTTTTTTTATTTTCCTCTTGCTCTGGGCTTAGTTCTGCTGCTTGCTGAAGCCCCAGTAGAGGTTTTAGGGTTTTTCCTTTATTATTATTATTATTATTATTCTTTTATATAGGTAAGTTGTAATGTCAGGATATGAGGTTGAAAGGGCAGGTCTGAGTCAACTCTCAGATGAATTCTGAGTATTTCCTTTCTATGTGGATGAGATCCAAGGATTTATCTCAGTTCAATAAAGTTCACTTATTTCTGATACTTACTGAAATAGACTTTAAATCCCTTGCACCTACGGACCAGCATTGGTCACTCAGGTTCCGCACAGCTCTATCCAGAATGGTCAGGACATGCAAAGTCAGCAGGGACAATATTTTGGGATGTCAGCTGAAGTGGGCTTTTTTTTTTTTTTTATATATATGCATTTATAAAAGCAGGCCCACTCATTTTAGCCATCTGTGTCTCTTACCAGCAGAAGCTTGTGATGCAGCAGTTGGGATGTGCTATATTCCCTTTGGGTTTGCAGGGGGCGATACACAACCCTGCCTGTGTTGGGCACTGTAAGCAATGGTGGTTTGGCAGATGCAGGGTACCGGCTGACTGGATAAATGGTAGAATTCATCATATGTACCATTTCTCAGGATACAGTCTGTAAGACTTGGGTAGCATCCTTTCAGGTATTGCCTGTGCACAGTACGTAGGGGTAGAATGACCCTGGCAGACATGAATACCACTCTAGGTGTGTAGGAATAGGCTTTTTCCTTAGCTTAGTCCCTCCAGGAATGTTGCAGCTTAGCCCCATAAAGTTACATAAATAGGGCTAAAGTTAGAGCAAATGATACTTCACAGGCAAAAAGTCATCCCCAAAGGCTTGTGAGGTTTCTACCAGCTTGGGGCTAAGGAAGGGGAAGCTGTGGTGTTGGGGCTCTGATGCCAGAAACCCCCCCATCCCACCATGCTGCCCCAGCATCCTCCTCTGTGCCTGGGCTGAGCAAGTCCCACGAGGTCTTTCAGCTGCCTGCAGTAAATTTTCTATTATTTCCTTCCAGGCTGTCTTTTCCCCTGTTGCTGAATTTCAGTCAGCATAATGATTTCAAGGGCACCATTTTCAATTTCCTCTATGGAGCCAAAATTAATACTAAGTTTATGCCACTGTGTAGCAGAGCTTTAAGCACCCACCAACAGTGTGCATATTTCACAATAATGTAATGGCTCCTAACCCAAATACTGCTAAAAAACCAGCACTGTACTCCACCATAAATATTGGTGATGCCTGCCTGAACTGAGGCACCAGTAATGATAACTCCATTGGTATTATTTATGTGCCCATTAACATCCCACCACGGTCATGATTTTATTGCCACCAGGAGCATAAGCACATGCAGATGCTGGGGCCATGGTCTGATGCTGCTCTGGGGCAAGGAAAAGTTGCTGGTCCTGGCCTATGGGAGGGAAAGTGTCCGGTGGTATCACTATTGGTGATCTCCTCTGGAAGAAGGTGTGTAGGGGGTCTCTGGAAGTGTTGAAATTTCAGTCCTGCTTATGAAAGGACGTGGCCACAGCGTGCCTTATTGCAGAACAGAGGTTGTGTCCTCTGGGATGTGGCACTACTTGTTTTGGATGCAGGTGGAGCAAACAGGTGGCTCTGCATCTGCCTTTAAGCATGGCATGGCTAGAGTCCAGGATGGAGCTGGAGATCTCTTGATAGTGCTGGCCAGAGATGATGGGCATGCTGTTAAGGCTGACTTTAATAGTTTGTGTACCAGATCTGACCAGAACAACCCTTCCTCCTGGTCCCCACGGAAGCCAGCCAGACCTCGCCCATTGAGAACAGGCTCATGCCCTCAGACTGCCTTGCCTGAGTAAAGCATTCCAGTGGGATGTTTTGGGAAGCCTTGTCTGAAGTGCAGCTCCTGTGCATCCTTTGGCAGAAGCAGGAATGTGAATGGCCTGGCTCTGATGGGGCTGGACTGGAGGGTGCTTGGGCATCCCTTCCCAGCCTGAACCCTTCTGTGGTTGCACATGGAACTGCAGATCTGTTGGGTTTGGCAGGGAAACTCCCTGTGACTCCAAATGAGGCAGAGCTTTGACTTGAATATTCCAGAGGTCAGAGATGGAGGAGAAGCTGCTTCACCCAAGCTGTTCTCTATGCCAGAGTCACCGGTGTGAAAGGGTTTCCAGTGCTCTCCTCCACAGACTTTCCTCTCCATCAGACCTCACAGCAAGGAGCTTCTGCCAGGAAAGACTCACATTCTGCATTTTTCTCTTTCCCTTTTCAGCCCAGTATGTGTAGGGAAGCCCTTCTCTCACTTCCATCACTTCTGTGTTATCGCTCTAGCTAAAGCTTAGGTCCAGGCAAGAAAATTTGGGTCTGCTTTCCTTGATCCCCAAGCTTTGTGGGCAAATGATAGAGATGAAGGATTTTAGTTGAGCTACATCTTTGTTTTATGCCCTTCTATTTATGCCTCAAACCTTACAAGGGAGACGGCCATGGTTTTGTTTGGGTTTTGTTTGTTAGGGTTTGGGTTTTTTTTCTTTAAGAAATACATACAGGTGGGAGGAGCAGAGCAAGATAGTCAGAAAACAAGGTTATAAGTGATTGCCAAGACTATGTATTTACTGAGTGCATTTGCTGTCCTGAGCCAGTGATTTTGACTCTCTTTGGAAAGGAGTAGAGGGATTATAAGAACCTGTGTGTGCAAAAGTACACAAGCCATTAATTACGGCGGCCGCTTTGCGATACTATCTAGCAGGAGTTAATGGAGCATGAGAAACCTGTGGAAAATGTTAGCGAGAGCTGTCAGGATGTTTGTCTTACAAGCTGCTCTGGATGATCTCATCTCTCCCAACATTTCAGAGGGTGAGGGGTGTGCCGGGTCAGCTGGAGGCGGCGGGCAGATGTCCCAGCACTGGAAGGAGGGCAATGAGTTGGAGGCACAGGGTCTGCACAAGCAAAGAGAGGCTGCAGGAACCTGGGGTACTTGCTGTGCTTCACTGCTGGAGGTGAAAACTATGGGTGGAAAGGGTATATATGACTTGAGGGGCTTTGGAAAGCGTAAGATTGTGCCTTTTTTTCCTGCTCCTCTGAAACAGGCTGAATAACATGTCACTTGGCATTGCATGACCAGGCAAGTGTAGGGCCTGGGGAGTAGCTCTGGGGGACTGCACCAGAGCCCGGGGTGATGGGCCACAGCGAGCAGACAGGATGCAACCAGGCTGGGGAGTTGCTGCTCTAATGTGTGCAGGGCAAGAGTGATTTCTCAGGGGAATTCCTCCTGCCCCCACCCCTTCTCTGCATCATGGCTCACAGAGACGATGCCCAGAGGAGCAAGCGATGACAAACAGGCCAAAAATGGTGGCTTGGCGATGTCAGAGCCAGAGGTCAACTTGCTGTCCTGATTTATAAGAGATCTTGCTCACTGAGTCCCAGGGCTGCCTTGGCTTTTCATTCATGCTGGCGATGACGGAGAGCCGTGCTTAAACAGCATTACTGTTCTGGCACAGGCTGCTTTTAGGAGCAGGAAACCACTCCCTTTATCCTCACTTGATCTTTCAGAGTGAAATATGTGCAGTGCCCTTGTCGGCAGTAAGAGTCTCCTAAGGAAAAAAAAAGAAAGGTTAGCAAGCAGAAACAGATGTTTACCTTTAACTTCTCGCTTTGTGTGGACAAGGGAAACTGGAGGAGGGAGGCATTAGAGGAGGAAGGTCTGCAGTGCAGCAGAAAATGCTCCCTGAGAGCCTGAGAAAGTTGTGTTGGCTCGACTCTGCCTTTCCCTTGATTTTGCTGTGGCTTTTATTTGGTCTGGCATTTTTTAATCATCATTATTTAAATGCACTGTTCTATCAAGAGAAAGATTAATTGCTTTTTCTTTCTTCTGCCTGAGCTTCTCAACACAGTTAAGATACAGAAACCAAATGCCTGCACATAAGAATGCTCTGATAGGCAATGACCAGTCCAAGTTACCGTGGCCTAGTTTAAAAACATGGCACTTCTCCAGGATCTGTTTGGTTCTCTTAATACAGTGATTTGTTTTTCTATATTGCTCTCTATATAATTATCATTGCACTGCATGTTCATCGGCTCTGGGTTCAGTGTAGTATAAATCTGGAATTAGTCTATTGAAGTCAACGTCAGATACATTTGCTTTAACAACTAAACCAGATCTTGGTCTCATTTATCCTACTGTAGCTCCAAACTAACCTCAGCAAAGCAAATACAGCTTTGCTCTCGCCAGTGTTTTCCAAAAAGGCCTTGCCACGGTCCTTGGCTACACCTCCCACCCTTGTGCTAAACCTCCCTCTGGTCCAAGGTAACTTGTGGCATCTTGCTATGCATTCAGACTGAACCTTGCTTTAAACCCCTGCTGAAAGCTATCTGTGTTTGGAGGAGCTGGAGGAGAAAGGATGGCAGGGTCACAGCCATCACCTCCCCCTGTACTGCTGCTGATGCAGGTTGGCATTCCTTCACCACTTTATAACCTCCCTCCTAAATGCTGGGTAGACCTGGGCTCAGATTGCTCTTATGCTTGAACCTTTTATCTTGACCGCCAGGACTTGGAAACAGCTTTTACAAGTTGTGAGATCCCTTGGGTGGTTTTTTTTTTTGTCTTCTCGCATAATGTGTGCACAGTCAGTGCTGAATTGGTCCAGTATTTATCCTTCCCAAGCTTGTTTTCAGTAGCTCGGGGGTGAAATGACCATAAAAATAACTAAAGACAAAAAAGCAAGCCTGGTTTAAAAACAAGCAAACCAAACTCCAAACCAAAACCCCACCTATTGTTATTACATTAGAAGGATTCACATCTGCTAGCCAAAGCTGTAGAGTTGGAATTTTCAATTCTAAATCCTTCTGGTTTGGGATTAAACATGGGGGAAGCATAAGTGTTGCTTCTTTTCACCATCAGGCTCAGTCCCAGCTGCCTCCTCTCCCAGTGAGCTGGCTGGTGTCTGGCAGGGGCTGTTTTCATCCTTGGACAAGAACTGAAGTGGTGCAGTACAAACGACCCTCAGCAGTGTTCCTATGGTACTCAACTGGCTCTGCTGGGCTGACTGTGTGCTGCACTGGAACTAGACAGGGTCATTGCAGCTCTGTAAATTTTCCCCTAAATTCATTGCAAAACCAAGTTGAGGTTTACATTCAGAGACTGTACTTCTTCATGGAAATGTTACAATTCCACAGCATACATCTGCTATGGATGGCAGCTCTCAAATGATGAGTGTGTCCCCTGCTCGAGCAGTCTGTGCTCTGCTGCCTGACTGCCTGCACTGGGAGTGGGTTCCCTCTCCTGCTCAGGAAGGAGCATCCAAGGCATCCATAGCCAGTCCTTTTTGCCTGGTGAGAGCTGCCTCAAGAGTGTGCTGGGGGTGCTACCAGCCCTCATAGGTGGTTGCATGAGCGCCCCCAGACCTGCCAGGTAGAGGGGGTCCTGGTTCAGAAGGGGTGCTGCAGCCCCCACTGTGCACCACAGTCACCTAAGGTGGTCACCCTCACATCCCCTGGAAGGGACAAGTTCTCCATGGGTTAGCTTGCTTTCTGTTTTTTTTTAGCAGGTTTTGGTTGGAGATGGCCACAGTGATGAGGTGCAGCCATGAAAAGCAAAAAAAACCACATGGGATGGGACACATCTTCAGCCACACAGGCTGAAAAGCTGATGCCAAACCCAGGGCAGTCGTATACTTTCATATCTGAGCATACCTCTGCAGTCTCAGTCATTATCTAGCAATTGGGGTACAGTGCTGGCCTGCACAGGTGAAGGAAAGTGTCCTGTAAGAACAGAGCTAAATTTGGAAAAAGCCCTAGGAACTCTGGGAAAGTGCAAGAAGGAGAGTAAGAGGGCTGTGAATATTGAAGGCAATGCGGAAGGCCAGGGAGGCAGCGGCCAGCAGCCAAGCTGGGGTTGAGAAAATCTCTGCTGGCTGGACAAGGGCCATTGCAGCTGGAAACCATTACAGGCAAGTGCTCTGGGCAAGGAGAGCTGGGGGACAGACACGCATCATGGCTTACTCGTGTGTGCAAAGTCAGTGGTGTTGGATGGAAGCTTGGCCTCTTCTCAGGTTTGCTCTGATGTGGATGTTCGTGTGAAAATTATCAGAGAAAACATTGCTGTGCCGCACTCAATTGACACTTGGGTAGAGGGACCACAGCCAGTCCCTGCTCTTCGCCTGGAAATGGCCAAGTGCTCTTCTGTGGACTTTGTTAGGCATTTCCTTAAAATAATGAAAAAATACAACTCTTCCAGTTTTAGATTCTGATAATCTGGAGAGATTCTGACATATCTCAGGGATTTTTTTTCTATTTTTCTTTTCCATTTCTCAGATGCAAACTGCACACATTACTGGGTGCCTAAAATATGCCTTGTGCTTCCAGTGTTTTCCCCAAATTTTTTTCTTCAGTTGCTGCACAGTAAGTACACTTCACAGCTCTGTGCTGCTACTTGATAAGACAGCTGGAGAGAAGCTATTTTCTGATTTCCAGATACCGTAGTTTTATCTCTAATGCTAGTTGTCACTGATGGTTCAAGAAATTCTTAGAAAACTCTTCAACTTCTTCCTTAGTACTGAGATGGTGAGAGGCAGATAAAACTTATTGTTTACTAACAGCAAGCAAAAAAGTTTAGAGGTTTCATTAGATGTCAACTGGGGGGTTATCATTTGTTTTTTAGAGCTGACATGGGGCTCACCCACACCACAGGAAAAAAAGGGAAATGATCAGCAGTCCTTTCTACTGGACTTACATGAAAAATAGCCAAAGAATGTACAGTTGTTATTGAAAAGTCGAAAAATTGAAGGTTTTGGGACAAAACCTTTCAATTCAAAACTTAGCATTGATTGGGAAATTTCCCCAAGGGGAGTTTCTTGCTGGAGTGTTTTGTTGGCTGGGCTGTACATCCCGTGTCACCCCGTGACACCCTTTCAAATGGGAATTAAGATGTTCCTGTCCTCGTGCCTCAGTGGGGATGAGGTGGGGCTTGGGAGCTCTCACCATGAGGGAAAAGGGAATAATTTTTTTGAGAAAAAACCCCCCGAAACAACCAAAACTATTTTCCACAGGACAGTGGGCCTATCTCTATAGATTTCTACCATTTTTCCACAATTTTTTTGGAAAACAGTTTCCACTGACTACGTGCATCACTTCAGAACAGAGAGATCTTCTGGTACTTCCCTAAGCATGCCCCAAAACAGCAATATCTTATCAGCTCCTGCTCCCATTAAAATTCAAAACACAGCCTTTCTTGCTGCTCCTTTTCTCAGATGACATTTAAACCTGTCAGTGGCTACAACTGATGTTGTGTAATCTTTGGAACCAACGCAAAAATTGCACTCTTGCTTCACAATGGCTTCTACAAACAGAAAGAGGATGACAAAGAATGGACATAAACACACCAAAAAGCCTGTGTGCTACTTTTCTTGCTGATGGTCTGACAGCATTTCCTCCCCTCAGAAAGCAGAATAAACCTGGGCAGTGGTGAGGAATAACATGTAAAAAGCAGGAACGACAAATGCATTTATTAGTAGTCAAATAACATGGATAAAGTGTCACTCCCATCCCCATGCTGTGTTTGATGGCACCTCTAAGTGTCATTATGGATAAGGAGAGGATGC
Organism: Neopsephotus bourkii; assembly: GCF_033783945.1. Lineage (NCBI taxonomy): Eukaryota > Metazoa > Chordata > Aves > Psittaciformes > Psittacidae > Neopsephotus > Neopsephotus bourkii. Next base: position 2,569,021 of record NW_026901177.1, read on the forward strand.
TGGGACATCCCTGCTGAGAAGCTAGAGTACACTGTTGCAGACCAGCTGAAAGGGGATCCCTAAAGGGATCCTCAAAGATACCCTAAAGGAATTCTTTCATCTATGGGCTCTGACGTTTTGATGCTTGGCTGCTCACATCCCAGTGGGCTCAGTATGGGTACTCAGGCACTTGCTTGCACTCCCTGCCATGCAGTGTGCTGATCTGCCTCCCTGGAATGCTGAAAGCTGGAAGTGTTCCTGGCCTGGCTGGACACGGTTTGAGCAACCTGGTTTATGGACAGTATCCCTGCCTGTGGCAGGTTTGAGTTGGTCTTTTCCAACCCAACCCATTCTATGAATAGTCTAGGTATAGGGTACCTGGACATACTATAGACAACAACAGCTGTGGTGTGTGCACACAAAGCTGGTGCTGGTCAGTATACAGGCATGTGCTAATACTGCTTTGAGTTCTGAATATCCATTTAAATTGCTTTCATCTAGCCCAGAATGTGGCCATTGGTAAACAGCAACCTGTTATTGTTTATATAAAGCACAGGGGTTGCTAGAAAATCATATTGAGTTGTTTCCATTTCTCTCTGATTAATGTATTCAAGTCTATATTCATTTGTTTTTATAAACTTCACAAACAAAAACTTGATGTTTTGGTACCAAGCTCAAATATGGGAACAATTTTACTCTCAATGCCAGCATTTCTGATGCAAGAACTGAAAGGCATCCAGAAATGCTGTGTTGTCACTGAATATTCTTCAGTCCCAAGATATAGCATTTTTAAAGCATTACAGAAGCAAAAACAATTTGAGTGCCTTGAAAGCTTTTTACACTGACTCTGCTTCATGGAAATACTGACTCAGGGCCAAATGGCTGATTATATTGTATGATGTAAGAAGGAGTTAGAAAGCTTAGCAGGGAATTAGAATAATGCAGTTTGTGTGTGTCTCTGTGCAATGAAGGGGGGGGGGGGGGACACAGAGCATTTATTAGAAAGCTTTAAATCATTTGCAGCTATATGTTATTCACTTGCAAAACTGTCACAGACCCTGTTGAAAGCGATGGGGATTTGATGTGTGACAAGCTCTTAGCTGCTGAACTGAGCTCTTGGTGGTGATCTTTTCAGTTCATTTAAAGCCTGCAAAATCTTCCTTGCTGGGGTGTGGAGGAAACAAATGCCACTGTTGTGTAGCCAAGGAAGAAAAGACCTTTGCTGTGTCATACTTCTGGAAGGGGAATGAAGGATGTAGCAGTGTTGGGGGAGCTAAACTGTGGCCTGGCCTCTGCTGTCAATCCAAACTAAAGGTGAAGACTTGCGGGTGGTGCAGCACTCCCTGGATGTGGATGCGGGCAGAGGGAGGGGTGCGATACAAGAGAAGCCCCATCCCTGCTCCTTGCTGGTAGGAGCCGTTTCACTGGGGAAGATTTTATGGTTTACTTTATGTTGTTGTCCTGTCAGGGAGAAAAGCTATTCGTTGCAAACATGAACTCTGAGATGAGTTAAAATCAGAGATGACCCAAGTGCCTGGAGGTATAAACTAACTACTGAATTGTTCAGCTAGTTTAATGAAATGGAGCAGCACAAAAACACAGTTCACTTACAGATTTATATATACAACAGCTCTGGCACTCAATTTATGGAGCTCACTGCAAATTTTAAGATTGGGAAGCCTGGTTGCTGTCAGCTCATTGAAAGAGATTTGGGATGGAAAGTCCTATCAGAAAACCTGCCCTTGCTGTAGTGCTGTGATGGCAGAAAGAGCTGGGGACAAGCCAACCCATAGCTGCTGTTGAAGATTGAGGGTAAGCTACTGCTTAAACCTCAGGTCTGGCTACAGCAAAGTGCCACTTACTGTCATCATTTTGTCCTGGAATTGTGACTCTGTAGGGATGGAGGTAATTCACTGTCCCTGCTGTGCCTGCAGGACCGACAGAGCTATGAGGTAGATCTGCTGCAGTTTGCTCCTCTTTCTAAATAAACATGTTACCTACATGCATGCACACAGACATGCCACAGCCAACCATGCCGTCCCTTCCTTCGCAGGGGCTGCTGGTTCCCAGCAATGGCTGTAAGCAGCCCTGACCCTGCCTGCAGTGCAGCCCCTGCTGCCTCTCCTGCCTGCAAGGCTGCTGTGCTTAGCCCCACAGCCTTGTTTTCTGCCAACCAATTACTGGTGTGGAGGGTGAATAAGACTGTCTCATCGTGACGCTTCCCACCTAGAGTGAGTCATCAGATGAGATGAAATGCAAGTGCTGAGCTATATTCAATGCCTGTATCTGAAACACCATGTTTGAATGATGGTGTAGGTCATTAGGTCCCTAATTTCCTCTTTAATGGATTTTCTAATGCATTTGATGAATAAATAGATGCTCAGTAGTAAACAGAAGCACCATTTGCAGACTCGGACTTGAAACAGGGCTATAATACTATCATTATTTATGTTTACAGAAGTCCTGTGGACCTCACGGGAGGTGGAATACGTGCAAATGCTGAAGTGATTGGGGCTGGAAGCACACAGCAGAGTCAGCCCAGGCCACTGCCAAAGGAACAACTTGAGTGTGCATGCAGTTTTTGGAACATGAATGCTCCCATTGACTCCCGATTGCCTGCGGATGCAGCTCGGGTTGAATGGGTCTTATGTTTGCATAGAAGGATGGCCCAGAAGGAACTGAGAACGTTTCCAAGCAGAAACCGCTAAATGTCACTTTGTACGTGCAGAGCACACCCCCCCAGCTGTGAGCTGGTATACCAGTGAGGGGTTCTGGGTGCCATCATGCCAGCCTGAAGCTATGCTCAGGGAGTAGGAAGTGTGAACAAGATCCTGCCTGTGTCATGACCCACTCTGTAGAATGGGCTGAACCCCTCTACGAGGATCACGCTCACTGCACGCGTACTGCTGTCCCTCGGCAGCCTCCTACCTAGATGAGAGCTGTCTGCCCTGATGGGTGCAGCAATTTGAGCCTCTTGGTTTACAAGTACCACGCTGGTGCAGAGTAATGTTATTATGCATTCATATCAATTTGTGTAAAGCTGGCAGCATCCCTGGAGGATATTTTTGTACCTCAAGTTTCTAAATGGCATTGCTGTTAACAGCAATGTATCATCACTAGCAAGGCTTATGAGGATGCACAAAGTGTGATATTACTTAAACCTCTGCAAGTACTGTGTGATAATCAGGCACAGGTTGGTTATGTTTTCTCCTTACTCAGTACTGATTGCAGTGGAGCAGGATTTTGGTTATAATCCTCCGATGAGCCGATTTCCGCCTCAGGTCAGGACAGCTATCTCCTTGTATGTATACAAAAGCACCATGGACCAGAAGCCTTGTATGAATCTTTTTATTCCTGCTAAAGCATCAGATAGTCCCAGGTCAGTGCCAGCAAAGAAGAACCAAGGGTCCCGTTCAAGACCACAGACCCCCAGCCCTTGCTAGCCCAGATGTCATTTGATTTTTCACGTCTCACCCTACAACTGCTTTGGCTACGGTGCTCCTTCCAGTTATGCCATTATGTATTAATAGGCGACAGAGCTGAAAATGGAAAAGGATAGCAGAAGTACACATTTGTCTTGCTGTCCAGTAAGCCACAAAACAAATAGCGATGCCAAGTGTAATCCTGCTTCAGTTAAAACTGTTGCTTTAGTTTGTCATCATTCATTGTTCAGAGTACAGCTGCTTAATGACAGGATGTGGAAAATGAAAAGTTTTTTATGTCCTTGTAGACTTTTTAAAATAAAAATTCCTGAGCAGTGGAGGGGAGGAAGGCGCTTGCACAGAAATCCTGGGTTTGAATGCCAAGACACAGCCTGGCGGGAGCGAGCCTCCCTCAGCGAGGCTCAGGAGACGGACGTTTTGCTCTTAGCTTTAAAAATAACCTGCTGTGTGAAGCCGGGATGCCTTGGCTTTGTTTGCTTACGTTACACATCTGTGCAGCTGCCTCTGCTCAGCACCTTGCAAAACGGGACCTGCGTGTGGTAAGAAGAAATGAAAACTAAAAGAAAAATACCATGGGGCCACTTCTTTGCAAGATGACCCAAGTCCAGTTAAGTTGGCAAATGTTAGATTTTGAACCTAAATAAAGGGCAATGCAGGGACTGTGAGCAAGTGGATTAAATCTGATGTGGACAGGGTGTTTGCAGAGGAGACTTCATTAAGCCAGTAATGGAAGAGACAACCCCAGCTCTGCCAAAAGCTGGGGTGCATGGGGTGCCTTTTTAATTTTCGGGTCTGTTTTAATAATGATCTTCATTTTTATACAGGCCACGGTGGGGCTCCACCCCTTCTGTGTGCCAATTGCTTCGAGCTGATGGTGCAGAATCACCAGCAGGCACATGATCTTTGCTCTCAGTGGGAACTCCCCTACCTGTGTGTGCTGCACATCATGTAAGCAAATAGGGAAGCTGATGGTTTTGGTGGGAGACCCCTTTCATTCAGGCTTTAAACTTGTTTCTGGCAGGCACAGCCCTTGAATAACCACTGAAGGCTGGGATGTGGCCAACAAGCCTGCATAATAGCTAGTCCCTCCCTGGTTTAACTGCCTCTAGAAACATTCTCCTTACTTCTTTATGTATATGTATTAAGCGCTGTCCCAAACTATGTGAAATCAGTGTGGAATTTGCCTGAGGCTCCCCCCTGCCCGATCAGGGCTTCTCAGCAGCCTAAGCAAAATTAAAGGAGATGGTGGGGTTGGGATGAAACCACTGTTTTATGATCTCGGATAAATGTCACATATTTTAACATTATTTGATATATTCTTACAGTAATCACTTCCCAGCAGATCACCAGCATGGTCATCACCACTCTCCCCGTCCAAAAGTTGGCCTTTTTTTTTTGTATCCCTTAAAAATTTCTATTTCCAACAAGCCTACTGTTATCACACTTTTGCTATTTTAAGTTCGGTGGCACGAAAAGGCTGACTCACAGAAAGCCGTGTTGTAGGATGTATTGGCTCAGCTGAGGAAATAATTCTCATTTTTCCAGCAAGTGCTTTGAGGTTTTTTTCCTGTCCCCCTCTGTGTGTGTGTGTGTATGTATGTGTGTGTGGTGTCTTACGGTCTCACATTACAGTACACAACTAGTACTGCGAAAGATGGAGAGCCATTTCTAATGCACTGGCCTGCCCAGTCAAATGTCTCTGTATATAGCCAGAAGCGTTTTATGTGCCTGCTAGAGATGTTACACAGGATACTCACACAACTCATAAAATTTGGTCTTGTATTGGAAAATGTTTTGTGGAAATACGCTGCTTAATCTACTGTAGTCATTCACAGTTAATGTTGTTGTGGTGGGCATTGCAGGGGGTGAAGATTACAACCTGCTTAGGGAAGTTTGATACGTTATCAGAAATCCTCAATAATAAAACTGAAAGAAATGGATGTTGAATGAAATGTAGATAATTGCCTAAAAAAAGGGAAATACGGAAGGCCCCAGCAAAGTCACCCTTCCAGCTGGACTTGTGCTGGAGTCAGCTCCTTCTGATTAGGACCTACAACCACCCTTTCACAGCTAAGGGATTGTATAAAATAAATCCAGGGTGTGCTTTAACTGAGTGTTAAGCACATCAGTGATGTGCAGTGAAAAACAAAGCTGCAGATCCAGGATGAAATCCTAGCCTAGCGGGGGGGAGGGGGTGGGGGGGCAGGGGGGCGGGGTGAAAAACAAACGAAACAACTGCAAAACTTCTACTGACTTTAAGGGATTTAACCACTGGAGTAAGTTGCCTAATATCATAGTGCAGGGTTTGCTTTGGCACCATCATGTACTTCGTTCCTTTTACATTTAATATGCCAGAAAACAATGCTTAATGTCTTGGTGGATGTGGGTATAGCATATCTATCTACAGGAAAGCAGCTGATACTAACACTATAATAAGACTATGACCCCGGGATTCCTGAATGTACCTATTGATATTTTATTTTTTAAACCTTTTTGACACTTATTAGCAAAACCTAATTAGAAGGTGGTTTGCAAAAAACTGCTGTCCTCAGGACATAAAGTATAGCCCTCACATAAATAATATTATAATCTTTAAAATACTTTATAAACACTAATTCACCCTCCCAATTTTCTTGTGAGATAGATAATTATGTGTTAACAACATCATCATCATCATTAGTAGCTGCATTAGTTCTCTCTTACAGACAGAAGCTCATGCCCTGATAATAAACAGCTTGCTGAAGGCCACCTAAGGAGTCTTTCAGGACCCTGATGAGGGAGCGAACAGTCCTGGCTCCATTGTCCACTCACATGAAAATCCAGAACAACGTAGGTACAATGAAAGAAAATCAAGGCTTTAAGTATGGGCAAGAAAAAGGAATCTTCTTCAAGCTGGCTAGATTCCTGAGCTGCCAGGAAGTATTAGAATAGTATGTGACAGAGATAAAGGTAAATATCTAACAAATATTTTACCTTTTTGTACTTGTGCCTTTATTTACTTAATTATACCAAGTAAAGTAGATTGTATTATGAATCATGGTGACGCTTACAATACTGAATTTCTGCAACCACATCCTAGCAGTATGAGATAATCTGGTTTGATCTCATACGAGAGCCAGATATGTCTTGCTTGAAATTTCAGAGGTGTGTGATAGCAGCTGGTACACACCCTTTTTCATAACCTTGTTAAAATAAAACACGTTTGGATTTGCTTGGCCATTGTAGGATGTAACATCTGAATTACAACCCTGCTGTGAAGGAAGCTTTGCCATAATCATGGAGTTAACAGGGCCCTCTTCGGTATTCCTGTTTGAGAAGTACCTTTTTTCACCCCCTACTTTAAGAAACGTGGATATTTACATATCCAACTAGCAACAACAAGACAAAAAATAAAACACTCCTTAGAGAGTGATTAAAGGCAAAAAATGAATTTGTTCCTACATCTCTAAACTAATGACTAGAGGAACTCTGAAGCAGTCTGGTCTTGCATTGCTGGGTGTGCTGGCAGAGACGTTGTTTAACAACAGCCTGCCTGCTGTCATGGTATCCATGGTCAGAACATTGCCTCTCAAAGAAACCACCCCAGTTCACACTGAAACTGCAGCTCCACACCTGCAATAACTAAACCTGCTGGGGTAGTCCCTGTTGCTTTAAGGAGTCAGATCTGTATCTTTCTGTGTTGTTCACTCATTTTTCTTCCCCACAATTGTAAGAAACATCCGCATATCCTCCTGGGGCCAGATTCTGAGTAGCAAGGGATGGTATTTAGGGCTTTCAGCAAGACACTCGTGGTGCCAGCTGGGACAACTTTCACTTTGTCCTCCCTCTTGTGCCAGAACTGCTTCTGGAGCCCAGGGGGACGGTGGCATTCTCTGCCCGCTGTGGGCAGGGAGGCCCTGGGACTGCAGCAACAAACCCATTGTTTTTTCCTCTCCAAATAAAAGGGGAAAAATGTGCCCCAGTGGGAGCAGCCCTTCCCCTGCAGGAAGACAAGGTGCAGGAGCCCTTGCTTGAAGGGAGCTGAAGCAGCTGGCATCTCTTCTCCTGTTTCTCTCACTTTTCTTTTAAAATACGTTCCTCTGGCAGTGATCTGAAAGCTTGCCTTGGTGTGATACATTCGCACACACATTTGTGTCCCTCTTAAAGCCCTTAGGGTACACTGGGACTCTGGGCAGGAGGTCAGCAGCAATAAAACAATAAGCCCAATGGCTTTGTTTGGTAAATATCCCAATCCCAAAGCAGCAGTTTTTAACTTTGTCATCTGTAGGCTCTGCTATTTTTGTGAGGCTTGCTGGTAGCTTTTAAAAACTAGAAACATGAAATTGGCCCTATGCAGAACAGCCTTGACAGGAGCCTGTGCCCTGATGAAGCTCTATTTACCAGGGAGGTGCTAACTGGTTCACATGTCTTAACACCACCAATTTATAGCTGTACTAAATGTGCTTTAAGTGGCATAACTGGTGTCCTGAAATTTCTGAAAGCTGCTTCATGGCTTTGCATCACACTGTTTATCAACTGTCTAAGAATGAGGGACTAGTCACCTGGTCGTGCTGTTCTTCCACTTTTGCTGTTTATTCTGGGAAGCAGAAACTTCTGAGATGGATCTGGGTAAGCGCATCAATGAAATGATTGTCTTGGGATTGAATCCTCTCTGCCTTATGGAGATCAGCAATGCATCTGTGTGTGTATAAAGCAATGGATAAAAAGTAAAAGTAGTGCTATAGGCATGTTAATCACCAGTGTTACACATTTCTTAGCACATGTCCACTGATCAATTATTGATGAATCTGTATGCCAAGGTAGTGGCAGAGGGGTCTCCCTACTCAGAAACCAGTCCCTTTCCCAGTATGTCCTCTCCTGCAGCCATTGTCAGCAGCTGCAAAAAAAGAATAAAGCCAATCCCTTCAGACTGGTGAATTTCCACTTCTTTTCTTGGTATACTCAACAGAAGGGCAAATAATTTAGAAGTTGTTTTGTTTAATTAGATATCTTCCTCATAGTAAGGGAAAAAATAAGGTTTAGAGTACAAAGGCCACTGGCCCTCACTGTTCAGTGGTCCAAATTCATTGCTCATAGAAACAGGGAAGTCATGGGTAAATCATGGGGAAATTGCTAGAGTGTGGGTGAATGTCTGCTCCTGCTCACTGTTTTTTGGCATGGCAGCATTATTAGGTCCAAAGGTGCCTTTGTGGCTTACATGAATCCATTTTGGGATGCAAACTGAAAACAGCATCTTTGCAGGGAATGGGAACATCCGTGAAGGGGGCTGACTCCAGCACCCTGATCCCTCCTCTGCTCTGTGCAAGGCTGCTCCCCGATGGGAGCCTGCCAGTTCTTCTCTTTCGGTCAACCGAGTGTAAGTCTTGCTTGTTTAAAATCAGTTTAGTTGGGGCTCACCTGCATCAAAGGCAGTATGGTAATTTTTACAAGAAAAAGGCTTTGCCCTGGTGTTGGCCAGACTTGTCCCTGCTCTCCCTGTTTCACAACATGGTGGTGGCTGAGTCACTGCCATTTCTAACCCAGCAAGCGCTCGTGTTCTCTTGATGCTGTGTTTGTATAGGATGGGGTCCTGTAACTCATGCTGTAACTGGGGAGTCTTTGCATATACAAGAGCTAAGAATGAACACAGAACCTTCCTGGTTCAGTGGTGTTTATGCAGTGCCATGTGTGGGCAAGATTCATTCTTGCACTTGATTGTGTGGTGGACTGGGCTTGAACTGGCTTTTCTGGTCAGTCATTCAGTTCCTGCTGATGTACTGGTACCTCTCACTGGGCCTTTAGTCTCACCCTGATCTGTAAAAGATTTATGGGTATATATTATATAGATTTAACACAATACCATGGCTTTTATTATTTGCTGGAAAATGTTAATAAAAAAACAAGTATTACTGAAGCATTTTAATCCCTGAAGTAATTTCTGAGTAGAAGGCAATGAATTATTGTTATTATTGCAGCGCATACCTATCTCACAGGACATTGTGAGGATTAATTAATTCTTGTAAAGATGTAAAAGGCCATATAGGTGTCAAGGGTTATGACTAAAGTGCTTTGAAAATGGAAACCACCCCATGAGTGCCAAGTATTATTATTTATGGAGTCCAGGCAATGTGTTTGGTGCTGTACAAACACTGGTCCAGTTACTGCAAATATTTGCTTGTATGTGCTTTGTAGGCCGAGCACGCACTGATACAATTGCAACTATTTTGTTGTCTTACAAATATGGCTGTGAGAAGCCTTTCCAGCAGTTGGGATGACAGAGCCATGGGACATGAGCACCTGGGCTGGTAAAGCACTCCGAAAACACACCTTTATGCAAATGCATGGATGAACCAAGACCTCAGATCTGCTCCAGTTCGACATCCAGAAGTTAGGGATTGTTCCCGTCTTTCTCGCTACTAGGAGACATTGTGAAAGGAAATGCAATAACAGTTATTGTTTAAAAGTGCCTCCCCCAGATCAAGGCACAGCCAAGTCCCTAAGCTCAGCTCGCTCACTGAACCACCTTCCATAAACCATAACCTGTTCAACTGCCCTGTGTTGTGTTACCCAATGTTTGTTCCTGGAAACCTATGAAAGTGAGAACCCCCCTCCTGAATGCTCTGGAAGTGGCTCCTGGTAACTTCGAGCCCAGCTGCCTTTTTGGGCAACAGAACTACAAAGCCTAAAGCTCCTCGCATAAAGTGAGGCCTTTGTGCAGTCCTGTGGGTGTCCTTCTTCATAAAGAAAGGAAAACCAGAACAAATCGATGGTGTAAAATTATTAAAGCAGAAAGCTGCCAGAATGCACTCTGTGGATTCAACAGAGCAGAAGGTATACTGGGGTAATAACCCAGCTGAGTACATCACATTAAAAACAAGAGGCTGGCACCCCAGAGTTGTGACCGAACATTTGGAGAACACCAGGCCCTGGAAGCCTTCAGTCACATGGCTTCAGTTCTGCAGGCTGTTGCTGCTCAGCACGGGGATGGGAAGACGGTGTTTGTAGCTCCTGTTGGCCAAACAGCACACACGTGAGGGGTTTTCCCTCCTCCCTTTCTCTCACAAGCTTTCTAAACTTTACACCTGCTGTGCCTGTTTCCTGGGCTTCTCACAGCTCCTCCCATACTCTTCCTGAGGCCCCCAGTCTCCTGCAAGAGGTCCCTTACTTTCTTTCGTCCTGCCTTAGGCTATGCTCATCCCCCCTTCCCCCATCCACTGTTCCTGCTTGTTTTCTTTTACCTGGGAAAGAAATGTCAGAGTACCAAGAGGTTAAATTCTTTCAGAAGCATGGACAGATCTGAGATGATAATGCAGGAAGGGTTAATGAGTCCCTTGCCACTTTTTTTGCCCCTCTTATATTTCTCAATGTACAGCAAAGTGTTCAAATTTTGGAATTGGACTGTTCTTCAAAAATTATCACCTCTTTACATACGTAAAGCAGACAACTTACACACCACTATTGGGAAGAGAAAGCGGCCAATTTGGGCCATCACAGTCATTACAGAAATAAATGCTGAGTAGCAACTGGTTTGCAATTACAAATATGGTCCCTGGCTTTCTGGAGAGACTTTGGTTTCCTCATACAACTCAGGCCTCTCCAAGGAAGGTAGCCCAATGCTTTCCCAGAATTTAATGATTCTGCACTGTAAAAAAAAATATAATAATCTGTTTTCTCCAAGTATTAAATACTCTTATTCATAGAAGAAAGATAAAAATGCCTGACCCTGAACAACATGAGCACTGTGAGATGATCCTACACCCAGAGACCCACCCATCTACTTTCATTGAGGCTTTGTAGAGACTAGGGTTCCCATCTACTGTGAGATGAGGCTCATGTAGATGAAATCTGGCTATGTTATGTCCCAGTCCTTAGGCTGAAAGTAAAATCCACCCTTAACTCCAGAACTGCCATCTTATGACTAGAATAACTCTTCAGGAATGCCGAGTTTGGTTCACGTGGCGCATCTGTTTTCTGGTTTTGCCAAGCAAGTCCTGCCGAAACACAGTAATATGGGAACCCCATTTGGGCAGCGCCAGACCTGGGCTTATGCATGTAGGGAGCCTTCTGCACAAGCAGGAATGACATCTGATGTTGATGTAAGATGTACGCAGGGTTTGTGGTCACTGGGACTCTCCACAGGTGCCAGCGTCTGGACATGAGGGCGCTGGACCAACACCCAAGAGCGTGAAATGTTATTTCAAAAACATTTTAAGAGAGAAAGGACTGCCTAAGTGATGAATATGGTTTTGATTAACAAAGCCTGCTTGAAAAAAATAAATGATGTAAATGATAAATAGCATTTCAAGTCTAAAACTGAACAGCACCCCGGTAGGATACAGCATTATTACTGTACGGGATTATTTTTTATTACATAAAATTACAGGGTAGACGCAATAACGGGCCCAGGCACAAGCTTTGCGCCGCACCCCGAGCAGGGCTGGATCCCCAGTGCCGGCTGCCATTGCCAACCGCAGCGCGCTACAAAGAAAGAAGTAAACCACCATGTTAAATCCTGCATTTACACAAGCGCCTTTGGCAGCGGAGCCAAATTAATGGCTTTCCTCGAAAAACCTCCAGGGCTGCACCACGCCGCCTGATCGCGCGGGGCCCGCCGGCCCTTTCCCACTCCCTCAGGGTCCCCCGCGCAGCGGGCGCAGGCCCCGGGCGGGTGCTGGGCCCCGCACCACCAGCAGGCCCGGGCGGCCTCCCCTTTCTGCCGGGGCCCGGGCGGGCTCCCCCCCTGCCCGGCTGTCCTCAAGCACGCCGGGCCGCCGCCGCGCCTGCCCGCAGAGCGCGGGGACAGAGAGAGAGGGGGAGGGAGGGGATCCCCCGCCCCGGCCATCGACCCCCGCGCTGCCAGGGCGGTGGGTCCGTTTAACCGGGCGGCCGTAGCAGGCTGGCCCCACTCCTCCTCGCTTGGCCTCGCCTCCCAGCTCCTTCCCTTCCCTTCCCTCCCTTCCCTCAGCGGCGGCGCTGTCTCTGGCGCCCATTTCTGTGCGGCTGGCCACCTTCTCCCCGCGCGGTGTGTCTGAGGGCCGCTGGCTGCTCGGAGCCGCTTGGCTCCTTCCCTTAGTAACAGCTTTTACATTCTGCCTCAATTCCTCCTCAATCTAAATCACACACACATACATAGATATTACTTTTTTTTTTTTTTTTAATCCCCTCCCTCCTTCCTCGGGACTTAATCTCTAACCCCCTTCTCCCCACCCTCCCCCTCCCCCCGGCCCCTGCCTCGGATATAATTGAATATCACAGCACTACGCGCTGCTTATTTTTTTTTTCTTCCTCCTGTGTGTGTGTGGTGTTTTTGGGTTGTGTTCCCCCCACCCCCTTTTTTTCCCTCCTGCTCTCGGTGTGGACACCTCAGCTAAAAAAATATATACATTACCGATACACGTACGTGTGTACACACGCACACACACACAGCGGCAGAGATGTGTATGTATATATATATGGCTGTATAAAAAAAACCAGGAGGAGAGACAAACAAGGGTGAATTGCTCGTACCTCCGTTCCCAAGGAGGGGGGGAGCCGCCGCTCCGCCGCCGCTCGCAAGGTAAGCACCGGGGCTGCCCACCGCCGACCCCCGCGGGCCGGGAGCGGGGCGGGAGGGGGCCGCGGCAGAGGGCCGTGGCCGGGCCGGGCCGGGCCAGGGAACGGGGGGCGGGCGCCCTGTTTGTCGTTGTGGCGGCTGGAGGCGGGCGGGGGATGGGCGCTAGCCTAACGCCCGCCGTGGCCCCTGCCCCCCCGGCCCCCTCTCCTTTATCAGTGCTGTGGGGTGCGGGGGAGCGCCCCGGGGCTCGGTTTTGGGGAATATGTTGGGTTTTTTTAAGCAAACGGCACCCACTCTTCCCCTCCCCCTCTCCGCGCCGCTGGCCTCCCCTCCCCCATCCCACTTCATTTTTGTTACAGGATTTAACGGGGGACACACACCGGCCTGGGCAGCAAATGGCACACGGGAGCCATGGCGAGAGGCCTATTTTTAGCCAGATTTGTGTGGAAATGCACTTTCCCCTCCCCCTCCCCGTATATTTACTTGGGGGGGGGGAGGGGAAGGGGAGGAAAAGCAGGGTGGGGGCCCGGCCGTTCTTGGGGGGACTGGCGGAAAGAGGCGACACAGGCCGTGCCCGATGTCTGTGTATGTGTCCCCCAGGGGTGAAGCAGCCAAGTTATTGATCAGTTTCACTTGAGAAGTTCAGGGCGGAACGTGAGATACCCCGTGGTGGTGGCAGGGAGTAGGCCTGGGTTGGGCACAAAAACCAGCTTCTTGGCACTTCACTTAAGCTTGCTCTACTTGGGCTTATCCCTGTCCGAAACCCTGTGCAAATCGTGCATTGCATCTTCTAGGTGGGTTTGCTCATTTGGGGCAATGTATACATTTTCTTGGTAGAGGATATAGGTCCTTCAGTATGTGGCTTGTTATTATTGTTGTACCCCCGAAAGGGTTAAACATAGTGTTGTTCCAGGTGAATTTAATCTTTCATCACCAAATTTCCTTTTAAGGCAGCCTGACAGAATAAAAGTCTCCACTTGCTGGTCTTTTACTTTATCCTCGAAAAGCAAACTTTGTATGTGCTGTGTGGCAGAGCCTCGTTGCTGTAGATGACACAAGAGTCTGGAGGAAAGTTTGGTTTGTAGGTCGCTGTGTAGGAAAGTGAAGTTCTCTGGTGAAGTTTTTACTACTCTCCAGTGTGCTCAACTTCCTTGCTTTCCTGTGTGTGTAAATCAAATCCTTAGCTGATTTATGGCGGGGACAGGCGATCACAAAACATATTACTTCTTTATTGTTAAAGCATGAGAAGTGTGATCAGGAAAACCAAGTCTTTGTTGTGCAAAAAATCCCTACCCACCAATTATTCTGGACTCTTTGCTATCCTAGTACTAAAATAAATGTTTGAGCACACTGAGCATGCTAACAAGGTCCTTTGGTATCTGAAGTCTCTACCCTTTGAGTCTTCACTGGGGCAGTGGTTTGTGCCCCTTTGAGAGCCAGGTCACCATTTGCAAAGTTGATGTTTGGATTTTGAGTTGGACGGCAGCTTTCGGTAGCACAGGGCTTTTGTGGGGCCTCATCTTACTCCAAGCAAGCTGAAGGCTGGTTCATGTGAGGCTCACACTGGATTTGGGGCCTTCCTTTGGCATCTGTATATTAACTGTCTTTTCAGAATATATTTCAACTGAGGACTAATCCTGCAAACTTTTGTGTGTCCTTGGATTTCAGCAAGTGGATAGGTATTAGTGGATGAGCTGTGGAAGGGTGTTTTTCCTCTTAGTCATAGAACTAGAAGGCCGTACTGTTTTGGTGATAGCGCTTAGGGTGCAGGTGGTGCCCTGTAAATGATCACAGCAAACTTTCTGTGTTTTTTTTTTTTTTTAATAGTGATTTTTTTTCCCTTTGCTTTTGGTTAAGGTCTAGTGGAATAGCTATGTGGTGTATTATTTACCTAAGATCACTTGAGCCTGTGCACTGTTGGTCTGAAGTTTTCTTAGGGGAAGGTGGATTTGTCTCCATGAGAACAGAGTTCATGTGGTACTGTGTCTTGGGAACTTGGTGGCATGCCTCCCAAACTGTTATTGAGAACACCTGGAAAATACTTAGTTCTCACTGCATGAGGAAAGGGGAAGGAAATGTAATCTGAATGTATGAAAGGAGTTGGGGATTGACTTTTGGGCTTTTAAGTTACTTTTTTGTAAGACCAGGTGAGAGTTTATGATTTTTGTTCATTTAAACTTCCATGACCATAATGCATGTGTGTAGCATAAACAATGCAATAATTAGAGGAGATTCTGTTGCTTAAGCTCTTTTCCTCTTCAAACAGGTGGTTATGACTTCTTTTTTTCTCTGTGAGGATTTTTTTTTTTTTTTAATATGAATACTTCTGTCAGTTTTACTCTATATATGGTAATTATTGATGTTTGTGTAATGCTTTGAAGTTGTGGGGCATGGTACAAGCACTAAGCACCCAACAGCAGTACGCCATAGTCATTTTCCCATCATGAAAGAGTTTAATGCTAAAAAGTGCTACAGCCCTAAGCATAAAGAAACTCTGGATGAATTAGTGGAAATGGTCGAAATTGCTGAGAATGTTGTTTTCAGGTAATATTTTTTAGTTAGGAAGAAAAAATCTGAATAATGTAAAGCAAACTGAGTTATCTTACCTAACTCAATTTTGGTTCTGGAATTTAATTTAACATGAACTTCACATTTGGGTCAGAATGTGTTTGCTGTTACAAATTTTGTAGTGGCAGTAAAGACCCACATCCTACAAGGATGTAGTTGTGCAGAAGTCAGGAAGTTCTGTGAAGAAACACGCACAACTTTGTGAACATCAGCGGGCTAGTTCAGGTGAATAAGCTCTGCAGATGTCTGAAGTTGCTCACAGAAGTTAAGTGTGTTTTGTATTAGTGGTGGGCAATAGGATGTGACTCTTTCATGACAGTAATACTTTTTTTCTTTTATCACAGCACTCTTTAGTGTTTTGGGGAAAGCTGGGGCAGTGGCAGGCATGGCACCTTTTGGGATGCCTTTCCCTCACTAATCCTGTTCCCTTTTCTCATCTGGAGTCCTAGGAGATAACCACCACCTTCCAGTTTTTGCTTGCTTTGCCTGTCTCTTCCATTCCCCCCACAGCTGCTCAGAATGGTGGTGCCCGTGTGAATTCTGACACCTTGCTGGAGAGGCAGACACAACCCTGCCGCCAGCTCTTCCCCTTCTGAACTGGGATGGGGAGGTCATAAAGTGGTCCAGTCTGCTTTGAAGAGAGGGGAAGAATAGGGTGTACTGCAGGAGTGTGTTTTGTCAGTACTGTAATATTGCGATACTGAATTGTATCATACTGACATACAACTAATTTTTGATCTAATTCTTGTTGTTTATATTGAGAATTGTGATACTGTTATGTGTACTGACCATCCTTGGGGCCTGTGTGTGTGTTTCTGCATGCGTACACATGCAAAGTATAGGGTGTAACAATGACTATATTTAAAGCCCTAAACATCAGCTCATGCAAGTAGATGCAGGTTGGGAGAGAAGTGAAAGTGTGTGCACACACTCTATAATTATACATGTTTGGTTCCTACAAAAAGTGCCTGCTGCGAGAATATACTCATTGCATGCTCATTTAAAAATATAAAAGTAAGTGTGCTAGGGGAAGAAGTGTCATAAGTTTTTCGTTAGGAACTATGGTTGATACCTCTTCTCAGTGTTTGAGTTGCACTGTAGCATTAATGTAGTTCCTTCAAATTAACAGGTGATGAAAAAAATGTTTCTATTTTCCTGCTACTGATTAAGCTACCCTGTCCCAAATACATGCAGCTTTCTAAGCACTGCAGCATGAAGTCAGATGGTCTTAATTTCTGTAAAGTAGCTTAACGGAAAGGGTGACTTTACTGGAAAAATGTTCATCCAGTGATCTGAAGCAGAGTAGATGGAGACTGCTTTATTCGTCTCGTAATTGGTTTCCTCTGAGATAAAGTATGACAATGAAATGAGGAATAAGAAATATCATTTGATATGAGATTGAATTAGCTAGCTTGAGGTAAGAAATAGCAAAGATGAGGCAGCACAGCTGTCACTTCGTGAGAGTTGATAGGTTGACTGAAAACGTACCGAAGTCTGGTATAGAAATCACTCTGCCAGTTTGTGTGAAAACTGTGAACTACTTCTCCTCATTAGGATTCTATCTTGTGGTATCTAATCCATGATGAGAAGGCCCCTTTTTTGCTTCTCGTAATGAGAACAAGGCTGAATTTGTTTATACAGAAATGCCCTGAAGTCTTTGTGGCTGTGTTTGAGCTCCAGGTGAGTTTTCCTTTGGGTGGTTCTAAAGGATCTATACATAGCTCTAAAATACAGATTTTTAATACTTTACCACATATCTTTTTGTGACATCCTTTTGATTCTCCCTTTTATATTGATACAGAGCCTTAAAAAAATTCTTCCTGGGTAAGAAATAAGTGGTCACTGATCTGGAGAATGTGTAACCACAGGGGAAAATGCAGGCACTGGCTGGGCGCATGGGATCTAGCTGGCTTGGCTAGCCAAGGAGTGAAATTGATGGTGTTGCAGCTTACCCTGCTCACTTGCTTTCTTGGATGGGCTGATTGCTAGAAAGACTTCTGAGAATGTTTTCTCACCTGTAGAAACAATAAGAAAAATTCTTGGTGAATTGATGTAGCTGTCTGAAAAACCTGCTGAAAGAACCCCTGAAGTGATGATGAGGAGTTATACAGAATTGTTTCGGCCATGTACGTGGCATCTTTCAAAGAGGCCCCTCTTTGTCTTTGAATGTAAGTGTATATATAGTGTTATTCAGTGCTATGTAGAGATATTAAGGTCATTCTAATCAACTTAGCTTTTTTCAGGGTGAGTAACACAAGCAGACTGGGTGTCAGCTTGGTTACACTGAGCTGGTTCTTGGTTGGCCACATGTAAGCGCATGTGGCCCATCGTGCTGCTGTGTGACCCTGCACAGCTCCGAGAGAACGGCAGCATGGTGTGGTGGGGGTGAATAGCAGGGCCTTGGACTTGTTCTGTAGTTCTGCTTGGTGCAAATATGCCTCTTCTGAAAAGTATAAATGGGCACCTACATCTATAAAGTAAGATACTAATAGTCAGATTTTCAAAGATGCTGGGCCCCCAGAGTTGCATATGAAGTTGACAGTCTGTGTGTGCTTACCATTTCTAAAAATCAGGGCTTGCTGCTGTTGCAAAGTCCTCTGAGGGTGTAGTATTAGTAAAAAGCTATGTTGTGTACTCTGCCTTGTGTTTATTGTTGTTAAGTCTCCATGTTGCAAAGGAGCAACCTTGTTTATTAGTAATGTCTAGCAGTAAAAATTCAGAATCATGCAGGGCAAAAACAGTTACGTGTTTTTATGTTTCTTTATTTATGTTAGTTATGTGGGGTTTTTTTGTTTTTGTTTTTTTTTTTAATCTGAGGTTTGTTTCAAGCTCTATTCAGTGTGTGTATTACAGAGACACTCTCTATAACCATGTGCCTATACAAACATCCCAAGAGTTATTTCAGGTTACTGAAGGTGCGTTACTAGAAATTTTAGCTGGTATGGTGTGAGTAGAAGGCCTTCCCTTCCCCCTCAGCAGGGCAGTAGTTTTGCCAACCTGGCAAGACAGGCAAGCAGCTGTCTCTGCCGCTAATGCTAGTGCTCCTTTTAACCCATTGGTGGTTTGGGGAATGATTCATTTGCTTCCCCAGCTGCGTGCAGACCTCCCGCTGAACCCCACTGACAGCAGGGTGATGGTAGATTTCTGTGAATTAGCACTGTGAAAGTGACTCTGGAAACTTCTGTATGCAGCTATGTGCCTGCTCATGGTGGCTAGAGAGCATGCCGAAAAGATCTCTGTACAGCCTATTTGTGGAGCATTTTCCCAAGGTTATGAGTTAAGGGTCAAATATTTACTGTTTGTGAAAAAGTAGTACTAAATATGTTCCCAGTTCCAAAACCACAAATTGTCAAGGTCTAGAGCCCTAAATAGAACTTATCCTAAAAGTTGCATTCATTTGACATTAACAGTGTAAAAAGTTCAAGCTCTTCACACAGGTGACCTGTCACAGGCAAACTGAGCTGGGAGTTCACCTGCTTGTAAGCCCATGCTAGGTGAATTTCAGTCCCCTGATGATTCCCTAAAAGTACCAGGCAAAGAAGACACAGTTGGATGTCCTGGAAGAAGTTGTCCAGGCTGGCCAAGGAGTAACAAGTTTTATAGTTCTTTTGTGTATTTTGTCCGGGCTGATTAATGTTTGAGTGTCAGCATGACTTCTGAAAATACATTTTTGCTTTGCAAAAATAGTAATATAAATATTTTTCATGTACCACTGGTACAACTTACAGTCCTGTTGGAACAATTGAGAGTTTTTGCCATTAGTTGCAACTTTTGGGGAGAGTGTTAAGTGTGGCTGAAAATTTTACCTTAAAATACCAGTTGATCGTAACAGAGATGAGTCTGTCTCTTGACCCTCCCCTCCTGCTTCTAGGTCTGTTTAGCTCACAGAAATGATGAGACATTTTCCTCTTTTAATTTATGTCTAAATTTGTGGGGAAAAGTAGTTTTGATATGGCACAGACCTGTGGGGGAAATAATAAGAGATCTGGGTCAAAAAAGTGGGACATGTGAGATTTAGAGGCTGTTGAATTCATCTCATATTAGGTTAAAGGAAGTGCTGGTGCTTTCATTTTGGCAATATGTCCCTCAGTGTGCGGTGTTCTGTAAAGGGAAGACAACTGATAAACAATGAATCACAGCTAATTTTTGTATCGATGTCAACATTCTTCTCTAGTTCAGAAATTTTTGCTTGGATATTAACACAAAAACATGCATTCCTAAATACAGACTGTTAGTGATAAATTTTAATTAGGAAGTGCTTTGTAAAAAATATGGATTTCTTCCATGATGATATTTGTGAATCTGTAACATTTACTTTGGGGTTACATTTGTTCAGATTTAATACTTTTTAAGGTACCTTCAAAACAAAGCACAAATGTGGATGGAGGAAAATGAGGAACAGTGTTGTCAAACCGTCTATTAGTGTTGTAATGCAATAAATTGTGCTAGAAACGTACCTTGTGTAGCAACGGATTAGCTGGTTCCCACAGCTAACACAGCAGATCTGGGGTTTAGAAAGGTGGGGTCTGTACCTTGTGTAGCGTGAATGTTTTGCTGATGCAGCTGTGGTGCCTGATTTTTCACTTTATTTCAAACACACAACTGAATTTCACTATCTGGTGTATCCTGTTTAGACTGTAAATTTTTATCACTGTGTAAGATGAAAAACGTCAGGAGTATGAAACTTCAATATGTTGAATTGCAATAAAACTTAAAGCAAAATACAATGAAGCAGCCTACTAAGCAGTTTTGGTGAGCTTAATCTGATGGCAAGAACGGATATCTAAATGTAGCTGATTAATAGAAACCAACTTCTTTTTTTCCCCCAACAGCTTTCACCATTATAGAAAATATTTGTCACAGCTATTTGAGTTGTAAGAAAAATGCTTTGTATTTTTATGACTGTCTTCCAGGGCAGATTCTGAATGGCCTTTGATTACATTAGAAATATCAATGTGTTTATCTTACTGTTGGCAAAGTCCATGTTAGTTGCTTCCTCTACTCTCTACACATGCAAAGTTATTTTGATGTGGATTGTTTATTTCCAGTTCATCAAGGCCCTTTGTAAAATTCTTTCTTGCAGAACATATAGTAAACACTAAGTACATTAGAAAGTAAGTTCGAAGAGTCTGTTCCATTGAAAACAAGAAGCTTCCTCAGCCATTTGGTCGTCCCATTGAAGTGTCTGGGCACCACAGCCCTCCTTACTTCCTGATAAAATAGATGGGCATTGCTTACGTCTTAAAACTATCCCTCTGCTTTCTGTGTGGTTCTGTGGGTGGAAGCACCAAGCTGAATATTAGTCACTCTCCTCATGGTCCTGGTGTCTGGGACATAGCTGGGATCCTGTGCTAGGGAGATACATGTACTGGGCACAACGCTGGACTTTTAAAGATCCCATGTGTATTGACAGAAATGCTATGAAAAAAATATAAAGGGGTGGAAACTTTCAGAGGTAGCCAGGGAAAACACTTCTGATGTGTTTTGACTCGCTCTTTGACTCTGTGGATGACTTCATGTGAGTGATTCGGGGAGTATGTGAAACGAAGCATCAGAATCTGACTAAGAGAGTGTCCATTATGTAGCCTGAGGTTCTCTGGTGTGCCAGCAGCAAGGCTTGTGTACGCTGGATATTGCTGAAGAGCTCCAGAAAGCTGCAGCTGATGGTGTTAAAACATACGAAATCTTATTTGCGTGCTTAATGTGCCTCCCACTCTCTCAGCTGCGGTTTGTAACTACCCTCTTGTGAAACAGAGTTTTTCAAGGTGAAAAGAAAGAAATACACTGTTTTTTGAAAAAACTTGTTCAGAGTTCAGATTAGTCAGATTTCACTTGCATTAATATTCCTGTAAACGGTGGAAGTTTGGAACTGTAATATATTGCCATGTGTCTATTGCTGCCTACTTTTATTTGTTAGTCTGGTGCTATTGGGCCTGCTACTGTTCTGTGTGATTGAAACAACCCCCTAAGCCTCCCCTGTGTAATTAAAAGACAAATAGTGCAACTGTACTTTTTTTTCCTTTTTCTTTTTCCTTTTTTTTTTTTTTTTTAGGATTTATTTGATTTTTCTGATCTCCCCCAGCCCCCCCTTTTTTTTTCCCCTGGGGTTTCTCTCTTCTTGCTGTCATTTTGAACTTGCCTATCTGTTCTTTCACAAGTTCTTTAAACCGAATTGGTGCCTTTTTGTTTCTGTTCTCTCGGTTTTCTCTGCTTTCTTCCCATTTCTCCTAACTTCACTTAAATTTACATACACAACTTGATCCTATGTAGCCCTCTTAAACCAGAGAGTTAAGATGGGTTTGGATGGTGCAGCCCTGGTCTGTGGTGGAACAAAACCTGCCGGACTGCTGAGGAAGTCTTATTTTGCAGGCTGTGCTGCTGGCAGCGAGTGGGGCACCAAACAGAGGTGAGCAAGTGGCCTGCCTGTGGGCAGAGGGGTAGCTGGGACAGGCATGCAGGGCAGGAAACAGAGAGGACAAGTTTTGGCAGTGCCTGTATTTGATAAAAATAGTCTTGGCTTTAGGCGTGAAACATTGATCCATCCAACTAGTGAAATCAGAGGCTCTGGGGGGGAGTTGGTGTGTTTGGTACAAATGCAAACAGCTGAGGAAGCCTGAGTGAAAACCTCAGCGCAGTGTGAAGTTAGCTTTGGGCTTTTCTTTTAAAAGAAAGGATTTTAATGAGATATGTTTTTATTGACATTGTGACTTAAAATTAGCAAAACCAACGTCAGTCATCATGAAATCAGTGGCAGCCTTATCTTGCTGTTTTTATTGTGGGTAGTGTTGACAAGTCACATGCCCCATTGTTCTGGGTGAACAAACACTGCTTTGAGACTGCAAGCTGGTACTTGCGCAGAGATGCCTTTGTCCTGCACTGCACAGATGAGCCTGTGGAATTATGACTTCGGGATTGAAAGGTTGTCTTTAATGAGTTCGCATCTAGAAACTGCGTAATAAGTGAACTACTCTGTTGCTTGATGTTTAAGCACCATTTTTATTTCGTGTTTTGTTGTCCAGAACCTAAGAAAATAAGTGGAAGAGGTTAATGCATCATAAATTGTCTCCTACCTTGTTGCCCAGAGAAACCTAGGGGTAGCAGGCTAGTATTCTGGCTTTGAAATAGATATGCTTGGGATGGAGAGAAGGCAAGATGTGCATTTGAGAAAGTCAGTAAAAGGTTTTTGCTTGAAAGTCTTATAAATATAAGTCCTTTACTACAAAACTGTTGACACTGGAGACGATAATAGTGAACCTTATCTCAACTGAAGTCATGGTTTTGTGAATCACCTCTAGATTACTCTTGCTGTTTATAAATCCCTGTAATCAGGATATGTGTAGTGTAACTAAGATGGATGCAATAGCGACTGACTGCAGAAGCAAACTTGGCATGTGGAGTCTGTGGATGTAGTCATCCAGCCGTGTCTTGTGGAGAATCCCATTGAAATTGCTGAGGGTTTTGCCTAGAGAAGAACAGAAATATTAGTCTTCCTGGCCTACAGTGATTTTATTATGTTGTTTTTAGTACATCTTAATAATGCTAATACAGCTCATTGTCTGGTTCAGTATTTTAATTCTTAGAATAAGTTTTTTTTCTTTTGTCAACTCATGGTCTTGCTTCTTCCTGTTTGGAAACTGGTGCTTGCAGTGTGTTTTATACCAATACAAGAGCATTCACCAAAACGGTCTTGCATTTTCGAAGATCTGTAGCAGGTATTACCAGGATGCTTTCATATATAGTGGTGCTAAAGCTGGTAGAAATATTCAAGCTTGTAGCAATTGTTCCTAGTATTCTTGACTGCATGTCGATAATGTCAGCTGTGTGTCTGTCTGCCCTCTGGTATTAGAAGACTTCCCCAGTTTTGGTGGCTTAGAGGCAGTCTGTAAAATACTGCTTTAATTCCAATGCAGAATGAATGACAAGCTTTTGGCGTACTATTGTGGGTACTATGCAGTAACAGAATGTATCCTGTGGGTTACTGTTCAAGGTTTTCAGACTTCTTTATTCAGCATGGTTGCAGTTTGTCTACACTGTCCCTTCACAGGGACTGCTTGAGTAGAGGGAATTATGGAATTACTTTTTTAAGTTCTCACTAAATTTTCAGGTGCTTGTCTAGATCTGCAGTGGATTCCCAGAGATACACCTATGCTACCCACACTCACAGTTTTGCTTTTCTGGGTTCACCTAATGTACCCTTATGTATCAGATAACTGTATTTACTTCATTTTTAGTTTACATCACTGAAGATTTTCTGTCCACATAACGATTAGGACAGAAAGCTGGTGTCAGGATTATCTGCTATTTCTGCCTCTGTGTGACCTTAGCAAATGGATTAACAAATTTACCCATGCACCAGTAATTTAATACTTAGTAGGAATTCTTTCAGACCACTTCATTGCTCTGAGATACTCTGGTGAAAGGCTGTGTAGCAGTGTGAAGTTGCTTTTGTTTAGTTCTCAGCATCTGCTTGCTTAAGAGCTTTTAGTTTAGGCAAGTGCTCAGTCTATTTTCATAGGTTTGTGCTTCTCTTCTAGCTTTATGTTGGACAAAACATGGTCCTTGACTTTGGAAATATTTTCTGATAGTGCCTGCACATAATGAAGAATGATGTTGAAATTGAGCTACTTTGTTCATAAAGTTAGGCATGTTTGTGTCCTTAGTAATGTGGAAATGCAGCCTTACAGGAAGTTTTAAGATGCCTGCACTTTTTCTAGGCCCTGGCACTGGCAGCTCTTTGGGGCAGGGAATGGCTGAAGTTTTTTGGTGGAGCCACTTCAGGGTTGGGTTTCTGCAGCTATGCAGGCAGCTGCTTGTCCAGTGGTGGTGGGAGTTGGTGCGGTGGGACTCCTGAGTTGGTCCTGCTCTCTGTGAAATAGAGACACAGCAAAAGCTACAGATGGAACTCTGTGAACCACTGCATCTGGAAATAAAGTTTCTGTCATCTACCATTGTTTATTGACTCCTCTGCCATGCCAATACAGCGGTTTATTGGTCTTACAAACATCATCTCTGTGAGGATTGTGTTAAAACCCACTTCTGTTTTGTGGGGGGTATTAACAACTATTGGTTTTGCTGAAGCAGTTTACACCATGACTCTACAAATGCTTGCATTGTTACCACAAAGGTGGTGGTAAACTGTATCTAATCCATAGGAATGAGCCTACCTGCAGTAGGTAAGGGTGGGACATGAACTTCTTACATCATCTTTGCTATCAGGCAATGTCTTTGCAGACTGCAGTGGGCCAGCTAATAGTTAAGCCAGTCTGACACAAGCCTTTCTGTAGGTAGTGACTATCACTGATACTGTCTTGACTGCTGGGTTTGTGTATATGTAAAGTAGACATAAGTGGTGACATGGTCTTTGTTATGTGCTTACAGTATCATTTGGGCAAGTCTTCCTTAATAACTTTCTAAATGATTCTTGTTTATGGATTTATAGTTAAGCAAATTTACAATCTTGCATGATTTTTTTTTTTTTTTTAATGTGCTTTCTGTGGACCAGTGGTATTTACCTTGTCATAACTGTGTGCCTCAGGCAGATAGAGCATTGCAGGTGTTGTCAAGAGAAATGCTTATGCAAGAAGCACAGTCCTAACTTAGGTTGTGTCTTTCTGGTAAGTGTTTTCCCCGGCAGAGTAGGTGGCTCCTAAAGCACATTGCAGTCCTGATGAGCACAGTTATGCTTGTGTTCCTGATGAGCACATGTGTCTTGTTACATTGTCTTGTTTTCGTATGTTGCTTGGATGTTTTTCATCTGCTGGAAAATGAAATTTTAGGGAGCAGTTTAACTTTGGGAAATCTCTTCAGTTTGGGAATAGTACTTAAAGTTGTGTACACTTGGGTTTTGCTATTGTAAGTCATGCTTTTATATTGTGACTTTAGTTATTTTCACTGCACACTGAAAAGTATCCTGTGGTTAATTTAAAAAGAAAATCTTGCTAGCACTTTAATAAATCCCTTAAACTTTACAAGAATGTATTTACACTCTCTAGGCAGCATGGCTGGAAGTTAAAAGTGTGAATTTACAATGCGTTTGCAGTTTTTTGGAATGACTCCAGAAAGAAAGTGTAATTCCTGTTTAGTGTAATGCATATCTATAGATACATACATATCAGCAGATATAGCTGTTGATGTAGTCAAACCCCAATTATTAAAAAAAATAATCACTTTTAAGTGTGATCCTTGGGTATTTTTAGAAGAGCTGAGAGAAGCCCTTTCTTAGTTGAACCATTTTCTTGTATTCTGAGGCAGTCTGCATGTTCTTTGTAAGAAATATATCATCGCTCCATTGAAGTCAATTCAGGTTTTCTGGGAATGATCCAGCCTTCAGGAAAGAAGAATATTAGTGTGTGTGCTGAGGGAAAGGGTTTCCCTTTATTTTGGAATTTGCTTGTCATGTTTAGCAAGTAAGCCATTTTCAGATGCATTAAGGCTCTGCAAAGCTAATTTTTTGGGGCTGATGGTTTTCTAGTCTTGGGCTAAGCAATTTTTTTTTTTTTGTTTTAAACAGCTAGGATATGTGTATTTGTTCAATTACGGTTTGAGTGCATGTTTTGGGAGAACAGAAAAATGAACCGTTTAAAATGATGACGATGAGGTAGCGTTTTTCAGCCAGTCATTTGTTTTGGTGTCTGAAATGCTTTGTTGCTAGTTTAAATGTTGAAATTTATGGAAATAGCCTTTGCTTGGAAGTCTTAAATATTTGCAATGTGTTGTTTATTTGGTTCATGGAGTTTTGTGCTGTTTGAATGCTGTTTTTATTTTAGCCATGAGTTTTGGCAAAACACGATCTAGCATATGTAGTCAGTCATAAACAAGCTGGAGACCACTAATGTTTTAGTCCTGCAGCTGTATCAAAGCATATAAGGTTAAAATTAAAACTGTCTGAATGTCTGTCTGTGCACATGCATTTTGGACCTGTGCTCCACTGAGACCTTCAAGACATAAAATTTCTGCAGTGACTATCTAAAGTTATTATGACTTCAAGCAGATTCGTAAGTTTCTAGGCTTGGTTTATAGCTGAAGGTGAGCACTGCACAGATAAACTTGGCTGAGTGGGCTGCCTGTTCTCCAAAGCAAGTGGAGCTTCAGTGATTTTTGCACTGCCTAATTGATTTCACTCGGGAGGTCTAGGATCTGGCAGAAGGCTGCCCTTTTGTAGTTGTAAGCTTTTTTAAAGTTATACAGGCTGGATCATTTAGGAGTTGGTTTCTGAAGCCTGCAGACAGGCTATGGAAGGGTGGAGGGCATTCCTTGAAGGAGGTCTTCCTTCAAGGCTATGGAAAGGCATGTGCCAAGACCCCCAGGGAAGCAGATTCTGGGTCAGGTTGCTGCTGCTTGAGCTGCCCCAAAGGAAGTGTCACAGGGATGGGTGTCTGGTTTGCCTCTGGCTCTGGTCAGCAGAAGATACCCCAGATAGAGGTGCTAACCAGTCTGTACTTGAGCACAGTGCTTCTACTGGAAATGGCCTTGTTCCTGCCTCTAGTTGAGGCCATGCTTCTTTCAGTGTTGGTTCTGAACCAAATGCTGTCTTTGCTTCCTGTCATTACATTCAAATACCTGCAGTGTAGAAATCACTTTTTTCTTTCTTTTTTTTGTTTTGTTTAATATTAGCATATCTTGGATTATTTTCCTAAGTACTTTCCTAAATGGCTGAAAACCTCAGCTGGTTTTGTTCGTAAGTAATTCTTCCTGAGGCAGAAATCAGACCTGAAATGTATTCCTCTAGAACTTGCGAAGGAAAAGCTCTTTGGTAGCGTTTCTGAATTGTTGAGATTAGCTCTGAATTTCCAGATAATGTAATTTTCTTTTCTAAAAGAGCTTCCCTCCCCCCTCCCCGGCAAGCCCTAAAGTATTCTTTGTGTGAATGTACTATATGATCTCTAATTATATGATCACATACCATTCCACAAATAGTGCAATACAATAGCATAGAATTATTTCCAGTATCTTGTAGAGGTCTATTCAGTAGACTGCCTTAAACCCTGATCTTACAAGTTGTTTTGTGTAAATCGACTCCTTTGCCTCCCAGAAGCAGTGTTTACTGTAGCTGTGCCTTAAAGCCCAGGTTCAGAGCTTGTTAGAGAATCAGGGCTTGGGATGTCAGTTTTGAAAGTTGCCATTTAGCTACTCTTATACAGCATATGCATATTAAGTAAGGTAGCAGAATAACAGTGAAATTGCTCACCTATGTCTGCAGATGAATTATCATAATTAACTGCTTCTTCCCATGAATTGCACCTAACAAGGCCTGTGCTGTTGAGTGAAAATAAATTGCATAATGCATTACTGTTGACTAAATTATTTACATACCTTAGAGATGAGATGGTATAAAAAGTCTGCAAAATAAATGCTGGACCATTATAAAAATGGAATAGGGGGTGTGGTATGTGGAAATCACAGACAGAACATGGTGTAGCCTGCCTTCTTTTGGGTCACAGAAGAGTACTGTGTCCTATTTGTGATATAGTGTGTGACTGCATGGTTACATATTTATCACATTGCATAATGCATATGCAGAGAAAGCAGAGTTAGATCTGTGCATACAGCCTTGGGCCTGCTTTTAAGAGGAGTGTATCTGTGTGGTTTTAAATTGCTAAAAATGATTTCCCCCCCCCCCCCATAATACCCTTTTTCTTTCCCTAAATATGCCAAGTCAAAAGTAAAATGTGGGTTAATAAAATCAGTTGGAAACCAAACTAGACAATTTTTTAAATGCTTGTTGTTCTCTGCTTATATGTTGAAGCATCCTTTGTGTGACTGTTGCACTGAGGTGGTTCAGGATTTCTAGGTTATATTCGTGGTCTATTTTTTTTTAACATTTTATTTAGCCAAGAAGTATTTTTAAAAGTGCAGGGTTTTGAGCTGGTATCTTATTTCCATTATGTGGAATCCTGTAGGGCCCTATTTATTCCTACCTATTATAAAGGCTGGTTCCACTATATAGAAATCACTGATAATAATTTACCAGAAAAATCAGACAATAAATATGTGTGGGCCACTCCATGCATGAGTATTGGCAGCACCAAAATAGCTGCAGGTGACTTGAGGTGGGCTCAGCTAGAGGTAGTGGTTTGTGTTAGAATATGCCAAAATAAGGCTTGTCAGAGCTTGTATTTTCCACGGGTGAAAGCCAATCTGGAATTGCAGACCTGGATTCCTACTTGTTTGTTTTTGGCTTGGGGGGGTTTTGTTTGTTTATTTTTGTTTGTTTGGTTGGTTTGCTTTTGTCTGGGACTTTGGGCCTAATCTCAGCAGTCATTGACAGACTGAAAAATACCTTTTGTTCCATGGTGTGTTGAAAGGAGAATGTTGGGGTCTCCTGGGTGTAGGGCTGTCCCTCCCTCTGCATCTGTCTCAGGGCTTTTCTAATGAGAGATGGTGATGGAGGATGGGCAGAGGAAGTTGCAAGGGGTCATGGCCCTCACAGAAATGCTGATGTTTACATGATTGCTTAGGGTTATGATCCCAATGGAAATGTGGTTGCAGTGGGAAAAAATTTGGGAAATTGGATCACTACTTTTTTGTAAGTAGGCTGAAGTGTTTGATGATAAGGCTTGTATTGAGTAGACTCCCTTTTCTTGACAAATTAGCTGGAATAGTTTTCTTGAAAAGCTTTGTTTCCTGTTTGAGAACATGTGCTTAAAGTTTGGCTAAGATCTGACCTTTGTGTCAGGCGTGGAGATAATTTTGTTTTTCTTTTGTTTTGGTTTGGGCTTTTTTTTTTTTCTTCTTTGTGTTAGGTGAAGCTATTCTGTAAAACACAAATGTGACACAGGCAACCTTGCTTGTTGCATTTCTAATACAGCAGACTGTTCAAGCTAGTGAATCACTGTAGAGAGGTGGTGTATAATACTAAAAAGCATAAATGACATAATAGCACTAACTGGTACACAAATAAAAGTGTAAAAAGAGCAGAATAAGCTTAGAAATAAAATGTTTTAATGTTCACTAAACATTTGTGACATACATAAATGATGACAAAACCTTTTTTAATGAAGGTGAAAGGGTTGAAATACCTAAATGTTGGCTGGTATAATAAATAACTCTAACTTAATATATTTCTTATGTGGATGGAGCTTTCCCATTCATTTTCTCCAAAACTTGAGAATGCTTTCAAAGACTTTGTTGCACAATATACTTCATAGTGATGAGTGATTAAGACTACTGCACATACGTCCTGTGCAAAAAATACCACAGAGGGAAAAGAGATTTGGCATTTTTTGTTTGTATTATTTTATTTTGCCGATGACACCAAGCTGTGTGGTTCGGTTGATCTGCTGGAGGGAAGGAATGCCATCCGGAGGGACCTTGACACGCTTGTGAGGTGGGCTGATGCCAACCGTATGAAGTTTAACCATGCCAAGTGCAAGGTCCTACACCTGGGTCGGAGCAATCCCAGACACAGCTACAGGCTGGGCAGAGAAGAGATTCAGAGCAGCCCTGTGGAGAAAGACTTGGGGGTGATGGTCGATGAGAAAATGAACATGAGCCGGCTTCAGTGTGTGCTTGCACCCCAGAAAGCTAACTGTATCATGGGCTGCATCAAAAGGAGTGTGACCAGCAGGTCGAAGGAGGTGATCCTGCCCCTTTATTCTGCTCTCGTGAGACCTCACTTGGAGTATTTTGTACAGTTCTGGTGTCCTCAACATAAAAAGGACATGGAATTGTTGGAACAAGTCCAGAGGAGGGCCACGAGGATGATCAGGGGACTGGAGCACCTCCCATATGAAGATAGGCTGAGAAAGTTGGGGCTGTTCAGCCTGTAGAAGAGAAGGCTGTGTGGAGACCTCATAGCAGCCTTCCAGTATCTGAACAGGGCCTATAGGGATGCTGGAGATGGACTCTTCATTAGAGACTGTAGTGAGAGGACAAGGGGTAATGGGTTAAAACTTAAACAGGGGAAGCTTAGATTGGATATAAGGAAGAAATTCTTTCCTGTTAGGGTGGTGTTGCACTGGGATGGGTTGTCCAGGGAGGTTGTGAATGCTCCATCCCTGGCAGTGTTCAAGGCCAGGTTGGCCGAGGCCTTGGGTGATACGGTTTAGAACCAGGTGTCCCTGCCCATGGAAGGGGGGTTGGAACTTGATGATCTTAAGGTCCTTTCCAACCCTAACTATTCTATGATTCTATTTTATCTTTTATTTTGTTTTCTATTTTGTTTTAATCTAATTTATTTTTTTAATTTTACTTATTTTCTATTTAGTGGTTTGTTTTTTTTTTTTTTTGTTGGTTGTGGGTTTGTTTTGCAAGTGATGTGTGTGTTTAATTTAATTTTTTGACTGCTTTATTTGCACTTCTAGAGAATGGTTCAAATTTAATTTGTAGAAACAAACTGGAGATTTCCATGGAAGTGTTATGAGAGTGCAGTGAACAGAGAGGGAATCTTGCTATGGTTAGTACAGTCCTTCAGACATGGTGAATCCTAAAGGCATTGCTGAAGGACAGAACCTTTTCTGTTGTCCTTCTCCTGCTGTTTGTCACTGAACTTCTGAGCTGTTATTTAGGAGAGAGACATGATCAGAAAGGACAGCAAAGACCTTGGAAACACCCTGCTAGAATCTGGAATTTGAACTGGGTGTTGCAAATGCATATTTCCTTTAGGAGGACTGAAAGAGGAGACTGGGGCTGAAAGAGTATAGAGGAAGGGGAGGAGTGGCGTTAATTGTGTTTTCTCTTGTGTTTCAAAGCATATCTCGGAGCATGTTAATCCCCGA
The DNA here is from genome assembly GCF_033783945.1 of Neopsephotus bourkii. Classification (NCBI taxonomy): domain Eukaryota; kingdom Metazoa; phylum Chordata; class Aves; order Psittaciformes; family Psittacidae; genus Neopsephotus; species Neopsephotus bourkii. The sequence continues at coordinate 2,600,259 of NW_026901177.1, forward strand.
ATGCTCTTGAGCACTGATTACGTGAGCACATTCAGTTCAGTGTCCTGCTTTAACATGGTAGGAACTTCACTAGCTTCCTATTTCTGCTTGTTAAAAATGAACTACTTTATGACTGTGAGTGCATTGCAGAATACTGCCTCCTGATGTGGCACTGCTTACTGCCGGCGGGACAGGGCTCCACTACCGTTCTGGACACACAACAGGGCTTAGTTGTGCTTGACTTTGTGCAGTTATAACTTCAGTAAAAAAATGGCGTAGTAGGTAAATTAATGCAGAGAGATGAAAGTGTGCATGGAAGTACTGATGTAATACTGCCTGGGAAGAGGAATGGTCATTTCAGTAACCCATAAAGTAACTGTCTTCAAATTAATGTGGCTTGTTGGTTGGTTGAATGGAGTTTTTTGTATGTTACAGAAAAGATTTGAGAGAAGGATCTCAAAGGGAAAAAACCAAGCAAATTTTGGGAAAAGCCTTGGGGCAGTGAGAACCTATTATGAAGCATGAGTAGAAAGAGCAAGGCTTTATGTTTAAGGTATAATTATGGGTATGGAACAATTGTAAATTTGCAGGTGAGAAAATACTCTGCTTTACATCATAGGCTGTCTTAAGTCCCAGTTGAGCAAGGATGGAATTTCTCTTGGCTAACATCTGTTTCTTTCTTCAGTAAGTGGCTTTAGAGGATGGCATGATATTTAAATATGATTTCTGTTTATCTCTTTGTATTTTCTAAACATATTTTATTAGATTAAAAAATACAGACTACCTATGCAAGCTGCCTGCTCCTTATATAAGTGATCACATGATGAATACAATTAGATTGAACTTCAGCAGTATTAAAATCACTTCCACAGGAAGTTGGCTGGCTGCCCAGATATCTGACTTCATCTAGGAGTCACACACTCGGACTTGGACAAATGTCTTTGGCACAGTCCTGTGAAAGTCACTGTGCCTGGGATATGGATGGAAATAAGCTCTGAAGTCTGAGTGTTCACACATAATACCTCCCCAGGCGTCTCCCTCCCCTTAGATACCTTCCAGTATATGTCTTGAGTAGCCTTGCTGTCCACAGACTCAGGGAGAAGGCCAATCCCTAGCTGTTAAGCATTCCTTCATATATAACCCAAAGTTTCCATTCAGCCTTCCAAACTCTTGTCATGTGGTATAATAATATGGACTCAGTTGTGGCCAATGTAATTCCTGGTAAACAGAGACAAGGAATGAGGTCTCATTAAAAAACATAGCATGGCAGTACTAAAATCATGTTTATTACTAGTTCTAGAGATGTATAAAAATAGATACTAGACATTTCCCAAGTGTTGCCTTAGTAGAAACACTGGAATCGCTTTCACTCAAGTTAATAAATCCTGGGACTAGGAAGGACAGTAGTGGAATGAAGGGTAGAAGCAAAGTTAATGAAATGAGCAGAGGAAATGAAATGATGCTAGAGTTTTTTGAATATATTTTCACAAGGAGGTAGTTGTGTAACAATATTCAGTGATTTAGGATTTTTATTTGCTTACACCTGTTGAAGTGGCATGGCAGAATAAACATGATGTCTGAAATCCTTGCATCAGGCCATTAGTTACACTGTTCCTTTAGGTGGTGAGTGGTAGTGAGATCTGCATCTGAATGGCAAATGTTGTCCAAACAGTGTGGAGCTCCCTGTACTGTTGGATCAGTTGTAGGGGGATTCCCAAATTCTAGAAGGCTTTTATGAGTCTTCCTTACACATTTACAAGATGTGGTCTTGAAAGACCATTAATGCTTGTGATACAGCATGAGTTGTCTTTTTGGTGGGTTTTTTGTGTGTGTGTTGTTTTGTTTTTCATTTGTTTGTGGGATTTTTTTTTTTTTGAGGGTGGGGGAGAGTTGATTTTGTGTATTTTGGGTTTTGGTTGTTGTTTTTTTGTGGATTTTTGTGTTTGTTTTTTTTTTTAAACAGTGAATGCATCTCAAAATTTAAAAAAAAAAAAGTACTCTTTGTGTAGTGCAGTGTTAAGCTACCAAGAAACCAGTCATAGTTTAGATTTAAATCCAAAAGTAAGAGAGTAATTTATTAGGGTAATTTATTAGCTGTCTGTGCTGTCAAGCTGTTAAACATGAGCAAATAAAATCCTAATATATTGAAGAGTGTTATGAATCTACTTTCACTGGAAAATGCAGACAGAAATATCTCCCATCAAAACTGGTCACTGGTGGCCTAGACAAGGTAATAGTGTCCTCTGTGTAACTGAGTACGTGTTCCTGCAGGATCAGTGGTTTTACCGAATGAAGTAAGGGGAAAATAGAAGGTGCAAGTGCCACATAAACAAATAGATGCCAGTATTTCTGGTTTTAATATCAAAGTTGGTTGAAATTAAAAGAAACTTAGAACTTACATCAGGTATACTTCATACTAGTTTGATGGAGTTTACTGTTACCACCGCTTTGTTTGGTTATTTGTATTCAGGACTTTTTTTGCTTGTTTAACAAAAACAATAAAATAATGCTGTGCTGTTTTCTATTCAAACTCCTCCTTAGTGCCTGAGCAAAACCAGTTTTGATGGCAGTAATGTTAACACCTGTCCCTTCCCTCTCTCATGTTTACTTTCCTCAATAAAACCCCATTATTCATCCATTTCCAATTTAACAGCCAGTTCTGCCAAACCGTTCAGCTTAATACAATTGTAAGACCAAACCAGATTCTCTGTGGAGCCTCCCTCAGTTTCTATGTTCTGACCTTACTGTTGGGATGGGTTTTTTTAAGGTTACTGTTAGGAATTTTATAATAAAATATTTTATAATAAAAATTAATTGTGAACAACTTGAGCAGGAAGAGTAGGGCAAGAATTTTTTGATCCCTGAATTGTTCTAGCTTGAATTTTCATGGGTTTTGGTTTTTTTTTTTTTTTTTTTCTTCTTCAAAAGATACATTTTTATAATGTGTATTTTGAGGTGGAAAAATTGTAACAGTTTGAATGCGGCTCAAACATACTGGGAAACTGAGTGACTTTCTGGCTTCAGGTGCTTGCTTTGATATTCTGTCACAGTTGCGGGTGCATGTGTGCAAATGGAATAGTTTTCTTTCTGTTCAGTTTGAATAGTGGAAATCATTGTAGTATTCAGTGAGCCAGTATGATTACTGGAATGTGGGTGGCATGGGAAGACTGAGGGAGTTAATTATTTATGGAGCAATTTTTATGTTTTGGTTCATTGTATTGGCTTATAATTAATTCATTGCAAGGTCCCTATAAAATTGCTTTGTCTGAAATACTATTTATTCTACCTTTTAATAAAATCTTTCAATTCCTATGATAGGCATGCAAATAATTGAAATTAATTGTGTTCAAATCATTATTTAAATAGGATGGAAATACAAGTGTGATGTAATTAAAATGCTTGGACTCTCATCATCGTTCCTATGTGGAGTCTGCATGATTTTTGGCTGTGTTTGCCTGTGTCCTGCTTTCACCATGTTCAGCATGAAGTTTAGCGACAACTTGGGTCAAGCAGCTGGAGTGACCTCTTGCATTAATAACATGACCCAGATTGCCTTTCTAGTAATGCCATCTTGAAGATTTTTAGTAACACCTAAATAAAAGAATACTATTCCCATTGCTGCCTGTATTTAAGGCCTCAGGTGATTTAAATCTATGTTTCTGCTGGGGTCAGAAAGCTTACTGACTCCTCTTTGGTGTTGGACAGGGCTGCAGCTCTGATCCCCTGTGCTCAGTGAGGACGAAGCCAAAGTCAGAGCGCTGAGTTAGGGTTGAGTTATGCAGAGTAGTCTTACTCATGTTTTGGTACAGAGAAGAGTAAGAAAGACTTTTTAGGACCCTTGTTATAGGTGACACATTGAACTATAGCCAGATCTGAGCCTTTCTTTGGTATCTCCAGGTCTGGTTTCCTTGTATCGGTGTGTTTTTTTGAAGCTCAAAATAATGTCTTCAACTGATATTACGTGTACTGAAGTGCAGATCTAGCTGTGACCTAGAACACTAATCTTTTAAAATCAGACTTCACTTCTTATGAAAATAAGTGGCTCCCAGAGGAGAAAGGACTTCTGTTTTCATTTATTGCTGGTGGTCATGAGATGTACTTCATAGACTGAGAAGTCCCATCTTGTATTGACTTCTTCTGTTGTGAGTTCACGCTGACAATATGATTGGCTTTGATTCCAGCCTTTACTGGGAGAAAATCTCGTAATGGTTTTGGTGGCTTGTGGACTAATCTGATAAGAGTTTCTTATGTTTCATGAGCAGGTCAGGCTGGAATCGACAGAAATACAAACTGGCGTACATTTTAAGTATGGAGAGGGTAGGTAACATTGAAGGGAAGACAGCTTGTGGGAAGAATTAAATTGGCTTTGGGAATGGCCCTGGAGTGAGAAACTATTGAAGTAAAGGCTGTGAAGATTGATCTTCTGGGGGTTGTTGCTGACGGATATGTGGAACATTTTACTTTCATTTACTAACAGTAATTTGAGTGTTTTCTTACTAATACCTTCCATCTACACCACAATTGAAGGAAGTTACTTTTTGTCCTTTGGATTGGAGAGGGTGTGTCTGTTTAATAGCCAGTTTCAGGGTATTTTAGTTGAGAATGAGTGGTGCAAGATGGTTACCTAAGTAATGTGCAGTGTACAGCTTTCAAATGGGAAGGCAAGGATAACTTTTTGACATATGTTTGCTCACAGTGAACTCAGTTGAGAAGAACATTTAATTATTTCACTGAAAACTGTTGAGAGCTAGGGGAATATTCACCATATGAATTTCTAGATGACGCTGGGTAGCATGGGTATACAGAGTATGCTGTAGTTTCAGTGTTAGGCATGGACTAGTTGAGTTTTAGTTATCTTCCCATTAGAGAGGGAGTATGCAAGATTGATTGTCCATTTGTCTGGATTTTAGGCAATCTGCAAGACAGAGTTGCTCTGTAGAGGAGACCATTTCTGGAGTATGTTCTGGAGACAGTAAGTTGGGGGCAGCAATGTTTATTTGATATTTTTGATATATTTGATATACAAGGCTTTCTTGTTGTCCTCATCCTTGTTGAGTTATACAAAGTAGTAGAATTTTAAGGCAAAAAATGTAACTCTGTTTGGGAGCTAATGAAGCCTCCAAACAGTTAAACTGTTGTATTGACGGTTGCAGTACCATGCTTCTATGTATTTGAGATTAAAATAAGAGTGTGTGTATGTGGGAGGGAATTTCTGGTGCTTTGTATTTGATGCATATAATCGTCATAGCATATTTTTCATTTAGGTGTCTAGTTTCAGACCTATGCACATTACAGTTGTGATCCTTCAGAGAATGTGAGGTCACAGATATAATTCTGTGCAAGGGCAAGTGGCTTTTGGTTGTCTTCCCCTAAAAAGTGAGGAATAAGCTGCATGCAAGTCAGTGCAAATTCAGAGCCTGCAACATGATCTTGTGTTATGCTGGTAACCAGCCAGTTTGGGCTCCTGTTCGTTAGTGTTCCTTTATTTTTTTTATTTCATTTAGGAAATACTTTTTTTTTTTTTTAATCATGCTAGTGGAAGCAAAATTCTCAGGAGGCCATGCTGAATGATTGCAGTTATTTGTGCAAAATTCAGAATGAAGTTTAACTTCCTTTCTCAACGTGCAAGAACACAAGCATTCAGTACTGACTGAGACCAGATTTCTTCTCCTATATCATCTTGTTAATTATAATTTCCAGTTATGGGTTGGGGGAAGGTGGTGTCAATTTACCCAACAAATTAAGAAAAGAATCAAGTGGAGAAATGTGGTGACCAGAAGAGACTCTTGAATCTTTGAGTTGTTCTGTCCAGCACACAAAGTGTGTTGTTTGTGTGGAGGGACTGAATTAGTTCTCCTTGCTTGTGGCTTCTGGTTCCTGTCTTATGCAGATACCGTCTTAGGCAGAATTCTGTCTTGCAGTGCAGTGTGTGGTTGGATATGAGGCATGTTGTGTTCTTGATCAGCAGTGACTTTCTGTTGCATTTTATTGAGCTGCATGTTCCTGGAAATGATGAGCTCTGAGTGGCTTTAGGAGATTTTGGTGTTTTTTTTTTCTAGTTATCCCAAGGAGCAGCTGTAGGCAGCTGTACAGTTTCAGAGGGTGCATATTTAAGAGCCCCAAATCTCTACACTACAGTTCAAGTTCCCTGCAACAGTTGATTGTAGTACATGGCCAAATGGAAAAATTACAATCTCATCTTCATTCTCTGTCCCGTTTTCAGTCTGATGTAAGATTAGATAAATTACCTGAACTACCTAAAAACTCTCATAAAAATAGACTTAAGCAAGGGCTCCACGTTCATGCTAGTGGTTGAGCAGTGTGCTGCTTTGACTGTCTTATTTCCAGGAAATCAGCAAAAGCATGACACGACTGATACACTGCCTTTGGAGGAGAGGTAGGCTCTGGTCAAATGTGGTGTATGCCAGAGAACAGATGCTCCTTTTGGGCTTTTTTGTGGGAATTCATTCTGGCAACATAACTTTGTACTAGTTCCTCCGTTTGTCTTGGGTATCTGGATGCGAATTTCTGACAGGAATGTGCAGTTAAGGTGATTTTAAAGAAATGAAAGGCATTTTGTATGAATGGTGGACTCTTATTTGCTTGTTGGGTCCTCTGCTATCAATCCTCAATCTGTCCTTCAGGCTGGTGCGTAATGGGTGAGTGTTCGCTGCGTATTCTCCCAACTACCACAGGCACACACACAGGTTTGCTCCTGTGTGGCCTGTGGCACTTGTAGGTATGCCTTTGGAGTGTGGAAATAGGCAGTCATTAAACTAGAGGAAACATGAAAATAGCTTGCTTCAGGCAGCTTATTGCAAGGTAGTTTAATATTTTTATTAATTTTTTTTAATAGCAGAACAGTGCCACAACAGTATGAAAGTTTTAAAGGCCTTTTCTTCACTGTTACTTGTTTGTTTCTTTTTTTATTTTAGGCACCAGCAGTCCTCCTGTCCATTGTATCATGCAATTTTTTGGCTGTTGTCTTACCATAGATACTGCTTTAGCGAAGATGAAAATAGTAACCTGAGTAATACTGTATGCCAGGGATGGCACTGATACCTCAACGGAATCAGTTTACATGGCTCTCTTGCTTTTCTGCTTAGCAGTGGTATAGGCGATATGCCGATCCGTCCTCTGTATTTTGGCACTGAATCCTAGCTGGGCTTTCTCCCATGCACAGGGCATTCAATTGCTCTGATAGCACATGGTGGGAAGCAGTGGTGTTAACTTGTGGTGTCTACTGGGCTGTGCTTCCTGGAAAGAAAACTATGTTCGTTTAAACAGCAGGCAGAGCCAGGCACTGTGTGCTCGATGAGTAGCACTTGGCTTCACAAGGGCTTGAGCTACTGCTGCCCACACTGCAATGTTTGGTGACATCGGAAGTGAAGAGCTATTGGTTGTAAGGTAGAACCCAACTGCTTGAGGTTGCAAGGCGTGGCCTGGGAGGGAGTACAAATTGGCATCAGCCCAGGAAAAAAAAGCATGGAGATACCCGGTATTAGGGGTAGCAAGATTTGAGAACAAAGGAAAAGGCAGCAAAGGCCTGAGAGGAAAAATGGCTGGAAAATGTCAAGGCAGTAGACAGAGGTGGCAGAGGGTGAGTGGCTGGCAGAGGAGAAGCTTGTTTCAAAATGACTGGGACCATTTGGTTTATGTTAACACATTCTACTTCACAGTTTTGGAGGAGTGCAAATAAACTAGGTCATCTCATGCAAGCCTTGTTAAGAGAAACATGAAAAAATGGCTAAGTGTGGTAAGAGAAACGTCAAAGATTAAAATTGTTTGAATGATTTTATAGTTTTTGAAATTATTATTTTTATTGGATGCGCAGTGTTAACTTAGTGAGGCAGCATGGAGTTTATTTTCCCTGATGCTATAGTTAATTAGTATCTTGCTTCTTTTGGAGACTGAAAAATAACAGTGGTTGATGTGGCTAGGGCTTTGGAAATATCCGTGACTCAGTAGTCAGTAGTTCTTTAAACAGATCTCAGAAAAGCATATAAAATAGTGAATATAAAGATATAAAGTAGTGAAACCATAAAACCTTTCAGTGTGTTTACCAAGGTTCTTATAGATTCATGCTCAAAGGAAAGAAAACCAGTACTACAGATTCACATTAGTTTGTGTCTCAGACAACTTCAAATCTGTACCAAAAGTGGATTTCCTGACTTAGAAATGAGTTTATTAGGATGTTATTGCTGTGCTTGCTGTGGGTGTCATGGGGAAGTTGATTATCTAGTCGATTAATGGAGGCATGCATGTTGAACTTCCTTACATAGCCATTCCCTTCTGCAGCCTGTAACAGGAACTTTTTTCCTGCTGTTGAAGAATAAGGAATTGGACCAGGATGCAGGTTAGTCTCTAACAACAGTTGTGTTAGAGCCACTACCGAAGTGCATGGGAACCAGGTCTGTGGCTTCCCTGCAGGTTTCTGGTTCATCACAGGTACCTCATCACCCTCAGTGAAGTTCAACCTGTGAGAGAAAATCTAATTCTTTATTTTTTCACGGTAATAAGATGCGGTATGGGCACCAAATAACCATAGCAGCTGAGGGAGGATTTGACAGGCTTCAGTAATGCTTGCTGTCCTTTCCCTTGTGCTGCCGGGGGCAATACGGAGCATCTCTCTTTTCCTGGCAGCAGAAATTAGTAGTGCTGACACGTTTTTTTGTACACTGGACTCAGCATGTTATGTCCTTGAGGTAGAACAATACCAGAAGCCTGTCCTGCTAATGAGAAAACAAGCTTATTTCTTTTTAAGTCTTTACTAGAAACTTAGTGAAATGTCTGCTGGGATTCACAAGTAAGGTCATGTCTGCAGTCAGAATCAGCAGTGGAAGAGTTTCATCAAACAGATGAGTAGTCTGCAGTTTGTGTTACAGGAACCCAGTAACAGCAGAGTAAGGTGATGGAGGAGGCTTGTAAAATTGAGAGTGTTATAGTGAAGGTCGTCAGAGAGTGACTGTTGCTACACTAATACTAAAGGCATCAAACGAAACTAGAAAGTGATGTCCAAAGTAAGCACACTTAGGTATTTTTTCCTAGAATATCCCTGCAGAATTTTTTTGCCTCAGAACATGGTAATGCTGAAACTGTATGTGAATTCAGAAAGCCGTTGTATATATTCATGGAAGAAAAATTCACCTGGAGCTACTGAACACACAGTTTTTGTAGGTGACATGGAAATAGAGACTTTTGAAAAAGGATACAAAGGCTTGTGAATTTGGGAGCACCTCTCATAATGAGCACTATGTGAGAAAACATGATGATGCTTGTTAGAAAATGCAAGTGCATCATTAGCCATTTGGAGGTAGCTGAAGTTAGCTCTTTGGTACCAAATCAGTGATAAACAAAGCACAAAGGCCCTTCTTGGCTATTAAAAGCGAAACCTATTAAGTGTGTTATATGTGGGGTATTAGAAGGTGAAGGAGTACAAAGAGATGTGGCAAGACAAAAGATAGTAATCTTTTCAGAAAGATTCTAAGTGAATCAGAATAGGGCAAACTTGCTTTTGCCAGGATCAGCATAAGCTCAGGCTTTCTATAATGTAAGTCTGGGTAAGAACTCCCATCCATAAGTTGTATATATGAATGTATGAAATAGGCCAAGGTTTAGAAGTGCTATGCATAAAGAATTGTAAAATTTAGATATAACCTAGTTAAATCTGTATTCTATATAAAAATAGAGGCATATTGACCAGTGAAAATGTGTGGGTTTTTTAATGAGTGGTACTGATGTTTTGAATCTTGTATGTTATGTACTTGAGCATTTTGAAGATCAGAGTGTCTAAAACCCTACAAAACCACTTTAAAAATAAGAATACCTTTGTTTCTTATTGTTATTTGCTTAAAGTATAAGGAGCCCTGGAATGTACCCTGAGAACTGAATGAGTCTTACTTTTCTTCATAATTATTTAAGGAGCAGATGTTCTGATTGTGCAGGCTTAGTTAAGAAGATTTCTATTGATATTCAATGGTGGTGTAAGTCAGCCTTTCAGCTAATATTCCAAGTATATGCTTTAATTAACTTTTCTCTTCCAAAATGATCATTATATGAGAGTATGTTGTGATCTGCCAAGTGTTGCTCAGGTAGATGTCACTGGTTCTTTTTTGAAACCTTAATTTGTGAGTGTTTATGATTTATTTTCTTTTAATACTGGAGATTTTCTGTGGGAAGAAATTTGACACTAAGCATATATTTAGCTAAAGAGAAAAGTGGAATTCTGCAGGTATTTCAAAATTCAAATTTTTAAAATAGAAACACTGCCAAATTAAGTCTACTTTAATGTCAGATTGTGTCTTAATTTTTCAGAGAATTCCTTTTAACAACTCTGAGCTCAGTTTTTATCTACATAAATCTTAGAAACCTTTTGCTCATATGATAAAAATATGTCACTTCAGTATACTTTATGATGAATTTTGTAACATATCTTTGAATATTAGCAAGATGGGATATGTTGAAGGTAGGGTTGCTGTTCAAGCTTTGGAAGACATTAAGTTAGAGTTTCTTGCTTCATTTTCTTCCCTCCGACTGCTCGGGATTTAACCCTAACTTTTTCTTTGTGCAACTGCTGTTGTGTTCCCCATCCAAAGATAAGTAGGAATCTCTGTCCCCAGCACACTTTAATTTTCATGCTTTCAACATGTGCTTCTATATAAAAGATTTAAAAGTGTGTGTGTGCAAATATACGTATATATAATAATGTGTCTATATGAACATGTTTCTTGGGTAGATTTACTTTGGGTTGGGTAGAAATAGCAATCGTGTGTTCACAAGTTACCTATGGCATATGCCCAGTGTGTATTTTTGCTGTAAACGTGTAGCAGTTTGCTCAGTTCCAAGCAAGTGTGTGAGCATGTGCTGTCTCTTCAACATGGGCAGATTTTTGCTTGAGGAAATAAATACATTTGGTTTTGCGTGTTAAGTACCATATTAATGAAAATTCAAATAGTCACTTATATTTATAGGACTTTGCAATTGCTTGACTTTTAGCATACTTGATGAAAAATTGGAGCTAAATACAAATTTGAGGAACTCCTTTGGCAAGCAAGTACAGATGCTCATTGCAGTCACCATGTGGCACTTTTTTGTGCACATAGTATTTCCTTTTGCAGCATGCACTATAGAATGTGCCCCTTAAAATGCCAATCATGGGTTAATTATAGACACAAGAATCACAATTTTTAGTTATTTTGCTGAAGGCTCTGTGTGCTAATTTTCTCTGAAGGATGGAGTGCATGTTTTTGAAACAAAAAGTGTGCAGCCAGCAGTACCTGATGGATGTGGACATGCTGGTCTACATTATTTTATAAAAGAACTGCTGAAATAGAATTTTAAAGTCAAATACTCCAAAGGCAGTGAAGAGGCAGACTAAACCACTGTAAGATCAAGGAGGCCAGCAAATACAAAGCACCACTGGCTGGTGCTTGGCTTGCTGCCTGCTGAGATCCCAGGCTCTTCTCCTGCCTCCAGAGCTGTTCCCTGGCCAAGTGTCCCAGTCTGGGGTGATGCAAGGGCTCTTCCCTTCCTGGGGTAGCATTCTGCACTTTTCCTTGCTGAACTGCCATGGGTTCCTGCTCCTTTCAGATGGCAGCCCTGCCTTCAAGCCTAACAGCTACTTGCCCGCAAACTGGTGTTACCTGGAAGCTTGATGAGAGCACACTCCCTGGCTTTGTCGAAGTCATTGAGGGAGACATTGAATAGGCCAGGTCCCAGGATGGCTGGCTGGCTGCAGTATCCCACGTTACTGCCTTTGAGGTCATCATTGAATCGTAGAACGGTTTATGTTGGAAGGGACCTTAAAGCTCATCTAGTTCCACATCCCCTACCATGTGCAGGGACACCTTCCACTAGACCAGGTTGCTCATAGCCCCGTCCAACTTGGCCTTGAACATGTCCAGGGAGGGGGCAGCCACAGCTTCTCTGGGAAACCTGTTCCTCTGTCTCACCATTCTCACTGTGAAGAGCTTTTCTTCCTGACATATAATCAAAAAATCTCCCCTCTGTCAATTTAAAGCTATTATCCTTTGTCTTATCACTACACCCCCCCCTTGTAAAAAGTCCCTCTCTAGCCCCTTTAGCCCTCTGGCATGTTTAGGTACCTGAAGGCTGCTCTTAACACCTTCCCAGGGCATTCTCCAGGCTGAGCAAGTCCAGCGCAGGAGGGGTGCTCTAGCCGTCTGATGATCTTTGTGGTCCTCCTGTCAGCAACTGAAGAACCCATTTATCACTCCCTGTGGAGCCCAGCCATTCCACCAGGTTTCTACCTGTGTGGTGGTCTCTCATCCACATGGCAACATCCCGGAATGGTTATGTGAATATTGTGGCAGATGGTGCCAAGCCTGCCTAAGTTGAGGTAATAACCTCTGCCTCTCTCCCTTTTCCTGAAGATGGCACAAGATCTGCCTTCCTGCAGTCATTTAGGACCCTCAGTCTACATGGCCTTCTATGGCATTAGCTCTCTCCACCTTTGGACACAGCCCATCTGGTGCCATGGGTCCAGTTGTATCAAGTAATCCCTTATATAAGCCTCAGCCTTACCTCCATCTGCTGTCACTAAATTATCCACCTCCTTCAGCAACAGGCGCACTTTTCTCCTGTTTAGCCTTTTACTATTATCTGCAGCATTAAATGTCAGACTGTGTGCTGAGCATTTTCCTGAAATGTTGATTTGAAAAGTTGCGGTTTGTCAGTGAAATGTAATGCAGGATGTGCATTACAGCCCTATTACATGTATGTTAGATGTTCCCATAAAAAGTCTAACTGAATTTTGCAAATTTTTATTTAATTATAGACTTACATTTTGGGATGTATTAGGCCACCCACTAAGTGTGAGGGAGTTTGAGATTGCTCCCAAAGATCTACTGGTTGTTTCAGGGAAACCTTAGTTCTCCTTGTCGTCAGCCTAATGAAGTTTGCAGGAAATTTTCCCACAAAAATGGCAGCAGCTCTCCTTTGACTTCTCTGCTTTACCTGATAATTTAATTTTAAAAACATTATGATGTTTGAAATAACTTTTTGTTTACAGAGAAGTCTAAATATTTTTCATTTTTATTTAATATTTAAAGTGCATGAGTGTTTTAGTGTGTGAATGTGTGCATTTGTACGCTGCATAGAAAAATATTCAGCATATGCATGCTACATTCATTTTACTGCTATGAAAAAACAACAACTTCATGTACATATAGTCAGCACAGAATTTTACTGTAAAGCTAATGCAGTGTTTTCATTTTTTTGGGTTGCTGCAACTGGAATATTTCAAATGTGCAATGCAGTGGTCAGGAGAATGTGTTTACGGAGTGTAAAATTTCAGTTTGACTTATGATAGCTATGATAATTGATCATCAGCATTTGCGCTTTGCATAAGAAGAGTTCAAGAATGCTGAGTATTAAATAAACAGCATGTTGGATGAACAGGATTTCTCTTTCCTCACAACTCATCGGTGGACCAAAAACTAAGAGAACAGCATGTATTTGCATTGCCAATTACTGTCCAAGGAGGATAATGATAAAGTCTTTATGACCTGCTAGAATTGTATGCTTAAAATAGATTTACCATTACATTCCTCTCAGTGTTAAAATACAGGCTTTCTACAACAGATATGTTGTGCTAAAAATAAAACTGGAAAGGTGTCTCATATGTAGTTTCAGCTTAAGTAATGTGCACTCTCTCTGTCCCTACCTAGCGGGCTCTTCTTGTTTTATCAAAGGCTGCATGAACTCAGGGAGCTGGTAGATGCAGGGATGAATGAACAAAATTAAAGTGCTCTCCTTAGAACTTCTCACGCGTTTTGATCGTGTTCCAAATGAGTAGAAATGTGCAGAATTTGTTTCGAAACAGTATTTTTACACTGTATCTCAGGTAGCTACAGTAGACTGTTCAAATATCAAACAGGATCCTCCTATGGGATTTTTAAGTTACATAAGTAAACTTGTTACAGAAACTGTTAGGTTTTAGATACCTGTTTAATTTGTAGAAGTCAGTGTGTTTAATCAACCTGTATTCTGGGCATGGACTCTTTTAAAGAGGCAGCTAAGTACTCTGTAGTGTGCATTCATGGGCAAGGGAGAAGGACACCGTGAATGGCTCTCTGGTCAGGCTGGAAAAACACAGTGTAACTCGTGCTTTGCTTTGATACGGTGTGTTTTCTGCTCTGAATAAATAGTGCTGTCTTGGGGCTGAAGCCATCAACAGAGCCGTCAGTGGAAATCTTTTAGAAGATGATGCATTAGCCTCACAGAGATGTTTCAGCCCGGTGCCTTTGTTTTCTGGAGCACTGTGGCTGTGAAGTGAGAGTGATGCAGCTGCCTCAGAATCAACAGGTTGCAGGGCTCTGAATGCAGGCGGCAAAGACGGGGAGTTCTTCTGGCATGGTACAGGCAAGATTAATACCGTATACCCTGCCTCCCCCTCCCACCCCATCACCCCCTCTTTTTGTTTTTATTCCCTTTGGCGGTTTCTAGCATCTCTAGTACATCTCTGTGTGCTAAAATGATCAAATCTGTAATGATCAATTTTTGTAGGTTTTCCTGTTCCTTTTCTGTAAGGAGTTCTTCAGGGCTTCTCAAGATCTCATTTCTATTCTTGTGATAGCAGGTGCCTTTGATAATTTCCTTTTCTTCAGTCTTGATTATTCTTTTTCTGTAGTGTTTGTTTTTTCCCTTTGGCAATTACATCCTCAGTTTTGGATTATTTTTAATTTCTGTTGCTAAATCAAAACACAGTCAGTAATTGTCTTTCTGCATTTGCTGCTTTATTTTTGTGGGACAACAGGCCCCTGCCATTTTGGCATATAAGTTCTCTGTGTGTGTTAATTTATGTTGTCTCTTAAATGCAAGGTATTTTTTCTTCAATAAATTACCTGTATTTGTTTGGAGTCAATCGTATTTGCTTAATAGCCTTTTCTATTACATTGCACATCAGTGTTCATGGAGTAAAAGGTTTTTATCCTCTTGCTCTAATGAGTTGTTTTCTTAGCTTTCCCAAAGGGTGTCCCATTCTTAGAGTCAGTCCAGTGAGTGTCACTGTGGTGTGGATGTACATCAGGGTTTGGCAGATTCATTCTGCCTTGTTTGGAAATCTCTCAGGTATTGAAGTGAATAAAAATGAATCAAGTTGGTGGAGCCAGAGTGGCAATTAGATGCCAGGCACATTTTGCTGGATCCTTCTATGCCCATTCTGTTGAGGGACTCCAGTGTCTGAGCTCAGCTGGTTCACAGGAGCAATGACTTAGCAGAACATGAATCCTCAAAGTCTCCAAACCAGAAATGATCTGAAATGAGGCTTTGATCCTACAATATGAATATTTAAAAAATGACTTTAAGTCAAGTCCTTCCCAAACTAGTGAAAGGGTTATATCTGCTGATCAGAGGGTTCTTTCCTCTTCCTTTGGTGTCCCAACCAGTGATACTCAATACAAAGCAAATTCTCAGAAAGCTCTTTAAAGGTACATCCTTAGAAATCACACTCCTTTAAAAAACGTTTTTACTTGAAATGAAAGAAAAACCTGAATGCCCCTAGAAAACAATTTCTCTGTCATGCATTCTTTTCACAGCATTCCCTATTTGAAAATATGGGAGGTTTAGAAGTGCTTGATGTATCAGCTATTTTGTTTCTTATGTGAAGATCCATTCGATTTATCTCAGTGTTTGCTACCATGTAATTTACCATGTTTAAAAAAACCAAGATATATTTATTGATTTCTGCACCTTACTATCTTGTGGTTGTATTGGCCTTTCATGGTCTTTCTAGATTTTTGAAGTGTTTAAGGCAGTGAAACTTAAGTTCAGAAGGGAGTGTCTGAGTTTTTGTTTGGTTTTTTTTTTTTTTTTTTATTATAAAGTATATTTTTTACATTATTATTGATTCCTTATTTTCTGCCATACAAATGGGAGTGACTTCAGTGTTCTTCCAACACTAGTTAAAATGAGTGCTCTTAGTCTAGTCACTGGTGTTTCTTACTGATGCTCTAGAGAGGATATAGGATTGGAACTGTACAGAAGCTTCTAGTTGAGATATACAAATTAATTGCCAATGAGTTGAGATTTTATGATATTGAAAATGACATTTTGGTGGGTGCCCGCATGCAGAAGTGAGAGCAAGTACAGCTCTGCTGCGTATGAATTATTGGAGTGAAGTGCAAAAAGATGAGTTTTGAATGAGTACCAAATACAAAAATAATTGCAGGTATCATTAAGATAGGTGACTTCATGTGGCAATTGCCCTCTTACTCTCTTCTTTCTCAGTGTAATTACTTGAAGATTACTATAGTCTGCATAAAATTTAGTGTTTTATTTAAATATCTGTTCACTGGATTAGAATTAAATGAAAAAGCTAAACTTAAAGAACAAAACAAGAACAACCCCAAACATGAAGACTGCTTTTTCTAATTATTGGTAGTGCCCAGGTATTGACCTCTGTATTTCTAATTTTGTGATCCGTGGCATGTTAATATCAGTCGCTGAAAATAAGGCTGTAAAACTGATCTACTGCGAAATAGATCAGGCTTATAAATTGTGGATATTTGACAATGTGAGATATATTAACATTAATTTAGAGAGTTCATTGTCAGGACAGGAGAAAGAGCAATTCCAACACCTGAGAACTTGAGAATGAAGTTTGCAGGTACTGTATGCTTTTTACTGCCTGCTCTTTTTATTCAAAATGCTGATTTGATTTCTCCAAGTGTAAAGATGAATGTGTCGAGGATATCTCAGATCTCTCTTCTTTTTCAATGTAAATCCAGGCAGGAGTTCTCTCATGTTATAATCAATAGACTCTCATGTTATAATCAATAGACTTGCAGCCTTGCCGTTGCCTTGCAGGAGGGCAGTAAGGACCCTTTTCTTTTGGTTCTGTGTAGTCTCTAGGCCTTCCTGCTGTGTTGGATGGTCGGAGATTGGCTGCCTTTACATCAGAGCTTATACTTGTGTTTATCAGCAGTGCTCAGTACTGGTGGATTGGAGGGGTTCAGACCAACCTGAGAAGCCGAAGCAGCTTTGCTACACACCCAGTTTCTGAGAGTTCATCTCTGTGCAGTGTGCGGTGTCCATTGCCTGCTGTTACCCCTCTTGTTACCCTGTTCACTTCACTGGGGCGGTTCTGTGCTCCTTATGTTACATCTCTGCAGAATTTGACTTTATCCTTAAACTACAGGTATATTATATCTTTGCTTAGCACACTGGGGATTTTATTTGCAGTTGGAACCCCAGTGCCATCACAGTACAAATAACTGTAATAGATGCTGTCACTATATAAATGATGTTCTTTTGTTCAGCAGCATCGAAGTTACAGTTTACCAAAATGCCAACATCTGAGAGCTCCTATTAGAATGGAGTAGTTAAACTCCCTTAATGATTTGGTTGATGCTGGCTGTTTTAACTGTGAGGGAGCACTGGCCACCTCAGGATATGCGATTGTCCTCCTAGGGATTTCTTTGGATCTGTTTTTAGCGACTTGCATGGAGAAAAAGACTGCCTATTGCTGCATACCTTGCTACCCCACTTCAGTACTCTCAAAAGAAAAAGATTTTTGACTGCTGTTTGAATGTCAAGGCTTATAATAGATGTTGTTTTAAGGAGGTCTTTCAAGGTTTAATTTACACCTTTGACTGCTTAATACCAGAAGAAATGTCTGCTAGGCCCAGGGTGGATCAAAGTGAAAACAATTTAATCAACACACAGAAGCCCTTGTTTGAAGTAATTGATTGTAATTTTGTCTTGGATTTAGAGAAATCAAACTTTGTCAAGAAAATAGCTGTGCTGCAATCTATTAAAATGTTTTATTTGCTACTAGCAATGAGTTGTAGTAAAATTGGTATTTCTTTTGCTAATCAAGCTGATTTACTGCTTTGCTCTGCATAAGCATATAATAACCTTCGGGTTATTTAAGTTTTCATGACTTTTTATGAAGTTGCAAGTTGATGCATGTTTCTTGTTTACTGTGTCAAATGGCATTTAGATGAAAGCAGGTATCTAACATACAAGGTGTTAACTATGTTTTACTGTTGCAGTGTACTGGATAAAGAGGGACTATTTATGAAAACTTTTGCATTTAAAAATATGAGAATTTTATTTTGTGAGTACTGAAATTAACTGATCTTTTTCTTCAGTATTTCAGAATTAGTGGGGGGTTGTCATCTTATAATTGGCAGATAAACTTCTCATCCCATCTTTGAGTGTGCAGAGTACATACAAGTAAGCGAGTTGAACTGGTTGGGATATTAAAAATAATTTCTGTGCCAGTGTAAGAACTTAACACTTTTAATAAATAAATAAATGTTTTTTGTGAATGCTATGCCTCCGATTTCCAGCAGTTCCATTGGTGGTTTAGCTTTCTTTAAAACTTCTGTATTGTTTGAATATTTAATTTGTCTAAAATTATTATAGTGGCTTAAATCAGATTTTGGCATAAATTGTCGAAATTTTAAATGAAATTTGAAATTTAAAATCTAAACTTAGCAGTTGGTTAAGATTAGAAACACCGTGGCCAGAGTGGTGGTGTTCTTGCTGCGCACCTGGGGCTCAGCTCTGCCAGCCTGCAGCATGGCCTTGAGTTAGTGTAGGGGTCAGCAGTCCTGGCGTAAGGCATTTCTGTGTACATGAATTAGCGCTTTCCTGAGAGAATTGCCTGTGTGTGTGGTTTTGGTCAGTTTGAAGTACCAGTTTCAATTTCTGAACCTGTAAAGAGTTTGGTACTGGGTTGTACTCTGACCATCATTACTTTTCGGAGACATGAGGAAGAGGGTCATGAACTCTTTCCGCCTGTATTTAGAAATCCATAAGTTACTCTATGGAAAATGGAAATAATAGTGTGTGATTCCTTGTAAACTGGTCTTGCGTTCCAAAGTTTTGAAGGATTTCCTATGCTTGAAGGATCTCCTGTGTGAATCAATGCTGCCTTTTCCCTCAAAGAACTTTTACAAGACATGTGGTATGTATCGGAACAGATGCCTCCTCTCCATCTGACTTGGACAGATGTTTTAGGGCATCAGTGAGATTTCTGGATTTCTGTCTTTTCTGTCAGATCCAGTTGATATTAACCAATGTCTTTTAATTTCAACCTTAAAATTATGTGATCCAAGATGAACTGTATCATTGCAAAAGCTTTGGGTTTTTTTTTAAGAGAATAATAGTGCACATACCAAGGGTGCTGCAGCAGGGTCGTGTTGTCAAAACACAGTGAAGAATTTCAATTCAAGAGTAAGAATTTTTTTGTTTTGTTTTTAATAGAATTTTTTTCCAAAGGTGAAAAAATAATACTCTTTAAAAAGAACAAACAGCAAGACTTCCGTGGTGTTCCGTCTTCTTCTTTTCTGCTCTCCTCATGCCATGGTGAGGTAGTGGTACTGGGCAGGAGATGCAGCCCAGCTGTGGGGAGCCTGCCTGTGCTAGGGCTGGAGCTACTGTGTTCCAGTTATCTTTGGGCATTGTCATTTATTTTTGTTTTGTTCCATTTGGAACAAAATAATAAGCAGCGGGGTTTGAAATTTACTGTGTGGTATCGGTAGGGTTTGTGTTTTAATCTTTCTTCCTTCTAAACACAATTAAACTGATATCAGAAAAGCATCTGTGCTCTGTATCTTTACCAGCATATTTAAGTTCACCATGCCTTAGTTCTGGGTTTGTTTTTATTTTGGGTCTCTCTGGCCATGAATAATTCTGCTGCTTATCTTAGGTAGTATCTATACCTTTCCTTTGGAAGGGGGTATTGGAAACACTCCAGTGCGTGTCCAGGCTGTGAGCAGCCACAGTGAAGTCTTTCTGAATCTTGGTAACTTCATTCAGCTGATGGGGCAATAGTAAGGGCAGTGCTGCAGCGATCTGTTGGGTGACCTAGGAAATACCTATCAGTTAACCTTGATTTATGTCACCGCTAATAGCAGTGAGAAATGGTTAATTTAAAAAAGTAAAAAACAGTCACACCACACCACAGAAGGGTTTAGGTGGAGTGCTTCAGATATGTCTGCTGAATTGAGCTCACCAGGTGAAGTCTTATGGTAGCTAAGGATGAGCAGACAATTTGAATCCTCAGTAGTATCTTTCTGGTTTGTTATTCAAGATAAATGCAAATGTTGCCTTTAATGTTTTGCCAATATGTCTCTCTGTCTAAAATGTGTCACATGAGAGATTTTTACATAGTTACATGTGAAATCAAATTGCCCTATTGGCAATTTTGTTACACACTAACAGGCGGGAAAAGCTGATACCTTTGTTACAATTGCAAGCCAAGAAGTAAACCTCTATGTCTCTTTACGTTTCCCATCATACATGTGCATATGCTGAGTTTCATTATGCCATGTTGCTAGAATTCATGTCCGTTTCCTTATCTTACTGTTTATGGCTGTATAGCGTGTGCTGGAACAGTGGGATTCTATGCAGTGATAGGAGGCTTCACAGACCACGTTAATGCATGCATTGCAAACACTTTCTGCTGTTCTTGCTTCTCTGGCACTTCACTGTAGCTGTATGCCTTCATCCACGCTCGTCTTTGCCCTGTGGGGCCATGGGTGGTCTGTGGCTTGTCCATGCAGCCAGCATCTTCAAAACTTGGCAAGAGTGTTTGGCATGTGTCACTTTGGGGACTGGCAGTTGTCCAAGTCACGTAAGAATTTTGTAGTAAAATCTTTACACACTGAAGCAATAAAAATTAACTCTTTGCACGCAGGCTATGAAAAAATGAATGTAGTTTATTTTTACTACTTTACAGCAAGATCTTTTTGTTCATAATAATGTTAAAGTAGTAATGTTTTCTGAATCATTGCATTTAAAATTGTTTAGCTAAAAATGCCATAATGAAAGTATTTTAACTTGAGAAAAGAACAGATAGTGCTAATTTCTCTTAAAATTAGGTTGCTTAGGTTACAAATGCAAGTAGGAAAATGGCATCCTTCTTATTTTTGTGGGAGCAGAAGAGTCGCTGTGTCTGTGGTGTGCACTCACAGCCTGCTACACGTGCAGTCCAAGAGGGTCAAATGAGACTTCTCTGAAAAGGTGTCAAAATCAGTCTAGTAGCAGTATTCCTATGAGAATATGGCAAGTTGATTTATTTCTGGATAAAGTGGGTGTAAAAAAATTGTGATGTATTAAATGAGTCAGAAATGCTAGTGTCTGAGGCATTTTTGTAATGCCAAGATTTTTCTTATTCCTTTGGCGGTGATAAGACACAAGAAAAAGTCTGATAAATGATTGCAGCTGTACAGTGTCATGCAACAAAATATATATATATTGAACCTTGTTTTTATCTGATCCGGTAAACAGTCTCTTCTGAATTGCAGCAGCTTGTAAACCTAGGTTGTTGCTACTACTTGTGGGCAGATAGAAGATACATCATTGGGCTGTCAAGTTCTGTGCGTTTATTACATAGTACTGTATAGGCTTTGCCTATCTATTAGTGCTAAATACTTCATATTGTTCCATTTTAGAATCCTGCCACTAACTTTGAAAAGCACAGCAAAAGGAAAAAAAAAAAAAAGAGCTAAAAAAGGGGGGAAGAAAGCCCTTGAGTAGGTGTGACTAAAATAATATCTACAGTGTTCTGTTTGGAGATGAACCAGACCCCAATGTTTGACATGTCTGACACTGAAGGGAAATACTTTTACTAGGTGGAGTATCTTTGACAAACGTGCGTGTTTGATATTCCTCACCCCAGCATTTGTCACTTGTTTCCTTGTTTAACGAGTGTGTGTTAGCATGATCACAAAAGAAAGGAGCAAAATGTACAGGCCTACATCTAAGTATCTTTAAGGTGTGAGTAAATTTTGTACATTTAATAAGCTGGAAAATCAAAGGCCAAAACTAGAGGACTTGAGTCGTTGTTACTTTCTCTGATCAGTCTAGTAGATCACTGATAAATGTGAGGTGACTTAAAAAAAAATAAATGTGAAGAGCCCCAGACTCACCTCTTTCATGAAGTCCTGACAGTAGTTGTGTAGAATTCTGCAGGCAACCACAAAGGCAGAATTCCCAAGTGGTAAAATCCTATCTTCAGCCTGTTTTAGTTTAAACGAGATTTACAGGATGTGCAGCTCAGCCAATTTCAGATTCCTGGCGTGAAACAATCAAGATAAGAATCAAAAAGTAAAGGAAGGGAAAAGCCCTGTTAGATCAAGTGCCATACACTAGATATTTCCTTAGGCAGAATTACTCCTTTCAGAGTCCTTACTGCTTTTGCTTAAAATAACAGGAGTCCCATAGCATAAGCTGTTTCTCATAACTGTTCTTCAGCTGCATGATTTTGTTTTTTCCTTGTTACTTAAAATGTGTTTCCAGCTACACCATCTTCAGTAGATTCAGCTAAATGTGAGATATTTTCTTCCACTAGACTTTTGCTCCTGTTCAATTGCTGTGTGTCTTCACCTGGCTGGAGATGTTAGTTACTTGTATTTGAAGCCTGATCCATTAACAGCTTTCAAAGTTATCAAGTAGACTTTCACTGAGGTTAAAAAGACATTTAATGCAGAGGGTTGTAACTAGCTCTATTTTTTGTATGGATTTTGATAAATAACATGCTTGACAAAACTAATTTTATTCTGGGATACTTTTGAAGATGGTGAATGTAGTGTCAGTTCTTCAGAAAAGCTTAAGAAAGCTTAAAGTCATGTCGTTCTTGATAGCATCGACACATTCTTTACAGATGCTATTAGGGCATGCCTATCGCAGAGAAAACAAAATGCTATTAACCCTGTTTATGGGGAGCTCTACTGAAGAGCAGAATTGGAAAGGTGAGACACTGAGGAGAGCATTAGTCAGGTTACTGTGGATATAGGATTTGGAATTTAATAGTTTCCAGAATAAAAACTAATATGTAAGAATCTCAGTTATTCTGTAGGTGTGAGCTTATGCTGATGAGCACATACTGGCCAATGCTCTTTCAGAAATAGACTTGAAATGTAATGGCATTATTTTAACATTTACCATTCTATGTTAGTTGCTCAATTTCCCATTTCATATTCCTAGATGAATACTTTAATAGATGAACATCTTCAATAACAATGTGTAAGTGCCTTTCTTTTCTTGTGGGTGTTGTACAAATTGTCCATAGAAGTGGGTCTGTATGAGTGACCACCCTATCAAAATGGGAATGCTAGAAAGATCAAAAAGGGCGGGAAAGTTGGAAATGCCATGGGAGACTTCAGTTAATCCCATGCAAAGTGTGCAGTTGACATACCGAACCATAATATAGAGACCATGTGTAGGTCTTTCACACAGCAGCTTGTTAAGGACAGATTACAACATGGGAGTGGGGCATACTGAGTTCTGTGGAGACACGAGAGTCATGGAGAGGGTGAATAGGGGTCATAGGTTTCTTTTCTGTTACAGAAACATCAAGTTAAGCCAATAAGATATTTAAAGCGTATATATAAAATTGTAAAAAGAGAGACACACAAGCTGTTCTTTTTCTGAGCAGGAAGGAGACATTTAAAACTTCTTACCAGAAGTAGAATAGAATAGAATAGAATAGTTAGGGTTGGAAAGGACCTTAAGATCATCAAGTTCCAATGCCCCCTGCCGTGGGCAGGGACACCTTGCTCTAAACCATATTACCCAAGTCCTCGTCCAACTTGGCCTTGAACACTGCCAGGGATGGAGCATTCACAACCTCCGTGGGAAACCTATTCCAGTGCCTCACTACCCTAACAGGAAAGAATTTCCTCCTTATATCCAATCTAAACTTCCCCTGTTTAAGTTTTAACCCATTACCCCTTGTCCTATCACTACAGTCCCTAATGAAGAGTCCATCCCCAGCATCCTTATAGGCCCCCTTCAGATACTGGAAGGCTGCTATGAGGTCTCCACGCAGCCTTCTCTTCTCTAGGCTGAACAGCCCCAACTTTCTCAGCCTGTCTTCATACAGGAGGTGCTCCAGTCCCCTGATCATCCTCGTGGCCCTCCTCTGGACTTGTTCCAACAGATCCATGTCCTTTTTATGTTGAGGACACCAGAACTGTACACAATAAGTAAATGCTGAATGTTTAAGGGACTGAAATGTTAATGGAAAATAATTCCTTTGAAGTTGCTAAACACACAGACACCAAACAAATTGTGCTCTGAAAAGTTGTCAGAGTCAAAAATGGCTGGAGGCAAGGAGATTATTTAGCGGACTAGATTGTGTTGGTGCTGTTTTCACTCTTCCTTTGGCTATTGGCCTTTGGATCACTGCTGGAGAGAGGGTAATGGGCCAGGGAGCACTTTGGCCTGATCCAGTATGGCCAGTCTTCAGGTCTCATTCGGGTCCTATGCGATTTTGTTTGGATAAAGTCTTTCATCTTGTATAAGGGAAAATACAAGGTCCTGGGGAACTAACATTAGCAAGTTTTTTCACTTCTTTTTTTTTAACTGTTTGCAAAGTGGTATAATAGGTTATCTAATCACACTTCCATTTCCTTGTAGAATAAACACCTGCTATATATTGCTCTGTATATGTAACACATGAGTTCAAAGGGGCTGTAAATTGAGCTGTATAGCTGCAATGACTGTAGGAAACTCAACAGAAAATATTTCCAATGAAACAAAAATATTGACTTCATACATCTTGGCAGCAAATGAAGTGTGCTTAGGTTTTTGTTTCTTTTCTGGTTTTTTTTGTTTGCTTTTTTTTACCCGTTTGCAACAAGGAGAACACATTCATACAGTAGGAAAGCCCAGTATAATTGAAATGTTAATTAACAAAATGAACAGCAGTTTTAGGAAAAGTTCTTTTTTTTCTTCTTTTTTTTTTTTTTTAATTTCAGAATAGACCACGTAGGGTGGGAGGTACATAGTTTTAACTGTATACATGTAGCTAAGCCCCACTTTACTACTTACAGCAGAATTGAGTAAGGGCACTGTTAGGTTATCAGTTAATCATAGCCTGGTGATGGTCTTCATGTAAGTCTTCTCTTCTGTGGCTTCATATCCTGATGATAAATAAATCCTTTGAATATGCTGTCATAGATGAACCAAATATATTTGTTTTCCTTGATCATGCTTAGGACCTGTTGTTCAAACAAAAAACAGGTGAAGAAAAAGTGGCATAGTTAGATTGGTCTAATGCCACTGATGATTAATGACTCTAATCCATCTATTTAATAAATGCTATTCTCCTCTGCCATACTGCTAAAGTAAATATTTTGCCATGTTTATCTGTAGTGTAGGATGCTTATTCTTTGGAACAGGTTTCAGTGTCTCTTTATTCCATGTATAAGTCTAATATTGATGCAATTATTTCTCTATTCAATCAGTGTGACAGACATAGTTTTTCAGCTCTGGTATCTACATGGTTTGAAAAGACGATAGAATAATACATATATAGTACAGTTAGTGTCTATATTATTTCTGGTATGACTCATATTAACTAGTACATCATTCCATGCTTGCTCTGAGATTTTTCTGCTGGGATCCTCATCACTGTCCAACTCTGTGCACTCAACACTGTGCAACTCTTGGAAACAGAGGTGTATTTTGACGACACAGCAGTGCTGTTCCCACATTTTTTCCCTTTCAGGGCTGTGTACTCTCTCGTGCTCTTGAGCCAGTTCTGTCCTCTTCTGACCCTGCAGTGGATGCTGGTGGGAGTGATACAAAGCTATTATTGTTACGTTTTTTTTAGGGGAAAGGAAGTGGTGAGAGTACCCACCTGGGATGGTGGGAGGGTACCCAGCTCTCCCCATGCAATAGCAGGTAGCTTTTGGCTAGGTTGTTACTTGAGAATAAAACTAAGCCAAAGTGTTCAGGTGAGCTACAACCTCTGAACTCTTACAGACAAGAGGCAGTTTATTTGGGAATGAGTGTGCTGTCTCTCTGCCGTCTAAGTTTCTAGTACCTGCTACAGGGGTGGCTTATCTGCTCATGAACCTGGAAAGCTTGCTGTGATAAGGAGTGGCACAGTCTTGTCCCCTTGTCTGCAGTTTGTCACAGTTCAGTAGCTGCTGTGTTTAAGTTGTCCCTTTAGCATGAATGGCTGGATAACCAGTGCATGAACATTGGCAGCCCTATCCAGGTGGGTGTTTAACCCCTTGTGAGTCAGAGTCCTTATGTAACACTCCAAAATTACACTGTTAGAGAAATGGTGGAGCATGGGAAGGCCAGAGGCAGGAGGGTTTGTAGGAAAGATAATGTTGTCTACTGATGTTAGGATGTGGAGATTTGAAAAAGGGAAGAATTCCTTTTGTGTTGCTTGGTATTGGGCAACTTGGACTGATGCTCAATCACAGGATTTACCTTTGTAGGAAGAGCTTAGTATGTAGGTTGTTTGTGTGAAAATGTGAGCAAGACACAGAATTTTTCTGAATAGTACACCAGTACGTTATGCACCAAATGTCATTCAGTTTTGAACAATTCCTGGGGAAATGAGAGGGGACTGTAAGCACAAGTGCAGCAGCTTTTGATGAGCAGTATTTCTGGAATAAAATATTTAATTATTCTTTGATATGTTTAATGGGTGTTTCCAGGGCAGTGAGTGTCACCTTTCTTTTGGCAGCATGAGTGGCTTACGTCTTTCTTTGGCTTTACACAAAATAGCAGTAATAATTTTAGGAAGAATCTGGAATGTATTACAGACACCTTATTTTAGGGAGCTGTATCTGAGGAACATCTGGAGTACATGAGCCCAAGCTCCACCACAAAGTTTACTTTTGACCTCTGGAATGACTTAAGTTTTCAGAAAAATGTTTCCATACTTATGGATTTTTAAGTGCTTTTAAGTATTTGAAATAACTCATGAGGGCTAAAGAATTCTCAGATCCTACTTCTTCAGACTGTGCTATTACTTTTACATGCCCAACATCACAAGGTAGATTTTTATAACATTTCAGTGTCCATCTGTTTTTAAACCCAGTACTTTGCTGCGAGGGCAAATATCCTGTGAGGCACTCCTGCAGGAGGCAGACAGGAGGCAACCAGCCTTTGTAACATGTTCTCAGATAGGAAGAGAGCCACAGCTTCAGCAGCACTGGGTGTATATGATATTCAGGGTCAGCGGCCACAGTGGGACTTCTTGAGGCTGTTGATGTTAAACTCTCTGCAAAGGCTGTCTTGCAGCAGAACCCAGATCCCTCCACGTTGTCTAAATGTCCTCCAAGGCTCAGTAATTTGGCTTGACAAAAATGCAGATCGAGCTTTTACTCTGAAAGAGCACTCCATTTGACCTCTGGTTGCCCAAGAAAGAGGGTGACTGTTACTGACACTGGGGGAAACCCGGACAGGACTTGAATGGTGGTTACATTCGTGAGGGCTGAAAATACTGCTATGTTGTCATATCCTCTTACAATTTACGGAGATTTCCTTATTTAAACATTTTGAGCCCAGTTCCCAGTGTGATGTCTAATTAAAATGTGTATCCCACCTCTCAAGTCATGGCACATTTGAGGCAGTCTTTACAAATTCAATAAATTAAGCTCTTTAAGAAAGAAGTGCAGTTGTGCTTTTGCCCCACAGTGAGGATTTCTGATGCTTGACATAATCTAGACTGATTCTTTTGCAAGGCCACCCCCAGTCCCAAAGCACATCAATGTCTTGCTCTCAGTATCTAAAACCAGACATGTAAGGCTCTGTTAGCAGAAGCATGGAAAGGGAAGAAGGTATTTTGACAGGCTGTTATTCTCAGTCTTTTCTCTGATTAATCTTGTCATGAATTTAAATTTCTGACTCATTTCTAGAATAAAACCACAAAAATAATTATTATTGTGCTACAAATATTATCAGTATGCCACTAGTCAACATGTCCACTATTTTCAGAAAATGAACAAGCAGCACAGATTACTGTACTTGAATTTGCATAGGTGGGCACTGACCCTAGATGTAGCAGTCTGTGAAGATGGGATTTGTGACTACTCTAGCCCCTTCACCTAACACATAGTGCTTTGAGGAATGTTTATACTCCTTCCCTGTCTAGACTGGATTTGACTTCATTCTGTAGGATCTCTTCACTTTCAGTTTGTGGGAAATTGGTTTACTTACCAGTGAATTTCACTTAAATGCCTTGCAAGTAAAATTGTGCTGCAGCCCAGCCCAGCCTCCCTCCTTCCTCAGTGGTACTAGCTGATTGGTATTGACAAGATTTCTCTGGTGCATTAAGTGTTTTTAGTAGAGTTGGCTAAGATGGTTTCCTCCCCTTCCTTTTCAGTAGGCTACAAGCTATTTTCTGTGATTGCCTCAACTTCTGACTTCCATGGAAATTGGTGTTTAAACTTGTATATAGCTACTACAATATTCTTTTGCTCTGGTCTGTGTTTCTCTTGCACAGCGAATCCTGTTTCTGTGCACTTCTGAAGGGTGGTTCCTATATCCAGATAATCTTTTTTTGCAGAACAGTGTTGTCTGTTTCCCTAGTTCTTACTCTTTATCTCCTCAGATATCTTGTTTTGTTTTACTAGCTGGTTCACATAAATCTGTTGACGTACAGGTGCTTGCTATACGAAAGAGTATTTCTGAGGTGTGGGAAGTTGTGCAGCTCTTCTGTGATATAAATATATGTTAAATGTTTCTTCTTTGAAACATCCAGAAAGTGTCATGTTTTCCCATATTTCTGAAGTAAGAAAGGCCTAAAGACAGACTGAAGATCAGAAAATAAAGTTTTCTTGATTGATGGAGAAAAGCCATTTCAGATAGAGTTTTGGAATATAGGTGGATATGTCTCTGGGCAGGTCTTGGGTACTTTGAATGGTGTAAAATTCCCTCAGTGATGTCCCCTCCATCAGAGTGCAGTATTGGAGCAGTCTGTGTATGTTATTTTTTTTTTTTTTCAGCAGGAACCCTATTGCTGCCAACTAGTTGCAGGTAATGACAGTTTTTAATGCATCTCAGGTGTGGTGCTGATTCCCCCCCCCCCCCCCCCCCCCCATATATGTATTTGTTTCTCTTGTTTTTTTGTTTCGGGTGTGGGTTGTTTTTTTTTTTTTGAGTTGGTATTTGCCTCAGTTCATCTTTTCTGTAATATCTGAAAAGCAGATGTTATTGTAGAAGTGTTGAATTGTTTTTAAAAGTTGCTATGCATTGCTGTGGAACCGTGATTAAAAGAAATAAGTTTGATTTTCTCTGTTTATGTTCCAAGCACTGCAGTGGTAGAATCATGGCAAGTTTTGTATATGCCTATTAACCAAATGAAAGGAAGGATTCAATAGAGTGATTAGTTTTCAATTTAGGCTTTAAAAACTATTGTCTGATGCTTTTTGCAGCCTAGTTACTGAGGGGAATATCCAGGATTAGTTATTTTTAATTCTATTTGGATTGGGACACTCTTTCCAGATACTGAATCCAGATAAAAGCAGGATACTGGAGGATAATTTAGAAGAAAAGATACTGTGTCCTTAGAAGGCTTTTGTAATTCACAGAGCACAACATTTAATGACTAAATTTGTTGTTAGAGCTCAAATAGCACTAAAATCTCAGAAAGTAGTATAAACAGTGTGATCCTAAGAGGATTAGAAGAAAAACATGAGTGCACATGTTCACGTGAGGAACCAAAGCATTTCAGAACTCAGGCAGACAACATTGTTTTAGCCATAGCATGAACACAGTGTAACAGATAGATAGGGGAAAGTAGTATAAATGATGGTGTTTTTATAAGTAAGTGTCTAAACATTTTTGCAAATAGCTTTTAGAGGAATCTGTGCATTGAACTGATTATGTTGGGAAACAGGTAAGGAATAACATTAGTGTACATCTGTGCTATGGGTTTATAAGCAGATTCCTTGCTGCTGGTGCCATGGTTGTTTCTATCTGTGGTTTTGTCTTTGTATTGCATGATTATTACTTGGTTGATGACAGCAGCCCAGTTGGTGCTAGCAACATGTGTTGGTATTTGGTTTTTTGGTAGCTAGTTTGGCATGTTAGTTTTGGTCTTGCAGATGGGAACTGCTGTCTTGTGCAACCTGTTTGCTCAGACCTTTCTGCTACTTCTGCATACAAGCAGCTCTCAAGCGTATGTCTTTGGGCATTGCTGCTTCTCTATGCAATGGAGTGGGATGCTCTTTCCAAGGAGATGATGCTGGGTGTTGTAGTGAGCTGTCTGGGTGCAGTCTCATGGGAGGAAATGCGCATCATGTATGTCATTCTTGTGCAGAAAATCCCGGTGTGGGCGAAGCTGGTGAGCTTTGGGTGACTGCCTGGGAGTGGGTCAGGACAGACAAAAATCTTAGTTAAATCGAGCAGAGCAGTATTCAGTCAATGTTGAAGGTGTCAGCCCACAGTGAGCCCCCAGACCTTCCAAGATGAAGGATCCAAACTCAAAAACTACTGTGTTCTCCAGGTGTGCTTTATCCAGTTCAAGAGCATCTGGTGGATTATTTCTAGGTGTCACATACTGCCGCTGTTGCTGCACATGGGCACCTGCTTAAATCACTGTAACAGGTCAATATGTAAAGGTGAGATATAGTCTAAAAATCAACAAGTTATAGCAGTCACCTGCATTGTTTCAAGATACATGTTAAAATTATAAAACCCAGTAGGATAAATCTGGAAACAAAAAAGCTGCTGCAGAGGCTTTTGTACTTAGCACTTGATTCTGAAGAAGGACATCAGAGTTTTCTAAATGTTTACGTGTCATTTCAAACGCTGTTATTTAAAACTGGAGCCCAATTACCCAGTTAACATGAGTGAGGAATGAAGCAGTCATTCTCTGCTCTCTCGAGTCTTTGCTTCCAGGTTCTTTCTCTCTCACTGCCCTGTTTAAATATAAAGTGAAGGACAAGAAGCCTCTTCTACAGATCACATGGAAGGGTTTCTGTCTCTGGCTTCAATGATAAGTGCTGCACTCAGAAGATTGCATAAGGGCAAAGAGGTGTTGGAAGGAAACAGTTTGGGTAGTGTATAGTGAAGAAAGCCTTTTTTCATTGAAGAAAATGGTTTATGTTTGTGCAATCATCCTTTATTTATGTTTGCCATGTTCCTTCACAAATGAAATAACCCAAACCAAGCATCGCACTCAGAATGAGGCAGAATGGGCCTCCTCTGACTTTCTCTGTGCACAGCTTTTATAATGATTTAGACTGTTCTCAAAATAATACTGGTTGGTTGGTGGTTTGTTCTGTTTTTAAGGAAAACTTGATATAAGCAAGTAATGTTTTTTATGGGGTCTTCCAAGTGAGGTGATAAAAGCTTTCTCTACTGGTCTGGAACTCTCACTGTGGAAAAAACAAACTTTCTAAGTAGCTCCACATAGGAAACTGTGCCACTGAGGAGTGGAGTTTTCCTCAGCCTATTTACATAATTTCTGCATCACCAGTGCAACCAAGCAAGGAAACGAGCAGGTTTGCAAATGCTTTCAATTCCCAGCATTCCTGCATTCTTCATCATTCTCTGCAGCGTCTCTCACTTGGGCTGTGAAGGTTACGTTTCTACCTGCCTCAGTGGTGTGGTGATATCTTCTAAGGATAAACTAAGCCTGACTGCCGCAGCTTTTTTGTTGTTTATTTTGGCAGAGTCCAAAAATAGCTTTATAATAAACGATTTCCTGCTGGTTGAACTTGAAAATTGCATGTGAGAACTTCGTGTAGATCATGAGTCCAAAACCCCATGGTTATTCTGTGCTCATAGTCAGAGTTTTTGAACACAGTTTACAGATGCTTTGTAAATAGTTTAATCTAAAAATAGTCTGATAATACTTCATTAGTCACCCGTTTTCATCTGTCACCCTTCCTGCTCTCGTGAGTTAGCAATTAGATTATTTCCTACAGAAAAGTAGTCTGGGCAAGTATTTGCATGAAGAGCAACAAGTCAAATGTTAGTATGAATTAAAATAATTTGTCATTACTGAATAAAAAGTGGATTGATTTAACACATATTTGGACATCAAAACATGTTTTCTTATACTTAACTGTTAGGTGCATGAAATTATTGATATGTAAACAAAATTACTAAAAACGTGCAGGAGCATTGATTGATTAATTATGTTTTTGTTAATTTTTTTGAACATAGGAAAGATTTTTCTTGAATATTGCAGTAGGAGTATTTCTGTAACATGCATATTGTCAAGTGTCACCAGCAACTAGTGTGAGCTGGTTGTTTTAATTACTGAGGTCACTGCAGGAGCTGGTAACTGTCTGGGTTCATAGGCACACCTGTGTACATAGATGAAGTTATTCAGCACAGTATGTGTTAGGAACACAGTGGGTGTAACCATTTTGGAGGTCAGACCACTGGAATGTTGATTCTTTTGTTTGGGGCTTTTCAGAGTGTGTAGAAGTCGATAGCTGAGGTTTATTTCCTGAAGAAATTTGTCATGGGCAGAAGATACTCTAAACTACCTACTTTACCTAGTTAACTTCCCAAAGATTTTTCTGGAGAGCCAAAGCAAAATCCAGACATCAGGACTTTTATATGAAGGTTCTGTTTGGTGCTCCTGCTGAATGGATAAGACTCTCTAGAGGTCTGGTGGTAAAAGTGTTCCTACAACAGACTTATTTGTTCAAAATCTGTGTTTCAGGCTCCCCATGGGAACAGTTTGTGTGATGTGGGTAGTGACAGGATATATGCAAAAGCCCAGCTCTGCATGCTGTTTTCGGCCTGATTGCTGCTGCTGCTCTGGGCTGTGTACAAATTCAGTGGTAATCACTCAACTCCTTGAACAGAGTAGGCTGAAAGAGCCATGATAACGTTTTATTGTGTTAACGCCACCCTTTTCAAAATAATAAATAACGTTT
The DNA here is from genome assembly GCF_033783945.1 of Neopsephotus bourkii. NCBI lineage: Eukaryota > Metazoa > Chordata > Aves > Psittaciformes > Psittacidae > Neopsephotus > Neopsephotus bourkii. Next base: position 2,632,859 of record NW_026901177.1, read on the forward strand.
CCTATTTTGTCTGTTGCCTTGTCAGCATCACCCTTCTGTGGCAAGAGGCACCTGAAAGGAAAACTTCCACATATCAATGCACTGCCAATGGTAAGTACCTTTTTAACTGATTAGAGGTGGTGTGGTTCCTTCTCAAGTACAAGTAAGCCGACTTGTACTGCAAATAGTATATTTTAGAATAACTACTTTTTAGTACACAAGTGGATTGTTTTAATTTTTTAGGAAACATCTAGACCATTATTCTGTATGACTAAAATATTACCCTTGCATCTGGATTTTATCCTGTGGAAAGTAAGGCAGCATGTTAGTTTTGAAGCGAGAAGTGTGACTTGACAATGACATAGTTCGTCCTGATGGCAGCTGATTTTGCTTTCTCTTTTGCCAGAAGCCTGTTGAGGGCAAGCTGTAGCCAAGCTGAGTGCTCTATTGCCCCAGCTTGGGTGCTCTCTGCAGTTTGTTTCAGGACTAACAGCTTCTCCTTGGAGAAAAAAAAGAAAATAATATAAAAATTCTATGCAATGTCAGGTGTATTTTGCTTCAGCACATTTGACAGCATAAGACTAGTGAAGTTAAAGTCTTAGCTTCTTTGGAAAGTGATTTGGTTCATGCGATCTTACTTCATTTATGGAATATTACTCAATGTTACAGAGTATTGGAAGTTTGTATTTGCAGACTGTCTTTATGGTTTACTTAACGCCTCCTGATACTTGTGCATATGGAAAGCAGAGGTGGGGTCTGAAGAGAAGGGCTGGAGCTTTCTGCTTCAGCTTTGATCAAATCTTTTTTTCAGCAGTTGTGGTATCTTGTGTTGTGACAGTTAATATATACAAGAATGGTAACTGCAGCCTTAGACTTAAGAAATAAGTGCATAAGGTGCTAGCCTGAGTTTTGTATTTCAAGCATCTCTAGATCACTGTAATCAGAATAGAAATTAAAGAGATGGTATTTCCATGTTGGAAACTCAATTTGGGATCTAAGAGTTGAGCTGGGTTCCTTTGATTGGCATGTGGACATGGATGTAAAGAATATGCAAAGGTCTGAATGAGGATATAATTTATTTAAAACTCCAGTGTCTTCACCCTGTGAGCAAAATGACTCCAAGAGAGTTTGCTTGGATGTAACTGCTTACTTTGAAACACAGAAAGTTATTCTGTTGAGTCTTGAAGACATCACAGAGTGAAATGTAATGCAGCATGTATTTGGCGCTAAGTAAAGCAAATATAACTTTGATATCAGACAATCTGCACCATGTGTATATGTCATTTAATAGCCTGTTGTTTAGGCTCAGAGGTGATATGTGTAACATTTATATTGATTTGGGATGAATTTCAGCTAATGGACATGAATTTGTTGAGTGAGAAGGTATAATTTTTACCTGGTCACTTAGCCTGGTATTTTAACGTCCCAAAACTGAAACGAACAATGCTCTCAGGCTTTCCTATTATTGCTGAGTTTTCACTGTTGTTGTTGACCTTTTTCCAAATAAAAGCTACCCTGACTTATTTTTATTTTGTAGCAGTTGAGTATGGTTTTAGTTATGGTTTAAAATATAGGTCTGTATTACTGCTTCTTTTAAAAACATGACTCATTCCATATTAACCTAATCCTTATACTTCATACAATTTTAAAATACTGAAAGACTGTACTTGAAATGTTACTGCATTTTGTCCTAATTTTCCCCCTTCAAATTATGTTAGAAATTCAGAATTGCACAGTCTCAAGGGCATACTAGTTGTTGAAGCGATCATAAAACATACTCAACGCTTACTTGTAGTGAAGTGAAAGACTTCCCACTCTTTTCTTTAAGGGCTGCTTTTGTGCTGTAAGTTATTGTATCTTATTATTCTAGAGATTTCTGAACAATTACCTCTTAATTAACTATGGAACATTTTGAATGTAAATTTAAGAGACAAGCTAGACACGTTCTTCATCATCCCCAAAGTAACGATAACTTAATCTGGTTTATAGTAAAGAAGACTTTTATAGGTTTGTATTATGTTTTTATTTTCTGATGTATGTAGACAAAGTGTGGGCCAGAGGTTGACCTGAAAAAGCAGTTTGTGTTCTCCCAAACAGAACTTAGCTACCCGTGTTCAATACATATATTTGAATCAGAAAGGATCCTTGCATTTTGATCATGCTTGTCAGTTCCATTTCTTGGTACTGAAAAAAAAAGGGGGGGGACAGGGGGTGTAAACCATAGAAGTTACACTTCCTCTTCTGCTTTTCCTTTACTTTTCTGTTTTAAAAGTAATTAAAAGATGCTTATTTTTTGCATCACATACAATATGTTAACTGGTAGCTAAATAGGGTGTAATATCAGTTACCACTTAAAAACATATTCTGTCGGCAATTTTTTTTAAAATAAAATTATGTTGTGATATAGGCTACTAATAGAGACTGTGGTTGTGTTCAGTTGGTGTAAGTTCTCCTTCCCATTCTTCCAGTCAACTGTAACGTTCCTCAGAATCTTAGAAGGATGCAAAGGGTTAACAAAAAAGACCCATTAAGTGAAGGAAAACTAGGTACAGTTCTTGGGACAGCATGAAATTTTGGACTGTTCTCCTGAAACCAGTGGATGCTATTATCAGTGAAGGAAGGTGAAGTGCAGCGCATTTTCTCTGATAACTGATTACAGCTGAATTTTCAGAAATATGTCAGAGCATTCTTACATAAGTTTAATTATTGGATCAGCATGAATTAGCTGATCTAGTGATATATTTGTTAAAGAGGAAGTGCTAATAGCGTGATACAGAAGAAAAAAATGTGTGGCAGGGAGATACTTGGTAAGCATTAAACATTTTATGTACCTCTGTGTTCTGATCCATTTTCTTCAAGGTTTTTTTTAAATTCTCTTTCTTTACAGAATTTAAGTTAAACACATCAGTAAGATCCCTTTCTGATTCAGAAGGAAAACACCCCTTGCCTCCTTTTTGTAGCATCGAAGCTCCCCACTGGATGAATTGAGTGAAAGGATAGCTACTGTCCTTAAGAATTTTAAGCAGTGGTGGCTCTACTTTGAAGGAGCATTTGCCAGAGAACTTTCTCTGCTGATTCTGTAACCGTTTTGCAGTTCAGAAATAAGCTTTGACTAAGAATTCTCGGCAGAATCATAAATATGTAATTATCTAAGCAGCTGGGATATTTAGCCACTGGCAGGTGCCCAGTGCAGCGCAATCACAAAAGCGAAGGGAAATGGGCCAGTATCTCAAATCTGGGGAATGTCCTCTAAAACAGGATAAAGTCCATAGTTGTTCCTTGCCTATTGCCATTCCTAGGTTTTAAATCATAAATGTGCCTGAAAAGAGGCTGTTCCTGCAATGATACATTGTCTTATGTTACAGGTTTTTTTGTGGTTTTTTTTGTTTGTTGGTTTGGTTTGTTTTTTTCTTATCTTCCTTATCCTTCACTCTCCCCTGCCTTGGGTTTTTTGTCTTTACTGCTTTATACTGGTTTTGGTTCAATAGTTAATAGCAGCAGTAGTGCAGCTAGCATTAGATTATATCTTACTTGATCAGCATGCCATCTGCTTTAGAGGAGAGGGAGATTTTATGTTTCTACTGTGGGTTCACTGCCATATGCCCATGGTGAAGTCGCATAACCTGAAATGACCCTTTTCCTGCTCCATTATATGAAAGAATTAGCAATACAATGACTAGGTTTGCTGCAAATTTAAAAAACGAAACTGGATGTTAGGTGTGAGTGAAGTAGGATGTTGTGAAGAAAACCCAAGGACAGGCTGTTTTGTATCTGAGGATGTTAGTGTTACTGTCTGGAGAAAACCATGTCAATATGTCACTTGTATCATCGGGTCATGATCCTGGTTTCCTTCTTGTCAACAGAAAGTTGGTAGTAGCTCAAGTCAACAAAAGATGCCCTTAGTTTCAGTGGTATTGATGCTGGGAGATAATGAATATTGCTGCAGAACAACAGGATGTCTGTAGGCTGAGAAGAATGACACTGAATATACTGACTTCTGTTTACTTGGGAGAAACTGAGACCTGGCCACCAAAGACCAAAGACCCTGTGTTGACATGGCCGTCAGCATGGATTCCAGATCTAGAAAACTGCACCTACATGCCCAGCTTCTAGTTCACCATGTGAATAGAAATAAAGGTAATAGTCACTGGGTTAGTGGACCTGTATTTGTAAATGAACGTCATATGTGGTGTTCTTACTGTGATTTTATAAAAAATACAGAAAAGCTGTTCAAGACAAGGGATCTAGATCCTCCTGAGGTTAATACTGAGCATTACGCATATAGTCACATAAGTGAATGGTACTGATGTCAAATGTGAGCTGTAGTTGCAGCACTTATACTCAAAGATAATGAAATCTTTCCTTTTCATTTATTTTATTTTGGCTGTAGATGGACTATATTTTATTATGGTCTTTGTGTGTTGTAAGAACGTTTTATCATGTGTTCAGGTGTTTGACATCTGTTTTTTTTGGTTTTTTTTTAATATTAATTCACTAGCACAAATTAAATTCAAGTCCAACAATATGAAAAGGAGAGGACTTTGTTAATGTAATAAACTGGCAAAAAAGCTTTTAAAATTCAGCTCTTTCACTCTTGCAAGCTTGTTTTCTCTATTAATGTAGTCAACATTTTTTGTGAAAACAGTCGTGCACTTCTGGTAAAGAGCATACAGTAAGTCAAATAATATATGATGGACTGTGAAGAAGGGATTTTAAGTGTTTGTTTCTTAATGAGAATTTAGAATTAAGCCAGCAGTAGTTAAAATGAATAGAGGGCAGATCAGCTGTCAGAGCAGATTATTTTTTCATGAATAAAAGGAACAAATTTGAAACTATCAGGTACGTAACACACAAATTAAGGGGGAAAATAGATGGTCAAAGGTTAAAGAGGGGATGAAAACACAAGTTTTATGGTCACAAGATCAAATGAGGCATTAGTTAATTTTCCTTTTTTTTGGTGCAGTTCAGCAGGAGTTCAAGTAATCCAACTGAAAGATTGAAGTGGAACAGAAAAGAGTGCCATTAAAACTGATTACTAATAATATAAACAGAAAAATAATCAAATGGACTTAAGACTTGATGTCAACATTTCACATTAAAATGCATTTGAAAAGGTTTGAATTCCATCCTAGTTGCATGGAGCCTGATTTACATAGAAAACAAATTTATAACAGCTATTCTTACAACAGTTGAGAAATTATTCTACTAATGAGCCGTCAGAATGGATTTAACTAAGAAGCGGCTGAGGTGCAGAAGACTTTTTTTCTAGAGACTGACCATCTGGGAAATGGGAAGTAACTGGAGGAGTAGGTAAGGGTATTTGAACAGAAGGGAACACTGCGAGGAGGTGGCTGTTTAATACATTAGGGATGCTGGGGTTTTGTTTGAAATAGAAGCTACAATACAAGTTATTATTTCCTAGAATTGGCATCCCTGAGGTGATGCGCTGCTCTGTAGAGATGTCTAGGCAAGATCACCTTGTCTCCTACAGATTTCATGATTTTTAGGAAAAGCAAATAACTGGTATGAGTTTGTGAATGTGAGTGCAGTGTAGAACAGATTGTTGGCATACCTTCCTACTACCCTAATTCCTAGTTTCCTTTTTATTGAACTTCTAAAACCAAAATCCTTTTGTGCTGAAGTGTTCAATTCTGGTTATTACTAAGTATACTAAGATAACTCTTATGCTGTTGTAATATACTAGAGTCCTGGTTGATAGTCCACCCCAGTCATGAAAGAGCAGGACTCTTTCATGTCTGAGGTTTTGGCTCAAGGTGGAAGTTGCAGTGAACAGGCTGTTGAGCCAAGTTGCTTTCATTGACCCGTCCAGTTTTGTACCACCATTGTTTTTTGCCAAAGCCGACTCAAGTTTTTTCAGTATAGTTATCTTCTCATGGCCTAGCATTATTCAAACATGCTTTGATTGTCTCTGCGGTGGTCCATGTATTTCCTTTTTCTCCGAATGCAAACTGAACTATTGATTTTTGTCTTGAAATATGACTGTGTCATGGCAGTTGCAAGGATTACCCTACTGAGGTTGACAGTACCCCTTGGACTGCTGCTGTTAATGCTTCTAATTTTCATTGGACTGTTTTTCAGTCATCCACAGTCAGATGTGGATTATAGCATATTTGGAAGAAAAGTGAATTTTACATGGCATAACATAACTGCGATCCTCTGAAATCTTAGTCCGAAGGTCTCAGTGTCTGGAGTTCATGGGAACTCTGGTTTTGCACTGAGAGTGAACTGAGGAAGGGTTACTACTCTGCAGTGTGTGTGTGTGTGTATACTTTTATAATCACAGTAGACAAGGTTTAAGCATATGGTCTTCATGGATACCTGCATAGCATCTGTGTTCTCTTTTTTTCATAAAGTTGTTTGGTTTTGGTTTCAGACAAAAGAATGTGCTAGAGCTAATCTGTCTAGACTGTGGTATGATGCTTACTCCAGCAATATGTGGGAAATTATTTGTTAAAATACTGATGAGATGTTGTAGAAGAATTGTGAGGTGAATAAGATGCCTGTTAAAGGAAGGTCACGTCATTTTGTGCTCATGGGGATGTCTGGGGCTAAAGGAAGTTAGTTGTCTTAAGAACTGGTCTTGGGCTGATATTAGTGTATTCACTTAATTCGGCACCAAAAGTAGGAGTGTGCAATAAAATTTGCCAGTGGTGTATAGTTGGGAGATGCTGTCAGTATAGATGAGTATTCTACAGGAACAGCTGGATGGCCTGCAGGACTTGAGTAGGAAAAGTGGACTGAAATTTCACAGTATAGGATGCATGGTTGTGCATCTCTGGAGAGATGGTAATTTAGCCCTAACCTTGGGTGCTTATCCCTTGAAAATGGAGAGGAACAGGAAGACCTCAGTATGTTAGCCAGTAAAATCGAAACTTTGAAAAATGTAGTCATAAAATGTGTGAGGTGAAGAGCTACTTCTAGCAGGAACAGGAAAGTGTTAATGCTGCTCATGTGCAAGGTAGTACCACTAAATCCCCATATATAAAACCAAACTACTCTGATAAATCTGTTCAAGAAAGGTGAGTATAAAGTGGAGCAGGTGCAGAAGAGGACTGTGGAAAGGGCAAAGGCAGAGCTGAGTCTGTCTCGCAGGAGGATACTATGAGATTGGTTGGTTTATCTCAGTAAAAGTGAAGTCTGGGAGAGGATACAATTGCTTTCTCCAAATACATGAGGGGCTGATAAAGACGAGTGAGTGTAACTATTTTCTAAGTTAGATTCAAGACAGCACTGGAAAGAGAAGAAATGTGTGCATCTTGGCAAGGAGTACATTCATGTTGGAAACTAGAAATCAGATCTCATCCACCAGGGGAGTAAGATTTTTGGATAAGCTTCCCAAAATATAATGGGAGGCAAGAAATCCTCGCTAGTTTTAAGATGTACTCATGTTACACAAACTGTGCTCAAAAGGGGAGACCCATGGTGTTTCTGGCAAGCACTATTTGTTTGTGGAATAACAGATTCTTGGTTTTGAAATATAAGAAAGCTTAATTTTGTGTAACCTGGAGAGAACATCAGCCATCTCACAGCTATGTTCTTTTGACAGATTAGCAAGTTTGATGTGTATAGAAGTAAACTACATCCTTTTAGGAACATGGGACAAAAAGTGTTGCCTGGGAGAAAATAATATAATGAATATGAGCATGACAGTTCAGCAAATTCAGTAGTATGTTAAAAGATCTTAGACTAATTTTTGTCTGATTTGGAAAACAGCTCAGTCTGTTATGTAAATGTCTTTAGATTTATGCTTTGAAAAGGAGTGTTAAGTACGTGAATTCTAAAGCCTTCTAAAGAGGACTTGTGAAATCTGTACATAGCAAACCTATGGAAAAAATACTAATTTGGGGTATTCCTAATGTTATTACCCCAGGATTGATCTGGGACCTTCTGCACAATACATGAGTGGAGAAACAGCAGCAACGGCAGAGTTTGATCAGTGTTACTAGAAGTGCCAAACTACAGCTGCAGCAGTTGACGTCTACTTAAAAAAGATTTCAGCTATGCAGGACTCTTAAGCTAGGAACTCCAGCGCTTGCTTTTGAAGAAAAAGCATTGCAGCTTTAGCAAAGTTAATTGTTTCATGTTTTTGTTTTTTTTTTTTTTTTGTGATTTATAACTCACCTGGAAACCCACAATCTGGAAAATCTACAATGGTTTGTAGGCACAATGCTCTGGGTAGGGAAGGAGCTAGGAGATCTAGGTTGCAGAATAACACACTGATTTGCTTATTCTCTTGCCCTTGGCAGCATGTCGTCTGTGTTTTGAACAGTGCTGCCTCCCTGGGAATCTTTCACTGGAAAATTAATGCATGTTGGAGTGGTTACATATTAAAAAAACCAACCAATAAATCTAGCCTTGCCTCTTCTATCTGCTGGCTACACCCATGAAAATTGCCTAGAATTGAACTAAAAGGTCCAGTCTGGAGCAGAAGTGAGTGAAACATGGCTGCCCAGTGAGAAGTGTTTGTAGCCCTTCCTTGCATGGTTTATAGGACCTGAGTGTCACTTAGGAAGATTTGGAAGGTAACACTGTGGCTTGTTTACACAAGCAACTTGCTGCACACTGTGTAAGGGTTGAGAAACGAGAGTATGCTGTTCCCATGTGCGAGGTTTTAGGGTGTTTGAAGAGCAATTTTGTGGCTTTCTTGATTTTTAAATTCAGTGTGTTATACTGTGCTTCTGTTGTCGTATGTTAAAATCTTGTGATAAGAGTGTGTAATTGGGAAGCTGAGTTGAAGAATTGGGTGGGGAGACACTTCCTTGTAAAACACACATTCTTCAAATACAGTTGTCAAAAGGTAAAGTGTTCCTTTACTTGCTATATATTCTTAGAAGAATTTCCTAATAGACATCTTGGGTTAAATGGAAAGAGTGATGCTGCCAAAAAGCAGGGATATATTGAAAGGGGGAGGAAGACAATTGTTTCTGTAAAAATAGGTGAAAAAATCCTCCCAAGTGAAGCATTTTGAAGAAAAGGTTTTGCTTCCTTTCTCCTATGCAAAGTTGCAATGGGAGGAGCAACTGTAGGATCTGCAAAGCATGGACTTCAGTGTAGGAACTACATCTCTGTCACTTGCAGCCAAATCTAGGTGAGCTGTATGGTTTTTCTTCTTTTTTTTTAGTAACACATAGAAAATCATTTGTTTTGGGAATCTTATATCTACTAAATATTTGCTGAATGAAGAAAGTGTATGTGTAACATTTTGCCTCACACTGGGATAATGGCTGCAAATTTCTTGAGCTTCAGCTGTTTAATATGACATTCCCAACAGCCAGAGCCAAGAACAGAAAAGTGCCTGTTCCCATGATCCTTCTTCCTTTCCTGTCTCAGCCTGTTCCCTCAGAATGCTTCCCTGCTCACTAGGTTCTGAGCTAGGTCAGTGCTTGTATTTCTGCTGTGTTCACTGGGGCTCAGCAAGGACCTATCTGTAGGAGGCTGCTTGCTATATAGTTAAAAAATAAGAGAAATGGCATTCTCTCACTACAGGCTGTACATAGATTGTTTTTTTCCAAATGTCCAATAGACTTCTTATATAGCTATTTATTGGTTTGGGTTTGGGGTTTTTTTTGTTGCTTTTTGTTGTTGTTGTTGTTGTTGTTGTTTTTTTAATAAACCAGGGGGCAGCACTTAATCCTTATTTAATGGTATAAATACTCCATTTCACTGTCCAGAGGCGTTACTGAATGTAGATGAAGAGGGCAATATTTAACATTATATTTATCCTAACTCAGAAACAACTAACACTTTCAGGGCTGACTAGAAAAGTTATGTTGCATCTTGGCACTTTCATTATCTTTAAATACAGTTAGGTGTTTTTATCTCCCACAGAGGAGGCAGGTGGTTTTTTTATGGGTTGTGCTAGGAAGACAGAATCAGCACCAGCAGTGATGCAGGCTATGTAGAGCACCTTGATTGGTAAGAGGAGTAGCAGGTGGTCTGAAGAATATGTATTAAGACAAAACAACAAAGTCCTATACAGGAGATTTTGTTGTTGTTGACATATTGGGTTTTTTTGTTGACCTTGACTGGTTATATTATGATGTCTTCAAGCACAGGAACAAAGTCTCACATGTTTGTGCAACATTAGTACAATGGGGCCCCCATCTTGGAAAAAGGGTCTTGGGATGCTGCTATTACTGCAAATAAATAGTGGTAATGTTCGTAATATCTAGTTTTAATTGTAGAGAAGGTTCCTTCAGCAAAAAGAGAAGTACCTGAAATAACAGAATAGAAAAACTAAGTAAAATGCAAAAAATCCCTATGATCTGTTGCATGTTGCTTAATTGTGTGTGTATTTTGTAGTTCTTTTTGCACAGTGCCATTTTATCCAAGTGTATATAGCAACGTTAGAGTTTTTACAAGAGTTTGTATCAGCGCATATTGTGATTTGGGCTTGATAGTAGTGCTCGTGACTACCAGAATTCTTTTGGGTTTATGTAATCCTGGCTTTGCAGCATTATAATTCATTTGCTGTCTGTTTTGCAGTGCAGAGAAGTGATATAAACTCTGCACATAGACCTGTCTGGCTTTTTCTTCTTTACAAGTCATCAAAGCACAGCTGCATGGGCTGCCACCCACTCCGCTGCATGCATACCTGCTCATTTTCCTCTGAGGCACTGATTTGTAGTAGCCTTGGGTTTTTTCCTCATGTTTCAATCTTACAAGTGGAATTGAGGGGCATGGTAAATAGAGATGAACTTGGTTACATATGGTTACTCTGTGAAAAATGAAGCTTATTTATATCTAGAAATTGGGTCATGTTTTAATTGCAGTGTCAGGATAGCTAGTGCTTGAATAGTTTCCCTCTCAGTATAAAAGGGGACATAAAAAGGATCTGCTGTTAGCTTTTTCTGGCACTAATAAAAATACATTCTGTATGTATAAATGTAAGGTATAATAGGTCTAGAAAGCCCTACAAACCTTACTTGCAAGTGGTCTCAGTTTTCTTTTGACAAAATGAGCTTTTTTCCCTTTCAGTAATATATGTTATGGTGTATCTACAGTGAACCTCTTTCTCATCTGGTTGTTTGTTGCTCTTCTGAATAGACAGATGGGTTTGCTTCACCTGAGACAGAAAATAACATTTTTATATATTTTGAATTATATTTTTAAGAGTCTAGCAGCTTTAGGAGCCAAAGCTCAAGTCAATGATCACTTGACAGTGCTGCCTTGTTCTTCCACCTCAGGCTGACTTACATAGCCTGAATCAGGCTTTTGCCCTGATCTTTATCCACAGAGGTTGCATGAGTAAGAGTGTCCTCTTTTCTTGCTTAACTGCGCAGTGTCATTGGATTTGTCTCTCTTAACTGCAGTTCAGGTGGAGGATGTGATGGCAAAGTACTTATTGTTTCTGTGGTTATATAATAGCATATTCAATTATAATAATTTCAATTCAGGTAACATATTAACTGATTAATGTTGTTAAAGTCAGTGGAAAGGCAGCTTCCCTGGTTTCTCTGAGGGGGAATACTCTTACCAGGAGATGGACCAGATTGACCATGAAGTCTGTGGTTTGTCTGGTGGAAGGCAGCCCTCAGCAGCAGCAGGGAACCTGTGGGATATGCAGTAGTCATCTGAAGAAATAGCATGTGGAAATGGGAGTTAATTTGTCAGCAGGAGGAGTTAAGTGTCTGTTACTGGCTTGTTCTGTGGTTTGAAGAAGTTTTTGTTGTGGATTTCTGAGGGGTCTGTCTGAGCCAGGACTTCCCAGAAAACCACTTGCCTTCATCTCCGTAACATACCCAAACCTAAAATTCTATCCCTATTTCTATTAAGACTAATTAAAACTTAAAAACTGTGTCAAATGTCCTTCCCTCTGTAATGCCAGCTTTGCCTAGGGTTAAGTGTAACTAAAGCATAATTATAAAATGAAAATAGTCTTTTCCTTCTGCTGATACTGTTTGCATATTTTAAGATAAGCTGTTGCATTAAACTTATTGGAATAGGAGAAAAATCAAAGGTAGGATCTGAGTCTTGACTTGATTCCGGTTTGATAGAAAGCAGGCAGTGTGCGATCGATTGCAGTGTTCTAGCTATGGAGGCAAATTTGCTTATTGATAGCTGGGCTCCTGTTATTATTCATAGGTATAAGACATGTGGATCTGTGCAGTCATTGTTTGAGTGAAAATTACTGATAGTGGAGACTTCCACTTAGCTGGTCAAGCCCACCCTAATCCTGACAATTTTTAGATAATCTCCTTAATGTTTAAATGTTTTCAGCACATATAAAGAAAAAGCACAGCAAGGGATGGAAAGGGATGTGTTCATCTCTTTTACCTCCTTTTCAAGTACCTTTTGGCTTTCCTGCTAAATGTGTGACAGTTATTAGAAAAAACAAATTGTACAATGGATATAAAAATATCCCATGTGATGAAAGTGGCTTTGGATCCCAGCTGGCTTTGTATTTTGTTTCTTCTTACAGCTCTTGTTTCTTTTTCTCAATTTTGAATGCTCTAGTTTTTAATAGTTACAGTGTTAAAGTGAATTTTAAAATAAAACGAAAATTTAGGGAATAGAAAAACATAGACAATGCTATTACCAGATAGCAAATGATATTCTTAATAATTCAGTATTCTCTTCAGTCCTGATGGATTTAAAGGTAAATAGACAACATGCAAAATTAGTTGCACCTACAGTTGATATCTGTGTACAAATACTTTGGTATGCATAAATACGTAAGAAATTAAACAGCTGGCACAGGGTCTCTGGTTTTGTCCAAATCTTAAGGTTAGGAGTATGATTTTATCTATTTATTTACAAGAATAAGAGCTAGCTCTAGAAGGAAATTCTGTAAAATGTGCTATTAGGAGCAGTGTGCTTCTGCAAGCTGATGGAAAGTGAAGTGATTTTATCCCAAGAGTAAAGATGAGCAGCACTGGTTACTATGTTTCCCTTCAAGTCTATCTTTCAGACTTTTCTGAATGTTCCAAATTAATCTGCCATGAAACTATAGAATAAACTATTATCTGCCAAAATGTGAGCACAGGTCACCTCTTGTTGAGGGGATGGTGTTCCTTAGTCTTAAGTGTTTATTTAGAGAACTGTTTCTATGTAGTTCTCTTATTTCTGTTTCCTCTCTGTGGCAGACATACCCGAAGCAACAAGTTGCAATTCTCTCTCAGCAGAAGGCTTGAGGCAATTGAGTGTGTATTGCCAGGGTTTCTCCTGCCAGCTCTCCCATCTTCAGTGAACCTCTGCAGGATACTCTTTTCTGCTTTTTTTTGCAGATAGTGTCAGGCATCTGGAGAGAGAAGGGGAGGAGAACTGATTTCAAAGTAAATCACAAAACACAAACCAAAAGTGAACTTAGTGGATTAGGCCACGTTCTTTAAAAATATAGCTCTCTGCAATGACTTCCAACCGCCTTTGAAATCCCCAACACGGTCTAGTTTTGCCAGAGGGGTCCATGAATTACATCATTTGCAAAGGTGCACAGAGAGGCGCCCCATGCTAACTGTACTCTACTTGATTTCTCCATGATAGAAGAGAAGCCGGAGAGGCCATATAGAGGGACTTCTGCATTTCAGTATAGGTAGCCATGCATATCATTCATTTTCCATCCTCCTGATCTGGCAGTCACCAGGCGTAGAAGTTGTTTCCCCTTTGCTGGTGACTCTTCCATATAAATACAGTTTAAAGATGGAGTAGTATGTTGTATTGCATTTCATGATGCATCACTCGTAGTACTGGCAATCAAAGTCTCAGGATGGGAAATAATAAAATTGGATCCAAGTATTACTTTTGATCTCCTTGATACTCTCTCCTCCCAGCCTCACTGCTGCCCAGGACCTTTTAAGATAATGGCTGTGCCAGTGTCTGACCCAGCTTCATACCAATGAATTACTTAATACTACTTTTTCTTTCTCTCCATGTAGACATCTATATGGAAAAACGTTTGCACCAGCTTATGTGGTGTAATAAAGACTATTAAAAACTAATGCGACTTCTGTACATATAGTTGCCTATAATGAAAGTTACGTGTTAATTTGGGAAGGTGCACAATAGGGGTATTGTAATTTAGCAGTGGCTGACATGTCTTTCAAACCTCCCAAGTAGGTTGTACTATAAATATAGTCTCTTGTTTTGCAATTGACATTTTGCTAGTGGGTGGCTAATTTGAAGGGAACTAGACCAGAGATCTAATATTAATAACTTAATAGCTATGTGGATATTTAAGTCTATTTTTCTGCTTATTTATAGATATAGATCATTCATCTGTAATGTGTAGCCATCTTTGCATATATGTTTAATTCTGAAACTTTTGCTTTAGTAACATTCATGCTTATGTGCCTTTGCAATCAAATGGTTAAAAGCAATTTGGTTATATTTCTCAAAACCACTTTGAGGATGATGATTTCAAAGTAATGGCACTTAAACTGTTTTAAGAAAAGCCTTGCTTCTGAAGTAAGGCCTGAGAGGAAAGCCAACAGTGCGTTGTCTACATCTCACCTTAATTTGAGAGTCAAAGCAGCATTAATACGATATGTTTTCCTGTGTGTAAATTAAGACATAGGGCAATTTTTAAGCATCCAGTGGAAGTGGGTAGCTCATAGACAAACTGAAGAAGAGGAATAAAATAAGAAGGAGCATGTCAAAGAAGCTTGTTCTCTTGGGATTAGAGTAAAACGTGCATTCAAGTGCACGTCACTTCTCATAGCACATGTTACTATACCAAAGAAACATTATGTTCTTGTTTCCTCTGATGGGACAAATTTCCACGTTAGGTTCATATCTCTTCTACCTACTCACCTCCTGCCTTCTTTCTTGCAGTTATACTCGTCTGTAACTTAATAAGCATGTGTGATGCTTGTCCTTGTCCTTGTCCTTCTTATGAATTCTTAAATAAATTTATAATAAGGCAGGAAGATTATGTGAGAGATGCATTATACTTTGCACGTGCTTGATATTTTTAAATCTTTGTTTTGTCACATACCTAAACATTTTCAGATGCATTCCACTGAACTTGATAGAGGAGTGCTGCGGTACCCCAGGCTGTGAGTGCTGACTGCGGAATATGTGTGTGTTGTCTTTGCATCTTTTCCCTCTTGTGCAAGCAACTTTGCTATAAGCACTCAACTCAAGGGAAACAAAAATTGTTTCCCCACTATCTGTAGACTTCATTATTCATTTAGCTAGCTGCCTTAGGAGGTTTAAGCTGTGTACTGGAAGGTGTTTGCTGGATTAAAACCCTGCAGGCTGTTATCTGTGAAACTCTCCTGTCAGTAGAAGCATCAGCAGTATCTTCAACCACATGCGGCATGTTCTGTGTCTGTTTGTAAGTGTGAGGAAAAGCCCATATTAGTTCCAAAGGTCTAACAACACACAGGTGTACTTTGGAGGGCAGCGTGCTACAGGTGTTTGCTTGTTGGAGGGCATGGTTATCAGTGGCAGAGGAAGCATAGCACGGGCCTTTGAGCTTTCATAGTTCTGCTGGCAACTGCCAATGTCCTTCCAAAACTGATGAGCTCTTTGTATTTTATTTCTGCTGCCTGTCTCCCCAAAGCTGTGTCTCTGCCTGTGTTTAAGTGTAGTTTATATTGTCATTGTTGTGAAAGAAATAACTATGGATATACAGACTCTGTGCAGCAAGCTGCTTCCTTCCATTTTATTGCAGATATCCAAAGATTTCAATTTTAAGGTTTTTTGGATTATTTTCTGGCTCTTACATACTTCACTATGCACGGTACAGATCTGGGCAGAGAACCAATCCAAAACAATTTGTTGTGTTACTGATACAGAGAGCTTAGCTGGAGAGATTGGTGTTTGAGGCATTACGTGGGATCTAGGCCATTTCAACTGGTTAAGGTTCAGTTATTCTCCGCTGATAAAATTCAGCTGGTAGTGTTCGTCCAATTCACAGTGGTCCAAGGAAGGACTGACACCAAGAAAGCACACACCTACTCTGGTGATGAGAGTTGTCTATGAAGGCAGATAATGATTCCCATGTTTAAACTCTGCAGGGCACTTGAAGCATGATTTCTCTTGTTTTACAGTCAGCTTGAGGCATGTTGGGAGTGATTGTCATGGGGTTGTTTTGCAGCTTTTTTGATCCTTCCTCATGTATTTTTCTCACTCTTATTGCATGACTGTACTTGGTTTTATTTTTAGTTCCAGGCTCTGGAATATAGTATCTATGCATCTGCTTATTGCATGTTGTCCTGTATGTAACGTAGCTCTGTTGATTTCACTGTAATCATGAGAATCCCTCATAAGGTGCACACTTAATCTGCCAAGATTTATAGACAAATTTGAAGATTCTGTAGTAGTTTAAAAAAGATAATTTTACAAACCTTCTCTTTCATTTCAGATGTCATTTTCAAGGGTTTCTCCTCTGCTAAGAATCATATCTGCATCTGGGCAATCCTGCTTGTCCTTGCAATATTTACTTGCTAATATTTTTTATCAAAAATAGTAAACCGTTTTTGCAAAGTATTAATATATCAAACTACAACACTTTAAACGCCTTAAAAACCTGTATGCCAATCCTGCTACTGCAGTGAAAATGTCTGTCAACGATTGTGCACTGGATATATTACTCCTGTGCAAAGTGCTCATGTTTTGAACTTCTGCTGATCTACCAACACATTCAAGGGATTTCCAGTGCCCTGTGAAGAATTGCAGGCAATGGCAGTAGACAGTCCCATTTGTTGGAAGTAAACAAGTTAATGAGTAACTGTCACACCTACCTAAGTTTTGAGATCTGGGACTTTCAATGACTGGATTTCTTGTTTGGTTTGGATGTATTGACTTGGAATCTATTCTTCCATCTAAATCGATTTTTGAACTTTTTTCTTCTAGTTTGTTTAGTGTTGCATAACTACCTCAGTATGTGCTGCTTTAGCATTTACAGGTCTTAAGATGGTATATTTGTACACAAACACATAACTTTCAGAAAAGCACCAAAAATTAGTGTCCTTTTGCACACATTTTTTAATCGCATATTAGTAAAAGCCCTTTGAGTCTGAAAATTGAGCAATGTAACTTTCTGCAAACATGCATATTTTTAGTGTAATTGGAAGATGTTTAGAATTACTCTCTTTAGGCCTATACAGCCAAGAAACCAATTATAGGCATGGTTAGAAAGTGATAGCATGCATTAGTCAGATTATAACAAGGTTCCAATAATGTAAAATTGCTGCATGACAAATTAGTTTGTATAGATTTTGACAGTTGTTGCCTTTAATAAACTAAATTATTAAGCAATACACAGCTGCAGTGCTTCCAGAATTGGAGAAAATGAGTCTTCTATTTCCTTGTCAAAGTCTTTTCCATAGAGCAGGACTGCAGGCCCTGGTGAGCCTGGTTTGAGTTGTTTGGTTGGTTTTGTGAATCTGTCTTGTCCCAAGATGATTTTTGTCTCAGTAAATAGATGATAGATTACAAGAGCTTCTTCAAAGACCTTGTCAGGCACACTATTTTTGCTGTTAGTCTGATGGATACATTCACAGTCTTTTGGGTTTGGGTTTTTTTCAGTGTAATTTATGAAAAAATCGTGACTAGATTAATGCTGTCTATTTTCACTACAAACCTGAGCCAAAAGTTTAACTCGAGTCTCCTGAGAGTGTGCAAGAGAGGTGTGTGTTGTAACTCCATATACCTACTGAATTGCAAGTTTGAAATAGAAGAACCTGTCTTTCCCTCTAGTAAAGTGTTACTACAGTGCTATAAGCAAAAGTAAAATCTACCTAAATTCTGGAAATCAGGCTACTCACTCTGTAGCTTTCTTATGGTTTCAGGTCCTGAGGTATGTTCCAGCTGCAGGCTTGAGATGTATTGTGGCTGTCAAATGATGTTTGTGTGTACATGGGCAGGTCTCTATTTTAGTGGTACATACTTTAATTAGGTATGACATAATTATGATGTAACCTGCTTTTGGTCCAGTTTAACATGCATAGACAAGCAAATTAAAGTCCAGTTTGAAGTGGACTCCATCCCAGAAGTGACACTTGATATTTATTCAAAAGGAACTGAGGCTCCTGCAAGACATGGTCACTGCCTGGCAGATGGTCTCTTCCCCGTCACAGTCCAAAAGCAGCAAGGGCAGACCTTATCTCTGAATGTCCTTAGCTGTAGTTGCTTGCAGTGTTTCATCTCTCACACTTTTTTCCTGGGAGAACACGGTGGCACTGACTCAGTGGGGGTAAATGGAAAGATGAAGGCTGCTTGTTCTGTTTGTGGTGTGGGTGAACCTTTCTGTTCACAAATACGCAACACTATAAAGCTCAAAAACCTGTCTGTTCAAAGTACCATCAAAGCTTATCCAGATGTACACAGTAGTGCTTCCTTGGTGTGCCCCTCAGCAGCTAGTCAAATACAAGACTTTCTGAGCACCATCAATGTCCTCTGAAAATACCCTCTGCACTTCTTAAATCGTTGAAAGATGAATTATGGAAATGACAACAGATAAGGAAGAGAAGGCGTGCATTCACTTGGGGAATTGATATTGCCTTTAGGTAGTCAAGGTAGAACAGTAATGTTTTACAGATAAAGATCTTAAACTTCATAGTTTCATTTTCAGAACCTGAAATAACTGTTTTACTAACAAGTAATGTTTTAATAGTACAGTTACACTGGAAGGTGCAATAGCACTGAAGCTTTGCTTGTCTGTAGCATTTTAATCCATGCATACGTTTTTCAGGATCTGAGCATTCTGTCATGGGTGAGTCTCTTTTACTGGGATTAGGGCTGTTAACAGTTTTGGAGTCTGCCTCTGTGATGTGTTCTGAAATTACTGTGTCTGCTATTATCAAGGAAATACCACTTTTATCATGTTTACTTTGTGATCATAAATATTATTCAGTGAGTTGCGATCTTAAACTTTGCATGTGATAAATGCTTTATTGTCAGTTTAACTTCTGATGCTATGTTTGGTTATGCTGCATGTAAGCTTCAAATTATAACAAAATACTTAGCAATCAATGCAGCCTTACTTGAAAATTAAATAGATTTGCTTACATTTCATAAAGCAGCTCTAAGAGGCTGACATGAATTTTTCAGCCCAAGACTTTAGTTTTCTCTAAGCTGCTGCTCCTGTTAGTTGTATGTTTTTCTCAGGTGTGGCAAAAAAGGGATCTGTGATGCTGTTTGCAGAGTCAAAATGGAAAAGCAAATGTTTTCATATGTGAACCAACCCTTATTTTGTTAACGCATTACTTGGATTTCAGTTTCTCTGCTGGTGACATTTGTTGCTTGGATGGTCTTTGAAATAGAGGGATTAGAGGGAATAAGTTGTAGCAAGCAGATCAAATATCTCGCTGATAACATTTGGGTTTATGCAAATAAAGAATGAGAAGCAGACCAGAAATTATGCTGCACTCATAGGACAGACTGAAAATAAGGCCATATTCATGCATTGAGCTCTCTGAAGATCCAAATGTATGCATTTCTTTAAGTTCAAGAGAGAGACCTACATTTTTATATAATGTCAGTTTATACTGAATTCTTTTTCCATACATGCACATTTCACCGCCTTAGTAGCAGTCTTTGTTATAATTTAGGTGTTCTGGTGGGGAAGGCAGCAGTAAACAATAGTTCCTAAAAGTAGGTAATTTCTATCTCCCTACTGGGCCACTTTCAGTTTATAAAATGCACATTGGTAGTTTTTTAATGAACATATAATTTACCTTTTTTGTCTTTTTTTTCCCTAACTACGTGTGATTTAATATCAAAATAAGCCAAAACCCTAGACAGTCACTCAAGAAAGAAATGTTACTCGTTTGTTGGAAAAAAATTTTTTATTATTTTTAAAAACTTGCATTGACTTAAGAAGCCCCAGTCTAATAGTAGTAAAGATTTCAGTTGCAAGTCATGGAAGAGAAGAATCTATAATGAAAACTGCTGCCCAAAAGCATGGGAAGGTTTTAAGAGATTGCGTCAGTTTCTTTTAAACAGTTATATTCCTTTAATCTAGAGAAGTACAAGACACACTCTTCCCTATGTTTCTTTCAGTCAGCAAAATGAAAAAGGTTGTGGAAGAAGCCGCACCCACAAAATGGGTAAATAGGACTGCGTGCTGATCAAGGAGCACGCCCTAGTGGCAGGTGAATCCAGTGTGGCCTTCTCGGGTATCCAGCCCTCCAACTTCACCGATATCAATCAACTACTACAAGAAGGAGAGTGACATTTTCATAGAATCTTTTTAATTTTACCATCAATATTTCTCTCGTGTGCCAAAACAAGTGTGATATGTATAAATGTGACATCATCACAGGTATCGGTGGTAGCATGATAAAGTTCCTGCTCTGTAATTAATTTTGAAATGGGAAGGTAATGTGTATTTTCATATACACAAATATTTTAAGCTGCAGAGGAAAAGATTTCATGCTCACAATGCACAAGTTCATACGGAGTGTGAGCATTTTAGTAACAGATACAATTGCTAAGCTTGTCAGTTAGCGTCGTGTAAAATGTTGTGGATGATTTTGAGAACCCATCTTTCAGTGTTACCTGGTTTTATTCTCTCCCTAAGGCTTGTAAATCTTTTCAGCCCTTCCCCTCCTGCTTAACTTTTTTGTTTTGGTTTTGGTTTTCCTTTAATGAGACTGCAGGATTGCAGTTTGATTCTTTTCAGATTCTCTGAAATATGTGTAGATAGGCATGCATCTTGTAAGAAAGAGAAATAAAAGACTAAGCGTGTAACTATGAAGCAACCCACAGCATTACCACAGAAGGAAAGTTTCAAGTTTGGATGTAGTAAGGGAAATTCTACCCTATGATTATAGGTAGGCACCTGTGATGTTGTTCATTTCATCACATTGCCTGATAGAAATATAATTAAATGTGAGGGTTTTATCCTACATGCTATGAATTTTGTTAACGTCACTAAAACAAAAAAAAGTGAACGTATTCCGTACATGTAATCTGTAACTCTTTGTGGCACATGCAGTAAATGTTATTTATTAATTTGAAGCAGAATAAAAGAATTTAAGTTAGTGGATTCTTTGATGGTAACATTATGTGGCATAAGTGTCTTCAGAAGTAGATGGCAGTTGGGATCCATGTGAAAAATTACTTTCGTCACTTAGTCATTCTTAAAAGACCTGTTAAGTTTGGCTGTGCATTGAATTCTTGCTTAGCTCTTAGCTCTCTCCATCCTATGGCAAGTTAGTTAACTGTAAACAGGTTTCCTGTTGCAGTTATAGAGAGTCTAGTATAATGATGAATTTCTGGCGTTTTGGGTGTGTTGTGTGTTTGTGTATGCTCAGTGGAGAGTTGTGGAGAGGAAAGAAATTCCTGTTACAGCAGCTTCTTTTGGGGGTTGTGCTACACCACTCTCATTCTGGTTCTTTCTCCTGTTAGGCATCATTTGGGGGGCAGTATCAATTATTTACTTGAAACAGAGTTTAAGTGAATGAAAAATATTTAGTGTAAACTTACATCCTTTGAAGTTTTTATGTTTTAAGTGTTGAAATTGCTTCCTCTTGTTTGTTCAGCCAGCATGATCCGCATAGCCTTTCACTGGCCTTTTGCACTATCATTCATTTAGTGTTAATGTTGTATAAGTGTGTTAAATTTTGCTTCTCAAAATTTTTTGAATTAAGTTTTATCAAAACAGTTGGTATATAGAGTTAGGTTCATAGAAATACAGTATGTAATAGCCTAGTAGAGAACTAAAATTACATTCATACAGGGTCAGGCCCTTTTCACTTACCTTGTGAGCTACTCTGAGGCAATGGTTTTACAGAGGAGGACCAGAACACTTGAAGGCTAGGGTGGTGCTACTGGAGTGTTTTTCTCAGGAATGCAGTAATGAATAAACTGACTTTTATTATGAGAAGAATGATGATCTCCACGTGATGGTATGTAGCATTTACTTCTCATACCTCTAGGTTGTAGTATTTATATGTCTCATTCTGAAAAGGAGAACAATTAATATGTAAATACTAATTAAGCAAATGTTGCAGTTTCCTTATATGTTGTGGAGGCTATTGCCATCAGTTTTCATGACATTCTCCCTTTTCTTGCCTAGGGCGCTTCCTGTAGTTTTGGAGGTTAACGTCCACTCAGCTGTCAGGGGCTCTGCAAGAATAAGGAAGAAGTTTATTTGAATCTCTTTAGAATTTAAACGTGGAAAAGGATTGCTGACCAAAATACTCTCTAGTTCCTCAATCAAAACAAGGAAGAAACATTTTCAAGTCTTATTCAGCTTAGTAACAGACTAAATAGCGAAAGGTTTCTTAGAGGTCAATGATTATTTTTAAGATAATGGAAATTCTGAAATGCTATGTGCTGTTTAGGCATGTGTTGCCTTCCCTGGTCTTAGTCCTTGTTTTAAGGAGGTGTTTGGGATGTTTCAGTGTTATTTGTAATGTATTTTGTGAGCCTTTGTGGCTGGAGCTCAGTATTCAGGAAGTAGTTTGCCGTTTTCATGATCCTCTTCATTTTGGGCAGGGTTATATATTTTATAAATACGCTGTTTGAAGCAGGACGTACTTTCTCTTGATGTGTGGATTCTTTTCTTGGGGTGCCCAGATAGCATTCCTGTTCCTCTGTATTCAAAGGTTTCTCCTTAATCCCTTAGTTTATGTAAAATTGCTCTTTAATGATTTAATCTGTAATGAATATTGGTGGTAGGAATAATCACTATGTTATACAAATACAGGATCAGTAATTGTTCTCATCACATAGGGAGTGTTTAAGTTTTTAAGTTACTTGTGGAAATTAATTCCATGAGGATATTTCAAGGATTTTTTCATATCACATGTTCTTTGTAATTTGTTGGTGTTAAGTTCAGATCCAAAATGGTCAGTTTTGAAAACGCTGCGTGGTTTGATCATAAACTTGTGTTTTGTGGTGGTTTGTTTTGTTTTGTTTTGTTTTTAATCTGGCTATTGAATTTTAGTTTTATACTTTAGCTAACGTTAGAATAAGCTACCACGTCAATACTTAGCCATTTGTAAACCTTAGTCGGAATTCTTGTAAAGATCCCCTTTGTCAATGTGGGCAGTCAAAAAGAACAGAAATTCCTTTAAAGCTACTGTTCTATTCTGTAGTAGGGTTTTGTTTTCAACTAAAAGAATGAGAAGAGGATAGATTTGAAACTGTGCCTCTATTTTTTTTTTTTTTACATAAATTCAATGTAACTAATCAAAAGATAGTCTTTAATTTTTGTTCAATTATTTTCTTGGCTAAGTGTGTATTATAATCAGTAGGAAACAATGTTGTTTTAATGCTTTCAATAAAAAGACTAGTAGAAAAATAGCTTTTACCCTTTTTTCATCCTTTATAATAAATATTGATAGAAACTATCATAATATGGTTTGTGTTACAGGTGGTGTAATACCAAGGGCTGTACTGCTGCCACATCACAATTTTGTGGGGTTTCAGAGAGTAGTTCTGGTAAGGACACTCAATGATTTATCTATTTATTTGTCATAAAAGTGGACTGATAGTTTGGTACAATTTAGTATTAGTAATTGCAATTACATGCATTTACAGTGTTTGTTAGGTTTCAGTTTCTGCAGTCCTCTGAATCTTTACATTATTCTTTTATTCAGTGGTCTTTAACAGCTCCTTTTGGAGCTGTTACTGTCTGGTGTAAACCCATATTCATTTTGTTGAAAGTTGTTGTGGTATAGCACATCAGTCCACAGCATGGAAATATTAATAAATGGATCTTTTGACGAAGCACCTTGTAAAAATCTTATGTCTGCTTGAAGCATGGAGTCACTATTGCCTTAGTGTGTATTAGGTTTTAAAAATTATGTGGGGGAAAATACTGTGTTTTGATCATAGTCCTTTTTTAT
This sequence comes from Neopsephotus bourkii, assembly GCF_033783945.1. Classification (NCBI taxonomy): domain Eukaryota; kingdom Metazoa; phylum Chordata; class Aves; order Psittaciformes; family Psittacidae; genus Neopsephotus; species Neopsephotus bourkii. Next base: position 2,656,603 of record NW_026901177.1, read on the forward strand.
TTTCAAGTACTAAAAGCTTGGTTTCCTGAAGGAAAATTTGAATATGTGGTTCAGAGGGCAAATACCCAGACCATGAGCTGTGACTAGTCTCTGTGTCTTAAATGTAATGTATGACTTTGTGATTGTTTTCTTTAAATGTATACATCTGCAGTCTTTCTATCATTTCTTTTGATTTTGCACACTTGCCTTAAGCGTATTTTCTTGTCTCTTCTCCAAATGGCCAGAGCTACTTTTTCTGATAAAGGCAAGATTGGTTCTGAACCAGTCTATAGACAGCCATCGTTAAGTATTTTGCAAGAGCGCAATTGAGTATTTGTTCTTTCATCAGTGGATAACTGATAATCACATTTGTATCTGTAGAATCTTTAACATATACTGTAATTTAACAAATGTCTTGTGGGTGTAGCAGATGTCTTTTCTTTCTTTTTTCTTCCTTTTTTTTTTTAAATCACATTTCCTTAAGGTTTTTGGCAAGCTTTATTAGTGTACTATCTTAGGTCTATAGAGGGTACTCAAGACAAAGAGAATTTGTTTTAACGAACCTTATATTGCAAGTAGACCCCCCACAAGGTAGAGAAGGATATTGCTGACTCTTACGTCCTTCCTCTTGTAGGGAACTGTTGTACTGGCTCTGCTCCAACAAGTCACTTAAGCAATTGAAGTTGATGGGACTAGAATATGTTTAAATATTCTTCTGGGTTGATCTATATCCATGTGTACTTTCACAAGCTCCTTGCTTTTTCCTAAAAACAAGGTTGGGTTCATAAGAAATTCTTAATGGGATTCTCTAGTCAGCCTAAGAAGCTGACAGTATGTCTTTCTGTGTTGGAGATTTGGGTGGGATAGGGGCTTGCTTGAGAAGGCTCTGAATTAGGGAAGCAAAAGGTGCTATTTGAAGATGCAAGTGAATTGCTGTAAAGACTGAAGCCATTTTCCCTGCTGTCATTGCATTAGATTGGTCTATCTAAAATATTTGGGCATTGTACTATTAACATTATATGGTTTCCTGCTCTGTAGGTACATTATACCTTGAGCATGAACAAATCACGCATGTAGGCTTACATTAGAGTTTCTAAATCTTGTTGTGGAAGAAAATAAGCTTTCAGATTTAGGTGAGAGAAATGGCATAGTGAAGTTTTGAGAACCATTACTCAAGAATGTTAAACAGCAATTCCGCAAAGAAAAGACATCACAGCTTTATAAATATTGTAAGAAAAGAAAGATGATCGGAGCTCTTTGGAGTCTGAGAAATGCTGAAAATTTTTCAAAATGTTGTGAGCAATTTGCACAGTGCTTATTAAAGTATAATGTCATGTGGAGAAGGCACGGACTTCTTCCTCTCCACCTTATTTTCAAATAATGCTTCTATTACTGGAAATGGGTTAGCAGAATTTTTCATGTGTGGAACCTGTTATTCCTGTGTTTGAAGCAAGGCAAAGATAACCTAATATGGCGCATTTCTTTTTGTGAAAAGCCGCCCTATCTAATTTGTTTAAATCTGCACTAGCAGAACTAGTTCCTGTGATTGCTTAATTCTGCAAAAGATACGGTAAAGGTCGTTTGTGGGACAGTTTGAAGACCATTTCAGTGCGGCTGCCTATGTAATGATAGCCTGCAGTTATAAGACATGGTGCATTTCCATCTGCTAATATTTTAACTTGACTAAGCAAAACTTTTCTCTACACAAAGCTATGATCATGTTTCCAGCTGCACCAGTAGAGAAGACTGTTTAATTCAAAATAGAACCTTCTAGTGGGGGAGACGGGGTTATCCTATTATGCAGATGATGTATCCTCAGGTTTTGAATAGTTTGCTTCAAAGGGCATTAATTAAAAAATTAGTGAGAGCAGATGTCTGATGTTGTCCTGAGCGTCAGAAAGAAGAGGAAATGTCCTGGGTTTGAACTTTTTATCTTAATTGGATCCTTTGTGACTCTCAGCCCATTTGATAAGGTTTTCTTCAGTAGACTCTCTACTACTGCTGTATAAAGCCAACAATTTCAAATTTTAAGGGTTTTATGCATGTGTCTAGGCATTCATGCAATCATTTGCATACCGTTTGGAAGGGTGCTTCCCTCCAGAACAGAAACTTTATATGCAGCAGGCTGCCTCAGTATAGCTTTTCTATACCCCATGTTCTATACAGAAAAACAAAAATAGTGTTCTTTTAAACCATCTTTTAATACTTTATTTTCAATCTCATTGTATATACCTCTACAGGTGTGTTCAAGTTTCTTTTACTGGTCAGACTGTCTGCACAGTGCCAAATTAACAATAAGAACATCATGCTTCTTTAATCTTCTAAGAACATCAGTGCAGTTGCTTCTACAGATACAGATGACTGCAATGTTCAGGAGCAGTCTGGGGCTGTCTTACGGCAGGCATGTTCATTGGATCTCTGGGAATTTTTTCTTCGCAGTAGTATAAATATGCTTACAGACTTAAACTCTGATGAAGTATCAGAACTTGGCATTCATTTAGAGTTGTCCTTAGCCACTTAGTTCGAGTTAGTTAGCTCAATGGAGTTAAAATATTCAATTTTCAACTAGCAAGCAAAGAAACTTGTTTTTTTTTCAGGGCATTCTGTAAAAGACTATCCTTGGTGATTCAGATATTGGAACAGCTCTCAGTAAAAAAAAAAAAAAGGATATATTGCAGGGCATGAAAGATCTGATCAAGGATGATGACTGTATTGCATGTCTCTTCCATGTAATACAGGCATATCGCCTCAGCACATATGCTGTTCTTAATATTCTGCCAAAAGACCCTTGATACAGCTTCATTTAGAGAAAAAAAAAAAAGCAGCTGCTGGAGGCAGGAAGGGACACCAGCTTAATGTCTAGACAAACCTTTGGAGGCACAAGTGAGTTTTTTATTAAATGTAAAGGTACAGTGATTGAATGTCTACATCAAAGGCAATTAACATAGCAGTGGTTTTGTTTACGTCTATCCTGGCAAGGGTCTCAGGTCTGCAGCTCAACTTCTTGTGTGGTTGAGTGTCCAGTGGAATCTGAGGCAGGGGTTATGCAAGTCAATTCATTGCCTCTCTCATTCTTCAGTTATTGTCTCGCGGCCTCCTGGAGAGTTTGTGGCAGAGGCAGCGACAGCCGTGAGAGGCCAACAATGAAAGAACGGTGGACCAGAAATGCCCAGCCCAATCTTCCCAGTAATTTATTTCAGTAGAAGTAAAGCAGTATTTTGCCCTTACAACCTGTACCAGCACCCTTTTTAACCTGCCTCTAGGCTGCTCATTTCTAGAGCCGCCTCAGACACACACCCACTTGACCAGCTGCATTGGCTGGTACAACATCTCTGAGATGTTGCTTGGGTTGTTGTTGCTTTGGTTTTTGATAACATTTTAACAGATTGCATGTGTATTGCAGATTGGTATATATGGCAGTGAAAGAAGAATTGAGAATTTTACATTGCTCTCACATTTTCATTATTTTAGGTTGTAAATAGAAAATAGGATGAGTACTTGATCACGCTGTGTCACAACTGAAGACAAATGAATTATTACATATTGTCTGTGGCTGCAATCAGTCATGTTCTGGAGTGGCTGTGCCTGGTCTCCTTAGGAGAGCTAAGATCATGGATATTAAACTCTTACTTGAGTAATACATGATTTAAATTGAGCAGATAAGAGCAGCTTTGACTCTTTGCATACCAGAAATCATGTTTGTCAGACAGTGTTTGTGTTTTAACTTATTTCACGGGTTTTGAGAGGCACATCAACTTGCTAGAAGAGGCAGACACTTCACATCCTGCTCTTCGTTAGAAGTTAATTCCAATAAGGCTTCTAAGTGATTTAGGTGCTTCTGGGAAATTTAGCTACCCAATTTCGAAGTCCATCTGAGGTTAAATCTTTAGGTGCTAAAGTAGGTGGTTAATTCCTGGATCTACTTTAACCGTCCTTTTTCTAAAATTAATTTGTAAGCATTAAATCTTAATTAGTACATCTCTTTTGTGAGGTATGCTCTGATTTAATAATTTCTTCCTGCTAATTAGTCTTCAATTAAAAAAAAAATAAGCCAGTGTGAAAATGGTTTCATGCAGCCTTTTTGCACTTGATCTTGTTTGGTAACTAGTTTCTGTCATTTAAGTTCAGGCACTGCAATTTGATTATTCTTGAGCAAAAATGTGCAGACAGCTTTTAAAGATTCAAAGCTGTTGTTTGCCCTTTTAATACTGTTGTTGCATTTGGGTTTTATTTGAGAATAGAAGAAAGTTGTGTTGTAGGTGGTATCAGAGTAGTTGTAAGGAAAGGATGCCTGGTTTTGCAGATTAGCAATCTAATAAGACAGGGATAGTGAGGAGTGTGGGAGTAGACATACCTAATGTAGATTCACATATTGAGGGGTTTTTACATTCATATGACCAATTGCAGAAGCATGTTGTCTACTTTTGGTTTTGTGAATGTGTGTGTGGGGGGGGAAGACCTTTAATTTTTATTTTTAAAGGTCCTGAACTCATAATGGTTATTCACCTGCAGATTCCCACAGGCTCATTTCAGGCAGCTTTAGTAAACAGGGATGGATGTGAAAATGCTTGGGTAAAGGAAAGAGTTGAATTTTTAATCTGAGTGTAAACTTTCTTAAGCTTTCTTTAAAACTCTCCATTCATGCATAATGCTGCAGTCAGTCATGACTTACATGTCCTTAAATCTTTCGAGGTGAACATCTTGGGGCTAGAAAGAACTTGTCAGTTTATATTTAATTTATTTGAGACTTTAGGATATCTTTCATAGCTGTAGAGAACTTCAAGCACTAAATCTGATGAATGTTAGCACATATTTTCAATACCGACCAACTGCAGTTAGATTCTCAACATGTTACATATCTGTTAATAGAGAAAAACATGTCTAAAGTACAGAGCATTTCTACTGTTAACATTTATAAGTGCTATTCTGTTTGCCTATGAGTCCATAACTCATGACTAATATTAGCCTTGCCCCAAGTAGTCGGAAGTAATCAGATGCTTTTATTAAAAAAAAAAGAAAGAAAAAAAAAAACAAAACCACAACAAACCCCTGCATTCTTAATACAATTAATTCATTGCCTTCCCTATCTGAAGGGTGCTGTTTGCTTTTTCTTCATCCCAGATTAAAAAATAAATGAATATATATGGCCTTCTTTTCAGTAAGTAGCAAGTTCTGATGTGGTTGCTTTGATTACTGGCCACTAAAGCTGGAGATGTCCTTCCTTGTTAAGGTTTATATTTTCTTGACTTGAAATTGTAATGAATTGCAACTGGAGGATGTTCTCTGTGTCTTGTGAGGTTGTTTGCGTTTTTTCTTTTTTTGACCCCTTGATGGTATTTCCTCACAGGGGTTTTACATTTCATCCTTCATTTTTCAGAAGCAGCAGACTTGGAGCTGTTAGTACTCAACAGAACATCTGCCTCAGGAAAAAATTGGCAGCTTTCTGTGCTCACATAGGATTTTCAGAAGAATTATTTGTTGTCCCAAAACTAGATGCTGTCAGGGTACATAATTCCAGAACTTCTTTTCTCACAGGAAAGCCATATAAGACTAGGCTTAACAATGGGGAAATCAGGTAGGTTTATTTCCTTTTAGGATAGATCAAACCCTCTTCACCTGCTCTGTGAACAGAACACCTTGTTATTTTCTCTCTTCTTTTTTTTTCCCTAATCAAATCACATGCTTATACCCCCAGCACTACAGAAGTTACGTGCTGTGCCAGACAATCCAAGATCTTTTCTAAAATAATGTAGGAGTTAGGGAAGATGCTCACACACACAGAGCAACCCCTTCCCTTGGATCTTCCACTGCAGGAAATGCTTCTGTTGCTCTTTTTATGTAGTTAGTATTATTTATAGGGTAGTTTTGTCAACTTCTGTACTGAAAATAAAATCTACACTTAATACTAGCTTTGTAGGTGCTAAAAAATCTGAGGTGAGAGTGTTCAGGCTCATATGCCAAGGGTAGAGCAAGTGAGTGAGTGGATCCCTTTGTTGGAAAATGTCATGTTCACATAGCTGTCTGTGGCCAGACTGATCTAAGTGCATTTGGTCCTAGTTTTAAGGGTGTTCACTGGAAAGACAAACCAGGTCCCAGAGACATGCAGAAATTCAGGATAATTGCCTAAATGATGATAGCAACCTTAATAAAACATTAAAACCTCTCATTTCACCAAAAAGACACAATTCAAAGCCATGAGGCAGTGGTGGCCTCTAAAGCGTGCTTAAAGACTTAGACTCTACCAAAATTCATTGCTGTTCATTTGAATGCAGTTGGGTCCCCTAGGCAGGGGCTGCTTGGTTCCCCACATGCTCAGCCTCATGAGTACCAGGGCATACTGCAGAGGAAGACTTGGGGTCTTTTTGTGTTCCTTTTGGTTACGGAAAAACTACAGATGTGCAGTGTGGAATGAGCTTCACCAAAGAGGTACCCAGCCTTGTGTTTAATGTGAGTTATAGGTGTCAGCATGGTGCAGAGGGGTGCTGTGAGAAGATGTTGGTTGGTTCTGGCAGGTGTGCTGCTGTTCTGGTTTCTGCACTCAGTCAGATGCTGCTAACTTCAGCCTCCGCTGTGCTGTTACTCTGTGTAGGTATAACTTCAAAGCACCTCAATTTGTTGTTGTTATGGCAGCATTAAAAAACCTTGCAAACCAAGAAAGAGGGAGCCCATTGTGGTAAATACACTGAAGCGAGTCTGGCAAAGGCCTTTCTCTTGCAAGCACTTCAGGACATGACTGAGGGCCCAAGGCTAAACAAACACGGACAAATAAAATGAACAGGGCTTAGTTGGAATAGAAATCACTGTTCTAAAGATTAATTGAATTTTTTTCAACCATCAGAGTTTATTTGTGCAAAATGTTAGCAACTTGTGTAGCAATGGAGAAGTGGTGAAAGAAGAATGTAGAAAAGAAGTGACTGAAGGTAGTACAGATAAAGGCAGCACTCTTGAATGTGGTTGGAGAGATGAATTCAGGAGTGCAGAGTGCATGTAGGCAGTGCATGGTGAAGAGGTGAAAACCAGGGCAAGTGTGTGACCACAGGCTGAAGATCGCATGTCAAATTGAGATGAAAGCCCAGAAGATGAATCACCAGGTTGGGAAAGATGGCAGGTACAGTGGGTAGAAACTGTAAAAGGGTAATGGTATGGGGAAATGGAAGAAGAGTCTATACATCTGTCTGAAAAAGTCCCCAGTCAAAACAGAGTTGCTATTGTAGGTGTGCAGGGATATCTTTCCACAGATGCTTATAAAACTACGTGTGCTGTTTTATTATCATCAGGCATCAATATAAACTTTTTAATCATAACAAACATAATTAGGCCAGACTACATGGTCACTAATCACTGTTCCACAGTGAGATTTCCAGAATACACGTACCAACCAACCCAAAACCACAAATAGTTGAAAACTGACCAACTATGAAAGTTTGCCCAATCTTCAGTAGTTTTCCACTGATAAATAAGTAACATCAGTCCAAGCTCAGAATGAATCATTTTTTGTAAGCCATCAGTATGCAGGTCAGAAGCAGCAGCATAGTGAAAAACTGTGTCACTGTTAGTGCACCAGTATCCATCAGCTAGAGCAATTGATGTAGATGTAATCACTGTCTCTAACAGAAATAAAGTCAGGGTAATGGAACATTGTCACAGGATCAATGTCTCCTGTTTTGAAAATAAACCCCCTCAGCTTTGCCTTTGCATTTATGTACCAGCAGGCGACAACATCATTCAATTTAATTGATGCAGTCCCTTAGAGCCTTGAATGATCTATTGTGGGAGCATCAGGAACAATGTATTGGAAAAATGGTACGTTCTTGATCAGGCTTACAGGCTGTGTTATTTGGTGAGTTTTCCAGCAGTGAAAATGAGAATAAATCAGCTAAGAGCAGAAACTTAGCACAGTGTGGAGATCTTTAACTCTGTTTAACAGTTTAATTTCTACACATTTTTGATCAGAAAGTTCAAAACATAATTCTTATACTTATTTTAGTGGTGCATGGTCACAAATAGAAGGCATTTCTTGGACATTGCTGCTCCCCTACCTTAATCTCAGCAGAAGCTCTTGATAGGGCTCATTTTGACTGACTCAGGAGTTCTTCTCAATCTGTTATTTTCTCTGAAATTTTTACACAATTTGATCCAAGCAAGGATTACTGGGTGTGTTCCCACATTCATCCATAATTATTTTTTTTGCTAAGGCTTTAATGCAGCATGGGAAATTAGCAGTCATATAGTTGTATGCTTAGAACTGGGTGCTTGCCAAAGAGGTACATTTCATGGGATTTTAAACAACACAGCAGATAATTCTTCTTCCAGTTTTTGTCTTTCTTGTATTTGATTCCAGCAACCTACTGTTATTCTGTATCTAGGTCCAGAGAATATTAGTGCGCCATTATTTTAGCACGTAAAGCCAGTTAAAAATTCTACAAAGCCTTTTGGGGATAGGGTCTGTTAGTTTGATTGCAGAAGTCTCCATTTAAATTAGGTGTTCGTGAAGGATTCTAACTCTGTCTAAAGGGACAACTTTCTAATGACCTAAGAATGGAAACTACAGCTTGCTTGATGTTGCCACTGTTTCTTTGATGATGCCACCAATAAGAAAATTCTTCCTTTCTGGGGGACAGATGCCTCTCTCTGGAGTAACAACAAGCATTTGTTTGGTATTTCCCTCTTCATTACAGACTTACGTATATTTAGCATACAGAGCCTAGAATATGGACTCTGCAGGACATCTTGTGAAGTAATCAATACTGGCTGAACCGGTACTGCTGCTTTCCCAGGTAACTGTGCTAATTCTGGTCATCGATCAGAAGCTATCTGTTTCTGATCAGTTTTACAAATGTTGCATTTCCAGTTTTTCTGCTATGGACATCTGCCCAACTTCTGTGCAGGTAGGACAGTCTAACCCTGTAGGTCATCCCATCAAGCTGTGGCTTCCTTCTTTCCAACAAAATGCCTTTAGCCTGGATGAGGTGTTTTATTAAGGAGAATATCATAACATTTGGTTATATTTCCTGGAGCACTCTAAAAATTATTCAAGTATTGAAAGAGGTTGGTGATTTAGCTTTTTAACTACTACTTTTGAACAGTTTTCATTTAATCCTAATTTGCCTGCATCAGTGAGTCTGTGATTAAAAAACCTCCCCTTAGCTGCCCCCAGGAGAGTGAGATGAGATGCTTGGGCTTGGGATCTTGTGGGAATTTAGGGAGGAATGGCTTTGATGAAGTAGTCAAAATTGAGGCAGGTTTTTCTTCTGCTGGTGGTTTTACTGGAATATGGGTGCATGTGCTGAGCAGCTAGGTTTGTCTTTTAATTTTTGAGGAATAGCATATTTGCTTCTCAAGAAAGATGTATCCCTACTTACCTCCATTTCAATAGGGTTGTAATTATCTTGCATAAGAGTTGTGTCTGGAAAGAGATGTCTATTTTCATTGTTCCCCAAACATTTGTAAGGTCTTTAAAATACTAATATACAGTAACCATTTGCTATTCTAATACAGGAAATAAGGAGAAAAATGTCTCCCCTAAACACTTCATTCCTTCTTGTGTTGCCCTATAGCAAGATAAAAAAGATGTTTAAGAACCTAGAGAGTGCTGAAGAAAGTGTTGGTACCAGAAATATCCTTCGTTAGTCAGTCTAGGCATTTACAGAATATGGCAGCCAGGAATCACTGCAAAATGCCATATAGCTGCCCAGGAAGACTCTAGAAAGCATAAAACTTTGCAGCTTTGTAGCCATAGCCCTGGAAATATGATACTGAATATACTGTGGCTTGTTTCTCTACAGAAACATCCGGAATCCCAGTCTCCTGGGTCATGCAGCATATGACTTTGGGGAGGAGATTCATGGTTCAGTAATTAAATACTACTTTGCTCTAGGCAAAACCAACAAATGGGCTTCATCTGCAGCTTATTTTGTAATAGTACTCAGGACTGCACTTGGCATTTCTGGGGACTGAGTACTCAGATAAGTAGGCAGTATATTTAGCTAAGGTTTTGGGTGGTTTTGGCAATTTTTTTTTTTCTTCTTCCTTTCAGGGCTGTAATTCTTGTTCTTCAGAAAATTTCAGACTGGCTTTGTCATCTTGTATGCTTCATACTCTCAAATTGGCACAGAAAGACAGAGGCTGTTGCCATAAATTAGGTCACTAAAGCTGAAGTACAGAATACAAATATTTGTCGCCTGAGCTAAGGAAAACAATTCAGATGAGGAAAGGAAAAAGTATTTTTTTAGTATTTGGAAATGAAGCTGTATTTTGAGATTAAAAGCAAAGCAGTATTTAGAACACGAGAAGCATTTTGTTTAAGTTGCTAGAAGGAAAACTAGTAAAGCTTGATCATGTGGGAAATCAGTAAGAAGGTTCACTAGGTGAAAGTACAGATTTCTTTCTTTTTTTTTTTTTTGCAAGTTCACATTTGACATAGATTATTGAATCTTAAAATTAAGAAGGGCACATTTAGGTAATAGCAATTTAGATATAGGTAAAAATGCGGAAAATAAGATAACTTTCATTTTGAGATATATTACAGCAAAGCTTGTACATTTCAGTTAAAAATCATTTTCCTTTAAATTCAGGAGGTTAGAAAGAACTCCTAATTGCAGATTGTCAGATAGTAGAACTTTAATAAAGGCTCATTTATATTGTGCCCAATGCAGTATTGCACCTTATCTCTAAAGTGAAGATGTGAAATAGGAGTGTTTAGAGCTATCAGTTGAAGTGGTTAAAGAAAACTCAACCTTTTTTTTTTTTCTTCTTTTTAAAGTATGAGAAAATGTTCTTTTGATTGAAATTGATGTCTAATAAATTCTTACAGAGAAGGACATACAACATTGGTCGTGCACTGCCTGCTTGACATACCGGAACCACCAATTTATTTTACGAGTTTTCTTTTATAAACTATTTCTAAAGGGCTATACATAACTCTATTTTGAATATAGTCTTACTGAGTTCAGCAGCTATTTGGGGTAGACACACCACATCTTGGGAAGAGTCTTTGGAGAATGCCTTTGTACAGCATCAGTCACCAACAGCAGCATTTTGTGGAGTCCTGGTTTAAAACTCCAGTTCTGCAAGGTACTCACATGGTAGATTTAGTACCCAAATTAAGTCCTTCTGAAACCTCATGCATCCAGTATTTCACCTGGTCTGAGTGGCTGGACTTAAATAGCAACCCTTTTCACTTTATTCAGCGCCTCTGATTTGATAAATCCAAGCAGACTTGGTGGCATTGGTACCTCACAGTCTTAATCGACCTGGATGCAGTTTTATCAGCGCCTTCCTGAGCTATGGTGTATTGTCTGTCTCCTGAGTCACCATGACAGCAAGCACTTAGCTGTTGAACTCAGCAGGTAGATTTGGCAGGCTGAGGGGATCCGGCGTTAGTTGCAAAGTGTAATGAAGAGGAATTGTGTATCGCATGCAGGACTTCATTTTTATTCTTGAGAGAGGTAATACAGATGTAAAACAGAATTGTAATAAAAATTTCCAGAGGACATTTACACAATTTCAGGGGTTTGGGGAAGAATTAAAAAATTTCCAGGTTGGGTCATGTAACTTGCTTTTTTTTTTTTTTTTTTTTTTTAATAAATCATCATAGTCATTTAAAAAAAAAGATTCTTAAACAGCAGTTAAAAAAAAAAAGGTATCATTGTCTGTGGGCACACATGCTGGCAAAATATTTGTCTGGATTTCTTGTGAAAGAAGGAAAAAGGACTAGGGGCAATATTTCTGTTGTAGGGGATTTGTTGTTTCTGTAGCCATGCTTCTGTTTATATCTGAACACTGAACATTTTTCAAAGCTACCCAGAGCATTATCTGTTCCCTTTAACTTACCACATTTGGTATCAAACTAATGATTGGTATGTTTTGGGGAAGTATGATTCACAGCAGCCTGCCAGGTTTTTCTGTTATCCTACCTAATTAGGATCTGTTAGAGCCCACCTAAAACTGCGGAAATACTGCTTTCTTAGGCTGTTGTTTGATGATATAGTAGATTTGCTACAGTTAGATTTATTATATGTTATAAAACCATGACTGAGAGATACAGGGCACTAATCTGATGTACGAACTCTCTCTGCTAGTTCAGGTTTGTTTATTAAAAAAAAAAGAAAGAAACAAAACACCTATTAGGCCAAGAGCCATATCAGGTGGCATCTGTTCTCCAGCATTTAGCATGAACCTGGAAGAAGAATACAAAGCTAGCGTGAACTTGCAGTGTAGAATAATAATTTGTAAGAAATGCAATCAGTTTTGTACTGTTGGGCTTCCATTAGTCTGCAGAGGCAGTGCTTGTGATAGTGAAACTTAATCTCATTATAATGGATTTTACTTGTAAATTTTGTCCCAGGTATGAAAGTGTAGAATGGTCCTCAAGGGATGGACAAGCCTCTGCGACACCTATGTGTCTGAGTTACTGTAGGCTTATTATAAGAAGTACAGGCACATTTTTGCTCTGTGGAAGCTAAGTCAGAGTTGGTATGTTGGCTTTAGGGCAAGAAACCTCGTTTCCTTTGAAAAAAAGTAGTTGTGGGATTTCTAAAACGTATTCAGAGTTGGAATGGGTAGGTCAGTTTGTCTAAAGCAGACACGTGCGTCTTGTCTGTTCCTGTCCTGTGGTAGTTCTTGAGTAGATCTTGAGGCCAGCAGCTGTATAGACAGTTGACTTTTGTGGCTGATACGTTTTATTCCTGATAAATTTTGGGAGTTCAGAGACTTTCTATAGCAGTATTAAAAATTACTTGGAGTATCTTGGTACTGTGCTGATTCTAATTGAACAGTGGTGTTACAAACCACAGGCTTAGGAAGGGGATTGTACTGGTTTTGGCTGGGAATCCTACAGATAACCAGTGGTTTCAGATGACTGAGGGAGAACAGGGTGATGGGTTAGCTATGCTGTAATACAGTTTCACTGGCACTGTGGCACTGCTGAACGTTGCAGTGACATGTGTGGATTGAGAGACAGGTGTGCGGAAGTGGGCTCTGTTTGAGCAATTAATATCAATCCTGGTGTGGTCCTAGGGACTGGAAGCCTGAGACCAATAGGGGCATGATTTGTAAGCCTTTGTGCACATCCTTTTTTAACCCATGTTTTAATTCTGTTTGTTTGTTTTAATCCTATTTGTACTGATAAAAAATCTACTTCACATGCACTGTGACTGCTCCAACGTGCAAAACAAAAGTAGAGGCAAGTGGGAGAGATTTCCTTTAAAAGCGCACTTGGAGCTAAAACAGTAGTGTGGGTGCATCATACTTTGCTGTGTTTCCTGTAAATTCATGGAATGTTTGGATGAAGACTTGGAATTTTTATAAGGGCCAGAAAAAAAGTCCTCAAGGATCTTGTTTTATTTTCAGAATGGATTTGGGGCATAGAGATATTGTGAGATATTTTTAATGGGCTTTGCAAATTAGGCTAGAAATTTAAGACTGACAGGAATCATGTGTCACATCTATTTATTTTTGGCTCATTTTTCTGTCCTTTTGGTTATTTAGTTCTTGTATCTAAAATAAAAAGCAATATTAATATCTATGAAGTGCCAAAAATAAGTACTTGATTGCACATATAAATAGGGGAGTTAGGGAAAATACACCAGCATTAATGAAGTAGATTTGTTAGTACGTGGAGTGTGTACATGCATGGGTGCATACATAAAGGTAAATTTTTTTTTTTTTTTTGCTTTTCCTCTACTTATTTTCTGCCTTTCCTCCTCTGTTCATGTTTATGTTTCCGTTTACATGACACCACGAAGAAATCTTCTCTGTCACCTCCCAAACAAAGCCTGGGGCTGTGTTGGGGCATTAGGGAAACTGTTGTTCATGTGCTTCATAGGTTAGGGGTTTTACTTTCCTTCCCATTACTGTTTTTAATTTGGCAGACATCCTTGGTAAGTTGTAACTTCAGCATGAAGGGGAGGCCATGCGTAATGAGCACTGAGAGCAATATGGCTGGTGGCCCTGGGGTCAGTGGATCCCCTCCCCATCCTGCCTCTGCTCCGTTTCCCCATCATCCTCTTGCTGCCACAGTCTCAGGTCGTTCCTGCTGATTACATCCCAGGAAGTTGTGAACGAAGAAGGAGGCAGCATGGTTCCCAGGGCTAGGAACAGCAGCAGCTTCACCATCATGTGTGATGGGGTTCATGCAGCTCTGACCTGCTTCTTCATCTGTCTGCAAAGTCTGATCCTGAGGCTGGAGGTGGCTATGTTGCAGAGCCCTTTGCTGGGGTATTTGGCTCAGCCCTTGCTTTCAAGGGTTGGCAGCATAAGCCCAGCAGTCAGAATCAAGCTTGGTATCAATTCCAAGTTTGTCAAGCAGAAATAATTATTGTATCCTCTGCTATCTGTATTTTTGCTCTATTTTCTCTTTAATGTGATAGTTTACTTTTGGGATGGGCAGGAAGGTGGTTTGGTGTTGCTTGATCTGTTCGCAGTTCCTCACTTCCCTTGACTGTGTGTTTGCTGAGTGATGGTTGTCTCCAGGGCTGAATGACTGGGCCTGTGAGGAGGGATAAATACAGAAATATTTTCACAAAATTTAAATACGCATAAAAAAAATAACGGATAAAACAATATCGTGGTAAAAAAAACTGGAGCTTTTTGAGCCCTTTTCGTTTTCATGTCCTCATGAGGCAAGCTGTGTATTTGTTGAACACATTTCTATTTTCTGGACTTTAGAGTACCAAAGCCAGTGTTGCACTGCCACCTCTTGATAGCTGGGCAGGACAGCATGTGGCAGTACTTGCCTTACCAAAGCATCTTCTGGAAAACACTGTGAACTAGCCTTGAAAAGTGGTGCTCATTTGACTTGGACAGGTTGAATAACGCTTTTGACAGACAAGCAAAATGTTAGCTTTTATTTTCTTTAGCTATCCAGCTCCATAATGGGTGAAAATACGTGGCATCTCCACAATTCTCCGGGGGAGGGGGGGGGGGGGGCGACGACATGACACGGGGGGGGGACATTATTAAACACGCAGGTCATCTCTGTGTGGCAAATGGCATTTTCATCTGATTTCTGCATTTTGATCTACCTTCTCAATGATGCAGTAAGATTTAAAAAATCAGTAACAGATCTATGAAGTACACTGTTTGTGCACGTATGTAATATATAAAGGCTTCTTTACGAGTCTTCAGAAATTTAGTTACCTTTTTTTTTCCTAAGAAGAATATTGTTTCTCTTCATACAGAACTTCTCTAAGAAGCAGTCTTAAAGATAGTTTCCACCAGGTGTGACAAAAAAACATTGCTAAATAAAATGTTTGGTCTTGCACATGGCAGAATCAGTTGCTAATGCATGAAATGGCTAAAAATTACATTCATTTCACACACTGCTCAGTAAATGAGCCATCAAGGTATGTTGTAGTTTGGCAGGTATACCTTGTATGTCAGACAACGCTGGGGGCTGTGGAGGGGTGAGGTGGCTTGAGTATCAAAGCACCTTTCTTTGCAAGTTGTGTTGCACTGTCTAGAAGCTATTGCACTTCATCAATTATTTTTTCATGTAGAAATGAGATGGATTTAAGTAGCTCTGTATTTGTATTTATTTCTTTAGTCAACTAACCCCATCTTTCTTACCTTTGGCAGCACAGTATGCTCAAGCATGAAACGTGGGTTTCTGTGAACACATCCAGCATCGTTTACAACCCCCCATTTTCCCTGCAGGATAACCCCAGCTCTCCCACCAGCCCCTACTGGGTCTGAGCCCTCCCTGTGCAGCTCTTGGGCTGCGTTACTTTTCCCGGTCCCACTTCAAGTTAGGAAGTTAAAGTTAAGAAAATAATGTTTTCCTCCAGCTATTAGCTGGGAGGTGGCCACATGGCTATGGTGGGTTTGGGGGTGTCCATGTGGTCACTGACTCACCAGTGTTCATGTGTTTTGACCTTTTGATGTCCAGGTACATCCTGTAGCCTCTCTTATTCTTGAGGAGTTTAATTGGGTCTTTCTTCTACAACATTATGGGACTTCTGGAAAGTCACATCTTGAAGAGCTCTTCCCACCATCAAATTTGTTTGCAATTGACTGTTAAAATTCAGAAGTCAGATGATAAGAAAGAGAATGTGGTTATTTTCTCCTATTTCCTTGGGAAATCTTGCTAGGAAAAGATACCTAGAAAGAATATGTATGGCAGCCTTGTAATGCGAATCATAGAATAGTTAGGGTTTGAAAGGACCTTAAAATCATCTAGTTGAACCTCCCTGCCATGGGCAGGGCCACCTCCCACTAAACCATGCCACCCAAGGCTCTGTCCAACCTGGCCTTGAACACCGCCAGGGGTGGAGCATTCACAGCTTCCCTGGGCAACCCATTCCAGTGCCTCACCACCCTCACAGTAAAGAATTTCTTCTTTCTATGCAATATAAAATCATAATCTCATCCAATCATAATCTCACAGTTGTTGCTTATTGTCGTGTTAACTGCTTTCCCACTTTGGGCAACAGTGGTGAGTTGCCTTACCACGCAGCCATGTAGCAAGAACTCTTTATTTCAAATGAACAGGAAAACCTGTTCTGTGGTCCCATTTTTTATGTCAGTTCCAGGTTGAACTGTCAAATAAAAGTAGGAAAGTCCTTCACCTTCTCAGACTGCAGTTCCATAGGAGAAAGTGATAGTTGTGGGTGGCTGGGTAAAAACCTTGATGCTACTGAAAAGTGTTGGGTGGATACTAGGAACAGGAGATGGACTTTATTTCATACTGTGTTGTGGATCTGATGTTTTTATTATTTACTAGATGCTATAGAAAGATGAGGATTATCGAATGTTCAGAAGTCTTGAGAATGTTCTCAAAAATAGGGCTTAAAGTTAGGAAAATAATGTTTTCCGTCTCTGCTATCTTGTGTTTTAAAGACTGCTGTTGCTTCATATTTTCAAACTTTGTCATCCAGAAGCATGTGTTGTCTGATACAGTATTTGTCATGCTGAATATTTACTGTTAATAAAATCAAGGGAAAATTGTGTGTATGTCCATCCATATTTTAAAGCATTGATTGAAAACCTAGAGAAATGTTACTAAAAATGGTCTGGTTAAAGCTTGTTTCTTATTTTGAGAATTCCTTTTGCAAAGCCTAAGTGTATGGCTGAGATGTTTTCTAATTTTTAGTGGAACTATCTGGGCTTTCTTTGAACAGATACATGGTACAACCCATATTGCACCTTTTTACTAGAGCAGGAGTACCTAAAAATTGAAAAGGATGAGAAAGTAAAAGTGGGATCTTGTCTGGATACCGGTGTGAAACCAAGGTCTAGGTCTTTGTTATACAGGTAGAGAGAAATCCACATTTTGAAAAACATGTTCTATAGCAGCAATGTTGATTAGATGATACTCACTTGATTATTTCTTTTAAATCCATGAATTGAGGCCTTTTTAATACTGGTATTAAGCAGCATAGTTCCCAAGTCCTTACCAATTTGTGTCACTTGAGAATCTGCCCTTCAATATTTAATTTACTGACCTTTATGTTGTGGTGAGAGAAATTACTTTTTCATGACTAGACTTATTTGCATTATAAAATAAAAGCATTGTCTATGCTGCCAGGGAGCTACTTACTTTATAAATACAGTGTTTGTTGAGAAATACATATTAAGAATTAAACATATTTAATTGACCTACTTCTTTATTTTCAGGGTTGTGTCCTTTGTTGTGACCTCATGGTTTAACTGGGAATAAAGATGAGTATAAGCAGTGATGAGGTTAACTTCCTGGTATATAGATACTTGCAAGAGTCAGGTGAGTTCTTACAATTCTGGTTGTTAAATAATGCATTATTTACTTGGTATTCATCTGCAACTGGCTTTAGCAAATGTGGACTCGTTTAATTATTTTGCCAGTAGGCATGTGCTTCTGTCTGAACTGTTTTTTGGTGTTTTTTCTCAGTAAGAGAATGAATTTCTGCCAAGTTACCGTCTGTAATTTAATCAGATTTAGTCATTTGGAATCTTCAGATGGCAGTCAACCAACCAAGGATTGCTAGAAATGCATTTTCCTGGAGATCCCTTATCTACAGGATGATGATGATACTTCACACCATTTTCATTGGGGCTGCATGAAGAAGAAAAAAGGATGACCACCAAAATACTGTTTTTTCCTTTTCTGTCTTGGAGTAATGGTGCTCCTGTGAGCTGCTCTTACATGGCTGAATTCCTTACCCGAATGTGACTGTGGGGGAGGGCAGATGTTTCTGTATTTCAAAGGAAGAAGTGGCAACTGTGCCGGTGTAACTTGTATCATTTGAAGTGACTCCTGAGTTATGAAAATCCTTCCTCCCTGCAGGAGAATTTCTTGGAGGATTTTGTCCTTTAGTGTCAGGCTAGCCAAAGCTTTTTGCTTCTTAGGAATAAGAGCCAGAGATGGTTGAATACTGCCGAACTTGACAAGGAACTTCTGTCCTGTCATATTTGTCCAAACTGGCTGTGTCTGGAAAATACAAGATAGAATGCAGTAGTGTTCCCTTGACAGTTTAAAACTTCCCAAACCCTGTTGGATTAGCAGTTTGTGTTGCATATTTGGGTTTCTAGATTTAGCCATGTGGTTGGAGAGGGATTTGCAGTGTTTTTTTTTGGTCTTGAAGCTACGTAAAAGACATTATCTTTTACTTACAGCTGTGATACCAATTGCCTAAAGCAGCCTACATTTAGAACAGGTGATCTGGCTGGAAATCAGGGCATGCCCCAGGAAATGAACAAGTGATGATTGTCAGTTGGCAGGAGGGAATATGACCTTAGCAATACATTAAAAAAAAGCCAGAATATTAAAGCAAAACACCCTCCCCCCGAATCCCAATGTTAAGGTAACAATGTAAGGACCAGCTTTAATGTGTATGTTACTTTGTTGTTTCAACAGCTACTGTTTCTTAGTTTTGTTCAGTGATTGATAGGTGGCTTCAGGGTTCTTGAAAATGCATTTGACTGATGTAACATCTGCGCACTGCTTATGTCCACTGCTCATGGATTTCTCAAACTAAGGCAAAGCAGCACAAGGAGCAGTGGTGGACAGCAGAGTTTTTCAGTTTCTGCTTGTCAGAAGAAAGCAGAAGCTCATTGTTCCACCTGAATTTACTGAAAACTATTACAAGTTCTTATTCATATTGCTTTTGTTACAGAAGCCAAACTTACAAAATTGCTTTATCATCATTTGAAAGTTTGCAGTCAGCTTCTTAGTTACCTGACAGAAAAAAATAGCAACCAAAAAAACCCACAAAAAACAACAACAAAAAAATCAAAGGAGTTTAAGAAAAAAATTCTGTGTCAGTAAAGTTAATTTGCTGAAACAACTGTTTTTCTCTTGGTTTAATTTTCCTTTTCAGGATGATCAAATAAATAGCAAGCCACTAGGAGTGCTGCACCATAGCACGCTTGCTGCTTAATCAGTGCACAATACTGGTGTAGTTCGAAGTGCCAAAACATATATAATTATGACAGAACTGTACCATGAATGGAACTCTGTTCTACATACAGATTCATTTCACTTTCATGTATAGCAAATCAGTGAGTGTAAATAACAAGTAAGTCTTGGTGTATTGGAGAGAGATATTTTATTATATGCTGTGTGTGATACAATACATATATATAGTTTGAGAATATGTAAGTATATGTAAATGCTATTGCAAATTGTGTATTTTATGTTTTTTTTTGTATTTAGTCACTCAGAAATGCTTTGCCAATGATACTGTAATTAATAACTTCTGTGTTTATATATAAACTTTGTTTTTCTCTTTTTGTACATTTAAGCTAAAAACATAAGAGAAACAACAGAGGTGTTTTTATGAGTTTTTTTGTAGTTCATAAACATACTATAACTTTGTATAATTTGCATAGGTTTGTAAACAGAAGATCCTGCAGTGGTGTGGCAAGTAGCATTGCCGATAAATCAATTATGATGTCTTTGCCTTGTCTTTAGGGTTTTCCCATTCAGCATTTACCTTTGGTATAGAGAGCCATATCAGCCAGTCTAATATAAATGGTGCTCTGGTGCCACCAGCTGCTTTGATTTCCATCATCCAGAAAGGTCTGCAGTATGTAGAGGCAGAAGTCAGTATTAATGAGGTAAGGAGGCTTTGCCTGCAGCAGCATTATGTCCTTGCTTGCAGTAAGTTTGAATGTTAGTATTTTTTCTTAACTTTCTTGTATCCTATTTATTTACTTTTACTTCAGATTCCTTACTGCTGGTGTTCACCATGACTCCAGTGGTGGAACCAGAATGGACTGACATAACTGGGTAGGGGTTCTGCCCAGTGCAGCCACACAACACCAGGCATGGTGTTCTGGCTCATTGCTTAAAGGTCCGTTGTCTGTAGAGTTTTTACCCTAATATATTGTTGTAGTAAAGCAATAAGATAATAATTGAGACAAGTAACCTCTTTATTTTTGTAGACTTGCACTAGGGAGGTGGGAGAGCACTATGTACCTCTCATTTAGGTGATGTATCATTATAATGAAGTAATGAGAGGTCAAAGGCAAGGTTTCCAGATAGAGAGGGGGGTTTAATTTGTGGCAGGAAGGATGAAGGTATATGCCAGTTTGCTTGTTCGCCTCTGCTGGCTAATTCATCTTTAGTAGGATCTATTAAATTTGATGTTTAAGTAGTTATTCCAGCAATACAGAAAGCTATGTGTCTTCCTGCCTGATGGTGTAGATCCTCACCCTCAGTTTCCATTCTCATTTATGCCTGGAAGGTTAGCAGCATTCGTATGTGTCAGTTATATTACAGAAGGAAAGTGGGTTTTTTACTAATTCTGCTCTCTTTCCAGTCTCCTTTATGTCTGCTGTGTATGTGTAGTTTTCACAGTCCCAGTGAAGCAAATCCTTTCCCTTAGGAAGCCTCAGAAAAATAAAGCAAGTGATTGGAATAGAAGGGGACTCTGTATTTATTGCAAGTAATCCTTCTAGCTCCTAAAAATAGATCCTTACAAAGCCCTAGCATATGTATCATGGTATTTTTAACTGGGTCTTGTCCATTTCAGGATAAAATTCTTTCTTGCTATTTGAAAGCATGCCAGCACAGTTTAAAAAAAGGAAGAAAACTAGTCAACTCTCCAGATAATATGTTTATGGAAAGTATTAGTCTAATAGATAGAATAACTTCACAAGCCAGTGACCAGGCTTGCAATGTTTGGCAGCTCTTCAAACAAACCATTAGATTTTGTTGCGGCCACTCATGTTTGAAATCATACTCGTGGAAAGCTTACAGAATTTTTTGCTTTAGCAGACTACTTAGCAAACTTGAAGCATGTAACTTTTGACTCCAGAAGTTCTGCCAGAGGCCTGCAGTGCCTTTTTTGCATATTTATGGTGGTGACTTTAGACTAAAATTCCAATCCTAAACACAACAGTCATGGAATATCACCATTTGTAAACTGGTTTACTCTATTAAATCAAAGCTTCAAATTTATTTTTTTCCTGGAATTTATCCCCATAATGTTAATTTGTACTTGGTCTTGTGTTTTTCTGTTTTCTCCCTCTGCTGCTATTTAGGATGGTACCTTGTTTGATGGTAGGCCGATAGAGTCTCTCTCACTGATAGATGCAGTAATGCCTGATGTGGTACAGACAAGACAACAGGCCTACAGAGATAAACTTGCACAACAGCAGGCAGCAGCTGCTGCAGCTGCAGCAGCAACTAACCAACAGGGATCAGCGAAAAATGGAGAAAATACTGCAAATGGAGAAGAGAATGGAGCACATACTATAGCAAGTAAGTTGAGACAGACATGACCTTAACCTATGTTAACATCATTTACTTATCGTTTGTCATAGTACAGGCTCATACTATGAGCTAGTAGAGAGAGGTAAATGTGTAGAAGTACTAGTAACACTTCATCTTGCAGGGAATGCTTCTTCACAGGTGATACTTTAACAGATGGTGTCTCACCTTTGACTGTCCCCAGTTTGACATATGGCAGGAGGAGATGCA
The DNA here is from genome assembly GCF_033783945.1 of Neopsephotus bourkii. Classification (NCBI taxonomy): domain Eukaryota; kingdom Metazoa; phylum Chordata; class Aves; order Psittaciformes; family Psittacidae; genus Neopsephotus; species Neopsephotus bourkii. The sequence continues at coordinate 2,678,480 of NW_026901177.1, forward strand.
GACTTCCGAATTCACTAATTCACGATATTCCTTTGACCAGTCTCACTTCCAGCACTGCTCTTTTCCAGTTATCTGAAGGTTTTTCACAGGACTCTCTGAGAGCCTTTTCGTAAAGGGGTGTGGAGAGAGGGGAGGAATCAGAGATAGCACTTTAAATATTACATCTTCTCAGCTTTGGCTGTGCAAAGAATAAGGAGCGTTTTCTAATCCACACTGAGCATTTCTTGTGAAGCTCTGCAAACTTACTTCTGATGGGTTCTGCTAACCCTGTGCATCGGAGAGCTGTAACTTGCTCTCTGTAGGGCAGACCTCCTTGTCATGCTGAGATCATCATAGCTGCTGAGACAAATCCTGCGTCATTTGTCTCCTTTATGGGTATCAGTTTTCATGATTTACTGTTCAGAATTACTCAATGCAACTGCTTGCAGGTTTGGGTTATTCATTGGTTCCATTTTAATTGTGATTCCTGAAACAAGATTTGTCATCACCGGTCAAAGGAACATATCTTACAATCAAGCTTAGTACAGAAAAGTTCTGGTCAGGCATTAAAATGTGATTTTAAAAATATTCTTCTGGCAGTTATTGAATTACATATTTGAGTGGAGCTACAGCTTTTGCTGCAAAAGCACATGGAGAAAAGAGATATTTTTGAGAGAATATTAGTATCAAGCCACATCCAAGTTTTGCATTTTACAGGTGGATTTCAGTAGATTTTTTTTCTTTATTCTATATGATAAATAAACTGGAAAAATAATCCTTGTCTTTAAAAAAATAAGCTCTTTACTTTGATGTTTTCATTTAAAAATCTCAAAGGAATATTTACTTGTTAACTGTGAACTGGATAGAGTAGGTGTAAATTTCAGATTTTAGCCACTGTTAAATGTGATTCCAGCAACCCCTACTGGCTGCTACACCAAATTGTACTGGCACTGATTCTCTTAAGCTGAAGCAATGTTTTTTATATGGTGCTCTTTCTTTAAAATATGCATGTTCTCTTACTCGTTTCTGTTCTCTCATGCATACAAACAGCAACAGAAACCCTTAATGTTAAATCAAGTAATAGATGTGAAATGGTTTCTTTAGCCACAGTGAATAAATACAGAGCAGGTGAACTCCTCAGCATTTTTTATATTTTGCATTTACATTAGTGTGAATTTATTTTTAAAAGAAAATTATTGATGGTAGCCGCCAAGGAAACTGTTCTGTCAGTTGAATTACCTCCAGTACGTTTTGCAGAACAATATGGATTCAACATCACTTCCACACAGACAGCTATGTGTTGCCACAATTCCACCGTAATTGCCGATGCAGTTTAAAACGCTCTGTTATCAGTTTACTGTATCACCAAATGTTATTATATTAATTAAAGCCATTTTGTAAATGAAGCGTCTGAGATGTTGATTTAAAACCTGTTTGACTGCAGTTGGTGGAAAGAGAGTTTTGAAAATGGATGTGTCATAAACGTATTTTTAAAGCACAACATAGACTGGTAACATATTGTACTGCACAGTATTGTGCCTGAAAAACTGTCAATACTTTCAACATCAGCGTTTATTTTTTCACATAGCAAAGAATTAACTTTTGGCCTCAATTTAAAGTTTCAAAATTAAATCCATTTAGATGATGATGTTTAAAAGGGTTAAGAGCTTTATCATATTTTTGAAATATCCCATCTGTTTATAGTACTTCATAAATAAAAATAAAGGGACATTACAGCTTTGTCAACTTTTGATCTACATAAATTGTGAATTAATAGTTATGTTCATATTGGAAGAATATGACACATACAGTAGTTACAGTGTACTGTCCCAAAATATTAAAATCCACCTTTCTATACTGTTGTTTCCCATAATGCAGATAATCATACAGATATGATGGAAGTAGATGGTGATGTTGAAATTCCTCCCAACAAGGCAGTGGTGCTGCGTGGCCATGAATCTGAAGTATTCATTTGTGCCTGGAATCCCGTTAGTGACCTTTTGGCCTCAGGGTATGTGCATTAACCATGTATGTACATAATATCAGTGCTCATTGGCATACTTTTATATGTTGATGGTAGCAAATTAAAATAATTACTGTTCTAAAAATAGTGCTTTTAAAAATTGAGTTAATTGGGAGACTTATATTCTCAGTAACTTTTTTGTAGATCTGGAGATTCAACAGCACGGATATGGAACCTCAGTGAAAACAGCACGAGCGGCTCTACACAGCTGGTACTTCGACACTGTATACGAGAAGGAGGGCAGGATGTACCCAGCAACAAAGATGTGACATCGCTGGATTGGAACGTAAGTAGAAATGGCAGTGCTCAAAATACTCCAAGAAAATTGTATCTGTAATATTGCATAGTCAAATTTTAAGTGACAGCAACTGTGCATCTTCTGCTACAGTTCCTGAAATATTTCTATTTTTGAGTTCCATTGTAATTTCTTGTATTATGCTTCAGGGACTTTTTAGTAAGTTATAGTCAGTGGAATAAATATTGTAAGTAAATCTTTTGCATTTACTTTGTGTCATATAGTAAAAATAAGTAAAATAACCTTTCTGCTGGCAGAGTGAAGGTACACTTCTAGCAACTGGGTCTTACGATGGCTTTGCAAGGATATGGACTAAAGATGGTAAGTTAAATAGTTTTCATTTCCAGTATATTTTCCTGTATTGTGGCTCACAGCATAGTTTTTTATTTTTTTAATGTATTCATATCAATATAAATTTTCAGGTAATCTTGCCAGCACCTTAGGGCAACATAAAGGTCCTATATTTGCGTTAAAATGGAACAAGAAAGGAAACTTCATTTTAAGTGCAGGAGTGGACAAGGTGAGATAATCTTTGGTAAAGTTAAAATTCTTTCCTTCACCTTTATAATCTAATTGTAAACGTAATAGCAAAGCAATAGAAAGTAAGTAAATGAAACTAAAGGCAGGGGATGTAAATATGTGCTTACAAAGAACTTGTAATGCTAGCAAGGCTTCCTTGTGTTATGTAGTCGTTTATTGAGATATTTTATTAGATTTCAGTGTCCCTAGATCTCTTCCCAATTAGGTTAGCCTAAGTAAGTGCATTGAACATAGGAACAGTAAACCCTTGTAAAACCAAATCATCTAAAATTTGGTGAAGCACTTTATGAAAGCCACAAAAAAACAATTGCACTGAAGGAGTAGTTTGATGCTGATCTGGGTATCAGTCAAGCCTGACAATGGTTAAAAAGGTTAGAGCTGGAACGTAAGAAAAGTCAATATATACTGATAACTCTGTTTTATTTCATATCTCTAAACAAACTTAGACTCACACGGTCTTTAAATTCAAAGCCTTTGTTGATGAGGGAAATTTTATGAAAGGTAGGAAAAGCACCTAGTGATGAAGAATAGACTTAAGATGAATTCAAAGGGTAGAACAGACTATTCAAACAGTAACAAGAGTTTAGTTTTCCCTTTTAAAGTGCAGAAGTAAACACAGGCTTTCTCTTAGTAAGACTGGCAAACTACAAGCTCAGTAAAACCACAGGCCCACAATATATAAAACTGGCAGTGTCACTGTAAAGTACTAGATTTTCTTCTTTATTTATTACTTTTTTCCTGCAAACATTTAATGTGATTTACTTTAGTGCCCAGCTTTATAAATGCTAGTGCTGGCACAAAGGAGGGAAAAGTAAATGTCTTGAAGCATAAAAAAGGATGGTTTTCTTCTTTTGGCAGCTGTGATATGCCAATTTTTAAATCTTTGTGGAGGTATTCTGGAAGAGGTAGAAGCCTTGTTTCAGTCACTAAAACTTGGACAAAACCACTGAGATTATGCTTTGAGAAATATTCAGCGTTAGCAAAAAAGATTGACCCAACCTTATGCTGCTTTTCCATGAATAATTTGCGTTCATGCTTCCCGTGTCAAAATTCTCATTGACTGTTGAGGTAGGTCAGGATTATTGGCATATAATGTAGTGATTATAAAGTACTAATTTTGTCATGTAAAATTTCTTTCATCGGAAAGATATCAGAAGTATTGGCAGAGAACAAGTCAGAACAAAATTCAACCCTTAAATCTTTCATATTCATGAGACTGTTTATGTAAAGATCTCCTTAGGAACAAATGAGTATTTGAAATTATAATTTGAATATACAGGTATTTGAAATTAAAAAAGGTGTGTGGAGTGGATTACAAGAATACAATTAGGACTAAAGAAATGAATCTGTTTCATTTTTGTTTATTAAGTGAAATAAAAAAACAAAACCAACAGAATCCCCTTCTTCCCTCTAAACCCCAAAACGTGATTAAACACCTTTCTAATATTGCATTATGCTAAGATTTTTTACTCTTCTCTGTACCTCTACTACCATTTCTTTAAGTACTGGGTAAAACACTAGAAACACGATTGGGAAGATAGGAGCAGATATGGGCAATGGGAAGTAGACTAGGTAGTCTTATACATATCAGTGGTGGTAGTTGTGGGGATATTAGCAATTTTTATAAGTTTGTTTATTATTTATCTGTTTAATACAGACCACAATTATTTGGGATGCCCACACTGGTGAAGCCAAGCAGCAGTTTCCTTTTCATTCTGGTAAGTCTTGATTTTGATCATTCAGGATTATGATCTAAAAGGATGAAATAAATGACATCGATGGTGATTGTTTACACCCTTTTGAAGTCTTACAGGCAGTCTTTGGATACTGACTCCTATATTAATAATCTTAGAAATTTTGAGAATGTAAATGTAGATTTTTTCTGATTTTATAATTTTGTAGCTCACACTTTTATTACAGTTCTATGAAAGTGAAGAGAGAACCCCAATATTACTGACTTTTTGTAGTACAGTGGCAGACAAATTAAGTGGATGGGCCAAAAAGGATTTGTGTTTATTAGGTAAGGAGTGCATTTGTCATCTTCCTGCTGTAATAATCCCAGCTCCGCATCCCATTGTTCTGTGCTGCCTGCTGTGCTGCCCCCAATTTGTTTGGCCACAAACCAGCTGAAAGGCTGTTCACTGGCCAGCTGGGATAAGAGCACAGCGCCTCAGGAGGTCAGACAAATTGCTCTGTGGGCTGCATGCTGTGCAAGCCTGCCAGAATCAGCTGGTAAATAGAATAGAGAGGATGATGAACACATTGTTGAAGGGCCTTCAAGGGATGTGTCTCATTTCTGGCTTTTATTCCACTCGCACTGCATTTTCAGTGGTATGACAACAGTCAAAAACATCAAGCAATTCTGTGTGTTATCTGCCATAAATATCTTGGCTTGATCAAATGGAGTATGTTGCCCATGATTAAGCTTCAAGTTACCACATCTTATAGTGCTGGAATTAAGAAAGGAAATAAATCATTACCTTTTACTGGCTGCCATGTATCAGCACAAGCATAGGCTGTTAGTGGAGATAAGGTCACGCATGGTGATGTGTTAAGTTGTGGGAACCTGTTCTTGTTGCTGACTCTTGAGATTTAATCATAGGTGGCTTAACTACATCTTGTTGTCCTGTTGTACTGTCTTCTGTATGACTGTTTCATTTCAGATATATTCCATGTTTTAGTGACTTGTATTAAATTTTGTTCAGTTTCTTTGTGTGAGACTGGTTTTGACTGCATTTCTCACTGTTCATAGTGTTTGATTATCTTCAGAACTGCTGTAAATTTAATGATTGCTTCCTGTTGGGATTTATTCTAAGGTGGTCCATGCTAAATTTGCAAATCAGACTCCTGCAGAATGCATACTATAGTTTTAAATATCTTTGTTTTTCTTTTAGCACCAGCATTAGATGTTGATTGGCAGAGTAACAACACATTTGCCTCTTGCAGTACAGACATGTGTATTCACGTCTGTAAACTTGGACAAGATAGGCCCATCAAAACCTTCCAGGGTCACACAGTAAGTACTGAAAAACTGGGGTTGCTATATATTTTTATTAATAAGAGATTGGGGGACATATATACTTGCTAGTATACAGCACTCGTGTGATGGCGGGTCTGTGGCAACAGGCAGTGGATACACATGTGCAGGTAGTTATAGTTAAGGTCATATGTTAACTGTAGTCTCTGTTATTATTAGAAGAATTCTGACTCCCGTGTGTAGCTTTCTTTCCCAGTGCCAGGATGGCATAGCAAAAATTAGCTTCAGAAGAGGAAATACTCTAAAACTTTGTTATGCACAGCCTGGGATAATGATGGTAATACTATGATGAACTTCAGTAATAGTTGCTGTTACTGCAGGCAAAGCTAGGAATGAAAATTAAATGTTAGAATATTAAGTTATACAAATACTTAAAACTACTGTCCAGCTTTATCTTTTGTAAGCTGTCATGTGTCATGGAAGTGAAGACTCCAACTTATTCTCGCTGTTCAATTTTAGAATGAAGTAAACGCAATCAAATGGGATCCAACTGGTAATCTTCTAGCATCCTGCTCTGATGATATGACTCTAAAGGTAACGGGAGTTCTGGTACTGGCTCTTGTCTTTGCAGGACTCTGAAATGCACAGCATTAGCTTGGGGAATCCAGCAGTACCACTGTTCTTGCCGTGTCGTCTAATATTTACTCTTTTTTAATACAGCAAAGTTAGGCAGTCCTAGCAAATACTTGTTAATCAGAGCCAAGCTTTTGTCCAGAGAACTTGTTACAGGCTGACACCCTGAGACTTGAAGCATGATTTATTAGGTGCTTTTAGCTGTTTACAGAATCGGGTCATTAATCATTAACCTGTCACACTAGGTGGCTGGTTTTGGTTAGAAGGTAGAGTTGGAATGCATACAAGTTGTGTACCACATACAAGAATGGATGACTAGCCCTTTTCCTGGTTTTCCTTTATTTTCCCTTTCTTCTTAGCTAAAATCTTTGGCATATCGTGTCTTAAAAAAGACAGAGTTCTCTTTGGTTTTTTTCCAGTTCTTTTTTGTTTTTGTTTTTTTTTTTCCCGTCTTTGTTTTTTTCCAGTAATTTTACTCCCAGTGTAAGTTTTTAGTTGCCCATTGTCCTGGGTTCTTTTCCTCCAAATAATTCCTAGCAACATGCTTGCTTGTAGAACTGAGGCAAACTCATGAATGTAGAGCATACTGTAACTTACACGTATGACTTCAAAATCCATTGGAGAACCATAGAAGGATCCCACCAGGTTAGATACACTAGAAGAAATGAGGTAATTCATGCCTGACAGGCCTGTGCTGTTTCCACAGTACAGATGCTTTCCTATTACTCCCATACTGCTTTACATTTAGTGGGTGTTTTAGGGTGTTAGGTCAAGTTTCAGATATCATATTTTATGTTGACAGTGCTGTCATGCTAGTAGCCCTTGGGACAGTTATTTCCATCAAGCTCGCTATCGTTTAATCAGAGATAGGAATGTCTGAATGAGTAGCCAGCTATTCCCTCCTCTGCTGGCACACGGTCAGGCTTTTGCAATGGAAGTCACCTTATCTAAATACAAAGCTTGATGTCTACAAATCTTTAGTCCAGAGAGTGTCTAGAACCACTGGGGAATAATTCATCTTTTCCTAAGTTGAGTGTCTAAGTCAAGTGTGATGAGTAAACCCCTGAGAGCGTCAGTCGCTCTCCATTGGCAATGGATGGAGTCAAAATAGCCAGCTTAAGCAAGCTATTTAATACTTAGACAGCTGAAACTCAGGTGAGATAAATTCCAGTCTAGAGTTTAAGGTGTTGTTGCTGCCTCTCAGTGAGTTAGAGAGGTGACAATTGGGAACATGTCACTGTTTGTGGGCTCAGGCACTTCAGGCAATTCACTTGGTTGCTTTTTTGAATTCAGCCCAGACTGGAAAGAATCTTATCTTTTTATTCGGGATTATCTAGAAGACTAATTGTAGATAAGTTTACACATCACTAATGGGCCACTTATTTTCAATGGCAGTAGCAATGAATGTCGGGGTTTGAAGCATATGGAAGATGATTGATTGACTGATTTATGTATTTTTCTCTCTTGTGATACCACCTTGATGCTCTCTAAGGTTCTTTCTATCTCTACTAGTTTTGGAGACACTAGATTTTGATCCCATCAATTTAAACTGAAAAAATTTTAATTCTGTCTGCATATTGAAAATCAACTTCCCCTTCAGTGAGGCACTAGTTCTGAAGAGCATTATTCATTTAAACATTTGCCTCAATTGTATCTTGAGTACAGTTGGGCTTAAACATGCCTCTTAGTTTTTTCTAACAAAAGGTGAGATACAAGCACTACTGAAACAGATATCATCAAAAAAAAAAAGCATTTAGATGATTAGCTACCATATCAAGTTTCACATTTAGGAAAAGGTGTAAGAGCCTTCCAAAATCTCCTCTGTAGTGGCAATGTAAACCCTTAATAGAATAAAGTTATTTTGCTTATCGAAGGTTATCATGAAGGAGTTGCAGTCCTAAGGAACTGAGTGAAGTACTGAACAAACACCTAGAAATGCAAATCCAAATAAGCCAGGAAAATGCTTGTATAGAGGCAGAACATTTACTTCCTTTACCTTTATGTCACTTGGTCTATGTAGCAAAAAGTTCATTTATAATAGGACTGTGATGCTTCTCAATTCAGACATGAATATATACACATTGCTCTTCTCATTTTAGCATCTGTTCTCATCCGTGCACTTTTTAAGAGGCTTGAAAGTTAACACTTTTTTAAAAAGTGTTTTGAAAGTTAACATTTGTAGATTGCTTTCAATAGACAGGACCTTTATTACTCATTAACCCCACCAGGTGCTTACAACTCAAAGAATGGAGGGTACTGGAATAATATTTGTCATAATTACTTAAGAAACCCAGTAGTCATAGCAAACGTTTTGAGTGGCCTAAAAAGCTGCAAATGATAAGGAAGAAAGTATTTTAGTAGAATATTGTGCTAAGTGTCTTTGTGTTCTCTTTCATTTTTATCGTAGATCTGGAGTATGAAACAAGACAGTTGTGTCCATGATTTACAAGCACACAACAAAGAAATTTATACTATCAAATGGAGTCCTACAGGACCAGGAACAAATAATCCAAATGCCAATCTTATGTTAGCCAGGTAGTATTTAATCCTGATTTTAAATACCTATTAAGCATAATTTTTACTTCACTCTTTATATATGTAGGTTCACAGAATGTTTTGAAGCATGTAAGATACTTTATCATATTGTGTTTGTATTAGTAACAAAAATATGTCAAATCAAGATGTTAATTAATCTGTATTTTTTCCTTGGCAGTGCATCCTTTGATTCTACTGTTAGGTTATGGGATGTAGACAGAGGAATTTGTATTCATACTCTGACAAAACATCAAGAACCTGTGTACAGTGTAGCTTTCAGTCCTGATGGCAGATACCTGGCCAGTGGCTCCTTTGATAAATGTGTACACATCTGGAATACACAGGTATAGCTCTTCTGTCTTGTTTAGAAGTTTGTGTTTTGGTCTTTTCCATCAGCACCCTTCCACCATGTTTTGGCCACAGATTGCTTTGCCATTCCTAACACCCTGCTTCGCTTTCTCTTTGGTCTAATGTTATTTCTGTTGCTGGATGTACACTTAATTTATCTCTTTGAGTTCTTGGCTAGGGTGAAGCAATAATTGTATTTACATTGTCTTTACTTAGAAATAAAAACAACAATAAAACCCCACAAAAAAAACCCACCCAAACAAACACAAAACTCCCAACAACCAACCAAAACCACACCACTTCCAACAAAATACATTCAGCAGTGTTTCCAATAGCATGTTGCATCCAAAAATTGTCTTTGTGATAGAATCACAGAATAGTTAGGGATGGAAAGGACCTTAAAATCATCTAGTTCCAACCCAACTATCTAGATCCAACCCAGCCATATCACCCAGGGCCTCGTCTAACCTGGTCTTGAACACTGCCAGGGAGGGAGTATTCACAACCTCCCTGGGCAACCTGTTCCAGTGCCTCACCACCCTAACAGGAAAACTTCCTCCTTATATCCAATCTAAACTTCCCCTGTTTAAGTTTTAACCCGTTACTCCTTGTCCTATCACTACAGTCCCTAATGAAGAGTCCCTTCCCGGCATCCCTAGGCCCCCCTCAGATACTGGAAGGCTGCTATGAGGTCTCCACGCAGCCTTCTCTTCTCCAGGCTGAACAGCCCCAACTTTCTCAGCCGATCTTCATATGGGAGGTGTTCCAGTCCCCGATCATCCCTGTGGCTCTTCTCTCGACTTGTTCCAACAATTCCATGTCCTTTTTATGTTGAGGACACCAGAACTGTACACAGTACTCCAAGTGAGGTGTCACAAGAGCAGAATAAAGGGGCAGGATCACCTCCTTTGACCTGCGGGTCACACTGCTTTTGATGCAGCCCAGGATACGGTTGGCTTTCTGGGCTGTGAGCTCACACTGAAGCCGGCTCATGTTCATTTTCTCATCGACCAGCACCCCAAGTCCTTCTCCGCAGGGCTGCTCTGAATCTCTTCTTTGCCCAACCTGTAGCTGTGCCTGGGATTGCTTCAACCCAGGTGCAGGACCTTGCACTTGTCATGGTTAAACTCCATGAGGTTGGCATCAGTCCACCTCACAAGCATGTCAATGTCCCTCTGGATGGCATTCCTTGTTAACTTTAAACTCTTGATAACAGTTTTGCTTTGAAAGTGATGACTACGTGTAGACATACAAATCTCATAGCTATTTTATTGAATTTCACTGAAAATAAGACAATGTAAAGTGAGAAATGATGACACAATGTAGCATTCTAAGAAAGGACACTATTACTGGCTTTGCATCTCAGGTAAACAAAAAAAAAAGGCTGATTACAAATGAAAGTCTAAAGACCTTTGCGTCAGAACATGTGATTTCTGACTACTGGGAATTAATTGGATATTAAGTTTTAAGAGGTTTATTTTAGTAATTTCAGGTAGTCATGGCCATCCCCAGTTTTGCCTGTCAAACATGAGATCAAGGTACACTGTCGTGTCCTTTAACACAGTGCTGAGATTACCCAGAAGTCTCATCTGAATCATTTCCTCTGAGAATTTCAGCCTTTAAAAGCCGTGGGAAAGTTTTACATTTTATACGAATCTTAATTGCTTGCTTGGATTTTATTCATTATATTAATTACATGTTTTGTCCCTTTTTTAGACAGGCGCCCTAGTTCACAGTTACCGGGGAACAGGAGGGATTTTTGAGGTTTGCTGGAATGCAGCAGGAGACAAAGTTGGAGCAAGTGCTTCAGATGGTTCAGTAAGTGTTGCTTGACTTGGCTGCCCTTCTAACAACCAGCATCTTCTGGAAATCTTTTGACTAACAACGAAGACAAAATTTTCTTCTGTAGCTGAAGTTTGAATGCAGTCAGCTCACTTGTAGGTTTTGCCTGCTAGAGTTCGGTAATGTCATAAGGAGAATGTCTTTATTCCAGCTTAATGCATTACTGTTCTAAATCCTCCAAAAATCTCAGAAGGTGAAGATGCCTCTAATTTAGATTTTCTGTCCTTATGGGAGCTTACTATGGAAATGTATTCAGTGTGACTGGTCTTTTCATTGTAGCCTGGAAACAAATTAATTTTAGTCTTTCTGAGTGAAAATGTTCAATGTAGGTGATATTATTACAGTGCATGATAGGAATTAAATATCTTCTGCATTGCATTCAGCAGAAAGTACAGCAAAACAAAGTACAAATTTCTGAATGCTCATCATTAAAGTTATTAAAAATGGTAGGAGCTATACGTAAATACCAGTCTGCTTACTGTGCTTAGAAAAAGCAGGATATTGATTCACGTTTAACTAATCATGAATGCACCCTCTATCATCTAGTGTACTGTAGCGTCATCTCCTTCCTCTTCTGACATTGTTCTACAAAGTATTGCAGTAAGATATAACTTGCAGTTCTTCAAAACAAGGACAATGCTTGGATTTTTTTTTTGCTTACCCCTCTTTCTCTTGCCATCGTTTTTAAAAAAGGAGAAGGGAGTCCAAGGAAAAGCAAAATTAAAATAAAATGAGAGTCATAAAGGGATCATATTTTGAAGCTCTGTAGCTTAAATTAACAGATGTCAGTAAGTGGCAATCCTGGTGGCTTTCTATAGTCCAGTCTCAGTATCCTGACAGATGTGCCAAAGCACTCTCCTGTTGTGCATGCTCTATGCTGGTAAGCAAGATGACATTGTTACAGTTAAGAATAGAAAATAGGAAGTTCTAGATTTCAGGTAGATTAAATTCTAGAGAATTGATTCTGATTTGTCTTTCATATTATTTTAATCCTGCAAGTATAGGCAGTATCATACATAGAGAAAAAGCTCAAGGCATACCCTGAGTAGAAATTAATTATCACTCCCTCCCGATGACCCTTTTATATACATGCTGTGAAACCTGTCCAGTCCTCCAGTTAATTTGTCCCAAGAGGCTGATTGTACTTGCAGCAGACTTACTTTCATTTAGTTTCTGCTCTTCTAAAAGTTTTCAGCTTATTTTGTTCTATATTTGCTAGCGAAAGCCCTTCTTCTCTCCTGTTTTAAATATATTTATAGCTGGTAACAACTAAACAAATACAGGCACTTTTGAACTATTTGATGACTAAAAGCATAGCTTTTATAGATTTCTATATCTGACAGAACTAGAAGCACTAGTTGGTGAAGGTTTTGTGAAGACAAAAACTGGAATTTGTGTACCGTTAACTGTTTATTCAGAACTGTTCTGATCAATTATAGATTTGGCCACAAATTTTTAATTTCATTTTACTGTATTTTTATAGCCTAGATTGAAGTAAGTTCTCAGCTCCATAATATCAAATAACAGGAAAACCACTTACAGAAGATGTTGTTAATGTTCTGATAGTAATTCATTAGGCAGCAGTACCCGGGTCTAACTGTAAGACAGATTGTTCACCTGGTGACTTTTTTTCTGCCCAGTCTATTTTTAATAGATATAAGATTAAGCTTACACAATCTGTTTTGTAGGTTTTGCTCAGATACTTGACACGTTATTGTGTAAGTATGTAATATTGTGCCATGTGCAATTTCTGTATCCATGTTTTTTCTTGCAGGTTTGTGTATTAGACCTACGGAAATAGCGCTATTAGTTGGAAGCCATGGACCGACTATGAATGTGTACATAGCCAAAATGACTGTCCCTGACCCATGTACTGCTATAGTCCCAATTGAACCATGGCCAGTCCACTACAGCCAAACATAAAAGAAATATATACATATACTGTATATAAAAAAAATGAGGGGAAAAAAAAAATAAAAAGACACCCTGAAGAGGATGACAGAGTTTTGTCACAGCTTGTGAATCCTGTTCACCAAGTGCTGGAATCTGCTGTGCCCCGAAATAACATCTAAAGGTTTTGGATATGAAAAACAGAAGAGAGAGAGAGAGAGAGAAATATACCATATACAAGAGCAGACCCATATACATACCAAATTCAGAAGATATTAATGGCAGCCTTCATTACCCCTTCCCCCCTTTAAATTCGTTATGACAATGGATTGTGGGGTATTTTTGTTTTCTTTCTTAGTAGTTGAGCAGTTTGTGTGTACAGAGAAAATGGACTTACAGAAATCTGCAGCAGTAGTTTTTTTTCTTTGCTTCTAAACGTTGGGTTTTCTGTTTTGTTTTGGTTAAGTTTACGGATGCATGAAGTAAGGGAGTGAATTAGTTTCTTGTTTATGTTTTTTTCACCTTGGAAAAAAGTGTTTCTTTGAAACATATTTTAGTGCATTCTTTGAAGAGGTAGATTGAACCTGATACTGTTCGGTACATTTTGTGGCTCCCAGAGCACAATTTTGTGAACAGAGGGAGGGTGGAAAAGGGATTTTGGAGACAGAAATAAAAAAAGAAGAAGAAAAAAAATCCTGCTTCGAGGCGTGATGTTTCACGTCCTGCTCATCTACAAAATATGACAGTAATGGGTGTAATGCTATATTTTATTTTCTGGTGACATGGCTGAAATGCAGTAGTTTCTTATTTGAGACATAATTCTGCCAAATTTAAGAGCAGAAGGGCACAAAAATACAGAAAAAAATACAGGGATGCAGGGAAAAAAAAAAAAAGGAAAAAAAAAGAAAAAAAAAGGAAAAATGTATCTTCTGTGGCTTTCAGACCATAGCTGAAGTATGGTTGAATTGTGCACTATTGTGAGAAGGAGCAAAGTGTAGCTGGGGGATTGTTTTTCAGAGTCTAAGATCTTTCTGGACAAGGATTCATGCCACAGCTTCTTCGAGAGTTGCCCATCATTATTTGTAGGAGCTTAGATGTATAATTGTAATCAAACTCCAGTATCAAAAGTATCTCATGTAATTTTCTTTATTAAAATCTTTGGCATATATTTGATAACACTGCCATTAAGAGGCAAAATGTTTACTACCTTAGATTTAAAAAAACCCCACAAACCTTAAACAGAGGACTTGCTTCAAGTTTATTTTAATAGCAGTGATTCAGCTTATTTAAAAGATGAATACTTGCACTAATTCCCCTGCTGCTCCAGTCCTGCAGTTTATTGTATCTTGTGACTACATTTTTTTCCAAATATAGGGTAGATGTAAGCTGCTATTTTTTTAATAATCACTACTATATAGCGTCTTTTACTCTGTTTACAATATCAAGTATTTTTCTTACAATGACAGATGTATATGGCAAACCTTTTTCTGCTCATGTGATTAAAAGTATACTGATAGTGATTTTATTTGTAAATGATAGCATGAGGTTGTGTTTACAAGTACGTGTAGTTGAAAAGGTTGCATCATGTCTTGCATAAGATTCCAAGAGTGTAAATTTATAAAAAGAGAGGTTGTCAAATTTATGTCACAGGAATTTTACTTATGGAATGGTTTATATTACAGAGCTTTGCAAAGTTACCAGTTTTATAACACTGTTTCAATCACAAATGATTTTGTGGCTTATGACTGCTAGTCTCTAACCTATTTGTTTTGTTTTTGTTTTGTTTTTTTCCTCCCTTCAAGTTAGGTACAAATTGATTTAATTGAGGTAATGCAGCTTTGACATTTTAACCATTGTTCTTTAGGAATTGATTTCTGCTATTTCATGGAATAAATATGACTTGAAGCAAGTCTGAGTTTGGTTAAGGTAGGATAGCAATTTGCCAGTGGTATAGAGAAGTCAACAAAACGCATTCTTTTATATGTACCCCAGGATTATAATACTCTCATACACAACATTTAAAACCAACGAAAAGTCATATCGATAAAGATGGTCATCTGCAGTGGTTCAGTGCCAGCTATATTTAGGGGTTTGGAACATATTACAAATGTTTAGAGCAATTACCTGTGAGTTACAATATGTAGGTAATTTAATATATTGAGTGTCTGGCACTTGAAATATTGCTTTTATTGCTGGAGGTCCATGACTGTGGCTGACCTCTGTCATTTAATGAAAAAAAAATAAAAAATAAAATCTGTGCAATAATTTTAAACTGTGCTCCCAGGAATAGACACAAATGTTTTGAGTATGTTTAAGCTGCATTTTTCGTTTAGCAATGCATTTGTCAATTGCACTGAATTTAAATTTGAAAGTCAGAAGTGATTCTTGATAGTACTTTTGTATTTTAATATGGACAGTTTATTCTTTTTCATACAAGTTATTGGATGATTCTTTCAGCCAATCTAAACAATTGTGGTGGAATTCTGCGACATAGCTGCAAAATCACACAGCCATGTTTTAAGGTATTGCCATTTTCCTCTTTCTCAATCATCAGCTGTTTTGGTTGTAATTCTGGTTGCTTAAGCATAGAATCACGTATTCAGAAATAGGAAAAACAGAGCTTCAGTCTCAGAGGTCCAGGGTTTTCAGGTGCTTGAAGCACAGTCCAGCAGGAACGTCAAATCTGTTGACTTGAGTGCTCTGGATGTGCAGGCAGTGACCCCCAACCTGGTGTTAATCCAGTGTCCCACTGTAGTGGAATGATGCCAGTTTCCACTAGCAAAGGATCTGGCCAATAGGTATTTTATTGTTGTCCTTTACTAGCATGCCACAGTGCTGCTCCTGCTCACACCTCTTCTCACCTCTTGTTTTATACATTGCTAAATGCATGCATGCAAGGTGTGCTAGGTTCTGTGATTACATGAAGCAAAAAGAAAAAAAAAGCAAACCATGACATTAATTATTATCTTTTATAGCACAACGACCTCGTCTTCAGTAGTGAGGTGACTGTCCAAATTGTTCCTATGAATTGGGTATGCCAGATGTCATTGAGACCCTGACTTTGTATGAATGTATGCACATGCTTAGTCTTATGTACTGAGTAATTCTGTCTTGCCCGTTTCCCAAATATATAGGCAAACATGTGCATAAGCCTTTGCATATATTATAGTTCCTATTCTTTCCTGTTTGAGTCATTAATGGGCAAACATCTAAATAGAGGATAAAAGGAAGGGGGAAAACTGGGCTCAGAATTAATGATGGAATAAGAAATGAACTGTACTCAAGTTCTCTGTCTTTCTATGCATCCATCTCAGAATCCCATTTCTCATTTCTGCATAATTAGGTCCAGGTTTCTGTAGAGTTCCTCTTTTCTATTTTTACTTTACCTTTTTCTGCATTTTTAAATTGATGTAAAGATTCCCAACCAGTGGACTTTTTAGTGTAGTTAAGAGAATATCTAGGTCCTCATAAATGTTTTTTTAAACTCTTTGTAATGTTGATAAACTCAGTTTATTCTGGGGCTACAGTTGTGCAGGGTTATTTAGCATGTCTACTAGATGATTGGAAATCTTGTATGAAACACTAAAAGTGCCTCTTTTTCTGGGTTGGGTGGAGGGAGGTAACAGTTACCAGAGTTAGAATGACATGGCATTTTGAAGCATGTTTCTTGATTTCGTGACACTTTAATGCATCTTGAGAGAAAGGCCAAAGATTTCTACCAATTTTAATTAAATTTAATTTTGAAAAGCACTCCTTTTTCCTTACACTGCTTACCTCATGCTAGGGTATTTAATGGGACATTGTACTTTCGCAGTGTTCTTTGTGTTTAGGAAGAACAGTAGGTGGCATAGGGCGGTTGTGCCAGTTTGCCTACAGAGCAGTCTTAGCAGCTGATGCATTCAGTTCTGCTGAATGAAGGAATTTCATACAAATTGCAAACTGGGTTTTTCAGCTTGTAAATAAGAGGTTGTATGTTCTTGTCTGTTTAGCAAAGAGGAGCCTTGGGACACGATTTTTTCCAATCTTTACATAACCAGAAATCCCATTGTCTTTCACCTCATGAGAAAACCTTGCCACAGTCGGCATTGGAGGTGTTGGGTCTGCATAACACCGCACAGCGTGCTGCATAGGTAAAGCGAGCCACATCTCGCTTGAGCCAGGACTCCCCTTGGCTTAGGTGAGCGTTTTGCCACAGCAGGGCCTGCCAGATTCAGCCCAGTGTTCCTTTTTCATTGACAAGCATGAGTGCTTCTCCCTTCACAAAGTCCTGTAGAGCTATTACCCTGTGGGAGCAGTTTCACACTCTCCAGAAGTCTGAAGAAAGCAGAAGCAACATTGTGGCATGTTAGAAGCAAATATGGCTTTGGGAGACAGCAGTAAAGCTCCATCAAGATCCCTAACATGTTCCGTAGGGGGAGAGCAGTGGCATAATCCTCACCTCTCCTTCTAGAGAAAGCTCTGAAATACCATGTTCTGTGAAGGTGTGACTGTCTTTGCTGTCAGTCCGATAGAAGGCAGATGAACCAGGAAAATCTGCCTTTTCTTGTGGATTGCAGGTTTAGTGTTAATAGTGCTTCAGATCAGTAGTTTTGAGTACATAATTCGCTCTCTCGGCCTTTAAGTTTGAAGCTTGACAATAACTTGAGGCATGTTTTTGTTTTGTTTTCTTTTTTAAATAATCATTCATTTCTACTTCATAATGTTTTTTGACATTTGTGGGTAAATACAAGAAACCAGTCTGCATGTTGTTGCTAGTCCAGTGTACTTTTGCAATCTTGTCCCCAACAGACTGCAGTGTGCAGAACAGTAATTCTAGAATACAGAAGTAATTTTCTCTCTCTCCTGACATTGACATTGTAGTTGTAATGGTTTCATTTGGAGTTACAAATCCTTTGGGTCTAATTCTGTGAGCCTACCTATAGCACTGGATTAAAATGTCTGCATCATTTCTTCAGTTATCCAGTTAAATTACAACTGTTGTAAAAGTGTAAACCAGCCCATGACAGTTTTTTGTACTTGTTTAAAGGACTTTTATTGTTCCGTTTTCATGATTATTGTCTAAAGAAGACTGATATAGATGTTCTATACTGTCCTGGACCATGTTAATTACACTTTATGATGTATTTTGGTTCTACATCACAATGATTTGTCCCCAAGGCCCTTATATCCCTTCTAGGCACATTTTCTGTTGCAGTTTCCCTTTGCATTGTATTGCTTTGACAACTGTAATTTGAATCAGATCTGAAAGAGGTCCAGAATAAAATATATTTTGATATTACCTTGCCTGTATGTTATATACCAGTAACTTTAAATGCTCGGTACAGAAGATCTACAGATCAAGTTGGAGAAGTGACTGACTGAAACACCGGTTTTAATATTTAGTTTGGTACATTTCCAGCTGCAAGAATATGTAAGAAGTAGTGGGAGACAATACCTTGTATAGCTATGTACTCTTTGTGCACACACACAATAGATCCTCTGAAACAGTGGAGCTATCCTCTGCCACCATTTACCGCTGTGCGTCTGATTTAGGCGAACTGAATTCTCTTGTGTGCATTTTATGTGCTTCATCTTCTCTTTACCCATGCAATTGTGGAAGCGAAGCTGAGTCTAGTGATACTCGCAGCTACGCTCCAGCTGTTCAGAAGGCATCGGAGGTGTGGGAGCAGGCTCTGTGGTCACATCAGAGGTCTGTTCTTATGGAGTGATTCAATTTGATTATGCAAAGGAATGTCATTTGCGTTACTGTATTTCAGGCACTTGAAAGCATTTAGATTGCACGTGCCATAACACGCATCCATCTACACTTAACGATGGTTTAATTCCTTTAGAATTGTGGGTCATGTCATAATCCAAGAGAGAGAACCTGGATGGCTTATTTTTAATGTTGCTAGAGCTTTATGGTGAAATACTGCTTTTTCATGTAGGTTTTTTATTTGCTATAAAGTGTTCAGGAGTAGTAAGCTTTCTTATTTCAATAATATTACCGAAATCAATTTTAGTATGTTGAAACTTGCTGTTGAAAGCATATATAATAGATTGAAAACAGAGGCAAGACTATATTTTACAAGTGTAAAACCACTCTTGGATTCCCTTCCCCTGGAGTCTGAGTTCACCTGAGTATTTCTCCGTTGCTGTTTGAATTTTGAGATAGCAATATTGAAGCAATTTCGTGGGTTTGAGACAGACTGTAGTAACTAGTGTCACGATACAAAAATCTGTGTGTCTGGAAGATTCATTAGCACAAATGCTGCCCTCCGGAATATGGCCACCATAAGATGCAGGAACCCCAGAGCAGTGTTGTGGTACACAAATACTATGCTTGTGCAGTAGTGATGCCCACTTCCATCCTGGGAGGAGGAGACAGTATCCCAGGTAGGTGCCTCATGTCATTACTGCCCACATCTTCCCTGTGAAAGGTTAGTTACCCTCGTGCTGGAACAACCTGGGGTTTGCAGTTCTCTAGCGAGTCACAGATTCATAAAATCCATGTTCCCTACCTTGTAGGGAAATGACTTAATGGAAGTCTAAGCAACATCTTTGGTTCACTGATGGCAGCACAGAGCAGCTGTAACAGAATAATAATTTAGGAGGCAGTTATTGATCATTCTGTAGAGAACAGTAATGTCCCAGTTAGTACAATTTGTCCTTAAGGAATGCTGACCCAGGAGTTGCTGTGTGTGCATTTATCTGACTAACTGAAAATTGGTACCATAAAGGATTATTTGAAGGATTAAAGAAGATTTTCTTGCTAGATTGAATGTAAAAATGTGCAGCTCCTGGAGTCATTCTTCTGACACCAAGTCAAAGTTTTAGTCTCAAGAAGATGTCAAGAAGTCTCAGTACAGGTTAAGTAATTTCAGCTGAACGTTTTGTTGTTTCCGCAGAGATTTTTCTGACTTGCTCTATATGCAGAGAACCCTGATTTTCATTTTGAGAGAGCTGCATTTTGAGCTTTCTGAATTACATGTTCTTGAACATTTCAAGACATCTTCACTGCACTGATGACAGCTCTGATTGGGCGTTCTCCCTTTCCCGTCAGAAAATGAAAGGCCACTGTTTGCAGCGATGCTGAAGGGAAATTTCCAGTTACTTCAGTGTGAGCAGACCTAGGGCAGCACTTCTGAAAATAAATGTTGGTGAGATGAGGGTTTTTTTTCTGACAAATATTAAAAACCCATCTATTAAAGGTCGTATTTCCCATTCCACTGTATGGAAGTGCACATACAACAAATCTAAGGCATTCTTTATGTTTTCTATCAGCCTTGATAGAAAACATTAAATCTGCAGGCTCCATTTAGTTTAATTGCTACCTTTGTCCCTGCTTCAAATGTCTTCTATTGACAAGAATATCTGAAGGTGTAAGGGTCAACCTGCAGTAAATGCCAGACACAAGGAGGGTGTAAATCTTCTGAATGCGCCTGTTGGTTCTCCAAAGCTGCATTGGGTCGTTAAAATCTCTCTCTTGCTTACAGAGTTGCAGTGCTGCATCATTTTCAATTACAAAAGCTGCTAAGAGTGTAATGTCTGCTACACTTGAACTGCATTGACACCTTACATTCCATGAATATGGAAAAAGACATTTTAATGTCAGGACAAGGGAGAATTTAGACCAAAAGAGGGTGAATTTAGGTTAGATGTTGGGAAGAAGATCTTTACTGTGAGAGTGGCAATGCACTGGAACAGGCTGCCCAAGGAAGTTGTGGTTGCCCCATCCTTGGCAGTGTTCAAGGTTGGATGGGTCTTGGAGCAGCCTGGTCTAGCGGAAGGTGTTCCTGCCCATGGCAGGGGGTTGAAACTAGATGGTCTTTAAGGCCTTTTCCAATCCAAACTGTTCTGTAAAGGGTATGATCTTATGATCTAATAACCATGCATTCCTGATATTTAAATTGGGAGCCACAGTGGATTCTGACATACATCCCTTAATTTCTTTTAAGTGAATAATTTTTAAGATAGAGAATTCCTTCCTCAGGAAAATAGTGAAAAAATGCAATTACCCATGCTTAGTTTACTTTTTAAATTGTTTTTTGAAAGTTTTGCTGTTCTTTCACATTCTATTGCCACATCTCATCTATCTTCAGTTTGTTTGAATACTGCAGCAAAGTCAGATGCTGATTAGGTGGATGGCAACAGACTGCTTTCTAGCAGTAAGTAATTTGAAGCCAGAAGCCAATTCCCAAGGCAAAGAAGTAGGAGCATTGTGTATTTGTTGCAATTGCATTGTTTACCATCTCATGCTCAAGTCAGTAAATCTTGCTGTGTGTGCTGAATTAAATATTCTATTATTTTATTCTATTAGATATTCCATTTCAGTTCATTTCCTGCAGCTAATTTTGCAAGAAATCATTCAATAGAGTTTTCATAGCAAACAAATTGTAACTTTGCACCATGTGTTGTTAAAAAGGGGGAAATTTCCTGTTTGGTACCAATTTGAAATGTTAGTTAAATAGAGGTGTCGTTTGTTGCTGGTCTCTGGACAGTGGGTATGCCTCCGAGTTTGGGGTTTAGGTATATGATTTCTTATCTAGGGCACTCTAAGTGTGAAATACTTGTTGACCCACTTATTTGTTTATCTCTTGGCTTATTGCAATTTACTTGGCTGGGTGGATGAATCAACTTGGTGTTTCCAGCAGATGCTTTTCTCATTGCAGGTAAGTTATGCCTCTGAATTGGACAAGAAATAATAAGAAACAATTATAAGGAATAATAAGGATAAGAAATATGTGCCCATAGTACTCTGTTAGTTTGAACATCAGCCCATTGCATGGCTTTCTGCATCGTTTGCAGCTGGATCATGCTTTACAGGCATGGATACAGGAATTTGGAGGTTCTGTCTCTCCAGCTTCTCAACTTTCCACTTTAGGAGGATTTTTTAAACAGCAGGACCAAATGGAATACTTTTGGGTTTGGAGTGTCTGAAAATAATGGAGTCATCAAATAATTGGGGAGGCAAGGGGAAATGACTGCAATTGTAGATCTAAAAGAGAACTCAGCAGGCATGCAGGCAGCAGGCACCTGTTTCTGACAGACACCTGCCAGTCTGGCCTTAAAGGCTGTCTTGAGCTACCTGTTTCAATACTGTGTGATAGCCTTAATGTCAAAGCACTTTTGTCTAATCTGTATCTTCTCTGTTGCAGTTTAGATCTTACTATTTTGTCCACACTAAATGTGGGGGAAAGAAAAAAGCTGTTTCTTTATTGTTCGCAGCAGCCTTTTGCATGTTTGAAATCTGTTACTGTGTCTTTTCTTGTTTAGGCTGAACCTTCCTCATTGCATCTTTATCAGTTCATCAACACCACCTGCTCTTCTTGACAAACAATCTAATGAATACTGAAATAAGAATCTTTTGTAAGAAATATGGTCACAAGAGAGGAAGAGGGGGCCTGAAAATGAAATGAGACTCCTAGTTCTGCAATTCTGCTATAACAAATACGAACAATGGCTCAGTAATTAATGGGTTTGCATTACTGATGTCCCAGCGAAGATGGGACCCCATTGTTCTTGGAAGTTTTACATAAACGCCTTTTTTCTCTCCTAGAAGCCTTTGCACTATTCCCCCTTCCTGGTTTTCAGCTAGTGACAGGTTTTGTCCATAGTTGCCAAGCAAGTCTATAGCAGAGATAGAAATAAAACTAAATTTCCCTCAAAATAGAACAGAAGACCAGGCTGAGGGTTGTATCTGCCCATGGCTTCCACCTGGGACAACCCTCCCAAACCAACACTGCTACAGAAATGTTCCAGAAACAATGAAAATGGGGAAGGGCCCCCTGGGGGGCACCGCCATGGTGCCTGCATTGAGACAGAATGAATTCATGAAATGCTCCAGTGATACGCTAATATGCTTGGTAAGAGTACTAAGAAGGAGAGAAAGAAATTTTGATGCTTTATATCAAATATGTTTTCAGGCAATAAACGTTTTTTAAAGTGATAAAAATATATTTCAGTCAGAGCTGCTTCTGTCTCAGGGAGACCCACATATTCCTGATTTCTGATCACAGAGCTCTCTTGTTTCCCAAGGAGCTTCTTTTAAATAGACCAGTGTCACAGGGCTTCAAAAATAACCGAATCTATTGTAAATAAAAAGCTTTTAAAAACATATCACCTTTTAAAACAGGAAAACCCCCAAACATCTGCAAACTCATGCAGAAGTAATTCTCAACTGATGCCATGTGTAAGTCATTTCAATCTAAATGGGAATTTTGAAGGACAAAGTGCAAGTTGTAAGAATCAAACATCTGTAGTATCTCTCAAGTACTCTGCTTAGCAGTCACAGCTGGCTGCAGCCCTAGTCACTGTGAAACAGCCTGTGACAGGCCACCAGAGCAACCAGTTCCAGGCATACCGCTTACATGGCACCGGCCATCCCAGCTAAGACAGCATCCACCATGTGTTCCTTGGTAGAAGAGCAGTTAAGATCTCCCACAAGGAGAGACAAGGTTCCTGTCTGTGTGCTGCTTCAGCCTGCTGACCCAGCAAAAAATGTCTGGTTTTTATAGGGGAGGAACAGCAGAGATGGAGGCAGTGGGATCACCCAGCAGCAGAGTGGGTGCAGCTGCCACATCTACCTGCACGCACTGCAAAAGCCTGATACATGCTGAGATGTCTGGATGTATTCTTGAGCAAATGCTTTCATGTCTATGGGTATGTGGGGAATGACAGAAAAAGGAGGGGGGGTGGGAAGTATAAACTGTTCTTTCAGTATGCAGATCACTTCTAGTTCTGGGTTATGACCTGCTCTGCTCTTTCCTGTATTGGGGAGCCACTTGAACCGTTCCTACTGGGGTCTTGGTGTGACTGCTGCTGATGCTGGAGGAAGTAAGTTGGAAGAAAAGACATCTCCTTTATCGGCCCTAATTGAGAGAGGGATTTTAAGGATCCAACAGTCCCAGTGGTGGTGGAGGGGGCAAGTGTGTACTGTATTCTCAGCTGCTTCCATACCCCCAAGGAGAAGTGGAAACTACAAAAGGAGGTTTTATTAGCATTGTTTTATCACTGAACTGTCTGCTGAACAAGAAAGATGTGCTGTATTCCCACTAGGTTTGTGCATCTCCACGGTCTTCCAAAACCTGCTGTTCCAGCTGGATTTGCTGCAGCAAACCTACACTTAGCTCATGATAAGCTGCAAGATTTTGCTTTCCTTTCCCCGCTGTTAGGGCAGGAGCTGTGCTTTGTACAGGCTCCTAAGCAGTCACAATCCTGGGGCAAGAGAAGGAGCATGCAGCATCATGGTGCAAGCCAGACACCGTGGGAAGCCCAGCAGCTCAGGGGCTGCTGCAAGGGGTCAAGGCTCGCCTCTTATTGAAAGCCATTTCCAGAAACTCAAAACCCAAACTGGTCTGGGCTAATAGGGCTGGGGTTCAAGTTTCAGTGGGCAGGTGAGACACATTAGGGTATCCTAACATCTTTTCTGACCTAGAGCATTGCTGCTTGCATGCAACTATCCAGTGTCCAGTTTGTGTTAAGTGTGGAGACAAGATAAAAGAGCAGTGTAGTGCTGCAATGAGTTGTGTAATCTGAACCAAACAGAAAAGAGTCTTGGAATGGGGGCAAATGTAGTCAGTGAGATTCAGAACAGAGGTTCTTACATTTCCTGTAAGCCCATTTACTGTACTTCCACACTTCCTTCTCTATGCAATACAGCAGCCAGAGCAGTCATTAAAATAAAGATTGGATCCCAAGATTGCCTATAATTCAGATACATCAGTGATAGAAAAATGTATAGTTTCAAGAGAAAGCATGTGTGAGTACCGAATCTCAGCAAATTGCAGAGATGTTAGTTTGTTCAAACCAACCCTTCTGTGCTTTAGAGGAAACAATTTACTACTTTAGTAAATAAACACAGCTGTTAAGAACTTAAGATTAGGCTGTCAAATTCATCATCCACTGAGTAAATGATAGTGTACAGGCCTTTGCTGTCTGCAGAACTAAAGATGCTGGAGTATGCCTCAAGTACAGAAAAAAAGTACAAGAGATAAAAAGGCAAATACAACAGATGATGCGGTGGGACCATCAGCCCTTTCAGCTGATGGGTGGATGGAGTGTTCTTCCGATGTAATGTCTGTTATGGCAGGTGCGTGTGTGTCTGTGGGCGTACAGGGGAGAAGAGAAAGATGAGGGCTGCATGAAGAGTAGCAGGCTGTCAGCATGGTGTGACACAGTTGTCTTTGGAGATTGGGGTCAGCTACTGTGCATTTAAAAGACCTTCCTCTCATTTCCTTGCATTGGTTTGTCTTGGAGGAGAGCTGCCTGATCCCACTGTTGTAGCTTCCCGGGGCATGGCCCACAGACATTAGCACTAAATGCAGGATTTAAAGGGATGTCTGCATGATTAATATCAGAGGCAGCCTCCTAATCAACAGCAAGGAAAAGCATTTGAGCAATGCCACATTTGCCCTTCCCATCTATAAATGTCATACCCAGGAGAGTGGGAGGCTTTTTCCCTCTTGGTGTTGCAGATATTTCTAGGGTGACTGACTGCTGGCTCCATGGAAATCAGTAGCCAAATCTCTAGAGAACATCAGAACAACAAAATTTTCATCACTTTTGCTGGCTTTAAAAATTCATTGTAGACCTTTGGTGAGACCTCTGCCTCAGCAGCTGCAATTTGCCATTAAAAGCCACGCTTTCCTGTCACTTTTCAGTGGTGTCCTGCTGAACCAAGCCGCACCTTTTCCTGAAGTCAATGCAATGATTTAAGTGCATATTTCAAGTTTTGATTTATCAGTTTTTCATCAGCCCAGGGGACTCTTCACAGGTTCCAGGAGCTGCCTGGGAGCCTGGTTCCTTTCGTCATTCTCTGCCTTCCCCTTCAGATTCTGTGGCAAAAGCTCTGTGATTTTTCACCATGTTGCCAGTCCCTGCACCCTTCAACAATAATATTCTTCACTGACCTGATGGGCCCATTTATATTCCTTGGGCCTTATGTGCCATGGGCTGTCTGTGTTTGCTGTCTCTCTAAGCTGGCGGTGGAGGCTGAGGGAAGAACGTGGCTTTTCACATGCAGCAAGACTTGACAGTGAGCTGCTGCTGGGGGGTCATTGCCATCTCCTAGGCCATGCTGAGACGCTTGGGTGTGCATGTTTTAGAGATGGGAAGCAGGGTCTGAGAGGATTTGCGGGCATTAATCAATTTGGCTGAGCACTGGGTAACCTGTCCAGTAACGTGTCTGTGCTCCTGTATAACAGTAAACCTGGTGACAGGCCTTTGCATCCACTGGAAGTGTGATTCTTTTTTCTCTAAGATACCACCTTGGCATCCCTATTTCACTGTAAATTATTAATGGAACCCAGCCTTATCTTTTTAACCCCCCTGCTACTGGTTGAGGTAGATCTCTGTCTGAAATAAGAATTGCATAGGCAGCTACTTTAGTGAAAACCAAAGAATTAAAAAATTGTTTTTTCATTAGAACAAGCAATAGCTTAGAAGTTAAGGGTGACACATTTTGCTTTGTAATCATTCTTTACCTTTTTCCCTTGAATGGAGATTTGGGGGTGTTGAGGTTTTGGGGGGCATAAAGTGTTATCCACCTAATCCTGCCATGTTGATCATTTTTGAATAACAAGTACACACACAAAAGTGCATAGGATGAACATTCACGATTAATAGCAATTTAAAACCCAAACTCATCAGGTGATTTACCTAAGTGGTGCACGTTGGTTGGTATTGAGACACAAGTTGACTGAGAAAATGAAGTTGTTTTATTTCACTAGCAAATGTAATAGTTACTTATTGGGCTTAATTATTCCATTTGTTAATGCATTGTGGCTCTTGTGGTTCATTAGCATGCATGTCATTGCCTGAACAGAGCCCTTCTCTGCCAGCAGCTACGAGGTTTGATTTTTCTGGCTTGTACACTTGTGCTGCCACTTCAGTTGCTTGGCCCTCTAACTACAGCAGGGAATTCCGCATTTAGTGGAAACAAGACCTACTGATGACAAACAAGTTCCCTGTTAAAAGTTGTAAGGACTGACATGAATTCGGCATGTGCTGTAAAGACAATCATGGAGGCTTGCTGGAGAAAACAGATGCCTTTAAAAAGTGTGAGAAAAATGATCCAGTCAGGTTGTGGGGTTTTTTAGCTATTGTCATTCAATATGCCTGCAGGAAAAAAAAAAAAAGCAAGCTGTTTTTTAATTCCACCCAAGAGCCTTCCAGCTCCAGGAAACTTGGACATGAGTTATCCTTATGGCACCTCTCCTAAGTCCATGCTGATGTTTCTGAAGTGCCCGTATCTCATAACCCACATCTTTCTTTTACAGACACAAGCCTTGACTGTAACACTTTGTTCATTTCTCAGTTTCTGTTGCATTTATGGCCCTATCGTGCCTAGTATCTGCTTAAGAGACTATTTCTGCTTTATCTCCATGCTTTTGTATTTTTTAAAGTAGAACTGCTGGTGCATTCATTGTTCTGAATATCAGTGTATTTAACTGGTGACCCTTCCCTAGTCTGTGCTGAAGCCCATGGCTCTGTGGTTCTGCACATCTACCAGGATCTGGGTTTGTGCCATGTCCTCATGTACACAGCAGCTCAGCTGTTCTGGATAGGGCATTTGTGCTGTATTGCCTCATGTCATAGCTGCTGGCCTTTAAAAGCAAAGTACTAAAGAAATGAAAAAAGGAGGGGGGATAGGGAGGGAAAAAAAGTCAGGCTTTGCTCCTGCTTCTTTCCAAGCCCTATTCAGACCTCGTGCATCTTGCACAACTCTTCAGAGGTATATAATTATCTGGTAAAGCCGTGTACTTTGCTATCCCTTCTTTGTGCTGAGAGAAAGCTGCTGAGCCTATATTCTTTTTGAAAATAGCTGTAATAAAAGAGGCTTTAAAGGAAAAGATGCTGTTCCCATGCAGAGTGTGCTTGTTTGTGCAGTTTGATGTCCTATTTTTATTATAAATATAATTGAATTTCCAATAGCTACACGGAAACAACTGTCGTTTGGGAATAAAAAGAAGTAGATGTATGCTAATTGAAACCTCTGATAATTACACAATCTTCAAACTAATTAACGAGCCAAAGGCAGCCAAACATTAGCGTTTAGAAAACGCTTTGCTGCATTAACCACTAATAAGTTCATTTAAATCTATCATGCAACCCATTTTGGAAAGCATGAGCCATGTTTAATCATATTCAATCAGATTTAATAATGAAATCCTTAACACCAGGCATTGTTGATTGTGAAATTACCATGGAATTCCATTTGTTAAATATGGGGGATAAGATATTTGTTTATTGTTAGCTGAATTGTACCTTGAGAGATATGTGGAGGAAAAAAACCCAACAAAATACACAGGTTCAGGTAAGTATGTTCTTAAAATAAGTGAGAAATGGCAAAGGATTTCTTTTCATTAAATGCAAATAATTTGTTACTTGTGAGAAATGAATCAGTAACTTCTCAAATATACTGGGGAATTCCATGATAAAAGAATATATTTTTTGCTTTAACTACCTGCTATTTTGAGCCTAGGCAACTGTTCACTGGCACAGCTCTGCTCTCCATTTTGTTCCTTTAGAACTGAAATAACACAGAAGAAGTCACAAGAGCTTCTCTGCATTTAAATCAGAGTAACTGAGGTGAAACCTCTGTCCGTTTCCTTTTCACAGACAGTCTAATTTCTGGTCCCATTGAAAGCACTGTGCGCTTGGTCATTGGACTTAATGGAGCAGATAAATCACCATCAGCTCAGAAAGGAGACTTCTTCCATCGAAGTCAGTGGAGTTACTAAACTCAAGACATTCTTCTGGATAAAATATCTTTCTCTAGAGTGTGTCTTGTTGAACATTTCAACCAGATAAAGCTACTTCAGTGAAAAATTTGAACCCAGCAGTTTTCTGTATTCAGGGCTAGACTGGCCCATGCAACAGCCAAAGGTTAGGTTGCCCACCTGGAATTGTGGCAGACTGCAGTGAGGACATCCATAGAAAGCTATCCTGGCATGGGAGCTGTCCTGGCCTGTGATTCTTCCATTTTTTTATTAACGCTTTTGATAGCGTTCAGTTTTGTTCCCATATCATAAATGTTGATAGTGATTATTTGGAGGAGTGGGGAGATGGGAGATCAGCACTTGCCACACTTGTACTGGTGCGGTACAGCCTGGGCACAGTACCACTGGTGATGAAGTTCTCGTGGAGGTAACAATTAAGGCTCATAATTCTAAAAATGATGGGACTCTCCAAGGGGCTTATTCATAACCCTGTCCTTGGGGACAAGTGTACTAAAAATAGAACAAGAGGCTGAGATTAGAACAGTATCTGGAAAGAGTGGTCTGCCCAGCTCTCTGCAGATAGAGGAGAGGAAACCTGATGCTCCCTCTAAGCTACCCTTTGGGACTTCTGCAAGACAAGTGAAGTGGTGTCCCTCTGAGGCCCCTGCTGACTGCTGCATGATGTTTCTTCAGGTGATTGCTGGTGCTTCTCTGCCCTGTCTGTTCATCAGATGCTGAAAGTGAAGGATCTAGGAGCATGTACATAGAAGGTCAGGTTTTCTTTCTATTTTATTGAGAAAACAAAGCTGGAAGTTTCTCCAAGAAATGGTGAGCCTCAGTCTTTGTGTCTTGGAGTGTGGGTGGCTTAATTTTCTTCCTAAGAAATTTGATAGTTCCAGAAAAATATCATCCTCTCCCCAAATAAAAAGGGCTAATTTGAAAATACTTTCAGTAACAACTCTATTTCTTTTTAATTTCCTTGTAAATGTCTCTGTTCTACCTCTTACCCAGTGTTGTTGGTTCAAATTCAGCTTTCTGGTTTTTGTGATTCAGGTCAGAGACAAACAGATTGGGATTAATTCATTAACCACCCATAAACACTAATAGAAGTACTCATAACAGTAGATTTTAGAATCTCAAAGATCCTTACCAGCAGTAAAATGCCCTAGAGTGAGCATGCAGGTGAGGGAATCAAATGCCCCCAAATTCATCCTTTTATTGAGCAGTTCTTGACACATATCACAATAATTTCTTATCAACTTTATTGAGCATTCAGTGGATAAGGGAATAAAAGTGACTCAGTTTGAGGACAGCACATTATGTCTGTCCCACAGCTCAGAAGAAACACAGGAATCCAAATTCCCAGTCTCTTGGTCTAATTACAAAGCCTTCCTTAGTGAATTGCTAGTTGTAGGAGTGACTCCTTTGCATCTTAATGCATAAATATCCACCAGTTAATAGCAGCACAATGGAATAAATTTGGCAGGTATCGTGAAAATACCCTGACTAAACCATCTTTAGGACTAGTTTAAGATTTCAGAGGATGTCTTTAGCTGCTAGTACAGATAAAAGCAATCATAAAACCTAAGTGACTCTCAGTTTGAAGCTGTATTCTTGAGCTTTTAAATAGTTTTAAATGAGTTTTCTATATTCACACCAGCACATTCCCCTCTAATTATCAAGTACTTCTTGGTAGAGCACACTTTACAAGTAACAGGGCAAAGTTTCAGGGCATTGTGTGCTTGCAAGTTGAAAGCCATTAACATTTTAGAACTTATTCATGATGGGAAAATTACACTAGTAGAAGGAGTGATTTTCTGAGAGTATAAACCTGTGCCAGACAATTTGTGGGTGTTCATTTTTCATTTAAGAACTGTTTATTTTCCCTTAATTTAAATCACTCGAGACTGCATTGAGCTCGACTTGAATGCAGTCCCTTGAATCCCAAATGCATATATGCCGATGGTTGTTTGTACTGCTTAATAAACTTTGCTGCTTCAGAGGCTGAAGTAAACCAGATTGATGCAGCCACCCAATGCAGACAAAGCCTTACTCAGAAATGCCACACTTGCCTCTGACTACCTGAATACCAGTGCCTATCTTGTAACATGCTGCTTAAAACAGTCCATGAATGTGAAGCATCCCTGCCAGGAAGGGTGCAGGGTACTGCTCCAGGCTTTTCCCCTTCCTTTGCTCTAGATGTTGAGTTATGTCAGAGCATGTGCACAGCCATACTGAGAGACATGCAACATACGCAAAGGAAAAGGCACCACATATGTAATTATATGACACTTCAAGGAATGCTCTCGCATTTTCAAGGAGGTTTATTTTAAATGATGTGTGAGACAACCTCACAAGATGATCATATAGCAGGCAGTGTGTGTCAAACCATGCTCAGGAAATATGCTACTCGCTTGAAATCATGTTGTAGAGTTGACTACCAAATTAGATAGCCCCTAAGCATTTATTCCTTTTGTAAGGTTTCTTTTTCACTTTTTCCTCTGAAGGGATGATGGAAAAATTACAGGCCTGCTAAGCTGAAGCAGGGAGAGCTAACTTTCCTTTGTTTCTAAATCATGTCATTTTTCCCCTATTGAGGTATAAATGACAGAACAAGAGGACGTGACCAGTGACACCTGATTATTCGTGACTCTGCTTGTGATCTTAATTTCCTTATTAACCTGACTGCATAAAACAAGACATCAAAGTGTCAACAGATATGACTAGAGCAAAAGCTCTGCTGAGTTATGACCTGAAAGATCCCTTTATATGCTGTTTACTTTTCCAAGTGTTTTCTAATCTATTGTTAGCAGACAAAGCTGGTTATCCAGTTCTTTCAGGTAACTATCATAAATACTCACTAAGCTGCTACCTGCATCTACTGTGAGGTTGTGCTGTTACTAAATTTTGTATTTGCATGTGGCAAATAAGCAAAATCAATCCTTAAACTGTTCCAGCCTAACAAAATCTGACCTCTGTCCTCCTTCCTGTGGGACTGGCCAGGGTGGCACAGTACTGCTGGCTACAGCACTCCCATCTCTGCAGGAGCATCCTGATGCATGCTGCAGACCTTAACTTGGCACTCAGATGTCAGGGCCTCTCACTGCCAGCTGCTCCCACAGTTTTGGCCAGTCCTGAGAGAGTTGCAGGACCATCCTTGTTTGCCATGTTACACTTTCCTTCCATGCTTATGAAAATGTAATTGGGGACTGGCACAGGCAGCTGTGTCAAGCACCAGACTATTTGTGCTAATCAGGTTTGTGGCATGCTGGATCACTGCAGTGCTGGCCACAGATGGAAATGATAAACTCCTGGATCCGCATAGAGGCATTGGTGGGAACATTGGCAAAGCTGGAGATTGCCCTTACATCTTTCTCTCTGATGGGTGAATAGTACATAAGAAACCTTTTACCTGATTCTAACATTCCCAGATCTACATGATACATTTCTGCTCTCACCTGTCTGAGTGATGCTATTCACTTAAGCATTTACTATGGTCCTTGGGGTGGTTCATTAAGACAGGATTCATAATGCATCGCATCCCATTCCCATCTGAGATGCCCTTAGCAATCAGGGCACTCCCATGTACTGAGCAAGGCTTATAGATTGAACTCAGAGTGATCTGCACTCTGGTTATACTCACGATGTGCTAAGCTAACCTGGTCAAACTTGGTCATATTTGTGGGGTCAAAACCCAGCACAGCCCTGCTTGCAAGAGTCAAAGTGTTAGCGTAAGAACTGGCATATAACCGCCGGAATGGTTATACGAGGTGTTTTATTGCAGCGCTGGGAAACCAGGGGCACGCGCCCAAATCTGGCTTCGACCCCCATCACATCGAGTCCGCAATTTATACACTATTCAATACAGATTACATCATTGACTAATACAGATGCATTAAGGATTACCACATCAGTCTATTATGACATCATCCTCCCCTGTGCTTGCGCAGCCCCCTCTGGTGGTCGCCCTGATGAAGTAAGGAGTCTTCCTTGCTCTGTCCTTTTTCACCTTTCGTTCTTTGGACAGGCCCCAACCATTATGTAGACGCCAGCATTCTCTTATCCTCACTTGACTACCCTTAGTATGCCCGTGGTTTCTGCTTCAATAGAGTTTTACAATACTTTTTCATATCTGCTCATGTACCCTTCACCATATATGGGTATGTTAGCTCTTGCTACCATTGTAACATTTGTTTAGAGTAACCATGGTACAGGACCGCAAACCAAGCTACAAAGTTACAACATTTCCTAATATACAAAACCACACTATTGATTTAAAATTTCTTAAATATAATCAGTTCTACTGTTTTATATGATTGTTTTAGCATAAAATCTTCACCTTTTTCTAACAAAAGCATCAGAGAAATAGTACTGCAGTATTGTTGTCTTGCAGTAAATGAGTGCTGACTCCTGTGCCCTAACATCTGGTCAGATGTGAAATAGAAGAGTTGAAGCCTCTTGCTCCAAATTGAAAAAAACATGTGTCTTCAAATGCCAGAACTTTGGAGGCGTTTGAAATTCAAATCAGCAGTTTATTAGCTTAAGCCTCAAATCTGCTTGAAATAAGTGAGAGCGCCTATATTCTTTACTAGTGCTGGTGTCATAAATATCTCCATTAAGTAGCAATTAAGCTGCTGGGATTTGGGCTGTATGCCATTATAAGAGGTAATTATAAAAGAATTGGATTAATTGGTTCCTAAATTATTTATGTAGACATAAATATTGCACATGAGATTGGTGTTAAACAGGATACTGGCATGAAGGGAGGAAAAGAATGATACATTGATTTAAGCTATTTTTTTTTTAATTCTTCCTCCCCCAAATACTAGAAAAGTTGAAGTTTGTTAAAAAGTATTCCCACTGTTAGTGTGCATACACCACCTTATCACGTTTTATAGAAATATACTCCCCTGATAAAGCCATTCTGTGTGCTTTTGTAATCTCTCCAAGTCACCACAAATAATAAGCATTGAGAGCTCTCTTGTCAATACAATGAAGTCAATCTTCTGTCTGTTGCAGTATAATTTAGAGCTAGGGGAAATGACTGATTTCACAGATATTAACTTTATCGAATATACAAACAACAGATGTATCATAGGGGAAAGAAATTTTGTGTGAGCAGCACAAAGAACTCCAGCAATCAGCAAATTCAATCTGCTCTTGACACTGCAGCATTCCTACAGTCTAACAGTGCTTGTCAGCTGTAAAAATAATATAATACAAAGATGTGGCAAAATGAAAACTAGGCAGGCTATTTAATATGCAAACTGCCAAGCACCTTAAACTAGAGACATTTATGAAAACAAAAAATATGGTTGGAAATGAAATTGTCATCTCTATATTTATCTATTTTCATGTTTCAGGGTACAAACTGATGGGGTCAGGAAGAAATTTCCTGAAAAGGAAAAAACAGTGTCAAAGTGGGAAAAGACCACACTGCTCCTCATGGGGTAAACTAAGCAACAGGGAAAATGTGCCTGGACCTTTGTGGTCCTTCCCACAACTAGCCTAGGGTGACCAGACCAGCCAGCAGGAGTGTTACATTATATAAATATATTATCTGCATCTTTTATGGATCTCTCTTTTGCCATTTCTCTGTAAGACAGGTGGAGAAACTAATACTGCAGCAGTGGGTTCAGACAGGGGAGGTGGTGCATGCAACGGCTGGTACCCTGGGGAGACCCACATCCAGGGAAGACGAAAAGCAGTGTCAGAGAGAGGATGGTTCGTTTGTCAAAATGGGCTGCAGCAGCAGGCGGGGAGCTCATGTGATGTGTGCAGGGAGCCAGGCTGGTAAGAAGATTCATGGAGATTAAATATTTTCCTCATTCTTCTGATCTGGCTTTGCATTGCACTGTGGTTGCCCGCACTGCTCCTGTGAGTTGCAACCAGCTTGTCTCTGAGTGTATTTGAAGTTTTGCGCGTTCCTTAAATGCGGGACACAAAATGCAGTAGACGGGAGAGGTTTTTTGTGTTCTTGGGAGGAATAGGTTTGGGGGAGTATTTTGGGCCATGACCTGCAGCATCAAACCCCAGATTTTTCAGCCCTTTCATAGGAGCAGAAATTCTTAAAATGACAGGTGAAAGGAAAGTGGGACCTGCAATAGCACAGTCTGAAGTTTCTTCAGTAGCAGTAAGCATAGAAAGAGATAGAAATGCTAACAGACAGCTTCTGACAGGCCTGGTTTTTCAGCTTGATTTACAAGGCTATCAGTGTGCAATAAATCACCCACTCCTAATTATAAATTATCACAGTCTGAGTGCTCTGGTAGAGCTCTAGAAGCCAAGATTGAAATGACCGATCTCAGCTGTATGTGCACTTGTTTTTTCCACAGAGATGATAATGCTCATTTTCCAGGCTCTGACTTCTGATAGCTACAATTTTCCTTTGAGCTCTCACTTGGGTGCCAGGCTTTTTTAAGTTTTAGCTGTTCAGTCCCCGGGACCCACAGAAGACAAAGCAAAGGCAGCCCCAAGGGTACAAAACGAATGTTGCATGTGATGGAATTGTGGTCAGCTTTTTCACCACAGGCCTTTCTTCCTTCCAGGAGCTCCAGGAAAGCTTTCATTTTCTATCAGATAAAAACTTCCCTGTATGGGGGAAACTCTGTCACTCACCTTTGGTGAAATCTCAACATTTAAGTCTCTTTTCTGGTGGAAAGCAGCTAGAATAAAAGCCAGATTTAGGGCCTGGGAATTTCTGACTGTAACTGCTGCTGTGGAGTTTGCTGGTGGGACAAGTGGAGTAATGTTTGGGCAGGTGAATCATTTTATCTCCATCTCACTTACCCACATGTTAAATGGGAACAGCACTGGTTATTCAGTGCATCATCACAAGGCACTGAAACTGGGCTAATAGTCCCCAGAAAGCAATTCTGAGGTAAGATGTTGTTCAAGTGTGCAGTTTGACCTTTACATAGCATTGAATGCTGTTGGCTTCATGCTCACTCTAGTCCCTGGTGATGATGAATACCCCAGCCCCACAATAGTTATGATCCTCTACTTAAGGCTGTGAGCTTGGAGCATTAATGTCACCTTACTGTGTTGTCTAGAATCACCCTCTTCTTTCCTAACTGGCTCCAACAGAAAGGCTTAAATACACAGACAGATACAAATAGGGTCTGCAGAGAGATGTAAATGTGCAAGACGTCTGCAAAAGCCAGTTGATAGATTTCCAACTGCAAGTGAGCTTGTGCCAATATGGGGAGCAGGCTGTTCCTGGGCATAACCTGCATCTTCTCTTTGCTCTCCCAGGCTGGCAGCAAGGTACCATGATGATGTTTTTTTTCCCTCATATGGGTGACAAGTGAATGGGAAAGGTTTGTGACCAGCTTAATTCATGTACCAGCATCTCACACAAGTCTCTGTGACAGTCATCTGTCTTCTTGCATCATGGATGGGAGAGTGAGACACAGGGCAAGTAACCCAAAATCACAAATGCTCCAGACCCTGTGGATGAGGTCATTTATATGTCCAGGTTGTGGTGCCGGGGCAGGTCTGAAATCAGTCATAGGAGCCTCAGAGAACAGCTGAGAATTAAATATGAGCCTTCCAGTTTTGTGTTCCAGTTCTTCTCACCTCTAAAGCCAACAATGCTATAAAGTCAAGAGACTTCAGTTAAGGACCTAACACGTATTCTTAGGTCTTCTTGTCTGTGGAATTGGACAACACCGTTGTATGTAAGTGGCTTAACCCAGTATCTTTCACATTATCTTTACTTGCTATGATGTAAACACTGGGGATTGTTGTGTTTTGGTTTTTTTTTTGGGGGGGGGGGAGGGAGTGGATTCTTGGGGGCTTGTTCGTTGTTTTTTTTTAAGTGACAAAGTGGAGGGATCGGAGGGGTATCATATGGCAGCAGTCATTCAGCAGCTAAGATGGGGAAGTGGTATCTTCACTTCCTGGTTGCAATTGTTTACACTATCTAGGATACTGCTGACTGTTTTCAATTGCTGGAAGAGCTTAGTTTCTGGAGAGCAGGGATTGAACGTAAATGCCTGTAACAGTCATTTCTGCCAGCTCTGGTGCTTTGTGGATGAGACAGAGCTGTTCTGGGTGCTGGCAGGATGTCCCTGGCCTGCATGGCAGAAACTCTGTCGAAGAGCTTGGTAACAACGTTATTTATGATAATTTAAGTGGTTATCCAGGGCGGTGGGTGGGTGACTGCTGACCTCCCTGGCACCGCAGGCAAACTGCAGACTGCGCTGCAGCCACGGGCCTGTGCGGGCTGCGGCAACACCAGTGCTGTTGTAGGGTCTTTGACTTCGGTTTTGCGGGTGAAGCCTGTGGAGGAAGGTCCGAGCGGGACGCTGGCAGTCCCCCAGCTTCCCAGCGGCGGCAAGGGTGATTCTCAGCTTAATTTAGCCCAGCCCGAGCCGCAGGAAGGAGGGCGTGAGCCGGAGGCCGGTACTGCTGAGGGGCCGCGTCCCTGCAGGGCCCCGCGCTGCAGCCGCTTCTTGCCGTCGCCAGGTGGCGCCCGCGCACCGCCGCAGTACCGCTTCCCTCCCGCCCCTCAGCGCTCCTGCGAGCTGAGCGCCGCGGTGACCCGGAGTCATCCCCAAAACTCACCCCTGGCCTCCGGGGTTACCTCAGGAGCTTTGATGCTTACTACAGGCCCGATTCCGCAGGGATTCGGACAGGATCGCCTTCCTGCGCAGCTCCGCAGCTGGGGCGTTACACGTGGCAGGTGCGGCGAGAATCAGTGCGCGGAGGTTTTAGCCGCGTCCCTGAGGGATGCCTGTTGTCACCGCGGAGGGTGTTTGAGGGTGCAGGCAGCGCCTGCCGAACACGCAGCTCACACTTATTTCTCACTTGTTAATTCTTGACAGCACACGGCAGTAATGTATTGTATTTGTCTTCCTGCCCATGCTACTGCTGAACTGCAGCGAAGAATATCAACAAGCCTGGAAAACCCTTTTATTGTACAGTTAAGAAGCTCCTTGGAAATTACTGTTCATCAGGGAGATTTGGTTCAAGGTTTTAATTCCAAATCCACTGAATTTCTGCCTGGCTTGAAAGCCCCCAAAAGGAGAGTGCTGAAGCAGTTGCATTCAGCTGTAGTTAACTTGAGGAGAACCGGAGCTCTTGTGAGACACTGTCTTTACCACTAAAGCGATATCCCTAACAAAGCAGCAGCAACGCTTCTTGCTAAATTAGGTTAGTATGTAAGTCCCATGGTGGGAGCAAGGAGCTGGACTAGTGGTAAATGTTTCGTTTTCAGGTCTCAG
Source organism: Neopsephotus bourkii (assembly GCF_033783945.1). Lineage (NCBI taxonomy): Eukaryota > Metazoa > Chordata > Aves > Psittaciformes > Psittacidae > Neopsephotus > Neopsephotus bourkii. Next base: position 2,716,470 of record NW_026901177.1, read on the forward strand.
TTTTGGCCCTGGATCTCCATGTCTCCCCCTCTGGTGCCCCTAGGGAGTTGCTTCTGGGAAGAAAGGTAGAACAAGGGAAATGTTCTGTCAGAAGGGATGGATCTGCTAAGGTGTGGGATATCTTTCTGTTTCTTTGCCCCAAATCCAGTGCTCTCTGGTGTTAACCATACTTCTGTACTGCTCATCTGCTGGGTGATGCCATGGGGATAGAGCCAGAGCTAAGTACCAGATGTGAGACTGGCTAGAAATGGCCCTCCCCAAGAAAGAGCCTCCTAATCCAAGTTACCAGGAGCCAAGGCGATGACTCCCTCACAACCCTGTTGGCCTGGGGATGTGTGGTGGTATCTTGTGCTCCAGCTGCTGTTTAGCAGGGCACGTATGAGCTGGACATGCTGGCATCTCCAACCCTGCAGTTGTCACTTGTCTGAGTACGTCAGGGCAAAGGAGAGCAAAGGCATATAACACATAACAGTTTAGAGCAAGAGCTAAGTGTAAATCTTGGGAGCTCAAACCCTCAGTCCCAGTCTATGACCTTTAGGAAACCTTTCCGAGTGCTGCTTCACAATGAAGCAGCAGTATTTTTAGCTTGACTGGAAGAATCAGACTTTACCCAGAAATTTTCTAAAAGAGGAAAAAATATTTCTGGTCTTTTTGTGTGATATTTCTAAGCCCATCTCAAACACCCCGCAGGAGGCAGGGTTAAGCAGGTGAAATGGGATGCTGTGCATTAAAATTGTAGCTGAAACATCCTATCACTCATTGTAGCTGCATTATTCTGCACTGCAATTGAAGGCTAAGGAGAAAGTGCATAGAAGATTGTAGAGCAGCCATTTAAAACAATTAATAGGGCAGCTGTGACAAAAATGAATCTCAAAACCCTGCTTTTCCCCCTTGCTGGTGGTTGCAAATGACCATTGCCGGCAGCAGCTGAGGGACTCCCAGCATCAAACTTGGTGTCCAAGTGCATGCTAGCCTGCCTGGAGCACGGGCCTGTGTGCACAGCCAACAGCCCTCTGTGAGGTGCCTTCATTTCTGTCTCAGCCTGCTGCCTTTTGGATAAAACCTGGACATTTTTAGCATGTGAAAGGCAGAACCCAGCTCTGTTTTCCAGAAGCCTCAGAGAAAAGACATGTATCACTGCCTCTAAATTAGATCACAAATTTTCTGGCTGGTGGCAGCATCTTAGTGTTCACCCTGAAGGCAAAGATGTGAACAAATTACGTTTTACTGTCATAAGTTCATGTGCATGCTGTGTTCCCACTAAAGGTGGAAGAATGTACTTTGGTGAAATGAGGTGGTTTTGGTGAACCTGGAGGAGTTGCTGTTCTCGGGAAGGCACAGCAATGAAGAATGAGGGAACCATTGCTCTGCACGGGTGGTCAACAGTCTGAGTCACTTAACATTGTGTCACCAATTAGGTGAAATGCAATATTCTAGGGGAGAAAAGGCATATGATGGATGTGTGCTGCAATCTGGAATCACTTGTATAGTTTATTGCCAGGCCCTTTATTCAATCAAATTCTTCATAAACATGGGAAGTGCTGATGTTGACATGTGATATCTACCGCAGCTATGGGCGTGCTTCTGCATTTCTGCTGTTGTCAAGAACATTGTCATCAACCTGAGATGTGCTCCAGCAACACTGAGTGATTTTGCTCACGGGGTCTCACTCTCTCCTTGCTATGTGCATGCAGCTCTAGCTGATGCTTATGCATCAAAAGCAGGATCAGACCCTCAGAAAGCATAAGGTGATACTCATGACAAAAGAGAAACAGATGCAGATGGGTTTCTAAGTCCTGGCTCTGAACATTTCTTTTGTTCCTTTAATTGATTGTTTGCTCCTAATGTTTTCTATAATGAGGATGTTTTCTGAGCAAGAGGCAATGACACTTGTGCTCTTGTTCAGTCTCAGCTCAATAAGCTGCTTGAGCTCTGCACAGGTATCAAGTGGGTCTGGGACTCCCACACACCCAGACTGTGGGCCATATTGCCTTCAGCTCCTGATGCTGCAGATCTCTGCAGAATTCAGGTAGTCTTAATTTCATAGAGATTTTACGCTGCTGACAGGAGAATGCTAAAAATTGGCAAAAAATATTTATTGTTCTGAAAGGCAGCCCTCACTGGAGAATATCAAATGTAATTAGATGTACCACACTCCTGGAAAACAACTCCTGTCTGCTACAACACTGCCTCCTGTGAGGTGTAATTCTCAAAACGCCCTTTCTGTAGGGCTCTACTCCTCTCTGTTGCTCAGCCTGGCACACAAGACCTTATCTTTCCTAGCACCGACATGTTCTTGAGCTGATGCCAGAGGACACTCTTAATGAGCGATGAGGAAGTGCAGGGTTTTCAGAAGAACCTGTAGATGGCTGTAAATGCTCCGTTTGAGTATGGTCACATAAATATAATAAAAACCCAGGTGTAGACTTAAGGCTCTTGCCTCTTTTGCTGACCTGACTCAAAAAAAAGACACCCCAAACCTTCCTTCACTTTGTTATTTTTAATCCCTCATCCAGGTAGCTATAACCAGAATGGCTTCTCTGCAAGTCTGTGTACCTGAGGTCTTCACCAGCTTCCTGGAGCAGCTTTGCTGTCACAGATCCATGTAGGACTACTTCTTGTCCTAGTGTGCTTGTGCATCCAAGTCCTGTCCTGAACCTGCTGGCAGTCATCCCTGTTCAAGAGGTATTTTCTGATACAGGAAAGTAGTTGTGGCTGTGGTGTATTACACAGACTGGTAGAGAAATGGTTCAACTGTCTTTAAAATAGGGAGGATACACAGTAACTTTGACCCTCTGCCCTGCCCCTATGCAGCTCTGTGTGTGTGCATAGGAAAGGGTTATCTTATTTTTTTTACAGGGAGACAAATCATTTTTGCAGTGCTTCGAGAGAGGCAGACCTAATACCTTCTCGGACACCCCTGAGTAATCCCAAACAAAACTGCTCTTTGAATTTTTCAGTTTGTTTCATGTGGATGGGCTGCGGATTTTCACAACCAAACTTAAAAGGTTAAAACTAGTGAAGTCAGCCGGAAATATGTGAATTTAACCTCTGTAGCTGTGTAAACATCTTAATTTCATAAAGCTTGCACTGGTGGAATGGTAAAAGTTTTGTATTTTATGATTGTCAGAAGGATAAAACTTTGAGTGTGGGGAGGAAGATCAAAAAAAAGAGCTCAGGAAAGTGTTCTTCAGAGTTTAATCATGAGTATACTTGCTTAGTGTGATTATTTTTCATGGTAATGCATACACAGAAAGTTTGACTTTCTCCAGACTCCCCTGTTGTGTATTATATACTGCCCTCCCTTATCTGTGCATTAGTGAGAAAAAAGATGTAAGGGCTAGTGGTGCTGGGGCAAGGACCTCACCAGTCACTGTTGTCCTCTCAGGGCTCACTCAGAGGGAAAAAATGTATTTTGGCTTTCCAGAAGTCAGTTTAGGTTCCATGCATCCCTTCCAGAACCTCTTCAGGACAGTTTCACGTAGGGCTACCTTGGAAATATTTGCTTTTCTGTCCTCAAGATTTCTTTTCCATGGAAGGCCTCCAAAGATCAGAACAAGAAACTTCCAGTTATGGAGGTATAACATTCGGAGTGCAACATACAGGCTCAGTAGTCACAGCCCAGCAGGTTGCACACATGCAGCATGGCCCCAGGAACGAGGCATATAGATCCACAGCAACATTAACTTGGGAAGCTGGACAGATTATTTCCACTGTGACACTAAAATGCATTTTGCAATCAATTGCCCATGTGTCTTTCCTTTCCACGCACAGAGCTTGGCTAGCACCTAGCTGAGAGGAGCATGCGTTGTGAGTTTGTTCCTGTGTATGCCAGTGGCAGTGACAATTTGTCTGGCAAAAGTACCCACTTCTCAGTGAGCATGGTCATGAGCAGGCTGATACGAGGCAATGCTGCCCAAACTCTGAGCTGTTTAACTGGGAGCCAATTCAGACCTGGATATGATGCTGGCCTTAAGCAAACACTCTGTGACCATGGCTGGAGAGATATTCTGAGTCCAGCTACTTCTGAGCATGAGCATAGTGTGTTTAATAGAAAAGCTTAATAATGACACACTATTTTTTCCTGCTCCTTATTTTCTAGGAATAAAGAGGGAACAAAATGTCTTTTCTCTGTTTTCCCACTATGTTGCACTATTGCTGCTGCATCCCTGAAGGACAGAAACTCAGCTGCTATAACATGCATGTGCAGTAGAAGAGGGACCTGAAGTCAGGCTTAGGTAAATGGGGCTGCTTCAGAGCAAATAGGCAGTAACACAGTTGTTGTTGACTGTATTACAACAATCATAAACTTAGTAGATGCCATGGAAGTGGCTCTGCTGCAGTCATATCACCTGGTCTAGCAACTAAAAATGCCCCAACAATAAAAACTGGTCTGGTTGCTGTAATCATGTTATTTTAGGTAAAACTCATGTTTCTTGAAAAGAAAATGAAAGATCAGACTTTTATCTTCCAGAGAAAAGTTTGAAATGTTAAGCAAATATGACCCTGTATTTTGAAGATCAGAAGTTAGTTCCTACCTAGAAAAGCAAACGTCATCCACAAATGATTGCTAAATGCTGTTAGTATTTATTGAAATTTGTTTTTTAACTTCCTGATTTTAAAGACTGCATCATGATGGTGGGGCAACTGCAGTCAAGATTTGGATCACTGGAAGTTGACAGTGCTTTGTGAACTCTTACACAGTCAATGAAGGTGCTTCACAGCAGTTGGGAAGATCAAGATAGGTATTGGGTTAACCTTGCTAATTAGTGCTAAACTCAAAGAGCATTGCACTGACCGCCTTGCTAGGTTTCTATGTTGGGATTAGTAGAAACTGCATTGTTATTTCTATATTTTTCTATCCTTATTGCTATTTCTGTGCATCTGAGTTACCCAAAATCCACTGAGTTTGCACTGATTATACAGTTTCTTACAGTGCATATTTGTTATGAAATTTATTTTATTTTCTTATGCTTGCTGTCTGAAGTTGTATTTATAGGAAAGAAGGGTCCTTTAGCACCTTAACCAAGTTTAATTTTGTAAAAAGGCTTTTCTAGAGATGTGAGCAAGAACATGATGACGTAGGCATGTCTGGGACCGCACGTCAGTGTTAGAGTTTATGCATTTAATGCCCTATCTGGAGACTACTTAATCATGTGAATGCAATCGTTCTATTCATTGAGTAGCAAATGGATGAAACATGATGTAAACTGTCACAGCATGGTTTTCTGCCCTGTGGAAATGAGCAGCAGGGACAGAAAATGTGTACTGCTTTGGCAGGAGGGATGTTTGGGTAGGACTGCGTGCGGGGACAGAGTCCTTCAGCAGGCAGGTGGCTGGGAGCAGGACCAGACCTGGCTTCTGTTCAGCCCTGGCACTGACACTTCTCTGAGGTCTGGGTAATGAGGATGTGACCACATTTAGGAAAGTCAGGGATGAAATTCTGCCATCAAACTGTTGACACATAACAGAGGTAACTGCAGTCAGGACCGTTGTGGTCCAGCAGAGGGAGATGGATGTCTGCAGAGGGGATTTGGTTTGCGAAATCGCCACAACCTGTCAGGTGCCTGAGACTAGATCAGGCAGACCCAAACTGAAGTGAATACCTTTGAAAACATTGTACTTCTTTGTCTACACTATAATTTCCTTGTGTAGTGGAAGCAATGAAGATGTACCTGCCTGAGTGGAGAGCAGGGAAGCTAAATACATTCATATTTAATATTTGTCTTGTTGTACATTTGGGTACCTAATGTCTTTTCAGCATCTCTGCACCTGAATTCCCTCATCCATAATCAGTCATGTTTTCAGACTGAGGCGTATCATGATCCTGTACAACTTCTGCACATCACAATCAGTGAAGAGGCTGTGAGCAGGTGATTTTTTTTCCAAAGTACTCAGAAAAATGAGCTCAAACTCCAACCATGAGACAAATTGATTGCAACAATAATTCCACTGATGTTAACAACAGGCTCAACTTCTGCTGGCATTTGCATTGGCGTAACTAATAGCAGGGCTTGCTTTTTACTCCTCTTTTGGCTGTGACCATTCAGCTTTGTTGCTGTTAGTAAGGGAAGCTATTCAGGATGGCTGGCTCATACAAAGACAATAATAAGAGCTGTAATATTTTACACATATGTTAACAGTGCTGTTTGGAAGAAGGGAGCAAGGAAGATATGATTTCTTTAAGCAATACCTATGCAAGTGGGAAGTGTAAATAAAAAAGTAAGGTTTACCAAGAAGATATTAAAATTTATTATTAATGTTGATTAGTTTTGTTCTTTCAGCTTTTAGGGTGTGTGTCTGAGTGATAAGGGATGTGCATGAATGTTTGTTTGATTACAGCCAGCAACTAAGTCTAGAGGGTGGTTGCTTATGCTTGATGCTTTTTAATAACCAAATAATTTCTTTGGTAACTTTTCACAGACAGCCAATATTAGTTGCATCATTTAAGGCAGTCGTCTACCTCCTGGGGTTGCTTCAAATGATGTGATGATGTGGTGATTTATTCCTGGCTTATTTTCTCCTTTTTCTTCATGATGAGAAGTGGGCTGTTGCCCTCTGCTTGGAAAGAAGCTCTGAAATACGTGTCTGCAACTTCACTAGGAGATATGTTGAAATTAAAAGATGGCCAGGCCAGTTAGGTAATAGTATGCAAATGTTCAACTCTGATTTCTATTTGAAATGTATCAGACAGATTTGCAGGTGAATTTAATGCTGTGGGTCTCAAAATTAGTTTTCTCCTGAAGTAATCATAATATGTAAACGTTTAGTCTCTGGCTATGTGAAGAGAGCTGCGTTAAAAGCAGACTTAAAGGCAAAAGCCTGAAAAATCTGACTCACAGCAGTTGCATACAATAAACTCTGGTCCTGGAGGGAAGTTACTGTGTTTGTGAATTTCAAGATGTACTCCAATTCAAGGTAGTTTGCCCTATGGTTTCCACCTTCTTGTCTTTTCCAAAGCACATATTTCTTAAAATATAGCATATAACTCCACTGCTGTATGTAAGTAATTTCATTTTCTTCAACAGAGCTTTATAGCTAGATGAAATTACTTGTGTGTGTTTGTATTTGGAAGATTTGGGCCAGCTCACTGACTGAAGCTATGTTCTCAAAATAGTAAGTTTTACGAGGAAGTCTGATTATAACTCTACTAGAAACACGGTTGATGGCATCCAGCTCTGTGTTACGTGTTACTGAAATGTGGTCTTTGAAGCTTCAGAAGGCTGTGCATTTCCAATTACATGAGCTGCTTGCACAGGTTATCCTGTCTGCTAGAGGCAGAAAAGGCACTTTTCAATTGTACAGAAGTGCAGGAAGATCCAAGTAAATTAAAAAAAAACCCACATGTACTTGGCTCTTGGAGATAGCTAAAATGTATTACATCCTGCTCTGTTTTGTCTGTGTAAGTCTCTTTGTTCCTTTTTCTGGTGGATCCCTGCAATTGTAGTGCTTCATCTTCATTCAAAATAACCCAGAATGAAAAAGTTGAATAAACTCAAACTGGGGTTCCCCAACATCCAAGGACAACTCTCATCACATGTGTCACTCCTTCTAGGCATTCTGGATGTGCAGAGAAATCATTCGCATATGGAAAGTAAGCCTGATGATTCAAAACATTTTTTTCTAAGATAAATAAGTTGGTTTTCAGTGTTTTATTTTGGGGCATATTTCACTGCTTCTGAAGTCTTTGCTCTCAGGTTAGAGATTTCAGCTTCTTTCAACTGAACACTTCTACATGCTTTCCTTTTCACTCCATCTTAAAAAAAGCCAAGCAAACCTATCAGTTCTGTGTCTTCCCACAGTCATCTTTAGCCACTCTGGAGGGAAGAACTATTGCCATAATTTTTCAGTTTGGCTGTAAGAAATAGCATCAGTACTGAGTTAGGAGTGGCTGTGCAGGAACCAAACGGTGCCTCAGCGAGGCTGGTGGTGCTGAGGGTCTGCTGAATGCAATGGTAAAATCCACACACAATGTCAGCAGAGAGATTTCTTTTGTCTAGTTGAGGGATCTGAGAGGGAGGCATGACTCAAGCATGTTGAGTTTTTGATATGCCTGCATCTAGTTACTCTAATAGTGTCGTGCCAAGATGTGTTGATTTGGAAGTTGGACGTGTCCATAGGATGTCCCAGCCTTCTGTAAGCTCTTTTTAAAGTGAAGATGGATGTGTTTTGTCCAGTCTCTGAGGTCACCTCTGCCTATGGGATTCCTGTATGTGATTCTTATTTAAAGGACAAATTTCCATTATTTTTATGTGGAAGCAGCAGGCCCTGTGGAGATCTCTTCTGCTCTTGAGCTAACCCCTCTGGACTAGCTGTAACACTTAGATAATTTAATGTACAAAGCTTCAGGCTGTCGTCATTATGTTCTTTCAGGTAAAGTACTTTATACTTTAGGAACAATTTGGCAGAGGCAGCAGGGATACTTCTATGTAAGTATGTCATGAGATCAAGCCTTTTAATGTTCATAAAAAGAAAGGATGTCAATTTAAAATCTCATCTGTTCAATGCATCTGAGGTCTGCTGATTTATGAAGAACTGTAAATTGTAATCATATAAGCCTGTAACACTCTGGAAGCTATTTAAATAGCAAAACTTTCTTCCAAAAACATGATATATGGAAGACATAAAAGTTTTAAAGCAAGACTCTGCCTTAATAGGGAAAGAGTATTCATTTACTGACAAGAAAGAGCTGATTTTCCTTACAAGAAATTCTCCTTCCATAGCCACCCCATGCTTTGTATTAATCAAATCATAGCTTTTCTACTACCACGATCCTGAGTAAGATTTGTTTGCAGGAGAGTTGGAAAAGGTTAATATTCTCTGAATACTTGGGTGACAGAGCCGAGCAGTAAGGGCAAGCACCAAATTTCTAGTCCCCAGCAAAATCAATGGCCAAACACTGATTTGCTGGTGAAACCAAATGAGTACTCATGACCAGGAGGGAAATGGAAGAATGGCAAAATAAATCAAGATGAATTGTCAGTTTGCAGTGGGAAAGTTTAAGGGCCAGATGTCACCCTAAGTACACTGCCCTTCACAGAGGATATTCTATTAAACTCTGTCTACTTCCAGACGTTGTTTCACGTGGTTCCCGTGGGAAGGGGATGCCAGCAGGCAGAAGTACAGTTGCCTGTCAGTTTTAGGTGCATTAGATTGGCACTTCTGAGATGATAACAGACACACAAGTCTCATGAGATGGGAATAGGGGATTTGAGCAATCTGGCTAGCTCACTCATGTTGGCACAGAAACCTTTGTTTGTAAGTAAGCTGAAGTCTTCAGCATTTAAAATATTTCTTATCTTGAAGGCCACAATGAGAAGGAAATGACTGTTTGTAGATAGCCATGCTCCAGGAAGCAATGAGGAGTAGCAGAGCACAGAACAGGAATATATGCTGATGTGGTTTTAGTATCAGAAACTAAATGCATTTCAGAATAAGACAGATACTGATTTCCTATGTAACAAACAGTATAGAAAATGAAGATATTTACAGAGACAAAAACATAACTTAAAGGTAATACCTGCTTTCTAACATTTCACTGTAATTGGTCCTCAGTCAAGATATTGTTGAAAATGAAATTACTCTGTTTAACTAGGGTCCTCTTTAGTTCACTCGCTCAGCTTAGAATTGTGGGTATCTGAAGAGAATAAAAATCCTGTGTAAAAGGATGGTATTCTTGTTATTTTAGAATTATGATACACGTGCTCAGTGTCCTAAATAATGGCCCAAAACTGCACAAGACATGAGCAACAGAGAGACTTGGAAAAAATATAGAAAGCAACATGTTGGTTGGATGGGGATCACCGTGGTCCAAATGAGACCAGTTCTGTACCAGGGGTAACTAAATCTTGGTGGTGGTACCACAAGGGGAGTGCTGGATTTTGGCACTTGCAAGCTCCCTGGTGGGAAGTAGCATGTTGTAGCACCTCTTCTCCTAAGGGAGGTCATTCGGCTTCTTGCTTTCAGCAATGACAACAAGTTGGAAGAAATTAAAATTCTGCTATTAAAAGTAAGCCTGGCACTGAACACTTGACTGAGCTGTGTCACCTGAGGATAAAAGAGGCTGCTGGAGACTCTAAAATAATTGCTGTCTAACAATGCTAAGTGCAGTGTGCATCTTATCAAACAACAGCCTGTCTCTTGCACACATGAGACTTGCATTTAATTTCCTTTAAGCTGGAATTCCTATTATAGCATTATCCTTCAGGTATAACAAGGTAACTACAATGCTGATTATCAAGACTCGGAAAGGCCACTGAGATACCTCTGGGAATCGTGCCATGGAGGAGGAGGAGACATCTAAAGCAGGGTAGGTCTACACATACAAGCTCAGCATTTTGCACAGAAAAGTATTGTTAAATTCATTAAGACTCTCTTGTCCTGCTTTCTTGCGCTGAAGAAGGAAAGAGTTGTCATAACTGACAAGTGCACTTTATTTAGTGCTGGCTTAGGCTGTTTGTAAGACCTGTCTCATTAATCATTCCTGAGACCAGTAAAACAATGCTTGCTTAACCTGAAAGCTGGCTTGTGGAGTGCAGGTATATGCTGTCCCACATGCTACATGCACTGGTTGTACCTTTAATTCTGATCTCAGTGTCAAGTTAAGGATTCTGAAGAGGAGATGCAAAATGTTTGACTGAACATACGGTGCTCTCTTCAGAAGCTGGTTATATCCCCATCTCCAGGCCAGACTCTCAGAAAAAATTAATTTCTATATTCCACTTAAATTTAGTGATGCGCGAATCGGACTCATAAGCTTGAATTTTGTTCCAGTGCAGGAATTTTGTACCAGTGCAAGTATTCAGTTTCATTGGGTTAAAGAGCTGAAGGCTGAAATTTAAATGGCTATTTACTCTAGCAGCAAGGTGCAGCTAGTAGGCATTACCACATAACCTGTAACAAAGCTTCATCTCAGTCATGTCAGGACAAGCATGCTCCTCTGCTTTAGACAGGGTCTGGACAAGAGCCCATATCCCATATAAACATCACACTCAGGGCCAGGTCTCACAAGTGACCTAGATACATGTGATACTATGGTGAAGAAAGCTCCTCTGAAATCTGGCCTGGAGAAGACACTGGTGGGTTTGTTACTCCAGAGCTCTGTTCTTACCAAGTTTCTTGAGACTTGTGTGCTATAAAAGGTGAGAACTTGCCAAAACCATGTCAGGTTTGGATTTTGCTCTTTTATGCAACTTCTCTGAAGTATTTTCTCAATTTCTCCTTAGCTGTGAGTCTTGCTGTATCCTCTTTGCACAGACAGATGCACCCTTCAACCAGGCTGGAGACAATGATATTAAAGCTGGTGGTATCCTCTATGTTAATGTCTGACCATATCTTTCACAGACTGCTGAAGAAATATTTTCAGTGTCTGGTTTCTTTTAGGTTTATATTGGAGACTGCACCTTATAACACCAGCTGGAATTGTGAGCACTGCCACAGAGCCGATCCTGAAGGAACAGATGGATCACTTTAATAAAATAATGACATTTGCCTTAAACCTGTTAGGAAGAAGAATATTGTTTTGGGGCAATGATTTTCTTTTAAAGCTTAAGGCCAACTTTCCAGTGTTGCTTACAGTCCTGTGTTTCCTCCCACAGAATTTCTCCTTTGGACTCTTTTAAGAATGTGTGAAGGCCTTCCCATCAACGTGTATAGGCTACATGTGGAATCATTTCCAATGCACTGTCTTCTGAAGCATCACATTTTCTGCCTTTCAGCTCATCTTTCATCAGTTGAAAACAGAAGGCAGCATAATAGTGTTTTAACTTTATTGTCTTGAGAAGTCATTTCTGTTAAAGCTTTTTTCTCACAGCTAAATTCCCAAGATGGATTAAAAATAAAATAAAAAAATAAAAATTCTTTATTTGAAGTCAAATGCACAGTCATTATTTTCCAACGCCTTTTAGTTACTGACGGTGTTCATGCACAGGAGTGTATTGATTAGGCCATAAAGGAAAATAGGAGTGCTCAGGCTCGGTTACAATTACTGCTTTGCACAGCAAATAATAAATGTCATGTAATTTTTCTGCCATTGGTCATATTGTTTGCTCCCTGACTTTTTGAGTTTTGCTGTGGCAGCAGCTGAAGTTTTGTGCTTCAGATCTTTGGGTATCAGTAAATCAAGAAGCAGCTCTGGTAGCTGAGGCAGCAAAGGTTCATGATGCACAGCTGAGCCTGGTGGCCCAATTTCACAGAGATAGGCATCTTTGAAAGATAAGTTCCTTAACAGTAAGTGGTGTCAAGCTATGACACACACACAGAGCTGTTTTATTCAACTGCTTTTAGGTTTATTGTTGGCTTCAATAGGTACACACTGAAGTTTTAATTTTTCTGTGAGTAATAGGTGGGAATGCCAGGATGGGGAAGGGGTCTCAGCTAGCAGAGCAGAATTCAAGTGTGTGCTAGTGCTGGAGCACTGGCTCACATCAAAACCCGCATGGTCTCTATTTGAGCTAGATGTGGCAGAACTGCAGCTGTGAAAATGTGTCTAGATATTTTTCACTTCTAGCTAGATTCATTCAAGTTCCAGCTTAAACTGGGAGTTGGATGTTGCAAGTTTGCAGTCAAGTTCCCTAAAATGTCTCTTTGCAGCTGTGTAACCATACATGTCTCTGAACATTGTTTAGTGTCTCAGCTCAATTGTTTATATACAAATTGTGGATCTACAAAGAAGCTGATGCATTTTGCTCTGTTTCAAAGCTTAGACTAACTTGGCCACATTCTAAAAATGTGTTTTCAGGCACAGCAGATCTTCTTTGGTACAACTAAAAGCAGGACAGCATTGCTGTGGCACTACCTACAGAGAGCAAAGCCTAAAATGCTTCCAAGAAAATTCCCTCAGAAGAGAAAAGTGGTATCATCCCCTGCTCTGCACAGGAGACCGTGCTCATAGGGAAGGGAAAACTGGTGTCTCCAGCAAGGATGGGGCTATAAGCGATGCTCATCCCTTTTTAGCTCATGGTGACACTACAGGATAGCACATACCCCCATGATAAACCTATGTTATTGACTTTCCTTTCAGGAATTATTCCATGTTCATATAGAAAGGAAGATTAGTATACTGCTCTACTGCTTTAGTGATTTGTAATAGACTTGGAATAATAATTCCAAATTGTAATAGACTTGGAATAAGGTTTTAGTCAGTTTTCAGTTGCTTTCAACAACAGCCAGAACTGAGTAGTTCCTTTGCCTCATGTGCTTGAGTAGCTCAGGTTGCATGCTGAGTTTGTGCTGCTTCTAGATGGTTTGTTTCTATATGAACTCTCAGTATTATCAAATTCTCTGGATTCTTGAAAATTCTTTTGTTGCTTTCCAATAACCCCTGTCTTGCTTTGGTTTTCAGCCAACCCATTCTTTTTCCACTAATGTGGAGGAAGTGGCAAACACATCTCCCAGAAGAGAAGTTGTCCTTGGACGGTAGTAGCTGTCTGAGAGGAGGCTGAGGATCTCTGCAAGTGATGGGCCTGGGGACAACTGCAGCAAGATACATGGAGATTCAGCTGGTAATCAGACAAAGTGAGAGAGAGAAATGGTTTGTGCCCAAGTCAGTGCTGGTTTATACTTTACTTATGTTAAAAAAAACCAAAACAACAAAACACCAAAAAGACCTTGAAGGTTTTTTTTTTTTCTTTAGGATATTTACAGTCTTTTAACTGACACTAATGCAAAGCAGGTGAAGGTGGCATGCCCCTTCACTGATATAATGAGAGATCATCATGTACAAAACCCACATAGGATGTAAAATGAATGTGCTTGTCAATGCTCAGAGGAGGTGCTGCCTAGCTGAAAGGTCTGATACTGAGGCATCCTGACTTGCTGTACATAGTGTGTCTCTAGATAATATCCTAAGACCTTAAGAATAACTGTCATCTGTATTTCATAATACAGAGAGAGCAAGCAAGGAAGACAGCCCACCATGTTATGGCCTCAGATAGATTTTTGAAAAGAAATTACCTTTTATTAGTTTTATCTAATCAGCATGAGTGGAAGTTTGATTATTGTAAAAGAAGAAAGGAGTGGAGAGCAGAGTATGACCACCCCAAAGTGACAGTCTGTGATTGAGAGAAAGGGGGTACAGCCCTGAGCTGAAGCCCTTGCCCCTGTGTTTCTGCACTGGCTGCTGCATACACCTCTGAGGATGCAAGCAACTTTTTGGTTTCCTCTTCTCATTGCGCATGTTTGTGTTCAGAGAGCAAATCGGCTGGATTACAGGTTTGTGACAAATTTGTATGGAGAGCAGGTTGGTTAGTTTGCGACCCATGTCCTAAGGCGGACCAGCACCATCAGCAGTGCTACGCTTGTTAAAACCTGGAGTTTCTTTGGCATCTATTTCAGTATTTTAGTTTTCCAGTTGGAGAACTTTATAACATCCAGCATGAATCTGCTTTGCTGTGATTTAAAACTATTACCTCTGTATTTGCCCACAACAGAGCAGTCTTCTCTTCAAATAAAAAAAAACCCATGTAGTCTTTATGGAGTGTTTTTACTAGATTCTTGGTCATTCTGGCTTTCCTCTGACCTTTCATCAGCTGGTACCCATATGTGCGCAGTGCTGTAGCTGAGACCTTATTGATGCTGAGCAACGTACTGCAAGGAAGGATTATGGGGTATGGTTTGCAGACTGTGCTTCTGTTAAACCCTTCCTACAGAGTACTTGCCTTTTCCACAATCCATCTTCAGCTAAGTAACCTAAGGTAAGGAACAGGGTATGTCTCTAGGCTGAATGATAATCATTCCTACTTTTTGACATAATTTTGAATTCTGGATGTGTTGTTTGGTATGACCACAGTACTTCCAGGTTTCCTCTCCTCTGAAAATTTAAAAGCATACTCTCCATTCCATCACCTTGATCATTAATGAAAATATTGGTAACAATATGAGACCTGGGATAGGCTCTGCAGCACCCATCAGTATATCCTTATGTATTGAGATCATGGTTACCTATCACACAGAAAAAAGAAAAAATATTAACAAGTTTTTTCCCCCCCTAGCTTGTTTCTGAGACTGGCGGGTGAAAGAGCATTGAAAGCCTTACTTTGAGATCAATGATATCTACTGTTTCTTACCTCCAGGTTTGTTACCTGCTGGAGAAATAAAACATATTTCTCTGGTATGCCTTCCTCTTAACAAATCTACCACTGACTGCATCTCATCTCCTTGTTATCTTCCTGATGCTGACAAATGGTTTGATTTGTTTCTGCAGGAACTGGAGTTTATCAGGTGGATTTATAAATCTCTGAGCTACTCCTTTTTTCTCTCTTTAAAGAACTTCACTATGCTGAGCTTTTTTCAGTCTTCCAGTAGCTTGCCCCTCCTCTATAGGATTGCAAAGATGAATGCTAATAGTTCTTCAATTGCTTCAGCCAGCTCTTTTGGCACCCTCAGTAATGTTCATTAGGCCCTGTCTGTCTGAAAGTTCACTCATTTCTCAAGAGCACTAATTGTGCTGACCGTTTACTTGCAAGGTGACATTTTAAGTAAAGGTTGCTTCAGAAAGTCACTGAAATTGCAGAGCTGTAGATAGCTTTCCTGTGTTCATTGTAGACAAATTCTTTTTCTTTAATCTTCCTTCTCTTCCTAATGTCACTGTAGAGTGATTTCTTGTTCTTCACATCTTTTACTGGTTTGATCTTGCTGTGTGCCTTGATCTCTCTGGTTTTGTCCATACAGGTTTTTAATCTCTGTTATAAACATCTCATCATTCTTGCTGTTTGTAACTTCTCTATAACTGTAACTATATAAAATGATTTATTTAAAGCAAAAAAGAAAACTCTTTCTAAACACTTCTCTTTTTTCCAGCCTTTCTTAAGCTGTCCTGGCTTGTTCTCCTCCCACACTTATTTACATGAAGATGCTATGTTTTCAGCCACACCATAGACATTACCTAACCGTTGTCCATTTATAGCTTATCTTCTCTATTTTTCCCCTCCCATCCATCCAAGAGTCAAGAACTGCTAGTCATAGGTAACTTCTTTGTGAATGGCGCCAAACTGGGTGACTTTGGTACTGTCAAATACTGAAAGTTAGTGCTCAGGCTTTCCTAAATATGTCTCCCTGCTTTTAATTTGACAGAATCTATTCCCTAAACTGCAACTGAATTTATGAGTATTACTGTGCCTCTGAAGCTGCACTCTAATGGTTTTAGTGCCTTCTGAAAAACTTTCACCCAGATCTAATTGCATTATTGGAAACAGTTGAAGCACTGTAATATATGGGGGCAAGTGGTGGGGTTTTTTTTTTTTTTTTGGTCTTTCAGAAATCCTTTATTCAAAAACAGCCAAAAAGGCCATCTAATGCTGTTAGAAAAGAAGCTCTGAAGGGATTTTTCTAGTTAGAGAGAGTGGGAAAGAGTCATAGGAATACTTAACTCCAGGGTGCATTTAAGAGAGAGATGTGGAGATGGAAACTGTGCTTGTCGCAAGGCAAAAAGTAATTAAAGGTCAGAAAAAACTTTGTAGTTCAACAGCAAAAGCTCCTGAAACCTCTTAATTCCTTATGTTGTTATCCTCTGTGAAGTAAGACATTAACACTCTTGTGTTGCCCTGATTTGTTTACCAGACCACATATTCCAGGTAAATTGTGCTTGTAATTAGCCCGGTGCTTGCCTGTGGTTAACATGGTGCTCAGATGAAATATTGGATGTTGTGTGAGCACTACTCCAAGCTCAGTAAATGTCAGGCAGTCAAGACGGTTTGGAAGGAATAGGCAAATGCAAGGAATAAAAGTGTGAGCCATGTGCAAGAGAAGCCTTCTGGAATTTGTGGCGCAAAAGAATTGGGGATAGAAGCAGGGAGAGTCTAGTGAGAAGCTGTAGCTTAAAATATTAATACTGACAAAGAACAGAAGAACAATTCCACTTACTTTATCTCGAGTCATTAGCTTTGATTTAGTGCAGCCAGGAAAGGCTTTTGGTAGTTTCTGTACTATCTTCACATTCTGGCTTAATAGCATTTGTTTAAATGAGGAGTGGTCCCTTCAGCAATATTTCTCTTTAAGAGGTAAGTCCCAGCACAGAGTAATAAGTAAACTGGGAACAATATATTTTAAAAGAAGGAATAGATTCTGCCAGCTCAATTTAAGAAAATATTTATTACACATAATTCGTCAACTGTTTTCTGAGTAAGCAATATAAAATGATCCTTATGAACAGTAGAATGGAAGGAAGGAAAAAAGCCTGCACTGTTATGGGGAGTTTAATCTTCTGCATGTCTGCTTGTCGTTCTAAGTGATGTCTTTACTTATGTGAACTAAAGACATCTACCCTGGATGCCTCAGAAATTTTAGTTCCCAAAATACCTTTTCAACACTAGCATGCACCTACATCCTCCCTTTCATGTTTTGCTTTGTAATAATTGACAATGAGCTCTATTACTTTCAGTAAAATTTCTCATCTTGGCTTGGCAATCAAGCCCCTGTCCAAATGTTTTCCATCCCACTGCACTGCAGGTGTGATGACACTTGGCAGAGTGGAAATGGAATTGCTCTGTTTTGTGCTCACATTGCTACTTTAGACCAAAGTGAGAGCATCTTGTTTGCTGTAACTTATTAAAACCCAAATCACCAGTTCCTTGCAGTTCATAGTTTCTTGTGAGTTTGCTGCTGGTGGTACCCTTTGACAAGCAAGTAGGCCGAGTGTAAAACATGGGCTTAATACGCACGTCACATAAAAGTAGCAGAGTTCAACAGTGTCAAAATAAGTGCTTTTTAAAAAACCTTATATAAACATATTAAATTGGTTTTGAGTTTCTAGGGCATCATTTTATCCATAGCTAAAAATACAATTAGTGCACCACATTTTGGCAGATTTATCTCAGCAAGATTTTTTATATGCAAAATGCTTCCTACTGAGTGTCACAAACAATAATGTAGTTTAGAATGTGGTGCTTCACTGAATCAAAAAGCACTGCTGTGGAAGAAAGATGTTGCTCCCTCCCCTCTTTCAAATGTCCTGCTGACTTCTTTCTTTTGTGTTACTGGGAGCCTGGTAATCCCTTTGCCGACACAGACATTTTACAACTGCATTATTAAATTAGCTTAGTACTTCCTTTCTCCTACTTCCATGGAATTATGATGGAGTGCTCTACATCTTGTTCCTTTTTGTGTTACTTTTATTAGTCACAAGAACATAATTGAACTGATAGACTCAGTTTCTTAGAAATTGATACTTTTTTTTCTTTTAAATCCGGTTACCTGTGGCTTTAAGTTCTATTCTTTCTGTTAATGCGATCACACATCAAGTTTGCTTTGCTTATTGGAGAGTGGTTGCTACCCTCAGGCGTGATGAATTCAGTGGTATTATGACTGCCTGTTTTATTTTCTGTGGACTTGCTCATATTTTCTTCATCTCTGTCTTTTATGAAAGAATTTCCAGTAAGTGTATCTTTCTTTGCTTCTTTCTCTACCAAAGAATTTGTACAAATTGCAAAAGTATGGCCCAAACATGGTCTGATCCATATCTGCAGTACTGGGAGTGTACTAGATAGTGTAGTGAAAAGTTAATCAATGTCTGAATCTATAAAGATATGGCTCCTGTCAATATGCAGTGGGACAGGTAATGCCTGTGACTGGGAGGACAATGGAAGGGCCGTTGGTTTCTCACCTTTGGACAGCATGTGTGAAGATGTAGCATGGGGAAAAGGGTAGATGATTCTTTTAATGATGTAGTAAATCATAAACAGATTTGGATGCGGACCATGTTCCTCAAGGCACTGTTGATTCAGTTCTTACTGATCAATCCAGTACTTCCAAAGAGTGCCAGACAGACAGCAGTAAAACTGCAGGGCACTGCTCAGGGCATGGTTGCTGGAAAGAAGGATTTCTTCACATCACTGCTGCCCATCTGTGGCTCTAACGGCCTGAGAGGACAGCAAGCCACCTGCAAGGGATAGAAACTGGTCACATGGGGTGATGACCAGACCAGCCACATACTACTTTGTTGTCTCCTTTAGCCAAATGATGTTTGGCAGAGAGGCTGCAATGAGGACATTCGCAAATTGCTGAAGGAGCACAGAGCTCTCTTGGGATGAAGGTCTAAAGGTGGATTTCACCCTCCTCTTCTCTTACCAAAAATTTTATTCCTGTGGAGGTCAGCACTGAGTAATTTAAATAAGGAAACAGTTGCACATGGAAGGGACTATTCTTTTGGAGGGTATTTAAAGCATTTTATATAATGGATCTATCAAGCAACCAACTGAAAATGAAAGGAAAAAGAAAATAGAAATGTTCACATAGATTGCCCTTCGTATCACAGAGAAATTGTAGTCGTTATGTTGGACATGCTATATATTACAAAAAACATCCCCTGCTCCTAAAGATCCCATGCTCTAAGACAAATGGGGATAAAAGGGAAAGCAGGAGTGCCTCTGCTGACACAACAGGCTGCTGCTTAGCCAGGGTGGCTTCCTGATTAGTTGGAAGAGCAGGGGAAGCTGTAGGGTGGGAATTTCATGAAGGATTGGTGTTGCAAATACATAGGGAGGGCTTGAGCACAGAAGCAGGCAGGACTCTGACATTTACTGGGCAAAACTTAATAGAAGGGATTTTACGTACCAATTTCCACAAATGCTAGACTCTTAGGGAAATGTAGGAGCCAGTACTGACACATGTGGGAGGGAAGTAGAAACACAAGGCTGAAATAAGGGTAAAGGGTAACCTCGTGTTATGGCTGCCAAACAAACAAAAACCAGAACGTGGGGCACACTGAAAGGCAATTTGATACTCCTGTGAACAAGGACTTAATAGTGAGTGAGTTGATATTCAGGCTGGAGCCAGTCTCACCACATCCCTCTCATCTGTTTTACCTAAGAGCACTGAGGAGAATAGTGATACTGCTGAGCAGCAGTACTAAATGGATTAGAAGTGTTCTCAATGTTGGCTTGTTTTATCCAGCAGTATTGTATTTTTCTGTATGGAGAATGTGGCTGGCAGATCAGATGGGATGTCTCTTTTCATAACATATTTCAAATTGGTCCTTAGAAATTAAGAATTGCAGTTTGGTCTCCTTAGTTCAAAGCTACTTCCCTCCCCAGTCGAGGGACTTCATAACTACCTGCTTTTTTTGTCAAACCAGTAGAAACTGAGAATGAAAACTTTGGGACTGAATAGGGCAGTTTTCAGCTAAAAAGCTCCTGGTCTGGATCTAAGAAGAGCTACTTGCAAGGACTTTTATGGTGCTTTGAGATTTTAGTATGAATCCTTTTGCCCCAAGATACATTGCTATCTTTTCCTGATGAATATCCATGTGAGTTTATACCCTGAAAGTCTGTGATCATGATGCAATAAAAATGAAAGCTAGCCCAGAGAAGATGAGGTGAGCACTGGAGGCTTATTACTGCATGCAAGCTTTTTTGGCTGTGCCCAAAATGCATTGCAATGAAAAACTGCCAGCTTTGCAATAGTTTCTTTAATTGCAATCCCATTTACTGCAAAGAGAACACTATGTGTACCATGTAAAAACCGTTGTGTGACAAAAAAGTCAGACAATTTATTGTAAAGACGTAATGCTGGATCATAAATCGAGAATATGATATACCTTGCAAATAAGAACCAAATAAATATAAGCACAATAAGACACAATTTGGTTGTCCCCCCCTCCTGTTTAGAAGAATGTATTCAAAAAGCTTTTTGGCAATGAAAGCAGAACAATTCAGCAAAAAAGTGAGACAAATGAGAAAGGAAGAGGTTTCTGAACACAGAGGATTTAAATAGTAAACCATAATGTGCCAGTAGCAGATTTTAACACTGAATATAATAGCAATATGTCTCTTCTCTGTCAGAGCTGTTTTTATATTAAGAATGTTCAGTTCTTTGGAAGGCTATAGATTACAATTAAAGCATTTGCTTCCCATATTGAGTCCCCTTGAGTTTTGTTTCTCATTGCACAAAGCAACAGTGCGAATGAATTAGATGTCATCATTATTTGTGCCTGTATGCACCCACAGAACTGTGCTGGAAAAAGCTGCTTAAACTTGTTCGCTGCTGATGTCCTATGGAACATGATAATTGAAATATGGGTCTGGTAGGTGTGGTACAGAAAATCTGACACTGTCACAGCAAGGCTCCTCTTAAAATAGCTATCAGAGCAGGGGATGGAAGAGACATTCAGCTGAAGTAAAGTGTTACAGATCAATCTGTGTGCATTTTGAAGGACTAGAAATAGGACTCACTATTACAGGCCAGCTGCTTTGACCAGTCTTTTCATATCCTGTGGTCAATTGCCATTTTTGCACTTCTTCAAATTCCTGGTGCAAGTTATTCAGCACCATAATGAAAATGAACCTCCAAAATGGCTTATTTTTCTTCCAGAGGAAACCAGAAGTCCAGCATTCTGAAACTTTGGCCAAAGCTTCAAGCAAATTTTAGAGCAATACAATGTTAGAGGAAGCAAAGAATACTTTATGGCCCATGTACTATATGGCTCATATGGCACCAGTGCTGGTAATTTGTTCTGGTGCCAGTTAGCTGCAATGAAACAGTGACCTTTTTTAAGTCATACAATCATCATTACAATGTTTAGGATTAAAAAATAAATAATATAAAAGCCCATCAGTTACTTCACTAGCAAATCACTAATTTATTGAATTGATAATTTAGGAATAGCACAGAGTTTTGAGCCAGAATGTAACTGAGTCAGAGGGGAGAAATAGTGTCTTGTGTTTTGGATGTTAGGCATCCTAGATTACTGGAAGAATGAATGGACGGAATTGATGATATTGTAAGGTCTATTGGATGAGAGGTGTCTGGAAGCATCTATTGCCCTTCTGTAATAATGGTAACAAGTGGATTCTTGGACCTCAGTGTCCAAGGATAGGGGCAGGAATTGGTTTAGGAAAAAGGACAGCACATAAACACACACAGACCCACTGTGTTTTCTTTTCTGAAGAGATTTGCTCAATAAAGTGGTGGGTCTATAGCTAAAACATTCTGCAGTTTGTGGTTAGGTAGCTTGATTTCTCAGCAGAAGCGTGGTTGGAAAAAACGAGTAAAATCTGTACTATGCTTAAGAAGTCAGTGCAGATCCAGAAAACAAAACCAATGACGTGGTGCTGCTCGTGTGTTTGTACCTCATTGATAGAATATAAGTTTAAAACCAACAATATAGAGAGCTCGGAAGGATAGTTCACTTTTAACTGGGCTAAGCCACTTCATGGGGGGGGGGGCGGGGGGCGGAAATGACTGAGAGCTTAGGCAAAAGGAGCTGTTAAGAAATTCAGCCTATGAGAGAATGGAAGAGAGCTGCCCCACACAGCATGGATGTAACAACCATCCTGCTCTCAAGCCTATTCTCACACTGGACAGTGGTGAACTTTTGGATGGCCTCAGCAAGGCACAATGCAGAGTTCATTGTGGTGGAAGAGGAAGAGAAAAGGGGTTTAATCTTCAGCTGTGCCCACTAATTCCTGCCTGTTTGTGTTCAACAGGCAGACTTGGTGGGAAGAAAGTCTGTATGCATATAAGTCAGGAGTAGCTTCAGTCAAGTTTCTAGTTTGAAAACAAGACAGTGATGTTAAGTTGGTGTATCTCATGAAATAATTAATTCCCAGTTGCTGTCATCCTTAGTCAGATATTGTGTAATGGTCCCACATGCTGTGAAAACACTCACTGGAATCAACAATGATAAACATTATTTAATGTAGTGAGTGTAGCAAGCAAAAGCCACTCCTTCCAGCCACTCCGTGATATTTAGCTATCTTTATCTTGGCAAGAAGCTGTCAAGACTTCAGGCTCTCATGGTGTATGAGTTGCTTTTGAAGTGCTTTTGCATTAGGAAGAGTAGGTCTGCAAATGAGATGTAATGAAATTCTTTATTTATTGCATCTTGTGATAGGCAGATTAAATATATCTAGGCTCCGAAACATCTGATCTTTAGTTTTTATCTGTATACTTCATCTGTGGGTTTTTTAATTTCTTCAGACCCAATTTTATCTTTCCAGTATCTGAAGTTTTTTTACCCTCATTGCCCACCTGCAACCCCAACTCTATTTCCAAAGGATGGTAGAAGGCTTAGATGTCCTGGGACTCAGTAAGGGAATTTATGTTTTTTCCCCACATAGTGCTGTGTTGCCCCAGCATGCAATTACATGCTTTTGTTCAGATTGGGCTCCATTGGCTTCAGAGTGTAGCTGTGTAGAGCTTTGATGGTGTAGGAACACTGCAACATCACCCCACAACAGTAGAAGTACAGCAGCGTTCCTGCTGTCTTTTATGTTTGATTGTCAGATATGTGATGGGACTACTTTAGATGGTCCCACTAAAAGAAAAGGCTATATTGTCAATAAAATTAGGTGAGAGAGGAGATCAAGATCTTTGCATACAGTTTGTGGTTGCAAACATGCTGGAGCACATCTTCAGTGAACTTTTGCTGGGAGAAATCAAACGTTAAAAAGCATGCAAGCAGCAAGGGCACCAAGAGCTATTGCGTGACTGTTTTAGGGTATGTGCTTGCCATAAGCCTGGGTGAGAGGCACTCTGTAATTGTTATTCAGCATAGAAATTGGAAATGTACTTGAACTGCAAGTAATCTGACCTGTAGAGGAAACCATATATCATGATGTGCTCAAGTGTTCCCTTGGGTGAAAGGCAGGAAGAAGCAGCGCACATCCAGTATTTCACTGTCACATCATCTTCCTGCCCTGTTAATGTAACCAAGAATCAGCTGCAGAACTTCATTTATGTTCATTTAAAGAGTTATTGACCATGGCCTAAGCATTTTATTCTGCAGAAACATCACAGGTTGAACTGTTGGTAACAAAGGCTTCAAATCCTGTGTGGTAATAGAAGTGCCTCCAAGTGTCCAGTGATGGATTCCATCCCTTGTTTATTGTTATTAGTGCTAATTACACAAATATTTTTTCCCTAATAGAGAGACCTCAGTTTCAGACACATCCTCTCCATAGTAACTGGTGATAAATCACCTCCACAGTAGCTGGATTTCATTGATGTGCAAAATATATTTTTATTCTTAAGTTGTTTTGTTTCAGTCAGCTTGACTGAAAAAGCCTTTTTTAATACTAAAAGAAAAAAGCATTTTTAAGAATGTTTTATAAAGAGTCAAGCATTCAGATAAGAAAGCTCAGAACTAAAGATGCATGTGAGCCTTCAAATCAACTCCTTGCTTGCACTGTCTCTGGTTTTTGATAAATTATGACTTATTGCCTTCACCACTTGTCCTCATGTCATTCTATAGGGATTTGCACAGTATTTCTTTCCACTCCTCACATTCATCGTGTGCCCTTGAAAAGTGGCCTTTTACTAGCCATCCAAATGCTGCATAAATAAAACTTCACTTACTCATTACATTTCCCTAGCACTTTCAGTATTATTTCTAAAGATTCTATGGACAGAAATGAATTTACCTGCATGTAACAGTTTTCAGAGTAGCAGGTGACCTTGCTGTTTTATATCAGGGGAACTGAAGCCCAGAAAGGTCAAGCTTAAAATTCTAAAACTGTAGGAAATGTCACCCAGTCTGAGGCTTCTAGAGTAAAATGGAGAGATTTTTTATTTTTTTTAGAGACATCTTAGCATTTAAAGCACACCCACAATTGATCTCAGCTGCAGCTGATGGCACTCAGCAAGTCCTGCCAATATGACTGCAAGTGCCCAAGCCCTGGCAACAGGAAACCGGGAGTGGTTCCACATGGGTTAAGTGTTTGCCAAATATTGTGGAGGAGTTCTGGGTCAGAGGACAAGAAGATTTTAATTCGCTGGGTAGCACTTCAGGACTGAGCTGTGAAATAATTTTTCCTTCTGTTGTCCTCCTCTTCCTTCAATATATCCTGTGATTAGGCATAAGACGGGTTTTCCATCTGGATGAAAGGTTTTGTTACATTTATTGACTTTTGGAAACTATTAATTTAGGGTTTTGTATTTAAAGAAGTATGGGTTTTTTTTTCTTTATTGACCTTCAAATACTTTAGGTTTTGAATTTAAGGGTTTGTAGATGCAGGTGCAAAACATTTCCTCTCTTCATGCCAGAGAAATTAAATTACATTTGCTGAAGTAAAAGCATCTTTAGCGGTATCAGTTTTCTTAATTTTCTTCATAAAATTAATCAATAAAAGTTGTTGCAGATTAGGCCTGTTTCTTTCAAATATGTGTTCTTTCCTCCATGCTGTCTGACACAAGCAAACCCAAAGCAGTACAGAAGCTGCAGCCACAGAGGTACAGCAGCAATTAAAACCAGGCTCATTGCACATGGTGAAGGAGACAAACACAGCCATGCAGAAAAACAATGCTCACTACACACTAGAAAAATCACTTAAGTCAGACCTTTGTGTTGTTTTTCTCAAAGGTCATTTTTATAAGGCTGTGATCCATTACTTTTGAATGTGATCATTAACACTCATTTGAGGTTTTAGCTGAAGATCGAGATCCTGCATAAAACCTTTTCCCTTGATGGCTGAAGTTACAGAGTAGGGCCAGCACCATCTCTGAACATTACTTACCCATGTCTCATAACTTAAATGATAATAGATGTTCTGAGCAAATCCAGTAAATCACGTATTCTTTGGCTTGTGTGCGCACATGGGAATGGTACTTGTGCACAAATATACACATATATTTGCCATTATTTGTTTACTTTTTTATTCTTTTTCTGAGGATATAGCAATATCTAAATGCAGCAAAAATGTGAATAAATATCATTATTACAAGAAGTAAGTTGTGCTAAAATTTTAAAATCTTCATCAGCACACAAAATCTTGGAGCATCATTCTCTAAGCAGGAGTGGAGAGGCACAAGTAATAGTCAGAGGGGCAAAACTGTATTGAGTACTTGCTTGTGCTTGGCCATGCCCCACTGTTTCTCCAAGCGAAGAGTCAGCTCAGTATGTGGCATGATTACAGTATGTAGGATTGTTTTGGAATAAAGGATCACAGAGGGTTTTTTTAGATTTTAAAGATTTTCAAATTTTGTTTTTGATTGGCAGTAAAACGATAAAGCACTTAAAATAGAAACTATAACAATAAACAGGGCTTTGCTCTGTATTTACAGCTTTCGAATAAAGACTGCACAAAGATGGTAACTCTTAATTTTTCATTAATCCAGCTTCGCTCTGTGGTAAGCAAGGTGCTGAGCTCATGTGATGGCACTTTGGTGATCTTTGTGTCTGGGGAGAAATGAATCAGTTACCGTCTGTGCCTTGCAGTGGATTGTCCCCCGTGAAATAATCTAAACCTGTCAAATTGTGACAGCTTGCTCTACCTGCACAAATAGCACCATTTTGAAAAATCAAGAACTGCTGATATTGCTGTAATAGATCTAAAAGTGCATACTGATGTGATCTGCTGCTTCCTGCAAGATGGCATTTGAAGCTGATAGTACACTGAATATTTCTGCTGCATCAGCTTATCATCTAAAAAGTATGGATCAGGTTTTTTGAAAGAGTTTAACATTGAACAAATCTTCATCTTGTCTAGCTCTGATACTTCAATCCTAATACATGAAAACCTTATTAAAAAAAAAAAAAAGAAGCCTCAAATACTTTAAAAGCCACAAGCTTAAACAACTGCCTGGAGAGCATCCTTGAGTATCCCAAACATATGTGGTACTACAAACTCTATTACAGCATATAAAAACACAGGTACTGGAGCACTTCTCATCTCGCAGAATCCTAAAGAGGTTTCCAGAGCACTCAGTCTTATCCTTAGTGTTTACACAGAGCATGGCAAATTTGTGAGGTTTCAGTGTTTTGACCAAAAGGAAAACTGAAGGAAAACCCCCTCAATTACAGTCAAGGTAAGCTAGCAATCACTGGTATTTTTTAGGTTTGCAATGAATGCAGCAGGAGTGACCAGGTTTGGAAAAACTTTGCTTTGCAAATTAAAATACCTTAATTTCATGGGAGTTTGGTTGAATATTGTTTAGACATTTTTCAAAAATCTGTTTTAAAGAGAAAAATGTCAGTTAAAAATTAAAAGTTGAAGTATTAAAGTTTTTTTTTTTTGGAAAGTTGGTATATTTAAGTTTTTTTTTGAAAAAAAAACCAACATTTTTTTTCTGGTTGAAATTATTTTTCATTTTCACTAGATTTTACAGGGAGTTTTAGCTAGCTGTATTGAACTACCATTTAGGAATGAATTCACTTTTTGTCAAGACTGTCTGCCCACCTTCACCTCGAAGAGTACTGGCAGAGCCACTGAGAGATGAGTAAATGTTGCCATTACTGTCTTGTTGAAAGAGGGATCATAGAACCTTTAATGTCTCATGGTTTTTCAAATCTTATCCAAAAGACGAGTGAGCTGCATTTTCAGCCACAACAAAATATACATTGGTCAGCTTTAAGAAGACATTGCTGACAAAAGGAGACTTAAAGATTTGTAAAGCATCTTTCCTAAATTGTTCATTCATGTAATTTATTTTCTGTGGCTTGAGCAGAACTATAAATCTAAGGAAACAGCATCTAGCTGTGCCTCTGTTCTAAATATAGTGCATTGGAAAAAGAAGTTTAATTTCTGCATAAGATCTCTTGAGATTTAATGTGTTTTGAAATACCATTGGTTGCCTTGACACTGTGATGGTAGCCAGGTATTTTAAAGGATCATTTGCTTGCCTAGAAGTGCAGTTGACCTTGATACCACAGTGACCTCAGTAGGTCAGAGGCTGACGTGGTGGCTGACAAGAGATGCAAAGGCAGTCCGTAAAGCTAAAATTTCATCTTTTCTAGCATTCTGATTGAAGTAAAGAAGCCATGCTTAAGGGAATAATCTGTGAAGAGCAGGTAAAAAGCAAGCATGATCAAGTTTAAAGGAATACAAGCTTGGTCATTATGGTTGACCTTTCTGACTGAGAACAGCAGGAAGAAGCTCAACAAGGCAGTGTTTCTATCATACTGCATGTTGCGTGTGATGAAGGCAGAGAGACTTTTCCTGAAGAATTCTTAATCTCAAATGATTGGCTAATAGGCAGGACTGATGCAGTATTTGTCTTTGTGTTTGACAAGGAGCTTTACCACAAAGAGTAAAACGTGTTCAGAGTAAGAATGGGCTAGAGTTGGAAAATGACCAGATTTTTTGAGATTAATTTTGTTGCTTTTTCCCCATGAGGTAATCCATCTTCTTCTCTGACTTACTCTGTGCATTTAGTCAGGTTCTGAGTGAATATCTAACTTTGAAAATCCAAACTAATAATGGACATAAAAATCAGGGTAAATGATAAGATGCAATAAGACAAGGCATATCTTCCCTAATGACAGCATAATGAACTGAATTTAAAATTAAATCCTCTCATGAACAGTCACGGCCCATTAGACAATAGAATTTCTTGTTAAACTGACCTTTAAAAGCACTTTGTAAAAACTGAAAATGAGACAAAATCACACGGTATTGTTGGAAGCTACCTGTGGCCAAATCCTAGTAATCTTTCTGGGCAAAAATCAACAGGCTTCAGTGAGTACTTTTCTTCAACAAGGACATAACCTCAAAAACCATGAACTGTGAATTACATGCCATCAAAATAATTTCAGCAAGATTGAACAGCTAATATCACCATTTACTGACTACAATAGTGTATCCATAGAGATAGACAAAAGAAAAAAAAAAGAAAAAGAGGGAGCTTTGCTTTACTTTTGATGATTGCTGCTTTATATGGATCATGTAGAAGAGAGAGAAATGTGATGTTAAACACTGAATGTTTTTGAAGAAAACGTTTCAGGAACAGCAAGTGAGGAGATTTCCCAGAAAAATGGCCAAAAGAAGGTGCAGAAAATGGAAATTACTGGAGAGGTCCTTGATTTTTTTTGGTAAAAGTGTTCCACAATAACCCTTTTATAGATCCCTGTACTGTTGTTAGTGTCATCTTCAAAACAAATAAAACACAGATTTCTCATCAGCAGTGATTATTGTAAACTGGACTTGGCATGAAAATTTGTCATAAAAAAATAAAAACTGTAAAGGTCCGATTCTCATGGAAGACCAGCAGGATGTAGGTTCCTATTGCTCATCAGTCCCTTTGGAATCATCCAGCCAAAGGTGCATTGAAAATGGGGCCATAAACTCTTAAGTACATACATACATATATATATATATATATATAAATTTTTACCCTTCATGTTTTTTTAGTCCCCAGTTTGAATGTTCTCTATTATTTTGGCCTCTCCTATGCTAGGTATTAACTGTGAGCGAAATAGGCTTCGATACCTTTTAAAAAAGTTTCTTTTGCTTCTTTTGAAGAAAAAGGTGTGCTGCAAATGCAAGGTTATTGTTCCAGGTTTTTTTACAGAAATAACAGATATACGATGAAAGTGCATTACATTATTGTAGGAATGTGGTGGGTTTTTTTTTTTTTTTTTTTTTTTTTTTAAGAAAGAGCATCTGTTCTCTAGTCATTTCTATGCTTGGGTAATTCATCTAATGATTACATGGATGTTGGTTGGAAGGCAACATTGTAAAGCAAGCTGTAAAGCAGCTAGTAAACAAAGGCTTATGTAGTTTTCAAGGCATCAAAAAGAAGAAAATATATTGTTCTGAATGATACACTATGCTAGATATCATCAGTCTGCATTTTTGAAAGCGCTGTATGATTAGTTGCTGTCACTGTTCCCAGCAGGAGCTCTCACACCAACTTCTTTTGAAATCTGACCGTTAAAGATTATTTTGATCCATCCTTGAGCGCGAACATAAAAGCTAAAGTAAATTGTTTCATCAATACTAGCTTATAATTTTAGTCTAAAGATGTCAAGGGTGGTTGCATACAGGAACTAGCTCTGAATACAAGGTAACTGTGTATGTTATTCAGTGGATTTATCTGGCATATGCTGTTTAGAATTGATATTTAGGGGAGAAATAGTGAAATGGAGGGCATGCTGCCTGGAAAACCTACTTATATGACTTTAAAGAATTGGCTACATTTTAACTTGGTTCATTTGGACTGAGATAAGACAGATAGGTCTATTCTTATTTTACTATGGTGAAAATAGACCTTGATTCAAGCATCACTTTCCATGCTAATCTGCTGCCTTTAATTTTGTTGTTCTTGGTTTACAATAAAGGAAAGCAAACTGGGTCTCTAGTGTTTGTGTCAGCTGGTAACACAGGCTTGCAGCCAGAAATCATTTTTCTGGTCAACCAAAGCCTTTGCCAATAAATTATCAAATACCCAGCTCTTTTAATCCTGAAACTAGTTATTCAACTACTGTAGCAAGAGCTATGGAGCAATGAAAGAGAATGTTGTCTTTTCATTTTGCTATCCCATATGGTTAAGCAAAAAATAACTGATTTCCACTTTCAGCAGATCATAGGAAATAACAAGCTGGTACTGAACTAAAGCTCCCCAGTAGGGCTAAGGATACAGTACCAGTGTGATAATAAAAATACACTAAGCATGTTAAATAAAAGCAAGCTCTGCTTTGGCAGGAGTCCTAGAAGTAGTGAAGTGAGCTAGATCAGCCTTGGCTGAAAGACGAAATGGAGTCAGCAATATTTAGAATAAATAAAACTCCCTGCTGTTGGGAGACCAAGTGTATCCAGGTCCCTGAGCAAAAGCAATCCCACGAGTGGGTTTGCCTTTACTTGAAGCAGGAATAACCCAGACTGCCTTCCCCAGCAAATTCTTCATATGCACCACAGGAACTTTGTCCCCCTCTACAATATGTAAAAGTTCCGATTGGGCTGGGCCAGCTCTGTTGGCAGATCCTCTAGTGTTGACCAACCAGGTGGCCTTTGGTAAGTGTGTATCCCAATGCTTGAAAGTTCCCCCACCCATTGCTCTCAGTGTAGTTTTTAACAGCCCATTGTACCTTTCGATTTTCCCAGAGGCTGGTGCATGGTAGGGGATGTGATATACCCACTCAATGCCATGCTCTTTGGCCCAAGCCCCACACTTGAAAAACACTAATACAGCAAATACCAGATCTAAGTAAATTACAAGATTCTGAAGCTGTGAGATCAAGAGGAACAACTTTGAGAGCCAATAAATCAGCATTGTGATGAGTGACTATTAATCCGGTCAGATCTGTTGTTATCTCAGCCCCTTCGTGCCCCACGTTGGGCGCCAAAAAGAACTGTCGTGGTTTAACCCACAGCCAGACAGCTTGTTACCCACTCCCCCAAAAGAACTGTCGTGGTTTAACCCACAGCCAGACAGCTTGTTACCCACTCCCCCCCTTCTTGCCCTCCCCCTACTCCTGGGGGAACGGAGAGGAGAATCAAAAAAAGAAATGCAACTCCCACGGCTTGAGATAAGAACAGTTTAGTAACTAAGGTACAATACGAATCACCACTGCTACCACCAACGACAACAATGATAAGAGAAAACAGCAAAGGAAAGGAGTACAATACCACGCGCCGAACCGCCAGTCCGACCCGGCCGACCCCCTCTCCTTCCGGGTTCCCCCCCAGTTCCCCCCTCGGCATGACGTGCTGTGGTATGGAATACCTCTTTGGTCAGTTTGGGTCAGGTGTCCTGTCTCTGCTTCCTCCCGGCCTCCCCTCCTCCCTGGTAGAGCATGAGACTCACAAAGTCCTTGGCCAAACCAAAACATCATTTTTATCAGCTTTGTTCTGAGCCCGAAAGTCAAAACACAGCACTGCACCAGCTACCAAGAAGGAGAAAAAATGACTGCTGCTGCTAAACCCAGGACAATTTTCAATTGCAGCCTTGGAGCTTTCAAAACTCTGTCCGTCCTTTAAGCATCTTCCTGCTCACAGGATGAATTTCACTGAAAAACACTACACTTTTGAAACAAAGAACAAAAAAGGCAAATAAACCCTAGTGCATTAAAACCTGGTGAAATTTTAGTTGCATATTATAAGCTAAGTGGAAGAAAATTAAGGAAGGTATCACACTAGCATTCTCAAATGGTAATGTTGTACATGAAAGGAAAATAAGTCACAATTAAGAGGCAATCTTCATTGTATTTCTGTAAGTAGTCCCTGGTATAACATTAAGCATAAGGGACTGAAGCTCAGACTAGCATCCTTTGATGTTTGATGATATCCAAGCTATTTGGATAGGTTGAATTCCAGTGCCACTTCAGCTTGCTTCATTCATTAAACATTAACCAGAAATAAAAGTATGGCTCTCTGTGCATAGATGCGTGCTTTAGACTAATGCGTTAATGACTGCAGAGTACTATTGAAGGAAGGCAAAAAAGTCTTGCAATAACATGCTAACTGATGCACCAGGTAGTATGTTACAATCATTTCAAAGCAGTTCCTCGGCAAATTCCATCAGTTAGGGGTAGCCATTGGTGATGCATAAGAAAACTCCAGAACACCAAGATGACATTAGTGATTTTGTTCTCTAACAGTTGTGTCCCTGGCAGACGGTGAAGAGGTAAAGATTGTTAGTGGGAAGGGATGACTTTTTCTCAGGGATGTGCAAGACAGTTGTCAATACTGGCAGGGCATAAAGGAGAGTTCCATGAATGTCTCATTGTACTTGCTAGAATGAGAGTGGGGAAGTGATGCTCATAGAATAGAAACTGGAAAGTTTCTTTTGATAGCTGAGTTGAGTAGAAACCTGATTGAGTAGGAAAACCAGCTGGATTTGTGAGACAGCATTTTGGAATTAATGGGGTTTGCTCATAGAGCTAAATAACAAGTAATATTTTTGTACCTGAAAGTGTGTACAGTTGGGTTTTGAAAATGGAGAAAAAATGTCAGTGAAGTCAAAGCTACTATTTGGGCTGCAATAGCTGCAAGGGTGACATGGGATCCCATAAGTGGGATAAATGAAAAGGAATTAGCAGACCAGCCGGAAATGATTTAGGCAGCTGTCTCATACCTTCCCCTGCAGTAAGTCATGCAGGAAGTATTGCTTCTCTTATTTCCACCTGCAGAAATCTCAGTAAGCAGCAAAATTTCAGTGAAGAAGTGATGACAGCTGAGAGAATGAGTTCATAATGAAAGCAATGAACCAACCTTATCTTCAGCACATATTTGTGCTCCCTTAATATATATCTGCTATTTTATTTTATCTACATTAGTGAAAGATAGTGTCACTTTTTTTTTTTCTAAAAGAAAAATAAAAAATAAAAATAACAAAAAAAAAAAAAGAAAAAAAAAAAAAGCTTGCTCCTGCTCCTGAAAGAAACAATACATTTGTGACTGTTGGGTCTTTTTCCCTCCAGTTACCAGCTGGCAACTTCTGAAATAGAGAGTAAATTATATTCCCACAAGCTAATTGTAAATTGTAAAGCTTGGCATCAGGTTGAGAAGGAGAGACCCAGAGTAGTCCCTGAGAAAAAGATAGACTGAATTGTGGCAGCATTTTCTTATTCTGTGGGAGTCATTTGCTGGGAAGTGTGTTTGCCTCCAGACTGGTTTCAGGAGAGATTGCTTCTTACCTGCAAAGTTTACACCTTGGTACTGAGAAGTGAAGGGGAAGGAGGGAGGAACAGCTTTTCTGCTAACACAGAGTGTGACAGTCAAAGGAGACACAAATTGGTAAGGAACTAAATTTATGGGTTCTGTTGCTCCAGGAACATCTCATTTACTCGTGGGATAACAACCCAGGGTAAATCTGTGGCTGTTTCTCCTGTGGAGGGGGTGAAAACAGAGCAGCCTCCTTTAGATTTCCCCAGAGCCCAGCACAGTGTTACTGATCCAGCTCTGCAGTGTGCACCACATTTTTCCAGGTAACTCCACAGCCAAAACGATCAAAGCTAAGAGCCTTGAGTTAGCCTCAATTTAAGCCTTAACTCCTATTTTGACACATAGCGAACTTACTTCTGGGGGATGTGAACATCCAAATTCCACCCAAGTCAGTGGAGGTGATCAGAATATTTGACCTGTGGGTCCCATTTGTATCGAAGCATAACTTTGGTAAGGTAAGTTGATGGTAAAAGAACTTAAAAATATGCACGGTGTGCACTTCCCTTCAGGCCTCATGCTGATATTTTCCGTAGCTGTGTCTTGCCATGGCACTGAAAAGTACAATGATTCCTATTTCAGCTTTTGCTCCACAGCTGAATTAGGGCTGAACCTGCAGAGCGCAGAGCTCTTCTTGGCCTCTGCACTGTTACACTTGCTAGGTTCTGCCACGAAACCTAAGACCTGCCTTTGTGTTCCCAGTGACTAGCAGGAGAAGTGTGAAATTCTGTTTCATCAAAACACAGTATCCAGTACGCCTCTGGCTCCCCAGCTGAGCGCCTGCCTCTTTCATCATGCTTTGATGTGTATCCAGCAAGAGCTGTGGCTCCGGAGCTGTGGCATGCTTGGTCCTCCATCAGCAGGGAAGGAAGTCTTGAGAGGAGGTAAGATGAGAGTACAGTCAGATATGAGCACAAAGACACAAAAAGAAAAATAGCACATCGCAAATAGTAATTGCAGTGTGCTCCTTATACTGTTTTCCTGACTCTGGTGTTTGTCTTAAAGCTTTTGGAAAATACAAGTTTTTAAAAGCATGGATGGCAAGCTTTTAATCTATCCTTTTGATATCCTTTAAACTATCCTTTTGATCTAGTCTGGCATCATTTTCTGTAGAATTCATCTTCCAGCATGTCTCTCCATCTAGATTTGAACTGCTATAATTGAATCTTATGTAGTTCCTTCACAAGGCTATTTCATAGTCCAATACATTAGAAACTGTTCTTTATTTACCACCTGACCACCAAAATAGTTTTCTCAGTTTCCCCTGTAACTTTGTGTGGTCTTAACTTATACATTTGTTTAATTCTCTCAGCACTAAAAGTTTTCCCATACTGGGAAAATTCTCTTAATTATTCCTTATATGTGTCCTGCATTTCCATGAAGAACTAGATTTTTCCTGTTGGTCTGTTGTTGTTGTTGTTGTTTTAACTAAAAAGAGCTACTTCCTTTCTTTTGCTAGAACTTGTGGAGAAAGGTTAAGTGTCTCACATAGGCCCTTTGGTAATTCTGGAGTGGATTTTCTAACATCAGGATGGAAGTAAATTACTAATGAAAATAATGCCTTCTGGAAATGGCTACAAACTAAAATGTTTGCATGCCTGTTATTGCCATCCACTTACACAATCTAATTCTACAGTTCTGGGACCACTACTCTATAAATTTCAATTATGCTATTAGCAATAGCTCTTCTGTGCTGTAATCAGTACACTCACTTTATCTAGTGCAGTATTTTTCCTCTAATTGACTTCAAATTTATCATACAAATGTCAAAGCCAATTTTTGCTATAATAACCTATTATCTCTGCTGTTTTAGTTCACTGCACTCACAAGAAACAGAGCAATAATAATCTCTTGGGATAATGAGGGACAGCAACTTAATTCACATAGTGCTGAAAAGAATGACAGCTACTTACCTGTCAAAACCAGAAACTTTTAATATATTCATTTAATTAGACTGCACTTCCCATTCACATGATATTTTCCCTCTCACTATAACATAAGGATGAATCTGTCTTTTGCTAGAAAATGAGAGTATCTACTGTTTATATGATGGACTTCCTACGATCATGTTTTTAGGCAAGTATTCCCATTATCAGAGGCTTTCAGCTTTCTCTCCCTACTCTATATAGCATAATGAGTTATAGCACAAGGAATAGGCTATTATACCATGACATAGAAATGGCAAAGATGCAAAGGAAGAGGCTTTTTAATGTGTAAATGAATTTTTTTACAATAAATATGGGGGAAGGGGTGATACAAGTATAGTCATCAGTCCCATAGTTTTTACATATGATCAGCTAAGACTGAATAAGAATACCAAGTTCCAGAATAGAGATTTATAGTTAATTAATTCTGGGATTCTTGGCTGCTATATAGAAAGCCATAATAGTGAACTTGAGGTAGGTAATAGAATGGTAAACATGAATTTGTATATTTTTAATTTTCTTATCTGAAGACTTTGGAGGCTTTGGTGCTTCTCCTTGCTCTAGCACGTCTTGGATAGCAGCACTCAGTGGCAGTGTGCCTTCATTCAGGCTGCTATGATCTACTGTTCGTCTCCACTCTCCTGTGCTCCTGTGGGTCTGATGTGCTGGGATTGGACAGGCACAACAGTGATTGTTGTACGGGGTTTTGGTAGATATGGTGCCCGTCATTTTGTTGTCAGATCCAGAGACCTTCTCTTTACCTTGAGGCTGCTGAATAGTGTTGAATGGGGCTCATTAGACATGGGCCAGGCCCCAGCATGTTGAAGTAATTTGTGCCTCTCTGGAATTGCCAGAATGACAGCATATTTTTTCCAAATATTTTCTTAGTGTTTCAGGATCCTGCACTTGTTCAGGGGTGAAATTCCAAACCGTTGGAGGTGTTTACTGTCCTAGGTACTTGCCCATGCTATCACACACACCCTGCCGCACAGAACTGTTTGCTTCAGGGCAGATGTCTAGGTGGTATTCTTAAATAGTTGATAATCCTATACAATTCCTGAAACACATTCAGGAGATGTAGCACTAGGAACATGCTGGTTTGACTATCCTGATGGTATTCAAAATTCTCAAGAGCTATTGTAATTAGCCAGGGAGAAGGAGAATATGGAGGAAAATATCTTTTCCATGGATTGGCTCTCCAAGCAGAAAAGGTAGAAGGTGTAATTATAAATAGTTTCCGATAGGTGGCTCCCGAGGTACGGTGATGATGGCAATGCTGAGCACACATACCAGATTAGTCTCACTACCAGCAACACTATCTTAAACCAGTGTTAACAAAGTACAACAAAATGAGAACCTTAACTCAGCCCCCAAAGGTGATAAACAGCACAGCAGGAACATACAGGGCAAGTAAGGTGTTAACACATCTCTGAGAACAAGCGCATCAACTGAGAGCAAATAAATCGACATTGTGACCAGCCACTTTTGAACTAATATAATGAATGCTTATACCAGCTACTAGGAAGACAATTTGCTCTATCCCAGCTGAAACCAGGACAGGTACCCTTCTGTATATACCATATGGCAATATACCATATATGGCATATATACCATACTCTTTATCTGAAGAGTAGGAGTTTAACCTACATAAGTTGAACTTACTGGCTAAAAATATGTTTCGCTTCTTCCACTAAGAAAAATGTACTAGGTGAAAGCATTGGGTGTTATTTAAATTCTTATGTGGAACAGTAGAAGGAGGTAAAGGTTCCTGGAGTGGGTTGGGAGCATATGAAGTTTCATCCTGCAGGTGCAATCTTGAACATGTAAGTGCAATACCTAAAAAATAAAGGATAATTAAAAAGAGAAAGAAATCTAAGTGTAGCTCTGCTCTACAGAAGTGTACTCATGGCAGATTACACCACTCCTTCCTAGTGTGAGGAAAATGATCTACCCAGAAAATACGACAATAAAACCTATCATTAGTTTGAGAGTTATAATTGCCTCAGATCCACCTCATTGTTTGCTACTATCTTTTCTTTTCTGTTCTGTTCTTTATTTTTTTTTTTAAACTGATCTATCAGGAACACTTTACAAGAAAAACACATACGTGAGTATATCAAACCAGCAAAGGCCTCTTGGCACAGATAGAACATACCCTGGTATACTGTATCCTTCAAACTTTGAATAAAATGACACACACTTGTTAAATTGCAATTTGCTACTATTCCTGTATTTACATGCTCAGTAGTGATGACACTGCCTCACCAATATAATCTACCATCAATGTTTAATAGGGTCATAACCTTACAGAGAACTTTTCGAGAGTATAGGGCCAAGCATGGAGTGTATATGGGATAACTGCTACTGACGAATGTTGTCTAAGATTTGCACTTACAGATGTATTTTCATAGTGTGTAGCCTCTTTTCCTTGAGTTTTAGCATCACAATTCATTTAATGTCTTTTATATTTCAATGTGTATGGATAGTAAAAGTGTTTCTTTTTTCTTTTTGGTAACTATAGAATCATAGAATAGTTAGGGTTGGAAAGGACCTTAAAATCATCTAGCTCCAACCCCCCTGCCATAGGCAGGGGCACCTCGCACTAAACCACATCACCCAAGGCTCTGTCCAACCCGGCTTTAAACACCGCCAGGGATGGAGCATTCACAACCTCCCTGGGCAACCCATTCCAGTGCCTCACCACCCTCACAGTAAAGAACTTCCTCCTTATATCCAATCTAAACTTCCCCTGTTTAAGTTTTAACCCATTACGCCTTGTCCTATCGATACAGTCCCTAATGAAGAGTCCATCCCCAGCATCCCTATATGCCCCCTTCAGATAGTGGAAGGCTGCTATGAGGTTTCCATGCAGCCTTCGCTTCTCCAGGCTGAACAGCCCCAACTTTCTCAGCCTGTCTTCATATGGGAGGTGCTCCAGTCCCCTGATCATCCTCGTGGCCCTCCTCTGGACTTATTCCAACAGTTCCATGTCCTTTTTATGTTGAGGACACCAGAACTGCACACAATACTCCAAGTGAGGTCTCATGAGAGCAGAGCAGAGGGGTAGGATCACCTCCTTTGACCTGCTGGTCACATTCCTTTTGATGCAGCCCAGGATATGGTTGGCTTTCTGGGCTGTGAGTGCACACTGTACTTAATACTTCTCTCCAAACTTCTATTCACTGTCTGATCTTGATAAAAAACCTAAAGAATCTGAAGGGGTACCATAACTCTGCTGAAGGCTTTAATGGGAGTGACAGGCCACCAGATAGCTTTCTCACTCCTTTGGAATGTGGGTGGCTAAAAATCTGTATCTCCAGCATTTTGAGCACCCTGACAAAAGCTACACCCCCACCCATGAAGCTGTCCTGAAATTTAACAGCTCAGGAATATTAGGTGTCTCTCAGTGTACTGAGAGATTTTATAAATTGATTAAATTGTGCTACCTTGGACCAATAGCTTGTGATCTTTGGAGAGTTTACATTTAATTTAATCCCATGAAGCCATTGTGTTGGTTTGAACCAAAGGGATAACAGAAGTCTAAAGTCCTGTTCATTTGCAAATGTGTTGACAAGCAACTATTCTATCCTACCAAGTCTTTTCCTTGGTAAGTCCTGTTAGAAGCAGATGATATTCCCTTTATCGAATGAGTCGCACAATATAAAATACCTTGAACAATTTGGGATTTGCCTTTTATATTTTTTACTTCCAAAGTGAATATTTATATCTTAAGGAGTAACAATTAGTTTTTGGTATTCATTCTTCTCAAAAGGAAGTTCCTAATATGTGTCTCTTTTAGGAATCTCTTATGGCACCTAACAACTTGGGTAGTTATGTAAAAAATAAAGGTGGGTCCTAAGAGATCTAAGAGTTGTTGAGCTAGTCTCAAATATTTTCAGGAGCTAGATTTTCCTATATCCTTGTTATTTTACTGTATAATGCAAGCAATGTCACTCTAATGATCAGTGATTTCAATATGTGTGCACAATGCTGGTTGAAGAAGCACATTAGACAATTTTAGAAGAAATACTCATCAGTGTAATTTCTTAGTATTATAAAAAACAAACTGAAGTGCACATTCATTTTTAAAATGGTAACTGCTGAAAATGGTAAATATAGAAAGAACATATTCAATGCACTCTGCACATAAATATCTTAAAGTTCAGATGTTTTATTTAATTTGCATTTGTCCATATAGATTGTGAATGGAAACTTTGTGTGATCTTTTGAGGTCTCCTCTTTCACTTGCCCTTTTCAAAGTCTTGGCTGTCTTGCAATTTCATTCTTTATTTTTCTTTATACAATCAAAAAAAAGACAGGAGTGGGAGCTGTCCTAGGAACCTTCTCTAGCAGTGTAAAGGACTAGTGGAATTACTAAGGAGCTGGTGGTCAAGAGAAGACTTTGAGACATGAGAAAGTTGGAAAAAAAACCCATTCAACATGAGATAACAGGTGCAGGAGACCAAAAACTTCAGAGGAAAAAAAGACAGAAAGGCAAGGAGTGAGGTGTTCCTATGAATATGGTTTCTAGCTTGCCCAGTAAATCTCTGTGGTGCTTTATCAATCATTACTGAAGTCTATTTGACAAATGAAGAAAAATTTCTTAGATATAAAGTGAGAAATTTAACTTGTTAAGAATTTAACTAAAGCGAAAGGAGTGTGCAAAGCCTTGACAAAGTGTAACATGGCTGTAGAGAAGGAATGCATATACTATTTTATGGGTTGTGACAACTATACTCAAGATGGTAAGATGGTATGCAATTTGTCTCTGAGACAGGTATCCTGTCCTCACTGTGTGCTGCATCTTACCATTTAACAGTTAATAGTTATGGCAAGGTCTCCTTGTCATTATTAAGGACATAAAAATCATTAGCTGCCTTTTTGGTCATATGTTGATTTTTGATGTTTTCTTTTGGATTCCAACCAAAATATGATAATAGTTTAACTATATATGAAGTATAGAAAACATCCATATATTTATTTTTCAAAGAGCAGAAATGTTGCCTAGTAGTATCTTTGCATTTCTCGAGATCAAGAATGTGGCATAGCCCCAGAATAATTTAACACTATGCTGGTTGCAAGATATTTACAACAGAATGAAGCAGGGCTTTTTTGATCTTACAAATTTGTATGTTCTTTCAAGAAGATGTGTCAGCACAAGATGTGCACATAAGTAAGCATACGTTATGCTGCAGTTTGCTGCAGTTTTCTAACTATTCACATATAAGTAGCTTCAGATGCATCAAGAGTAAAATGGAAATTGTACACCTAAATCTTTCTTGTAGCTCTGTAAATATAAGTTGTCTTTTATTCTTAATTTGCCAGAAGACTAAATGGCTTCTCTGAGAAGAAAAATGAAAGTTTCTCAATTGGTGTGTGTAGAAAAGACAATTTGAACTGATATCTACTTTCTTTAGAGCTTCAACTATGTGAAATAATTGTTCCTTATGGAAAAAGTTGTGTCTCAAACCAGAAATGAGAATAACAACTTCTTACATTTAAAAAAAAAAAAAACAACCAAAAAACCAACCCCCAAACCCCAAATGCAACTAACCAACCTATCAAAAAAACCCTCTAAAAAAACCCTCTAGAGAATGAATTGTAACTATTGCAGCTGAGCCATTATCTTTTTAGATAACTTGTTAATGATATAGTAAAAAGCATCACTTCTCATAAGTATAAAGCTTAAGCAGACTTTTTAAACTGGTTCAAACAGCTTCAGCCAGTTATTGGTGAATAACTGCTGTGGAAGTATTGCAGTGAGTATCTAATACATTGTCACAAAATATTATACATCTATCTTTTCATGTCAGTGAGTTTCTCCAAATTGAAAAGGCTATTTATACTTCAAGAAATCACAAATACAAAAGGAAGAGAATGAAAACTTCTCAGTTTCTATGTACTGAAGAGGCTGAATTAAGTCTAGGTAATTAAAAAAGGAATCTATTAACCATTTTCCTGTAATTCTGGTTCTGTATGAGTTACTAAGTGGAAAATACTGTTTTAGAAATTATGGCTTACAGGTATATCTATGAATAGAGAAATAGGGAAATGTTTCTCCAGGAACTGATGCCAGATTGGTGTTTTGACTGGTTCCTTTTTATAGTGCTGAAATGAAGCTAGATTGGAGAAGAAATCACAGTTTCTCATTGAAAAGTGAAAAATATACTTGGTCAGATGTCCCAAGGCTAGCCACTGCACACACAGAATATTATCTAATTTTTGAAAATGTGTGTGAGTAGAGCTTTCTGAAGAGTGTCAGGCACTTTGGATTATTTGGAAAATTTTGCCACCTTTTAGGAGAGAAATGAAACTGAATGGGCATGTGATTGAGACAGATCCTGCGACTATGTATTATAAAAGGGCTTTTACTCCTGCTTGTTATCTTCCGTCTTTGTGCACAGGTGTTTCAAAAACCTGGTTTGCCATCAACAGTGCTCAGTCAGGTTCTCTGGACATTGGCAGTGTTGTGCTGGCATCCCTATTGCTGGTATGGGGAATTCTTGCACATTTAGTTCCAGCTGTTGCTGCATTCTGGCCTTTCTGTGTTTTGGCAAGAGATTCAACACACACTGAAGATCCTGGGGTACGTTGATAAAGCTTTCTCTTCCTCTTCCATTCTCTTTCCTCTCTTGGGTCCCATACTCTGCAATCTTGTGCCTATGAATACATTTATGTATATAAGTATTTTTCTTTAGCAGTGTGAAGAAAATATACTCTTGTGTAAGTATTTGCCAGATTGAGTCTTAAATCTGCACTGTAGTGTTTCCCTGTGCTATTGAATATTTATCATGCTTTACCTGAGAGATGGTTGTATTTCAGTGAAGAGCTGAGTTGATATATCAAGGCTAAGAGTCTTGCTAGATTTTCCCTGTATGTGTAGTCCTACTGAATATAACAAGGCAGTAA
Source organism: Neopsephotus bourkii (assembly GCF_033783945.1). NCBI lineage: Eukaryota > Metazoa > Chordata > Aves > Psittaciformes > Psittacidae > Neopsephotus > Neopsephotus bourkii. Next base: position 2,758,612 of record NW_026901177.1, read on the forward strand.
CACAGCTAACTTGCTCATGGGTGTAAGTATTGACAGGATCAACTCCTGTTTCTATAAATATTCAAGGAATGAAAGACCAGTATTCATTTGCAGAAAGTGTTGCTGAAGGAAAAAAAGCATGACGTATATACTAAAACCCTTTTTGAAATTTGATTTCTTTCAAACTAAATGCTGCAGTAGCCCCTCAAAATCTGTTGAAACTGAAAGAGTGTTACTAACAAATGCAGTGGTGAGCAGTAAGAGGCATTGCTCAGGAGATGTGCCAGCACCATGAAAATAACATTCATCTGTGATATTTATCATGGAGCAATATTCAGGATCTTGACTGTGAGTTCATGCTGTGAAATACAATGGATGTAATATCTACAAAACAAGAGAACAGATGTAGTTGGGTTGTATAATCCAGTGCAACATCCATCACATTGTGCAAGGAGCAACTGCTAATCTTGAAAGACTATATGGAGCAGAAATGGCCCAGATTTTCATTGGGCTAAAAAGAAGTGCATAATTTCACAACCTGTGAAAAATCATGATGAAATAGCTTATTATTTTATTTGTTCTTAACAGACAGAAGAGTCTGTTGCCATATGCCATAAAACCTGCCCTGTGTCTTTCGAGGTGTCTAATTCTGCTGTTTTTCTAACTGACAAATTATGTAAGACGACACGAAAGGCTGATAAAGACATTCTTCATTTAAAAAAATAATTATATTCTGTAATTTGAAAAGCAAATAAAAACATGAGTGTCTTTTACACAAGGGTATACCATAACCAGCTGGTTTACATTATTTACATTGATTAAGTATTTTAAAAATAATCTAAGTCAGTGAAAATGATATTCAGATTTTAAACAAAGAAAATTATTATGAGAGGTGTAGATTGGCACCTTTCTTCAGTAAATATGCATATTGCTTACTACAAGCAATACAAATAAATGTTGCAAGGAAGCAGAACCACATCATTTCAGCTTTATGCATAACACTGTATACCCCACAATTTCCTGTGTATGTGAGTGAACATACACATTCACACTCAGTGACCTATTCAAGATGTGAATTCATGAAAAAGCTGCTTTTTTTGAAATAAATGTGATGTGATTGTGCAAGAAAATGATCACTTCTATGAATGGAAGGCATGCTAAGGCACATGAAAATGAGCAAGTTGCTTGGTGACAGCGAGCATGGCTTCACTAAGGGGAAATCCTGCCTGACCAATCTGGTGGCCTTCTATGATGGGGCTACAGAACTGATGGACAGGGGTAGAGCAGTTGATGTCATCTACCTGGATTTGTGTAAAGTGTTCGACACTGTCCCACACAACATCCTTGTCTCTAAATTGGAGAGACATCAATTTGATGAATGGACCACTCGGTGGATAAAGAACTGGCTGGATGGCCACACACAAAGAGTTGTCAGTGGCTCAATGTCCAGATGGAGACCAGTAATGAGTGGTGTCCCTCAGGGATCAGTGTTGGAACCGGTCTTGTTTAACATCTTTGTCACTGACATGGACAGTGGGATTGAGTGTGCCCTCAGCAAGTTTGCCGATGACACCAAGCTGTGTGGTTCGGTTGATACGCTGGAGGGAAGGAATGCCATCGAGAGGGACCTTGACATGCTTGTGAGCTGGGCTGATGCCAACTTCATGAAATTTAACCATGTCAAGTGCAAGTTCCTACACCTGGGTCGGAGCAATCCCAGGCAGAGCTACAGGCTGGGCAGAGAAGAGATTCAGAGCAGCCCTGCAGAGGAGGACTTGGGGGATGCTGGTCGATGAGAAAATGAACATGAGCTGGCTTCAGTGTGTGCTTGCAGCCCAGAAAGCCAACCGTATCCTGGGCTGCATCAAAAGGAGCGTGACCAACAGGTCGAAGGAGGTGCTCCTGCCCCTTTACTCTGCTCTCGTGAGACCTCACTTGGAGTATTGTGTGCAGTTCTGGTGTCCTCAACATAAAAAAGGACATGGAACTGTTGGAACAAGTCCAGAGGAGGGCCACGAGGATGATCAGGGGACTGGAGCACCTCCCATATGAAGACAGGCTGAGAAAGTTGGGTCTGTTCAGCCTGGAGAAGCGAAGGCTGCGTGGGGACCTTATAGCAGTCTTCCACTATCTGAATTGGGCATATAGGGATGCTGGGGATGGACCCTTCATTAGGGACTGTATCGATAGGACAAGGGGTAATGGGTTAAAACTTAAACAGGGGAAGTTTAGATTGGATATAAAGAGGAAGTCCTTTACTGTAAGGGTGGTGAGGCACTGGAATGGGTTGCCCAGGGAGGTTGTGAATGCTCCATCCCTGGTGGTGTTCAAGGCCGGGTTGGACAGAGCCTTGGGTGACATGGTTTAGAGCGAGGTGCCCCTGCCTATGGCAAGGGGGTTGGAACTTGCTGATCTTAAGGTCCTTTCCAACCCTAACTATTCTATGATTCTATGATTCTATGCTGGCGTCTTGCTCAAAAGAGAATTTCACATACAATTCCTGCAGTTCAATCATGTTTTGATTTTTGGATCTCAGGATGGATAGAAGAACTTTGTTTTAACAGGAAGGCTTTTGGTAGTCCCTTTGCAGTGTTATTTTGCATTTTGTTAACAGAATTAACATACAACGAGTTCTGCATCTCAAACCTACATATTCTTTCAATTCAGGGTGCTATTTCCCAGTGTGAACAGATGTAATGGTGCACTGGACCTAGCTGGTTCTCCAAATATCTGCTGCAGGCTGCTGTCAGACCTAGGGTGCTAGATGAACATTCGCTCTTATTCTCCACCTGAAATACTTCGATTTTTTTTCTTTTTTTGACTGTGGATGAACATCAAAGAGTGAGGTTTTTTTTTTTTTTCCTTAGTTCTCACCTCACTAATGAAAATACTTCAAGGAGTGAACTCTTGAACTCATTAGAAGTCAGTGGCATGCTCCCACTGATGTTAATGGTGTTGCATCGAGCCTCAAATGGGCATGGTTTTATCACATGTAGGAATGGCAGGCTTCCCTGTACTGTTTTTTTTTTTTTTTTGGCTACCCACAGTTAAAAAATATTCAGTTTTCTCCTCTCCCATTGATTCCTCAAGATCTTTATGGGCAATTCCAGATAATGAAAAACAGGTTACAGATATGTATTTCAAATGTGTATTACTAAGTATTTATTTAAAGTTTTCTACTGATTGCATAGAAATCCAAGGAAGAGTCTCCAGATGTTAACTATGCTACACAAATTCAATGAAGTGCTCATGTATATTAGCATCATTGTCAATTGTTATAAGCGCAAACAAATTCAATCTTTCATTGCCCATTGTGCTTGAGTACTTTGACTTAATGATCCCCATCCTAGAGAGAACTCTATTAGCACTTGCAGATGTCAGTGTAAATGTAAGGGTGAAAACAGCTTTAGGATGTGAAATAATCAGGCTATATGCTGTTAGACTCTTGCTGTTAGTGGAGTATTTGAAATTTTCAGATTAATTTCTTTTGACTGAATACTGAATTTCAAATTCCTGCTTACAATTCTTTGTCACAGTTAACAGGGCATGCTTGAGGGTGACTAAATTTTATCTTCAAGAAATTTATAGGTTTTAGAGATTCTAATTTACATCACATAATTAGAGTATCATGAGAGTTCTGTAAGAGTGCTAAACCTCTTACAATGCCTGATCAATAATATATGGCATCTTAACTGTTATGTAGAAAAGATTGCCCTTTGTTAGTCCAGGTGTTTTATGAACAGATGGTTCTTTTTAGTACCTATATAAGTCACTATTTCTTTTTTTTCCCTCTTTGAACACAAAAATCTGTTATACATTTTCACTGCCCTCGTAACTATCTGTCTATTTCACTGAATGGACTGCGTTAATGCAACTGTGATGTTCAAGGTCAAAATGCTGTAAATAGTAATTCAGTACTCTGCAGAGTCCCAGATGATGTCTGTGTGTAATAAGGCACAAGAAAGCTCAAATGATGACATTTTGCCCGAACAATCTGCTCCATTCTATTGCTGTATCAGGGACTTCTGATGTCTCTGCAATGTCATCTGAAGTTTCCCATATTGTTTCAGAAGGGGTTTTGTGCATTTCAATTATGCCTTTTATTCAACAATACCATTTAATTCCTGACAGTTACTTCAGTTTGACAATCTCTGATTTAGCTGTTATCCATTTTGCAGCAATGTCAAGAGGAGTGTGATAAAGTGGGCTGCTTTGATTGAATATAAACAAGATCTGGACAGTTCAATATAAGTTCCTTGCATGTTTAATTCCTAACTGTCATGGTATCACCAAAAGTATATAAGAAGATTTAAGGTGATCTTGGTTCACTTCCTTTAGCTCACCTAAGTGCGGTCCATTAATGGGCTTATGTTCTAGGCATATTAATTGTGCTGCATGCTATTTTTATTTGGCAAGATGAATTAGAATTGGATTGAAAGTATTTTTTGCCATATTGTCACATTATAAGGGACTTTTCCCTGTATAGAGGGCTCAGATGAGAGCTGCATGTACCTGAAATGATAACTAAACTCTTCAAAACCAGGTCAGTTTGCTCAGGTTCTCATTGTATCAATTTTTTCATGTATATGAGGAGGATGTACAAACTTGGTTGTTTGTATATGGAGTTGTTTAAATCTATGGCCTTTAGTGAAGAACCTGGTGAACCTAAAGTTCACATCTGCCTTAATACAATTTAAGTTTACTTTCCACTAATAGAGGTTAAAAGAATATCAAATCGGTACCTCAGTGTTACCCATGGATGGATTTATTTATATATATATATATATATATATATATTTTTTTTTTTTTTAAGAGGATGCTTACAGATTACGCAAAAATGGGCAAATATCTTCATTTGAGAGCTTCAGCTCTGGAGTGTTTTTGAAGATAAAGCCTGTGCTAACACCATTGTGTATTTTGTTTTTGGACTTTTGTCTAACATAATTTTTGAGTTACCTCTAAAAATAGCTGATGGTAACTTCTAGATATTTGCATGGGTGTTTTTGCTTTATCCATAATGGGAGCTACGCTTAGTTTTGTTAAAATGTTCTATTTAAGAGTGAGAAGTACTGGGATCACTCACCAAATTTACAGCCTCTCAAGTAACAGACACAGTGGCAATTCAAAGCTTAACAAGTTTGTTTGAGGTTGCTGCTTAATGAGGGATTACATCTCTACGGAAAAGGGTCAGGTTAAATGACTATGTTATTCTTTTCATTTCCTTGTGAGATGAACAGACCATACGCTGTGTATTACTTGTTATCTAGGCATGGAATAATATTGATGTGAATACTTGTCCAGTGGCAAGTAGTAAGTGAAACACTGACAAGTAATCTTAGAACACTGCTAAACCCAGAAACCAAAGAAACAAGCACCGTTATCTTTATATTAGTTGCATATCTGTTTCTCTAAGTGAGGAGAAATGTCCAAGGTACAGATCTATAAAATTTCTGCATCCTATTTTCATTTGATTTCTCCTTCAGTAACAGTAAGATCTGGATGCTTGCAAATCCAACTCTGTGTTTGCAGAGTTGTATTTCAACCTGATAGATTGACTCTTTCTAAATGCTTACACCACCAGGGCTTAATTATAAAACAATTGCAATGGGTGCATTTTTTGATCTGTCATGCATACCATTTTCACTGGTTTATGTCCTTTTGAGAGTATGAGTACTTGAGTCTGATGAAAACTAATAAAAGCAACAGGAATTACAATTAATTTTAATTCTCCTTTCAAAGAAGCTCTTTTTTTAAAGGTAAAATGTTCCCCATTTATTAGAGGCAAATTTCAAAAGTAAGTTTAAAAATAAATGGTCTTTTCTTCTTGCCTTCAATTTTGGCTGAAACTAGGCCTTGTTGCAGATGGATATGGAGCTATCTTTTGCTTTTTTTTTTTTTTTTTTTCTGTCCTGATCCATTTTTAAATCTGCTGTTACTTTCTGCTTTTTTAAGCTCGTGTCAAAACAAATTCCGGTAGTTCATTACCAGCTGTGTAAAAAAGTACCTGCTTTTATCTGCTTATCTCATGCTGGTCTGAGTGTTTCTCATTCTACTGTTGTGAGTTGTTGTGAATAAATATTCTGCACTCATATTATCAGCAGTGTTCATGACTTTGTAAACCTCAGTCATTATCTTCCCAAGTGCAGTGAAGAGTACATTTTATTTATTTAATTGGTATTACAGGCAGTGATATCATGGTTCACTAGATGATAGATTTTGTTCATTTCAGGAGCTCTTAATTCAGTGCATTAATTGGAAGCAAGAATCGCAGAGCAGTGGGATTTAAAGTTTAGACCTGGCATTGCAAGGAGACTTGTTTATTAGAAACAAGATCCTCAACCTTGAGGAAGAGCAATGCCCAGGGAAAATTCAGTCTTGGCAGGGAAAACTGGCAGCTTAGTGGCTTGCAAAAATTACTGCAAAATTATATTGTGAAAATTGCTGAATTGCTGTCCAATTAGGCTGTCTTAGATATGCTTCCTCATTCATAACTTTTCCCTTGCTCTTCTGATCTGTCACTGGCAGGAACCCCTTCAAGGCAATATTTGGTGTGTGTGCCTATTGCCGAGAAAGGACCAAGTTTCTCTGCAACAGCATGAAGGAAAATAAGAAAGATGGAAGTTAATGAAATAGATAGCTTAGCAGCAGTGAGAATATTGTTATAAAATAAGAGATCTTATTATTTTTTAAAATCTTTCTTGAAGTTGAATGCAATTCTGCAGCATTCAGAAAGGCAGAGAATGTGAGGAAGTGGTGAAAATCAAGTCTAATTAAAGGGCAAATAAGGCTGGATGACTTTAATTTTTTAGATATTTTTATACAAGTTCTCCATCTGCAGTTCGCAAACCACCTGTGAAATGTAGGAGGTTTCTGCTGGGTTACAGCCAGAAACTCTTGTATGCTGATGATGTACAGAACGCCTACTCCTGAAATTGTCTCAAAATCAGTATCACAAAAAATCAAGAAAAATAAAAAAGCAATGAAGCTTCTTGGGCCGCATTTACCCAGTCACAAAATGCAATCAAAATGAGATTCCTCTTCTCCATCCCACAGGACAGGCAGCTTGGGAAGAACTCATCTTACTGAAATCCAAAGGGATGGGGCAAGGGCTGCGAGCAAAGGAAAAAGGAGCATAAGAGCTGGGGAGCTCTTGGGGAGGAGTGGATACAGAAGTGATTTAATGTGGGAATGAAGGAAGAGGGAGAAGTGAGAAGCTAATTCTTTGGAGATGTACTGAGATCAGAGGAGAGATTAAAGGGAAAAGAGAGATAATGAGGAGGCAAAGGGTAAGAAGACAGGTACTGATCTCATAAAGGTTTGGATACAGGAGATGGAACTTGGAGTGGCTGAGCCAAAAAGGGAAACGAAGGATTAGGTTGGGGCTGTGGACAGAAACCAAGTTTACATAACACCCTGGGATGATGGTTGGGATGAGAAGACAGTTAAAGAGGCGAAATAGATCTAAATAGGATGTGAATTTGGAAATGACTATTATTTGATAATGGCATTTGAGACAGTATTGAAAATTATAAGGTGAGGAACTGAAGGTGAGGAAAAGGCAGAGACACGAAAAGTGAGGAACAAAAAGGTCCTTCCAAAACCTGAGGGATCTCAAGGGAGCCAACCTCATTGTTTCTTTTGTCAGCAAGTACCTGTGAAATCTAGAAACCATGCTTGTTTCTCATTCTCTTTTAAGAGTTACTTCCAAAGATTAAAAAAAATAATAAAATAAAATCCTAGGAAACTGTGATAGATGATCATTGAAGTTGCAGAATGAAGTATGAAAAATGTTACTGAATGCCAAATTAATGTCCATCTTCATATGGATATTAGGATACCATTATGAGTTAAATTATTATTTTTCCCTTTGTTTTGTGGTTTTTTGCTTTTCTTTTCTAACACTATAAAAATTGCAGATGACAGGCAATATTTTACCCAAGATTTCATTCCTTAAAACACAATTTCTGCTGAAATAAAGTAGAAGATGCTCATTCCATCTCTCAACTTGCCCAGTGAAAGTACTGGCTCCTTACATATGGATGCAGTTGTGAGAAGAATACATCCCATCTGCTAGCGTTCATGTGACTGTAGCTGCAATTGGAAATGATCTTCAGCTACGGGTACTGAAAAGAAGCCGCTGGTTGCATTTATATGTCTTATGTGTCATATGCCTGCTCTAATAAATGTATTTTCCTTCTGCTGCCAGCTACCACTTACGTGCATTTATAAAGCTAAGTTAGTCTTGATCTCCTCACCAACCTGTTTAATGCAGAAACTTGGGTGTTACCTTGTGTAAAAAATTAGGTGGAGAAGCACATAGGAAGTAGCTGAAGCATCAGGTCTTTTAAAATGGAAGCTTGTCATGGTGGCGTGGTGGTTTATTTTTACAGCCTTTAGGTACTAGCTGTGGTTGTTGCGAACTAATGAAGTAGCTGTTCATGGCTGAGGATGGGTTATCACAAGGAAGGAGTTGATGCGAGTCTGCCTGGGTGACAGATCCATCTATTTTGTCCTCTAGTAGCATCACAAACACTCTAATGAGGAAAAATACCCACCAAACTCTGCAGTTGAAATTTGGAAATGAAAGGAAGGTAGATTCAGAGAGGGAAAATATCAGGGTCGTTCAGTCATTCTGTGGTAATTTTTTTTACCGTGATAAGGCTTTCCTTTTTTTTTTTTTTTTTGGTAAAATCTTCTTCTCCTGTGCATCTCATAGCATAACCCTCCATGATAAAATTCTGAAGTGGAATGTTTTCAGAAGCCAGAGGGGGAGTAATAATGAGGGGAAGTGATGCAAAATTTTTTTGACAAGAAGATGACAAAATACGAGACTGAAGAGATTTATGTATACTTTGTGAGGAAAAACCTAAACTGATATATCTGATAGCTGACTTGGGATGAGTCATACGCTATTTGCAGTAAAAAGCTACTTGAATGTTTTTAACATTTGTCCATTAAATTTTTCTCCTTGATCTATAATTCAACATTCTATATCAGCTCCTCAAAGGTTAAGACACATGCTTATTTTAGTATGTGAAGTGGATCACCAGACTGCTGCATTACTGTGCTAATAGTGCTGGCTGGAAGGTTTTAGGTGGGACTGACTTTCTGTAGAAAAAAGGCTCATGGCAAGACAGTTCTGGTGGAAGATATTTAAAATAATGATTTCTGATGCTGAGTCACAGTGTTGTCACAGTGCTATTAATAATAAACTAGGAGAACATTTGTCTTGCCATATGGGATGAGACTAAATGGTCCTGAGTCTGCCTCTGGTATTTGATGCCATTACATAATGTTATTGCATGAGGCATATACATTTCTACTTCCCTCCTATCCCTCCTTAAATGCACAAGATAGATTTTAACTATCTGAGGAAATGTTGTTAGAGAGAGTTGTCTTGATTTTTTTAGGAAGCTGTGATAATTGCCAAGGATGCATTCTCTGCCTCAGTCACTTGTAAGGAGATTTGGTTAAACTATTAAATGTGGTGCACACGTTTGTATTCAGAAATAAAATGTCTTTAATTTGGTTTTAACTCAAATCTCTTTGGAAGATAAAAAAAAATTAATCAAGGCATTTTTAAATTCTTAATGCAAATGTCTGAATAACGATTTAATGTGATTTAGCAAAACCACTTCAGAAAGTCATTTGAATTAACTCTTTTGTTCCTTGACAAACTTAGAGAATGCTCCATGGATGCTTTTTATATGGCATTATTAACAGGTCACTAATCAGAACTTCTGAAGAATTTGAGCATTGATCATGAATTCTGTGTACATATGCAGATGAAAGTGATTACCCACATGTTAACAGATCAACGTTGGATTAACCTTTGCCACCATTCCAACGCATTCAGCTTCAATGCACTAAATAACATTGGGGCTGACATGCAGATCTTAGACAAAACTCTCTGTACCTCTCTGTTAAGATTTCAAACCATACACGACTTTGCTTGGCAGGACAGAGAAGAGCATGAAGTTAACCTCCTAGGATATGCTTTATGAAACAGCTAGAATAAAGTCCTGATTTTGCTGAGCCACACAGGCTCAGCCTAAGCTGCCGCTTTGGTGGCACTGAGCATACAGCTGCACTTGGCAACCTGTAACACACATCAGTTTTTGTTTAAATTAGGTTTCAGTTTCCTCAAAAAGCTCAAGGTTAGTTCAGTTTGGGCATTTAGGCTGTCTTTCCTGATCAATGCTTCTGGAGAACCTCTCCCTGAGTTTATCTTCCCAAGCAATGTTTTATTAGAAGGAAGCGCAGTTCATGTGTTGTTTTACGCCATCTGAATTTGTTATCCTCTAATGGATACCATTACCTTGTCTCTCACCTCCTTACATGTCTTTATCCTTTGTGTCACCTTCTTCAGTGTGCCACCTTTCCCTGAAGGAAGACTTAGTCTTTCTTTTTTCTACCAAACTTTCTAAAATTGTCCATATTGGTAATAAATTGGTGCCAAATACATTTTATTACTATTTAAAGTCATTTGGCAGCTATTTTAAAAATAAGACTATAGAAGAATTAGCAAAGTCAACTATCTGTAAATATTCAAACTGACTTAACTAATGGGGGAAATGTAAGGCAACACAGTGAATAAAACAAATATTTTAAATGGAGAACCAGTGGAGTAGAGTTGCTTTCTATTAAACAGCTATCCTGGTAAATTAAAAAGAACTCAGTTTATTCTTATGCTGAGATAAGATGTGGAAAACAGATTTTAAGATGAAGGATTTGCTATCATACTTTCATACTTTAACACTCTCCTTTTTGCTAATTTTGCAGATATCTTTGCACAGTATAATTCAGACACAGAATGTTTTGTTGAGGACTACAACATCACACTGTTGCCAGACATGAATAAATCTAGTTTTCATGTCTGCCTGAAAACTGAACTGGGAAAGCCCATTAAAATAAGAAAAATTGAATAAGGATTTTATGATGTTTGTAAAAGCTTCAAACCTGAGATAAACAATTCCTTTTTTTTTTTTTTTTTTTTTTCCCTTAATAGGCACCACATGTGTCTCAGGACAAGCCTGCATTTACTTTAGTGAAATGTGGATTAAAATGAATGTGGATGGGAAATGGAAAATATCTCCATTTCTAATCATGCTCTTTCTCATTAAGGATAGACAACATCCTGATTTCTAACTGAGAAATTATTCTTTTTCTTTTGCAGAAGCAAGAACCTCAGGCTGGCTGAATGAAATTTTCCTTACAAGAGTACTTCAGAGCTAATGACAGTAACAACAAGGAAACCAACAATTCAGTACTGGAGAATGCTGCTGAGGAAACATTGACATAAAGGCAGGTAATTAGTGCTGCTGCTTCTATTAAAATTAGGGGAAAAAAAACCCTCAAAATGGAGTCATTGGAGCAAAGGGATTTTTAAATTGCAAAGAAGTCTTATTTACACTGTGAATCCAGTTGAACTAAGTAAGCTAATCAATATGATGAGCAAATTCTGTTAACAATACAAAAACCCTGACTGAATAATTAAAGTATTACGAAGAAGAGTAAATATTTTGAGGAAAAGGACAAAGCTGACAGAGCCTGAGTTGGTCAGTGGAGTTAATGCTCTTCAGTTTTTTTCTGCCTCTCTAAAATAATCAAAGACATAATACCACATATCGCTTCTAGCAGTATAGAACATTTCACTATTGCCAAAATGAGGTGCACCATATGTGTGGATCATGGGAAGAGAAAAATGAAAATGTCTGAACACCAAAAAAGAATTTGATTCAGCTGAATTTGGAAGAAAATTTCGGATCAAGTTTGCAGATCCTTGGTGAAAAATTCTAATTTTATTCTAGAATAGAAAATAAATATAGAAAGCAGACCTCAGTGTACCTGTCTTGGATTTGTTTGGGTTTGCTTTGGCTTTTTGGGGGGAGGGTGGGATTGTTTTTTTTTGTTGGGGTTTTTTTTGTTGTTTTTGTTTTTTAGTTTTGTTTTTTTAGTGTAGCATCAGTGAAGCCCAGCATGTTAGAGCAATTATGAGTTTGACACAGACTCTTCAATGAATATATATATGGAATCAGCCAACTGGTAGAGGTTTTGTGTTTGGTTTGCTTGTTTTCATAAATTCAAAGTAACCTCTTCCATAAGACAGTGGTGCTGGGGATTTTTATAACCTTTGCTAGCAAAGAATTATTTCTTCTAACTTTGATGTTATTTGATTTAATGGAAAATTTTGAACCTCTTTCTAGGTGAGGGATGGGCTATTGTTCTTTTTATATAGTGCCTGGAATAATGGCTTCTTGATCTTGATTGGAGTCTTTCAGTGCTTCAAATAAATTGAACCATTTTTCTTGCTTATACCTTTGCCCTTGTGGTTGAGGAATTGGGATAAGGAGTAGGGACTGGTTTGGGCACAGTGATCTGCATGCTAGATAGTAGTAGGAGTGAATGAGAATTAACATGTTAGGAAAAAAACAGATATTTTCCTTACAGCATTATCTATTGCAGAAAAAAATATCTGGTTCAAACTGCCTTTTTTCTTTTTCCTTTGCTGAAATCAACTGAAATGCAGGGTTTTTTTTCATGTCAGTATGAAAATTAATTAGCATAAATTGTAAACCCACTCTTTTCTTAGCACTGTTTCCTTGTTATTTCCCTTTTAAATGGAATCCTAAAGGGTAAATATCAGACACCATGGCATAAATTTTGCATTATACTTAACTGATTTATATTTATAAAGTTAATTCCACTTCTTAATGTAATTTGAACAGGAAAAATGCTCTGTTATGGCTGTTTCAGAAGTTGGATCAAGCATGCTAGTGCAGTTAAAATGAACTGGGTTTTCTGGTCTGACTACCTCGTTTTTTACATAGCGTCTTCCCATTCTCTCATGTTATTTTTCTCAGTTTAGTAACATACTCCAGTGAATTTCTTCTTGGCTAAGAAAATAACAACGCTAATACATATCTGAGGTGATAGCTGCTTCTGACCTTCATGCATATTATATTATAGAGGTGGTCAACTTAAAGTCTGGCATACTGGAAATTTAGCCCTTGACATTGTCCCTGTATTCATATGACAACATAGGGAAATTGAAGGGCTTTTCACAGCATAACATAAATGGCTGGCACAATAAGGCTGATGTTTCATGGATACTTGATAATGTCATGGGAGGTCAGGTGTATTTCCTAACATAATGTCAAGTGCATCAAGTTGCAGCAGGGATTAATGAGCTCCTCTAAGAGCACCGTTTTTAATGGTCTCTTTTATTAAAAAAAAAGACAGTTAGATGTTAGTCTTCAGAGATTAAAATATGAGATTGTTCACCTGAGGTATCTGTTACATGCAGCTGTTGTCAAGTACGGGTTAGCTGTAACACAGCATTAAGAGCTTTTATGAGCCATAGATTTGAAACTTTCACCATGCAGGAGGGAGGTATGAGCTAGTTAGATAAACTTCATCTTAACTAGCTTAGGGGCAGGATAGGAAATCATAAATAAAAAATATAACCTCAGAATAATTTCTAATTGATTGCAATTTGCAGCAGAGTAAGGGAATAGAGGTGGGGTCTGACATCTGGCGTAGGAACCTCTAGCAGTATCTCAGAGCTGTTTGTTCCACAGGATGAGTTCAAGTCGCAGTTCCAGGTACTCAAACAAATCACTTGGACTATTAGTTCTGTAAATGTAGATGTTGCTGTGTTGTGAAGGAGATGGATTAGAGTAAGAACTCTGGAAATTTTCCTTGCAAGATGTGCCTAAGGGTGAGCATAGCTTTCCTTGTCTGGCACAGAGAATCAATGGTTCTTGTCTTGTCTTTGGAACCACACTTCTTCCTACACCTAAAATTGTTAAATCACCCACCTTGAAGGCTGCTGAGGGGACTAATGTTTATAGAGTACTGACACTGATTAGACAGAAAGCTGCATAGCTGTTCAATGTATTGCTATATATATATATTAAAAATTAATGAAAATGGATAAGCTTTCCAAAATGAAGAAAGTGCATTACTTAGACTATAGTACATAGGGTCTTGCTGTACCTGCTTCCTTCTGCCTGTATTCATCCATGCTCCACTGTCCCATTTGTTGCTGGTGTTTTATTCTGTGTTAGGAATTTCTTTTGTTCATTCACGGTAAGGCAGGACCAAGCTAAGGTAGTAGCTGTAAATATCCAAACAGACTGCATGAGAATTAGCTATCATTATTTTTATCAGACTGTAATGTCTCTGAATGGGTGTAAATCCATTGTCTTAACCATGCCAGGATACATTCCATATGCTGGTTACAAAAGTGTAGTTGGATGTTTGTGTGGATGAACCTTTATTCCAGTGGAAGCTGTTTACATGTGGTTGTATTGTGGTCGTCAGGCAGAGAATAAAGGAAAGTTGAGCAGAAACGTGACTCAGATTAATACTGCTAAAGATGTCAGAAGGCCGACAGGGACCATCTGTTACAGAACCGGTTCTGCTCCCCACAAGCATTAAAATAAACGTATCCTTTGCCTCATTGCTTTTAAGCTCCCTAAGGTCTGTGTTTAAGACTGCCCTTTTCCTCATCATCTGAGGGTGTCTTTGATGCCAGTAAGAGCAATCATGTTTAAAATACTTTTTTCTCTCTTTAATTAGCCTAATTCTCTTAAAAAATGCAGTTAGATACTACATCATTTTCCTATGCCAGTTTTTTTAAGCCCCTCATTTTATTTCATAATTCTGTGATATGGCTAATACAGCATCTGATGTTAGATAATTTATTTCCTCTTTGGCACACAAAGCCATTAGCCTTAACTATTTATTCAGAAACATTTTTGTTCTATTTAATGGTGTCCAATCTATCTCTGGGATTAGCAGTGTGAATGCTAACCAAGCTTCTGCAAGTTTTCCCCAAAGGCCTAGCAGAATCTCATATTTTATGTAAAATATAAATTGTAAAATATCATATATTTTATGATTGTTATGCCAAGTTCTTACTTGCCTATTCAAGAATAGGCATTTATCACAGCCAGGACTACTGTAATTTTACCATATTCCAGCCTAACTACCCAAGGTTACAGTGGTCAGAGGATCATTATTCTGCTTCACCACTGTGACTTACAAGCAATTGAATTGGGATCAGGGCAGAGGCAGCAATAGATTGGCAAGGATATCTCACTGCCTCTAATTCACTAGAATTGTGTGAGATCCACGGACTTTATAAGATCCAGTCTATACTAAATCGTGGCAGTCAGCCCCAACAGGACAGATAACTTTAACCCCTTTCAATGCTGGATTGAACTGGTACCTAGTGCTTAGGACACTGCACATCAGAAAGACTGCATAAAATAAACCAAACATACCAAACAAACATAGGCAGCAGGAGGCTGGAGTTACTTCTGCTGTTGGCTGAGGCGTTGGAAGCTAGCGGAGTGCTGGACGTAAGACAGCATAGAGGAAAGCCGACTGGTGCTGTGAGCAGTACACATCATGGCACAGTAAGCAGTCCACACAAAGAGCAGCCCCATTTTTCAAGACGTCTACTCAGCTGGTGTTGTACATACCCTGCCTTCGTGGTGTATGTCATTATAAAATATGCAATGGATGTGTGCTCCTGCCTAAATCCCTAAATGTTGATTCCCACCTCCCTTCCTCACCTCTTTTTTCAGGCTCATGTCAGCAGCCCCTTCCTAAACTCACAGACCTACTACCTCCCATGTGGGAGCCCTCACTACCCTGGTGCCAATCACTAGCTGTGACCTCTGGTCATCCTTCAGCATTATGAACTTCCTTAGGGAATTGAAGGTGTAAATACATCTTTGTTAGATTTTTCTTTTATAGCTCTGAATTCTGCCCCACATATTTTGTCTGTGGATTTTATAAGTGCCCTAACTTCTGTAAGTCATTTTGGCTTCTAGAGTGGGTGAATGTAATGTGTTTCAGTAGCATTTAAAAAAAACAAAATTGGAAAAAATTTTAAAAAGCACAAATGAGAAGTATGAGGGTAGACTTCTGGATATGCTCCTGGGCATTGCTGTAGATGTCAGGGTGACGTTGAACATGTTCCTCTGGGCATCTGTTGAGAAGGAATCCCACATACGGGTACAATGAAAATTCCATCTTCCAAGTGGGAGGTTTTAATGAGGCAGAGGAGGTGGCTATCTCTGAGTTTGTATTTTTAAATGCTTACAACAAACTGATCTAGAGGCTTTTAGTCCTTCTTTAATATATAATTACTGCTTCTATAGTATAATGGAAAGTGTTGCAAAAACGAAACAATTCCCTGCAATAGGAAATTAAATAATTCTTAAATTGTTTTTCTTCTGCAACTGATTTCAAGATTCTGAGGTACATCATCCACAAGAAATATACTCTAAGTTAAGCCACAAATTATTTGTAGGCAACTGGTGATTCTTGAGCTGCATGTGAATTGTAAATATTATAATCAAGATAAACCAAACATTACAACTTTCTATGAACACTCCTGGCAATAAGGGCTAGAGTTTTTACACAGGGTAATAAGATGATCCTGAAAAGTCTCAATGAGCTTTCTCAAAACACTGATTTATTATTTTTCTACTGTTAATCTAGTAACAGCAGAACCTCACCAAGAGAGGACTGCCACCACCATATCCTCTAGATATCATGACCTAGGCTACTACTACAGTTATCTAAGGACTCATGTCTTGACAGCCACTTTCTTCTTTTTGTGTCAGTAGTAAGGTGGTACCTGACAGTATTCTGGTCAAAGCTGCTGTAGTGACAAATCTCATTATTGCTGTAGTTCCCAGGACTCCACACTGCAGCAGACTGTTCTCCAAACTGGTCTGTCAATTCTTGGCTGTAACACAGATGAGTTTCTTCTGCATTATTCTGTGAAACCTATAATGTTATACCAGCTGCTTGCAACAATAGAGTCAGCTGGGGCAAAGTAAGTGGCAGGATAGCATATAAATTTGTGTCCTCCTTGACACCTTCAGCATCGTTACAGATACTGTGTGCTCACAGCTCAGCTGCTGGCTTCAAGTATTAACTGACATCAACTCAATCTGGAAAGTTTCTTAACAATCTTTGTATTTAATGCTGACAACCCCCTGCTAACAGCCTCATTACTATCCTTAAATATGGCAGACTGCCAGTTTTGAAATAGAAATAAATCAGCATTTTTGTCATCTGTTTGTCTCAGCTAGACCAGTCTGAAGCTGCCAGAAGAAAATTCTGAAAATAGAATGTGCTTCTGCATGTAGTGAAATTACCACTTTTTCCCCATTCTGCTCCAGAAATGTGTCTTGTGGACTAAGAGCACCTATATAGAGTTGTGACCATAACTGATTTTCTAGTTTGGCCACCAAACTGAAAAATGAAAATATGTTCAGCTTGGGTCAGTGTGATTTTTTTCTTATTTTTTTTCCCCAACTGGCTGTTTCTTTGTTGTTTGGGGTTTTTTTTGTTGGGTTGTTGGTTTATTTTTTTCTTTTAGTGGTTGGGTTTTTGTTTTTTTTCCCTAGGTATAAACTAAGGAGCAAAAATCTATCTAGTGATTCCCCAAAACTAGAGGGCCAGCTTAATGGACTAATGTTCAAGTTTGACTCTTCTGCATATGTAGAAAGAGTCCATCTCAAATTTGAGATCCTCTTGTCTGTTTTTTTTTCCTGCTGATTCTTTTTCCCCTCTGATTCACTGGTTTTCTTCGATTCTCAAAAATGAAAACGTCTTGCCGTAGTCTGTCTTCCTTGAATTAAAGTCAATAACCACTTTTTCTGACATCAAAGATCACACTTTGAATCAGATTATTTCATTCAAGTTGCTTCCTATGACTTCTCCAGCTTTTCCCCAGTACTTAATGATCACTGTTTAATTTCGGTTTTCTTCCTTGTAGTGCTGAAAGAGATTTCAGTGAATCAGACCTAATTCAGTGCTTCTCAATAACATATCACTCTCGTTTGTGGTGTTTCTTGTGGTGCTTGTTCAGCTAACACAGCATTTGGGCCCTGAAAGCAATCTATCAGCAGAAGAATGCTACCTGTGAACCTAGCTTCAGACTTCCCTCTAGAAGACTAAGATCTCTAAATGAAACAATGCCATCTTGAAAAATCACAGATATTATGTCTTCAGGGCAGTGGTTAAACAGCAGGGTTAAAATTAGGCAATACTTGGAAGGGATATTCACAAAGCTGAGAAGAGAGACGTATGCTGAGAAAGACTTCTCTGAATTGTCAGTAGAGTAGAAGATTATAAACTTTTTGTATGACAGTATGAAACTGTAACTTGTGTCAGTTTCTGATGAGCAGCTAAATCAGAAGACACTTATACTTAATAATTGTTTCTTTTTATCCTAATGCAGAATTCAACTAGATTAAAGGAAGTCCCTCAACTTGCTAGTTTAATATGCCACTTTTGTTGGTGAGCCGTACTCTTACTGGGTAATTTGTAAAATAGCAGTTTGTCAGGCTGATCAAACAGGGCTAATTTTGGACACTTATATTTTCAACTTCAGTGGTTTCTATTCCTTGATTGTAAAAATTAGTTTTCCAGTAATGAAAACCTTCTGTGCTGTAAATCCTGTAGATGGCAATCTTACACTGGTATAAAAACAAGTGGAAACTACATCTCAAGAGCTTCACTCTTTATTAATCAGTGAAGAAAGGCATTAGCAGCAATTCAAGATACAGTCTCTGAAACTGCTGCAGAGGTAAATATCTATAAACACATCATTAGCAGCAAAATATAAGCCTGATTGGATCACTGTTGTTTGTTCTTATACGGACTTACTGAGGAATCATGCTTGCTAGATTTTTTTACAGCAATTTTGCATATCATTCAACAGCAGCTAACTTGCCCAATGTTCTTACCTGCTTTAAAGAGGAGCCATTCATTTGAAGGGCTTATCATCATCTGTGAGAGAAATCATTGCTCCAGTTAAAACCATGGCATCCTCTTGGACCAGCTCTGACCCTCTCCTGGCAATAATAGCAAAGTTTTTTGTCTGTTTTTGTATAATTCATGAATATATTTTATTCCATTTACTTGCTTTTTCTAAATGTTGTGTTGAGTCTCATTTTGCTTGGTTGACAGTTTCATGGGTCCCTTTATATAAAGGTTTCAATCCAGTCAAGTACTTAAGTATCTGTACCTGAGTGTCTGGATTTTCATAGCTTCCATTAGTCTATTCAGAAATTTAAAGTTGCATATATCTTTAAGAAACTTTGTTTTGATCCAGATACTTGGGGAAATACTTAGTTCACACAAAAAATAGTTGAGTTGGGAATCCAGTCCATGCATTATGTGAGTTAAAAATCCAGTCACATAGCCTATATAGCAAATATTCAAAGCACTATCCAGGACAAAGGGTTTATGAGCAATCATTATGTAGAGATATATCTGAACAAACCATCTGTGCTGTAACTTCAAATAATGAATGAAGTGGCCGAAGAAGTCAGCACAAAAAATTTGTAAACCAGTGATGGCCCTAAATTAGACAAATAGATTATTCACTATGAAATGCTCATCCTGGAAGCACAGAACTGAAAGCGCATTTCTTGAATCCAGGTCTTAAAAAGCTTCATATAAACAGACCACTACAATTCTGTTAAGTATTGTAATGTTGTAACTTTATTTGCCATCATAAGTAACAGTGCTCTGGACTAGTGTTTTATTTGATGCCAAAGTAACAGTTTGCAAATCACATAGTTGAGTGTGACTATTTAATTTCCTGGCTGTATGGATTATTGTGCACAGAAAATTATAAGCATTAATTTTGACTATGAATTAAAGTTTTTCTCTGAAAATGTAGCCCATAGAGCATATACACTATGGCAAACCTGTACTTCAGCTGCGAAGCCCCTTTGTCATATGTGACCTTTTGCAAGTATCCCTAGGGTTTTCATTGCAATTTTGTTTGACCTTTTGTTAAAAACCAAGCTCTTCTAGACAACTGATATTTGGCAGAGTGATTACTTAAGAGAGGGTTC
Organism: Neopsephotus bourkii; assembly: GCF_033783945.1. Lineage (NCBI taxonomy): Eukaryota > Metazoa > Chordata > Aves > Psittaciformes > Psittacidae > Neopsephotus > Neopsephotus bourkii. Next base: position 2,778,489 of record NW_026901177.1, read on the forward strand.
ATTGGAAAAGATTTTCAAAGGCATCGGCAGGAGCTGGGCACTGGATAACCATCAGTAGCACACAGAGCTGTTTTTACGTTGTGACTCAACACATATGCTGTACATTACTAAGCTTTTTTTATTGATAGACAAAAGTCAGTTTAATGCTCAGGAAACTGGCAGCTGCCAGCTAAGGTGGATGGATAAGAGAGTTGCACACTCCCAGCTGCCCTGCTCAATCTGCACTGAGAAACTTTGCAAGTATATATGAAATAGGGGTATACACTGTGTCTTCTTTCATGGCAACATGGATGATACGCCTTGCTGGAGTAAATGACAGTTCATTCAAGAGATCAACATGGAGAGGAAAAGGAAAAAAAAGTCCATCTTTTGTCCCCTGCTCTGTTACTGGCTGGCACTGCATAGTATATGGAGGGAACTGCATATACATATGCATTTGGGAGAGGAAGCTGTAAACCAATGAAGTGCTGGTGAGGGTTGCTTTGGAGACTAGGTGTTTTGTTTGTTGTTTTTTGTGGTTTTTATTTTTGGTGAGGTTTTCGATTTCTTTTTTTTGTTGTTTTGTTTTTGGTTTTTGCTTTGGTTTTGTTTGTTGGGTTTTTTTTTTTTTGTGGCGGAGAGAGTTGGTTTTCTTTTTCCCTTCTAATGATAACAACAAAAATGCACTTAAGACTTTGGCAAAGCTTGTACTTTTGTGACTACAAATCACATACCTGATGTAACCCAAATTGTTGGTTTGTTTTTTTTTGGCACTGTGCATTTCCTCACAGCAGCACTCTGGGTTTTCTTCAGTTCACCAGCTTCCAGAGAAATTCTCCTACAATGGTGTCAAGTTTTATAATTTTGTATCTCCAGTCATGTCAATGACTTTACATGAGCAGCAGCCTGAAGAGAATCTGTCCCTTCCTTTTGTTTTTGTCTGAATACTTTGTTGTGTTTGTGGAAATATGCTATCATTGGAAACACTGGATAACTATAAAGTGATATTTCTGCTCAGGACAAATCTACTTTCCTTCTCTTTCTTGTCCATATTCTGTAGTTTCCTAACTTCCACTGGAGTGGCTGGTTAAAAAAAATGAAGCTCCCCAATAAGCTACATTTTTCTGTAAAACAGCTTCTTCACTGTGGTCTGGCTATATGAAGGAGCAGTGCTCTGATGAAGGCATTCCCTATCACAGAGAAATAAGAAAACTGAACAGAACTAGTGGGGAGGGGATTGTTAAAGATATTTTTATTCCAGGCTCAAGTAAACTTGAAATTGTGGCTAGCTACATTCTGATGAAAATGAAAACATTGCTCATTATGATGATGATTATTATTATTACATTTTGTCTATATATGAAAGCTATTTTTTTTCCTTTTTTTTTTTTTTTTGGCATAGCACTAGTAAGTCTTTAAATCGATTTTGGGACTAATCAGCAAATGTGTGTCTTCCCTTCAGCTATAGGTGGCTAGCTTAGCACTAAACCCCCAACACTAGCACGACAATGGTCTCCAATAATCAACCTCATTTCACTAAGCACCCTTTTTATGCCTCTCAAACACCACAAACATCAGTGATGTGCGAAGATATAAAGAAAATTAGAAGCTAGTTGATTATAAGATTAGCTATTACGTATTTATAATACATCTCAAGGCTAATTTAAATAAGAGAAAATCTTTTCTTTGTCTTTAGTGAATTTTAACTAGGGAAATTACTATGAAACTAGGTAAAGATGAGAAATCTGTACCTAACAGTCTCTTGAACCTGTGTCTGAATTTTGAAATGAGTCTTCATATTTTCTTTCTAGAACAATTTGATTAATTTATATCTTGGAGCTGAGCCACTAATTCAGGGAACAAGTGATTAATTTAGTTTTCTGTTTATGGACAGTCCTTTGAGATGAGATAATGCTTTCACACAGATTATCAGTTGTTTTCTGAGTGTTCTTTTTTTCCTACTTGTTTCATTTCTCCTTGTGAATGGCTTGTTGTGATTATTTGGGAGTCAATATTTAACATGCAAGTCTTGTGGGCTCATTGTGATAAGTCACACAATGCTGCAACTGTCTGTGTATTGAATAAATATAGCGTAGGAGAAGAGTCTGAAGATGTCCCTGGGACTGTGAAAACCCCAAGAAGAAACAGCAACAGAAAAGAGAAAGGGACATTTAGAAAATGTTAAAACTTTGTTTTGGTTGGGTTTTTTCTTTTGTTTGTTTTGTTTTATTTTTTTAAATTTTTTTGCTTCACCAGACAAGCCTTGCCTAAAGCATAATTCCTTAAAAACTTGCTACTGTAAGGTTTGGTTGGGGGGGGGGTGGTGGTGGTCGTGGTTTTCAGAGTTCGCATATGATTTTCACTGTCATGTTCTACACAGTAGTTGCTTTGGATGTGAGATACTCATAAATGTACTGCAGTCAGGTCTTAATCTGGATTATTTAATTTCTGGCATGGTTCTGACAAGAGCAGTTTGGAGCAGTATACCTATAACCTTTCATGAAGCTCTGGAGAGCATGCTGCTTACTTACAGTGACCATATCAAGAGTTCAGTGCCCAGGTGCACTGGCTATGTACATGCCACATCTGAAGAGTTCTCATTCTGCATGCCCACAGACACAGGAAAGTCACAATGGATGCCTGTATTGTGGTGATCTCAGCTCTGTGATTTTCCATTATCTGGACCCTTAAGAGGTCTTAAGAAAGAAGTAAATATAAATTTGCACGAAAACACAACTGACACTTAACAGAATCAATAGAAGTCACAATCCTAAGTGATTCTGGAAAATCTTACCTTTCCCTTGTGCATAAATATTGACTATTATGCCAAATAGCAACCATTAAACTATCTTATTCTTTGCAAAGCTAGGATGGTTTGATTATTGGTATCATACTTTCAATGAGAACAATACTGCACCTTTAAAATTAAACATGCCATTCCTAATTTTCTAGAAATGATTGAAGTATCCCTGTTCTGAAAGCAAAAGTGCATTTCCTTCTCCATGCTCTTCCTTCCCAGAAATTAAGAAATGATCTTTGAATCACTGAGTATTTTCAGCAATAAGCCAACTTGTAGATATTGACTCACTCCCAAACCATAGAAATCATTACAAAACACAAGGTGCCTTGAAAGTAGCAAACTGATGTGATAAAATGATTTTACAACAGTTTTATTGTGTGTATTTTGTGAGAAGTTGAGAAATAACAGATACTTGCTTGTAATCATAGGCAGCATCCAAATATATCCGAAAAAGAGCAGATGTTAGAGATATCTGGGTGTAATTACAGCTTAGGTTTTTTTTTTTTTTTTTTAAAGGTCTATTTTAATTGCAGTGTCATTGTTAGATTGTGGGGAAACATCAGCTGAGGTAGAATTGTTACCTCTGTAAATACAGAAGATTTTTTTTTCCTCCTTTCAGGAATGCTAAGTGTTTAATACAGGGAAAAGAGCTGAGGAGATATCATCTACTCATTTCCAATCTTACTGAATTACCATTTCTTTTCAAACACAGCAGCACCCTACAGGGGCATACTTCTTTTAGGAATGCTAAATAGATCAACCTGCCTTGCTACCCATCATGTGATGTGCTTTCTGGCAGTGAAATGGAAGAATTGCAATGATGATAATTTTTAATTTGGTCAAAACCAAATCTTGGTAAATATGCTTAGTTAAACAAAGCAAAAACATATGGGTGTGTGGGTTAAGCTGTTTACATGTTATGTACAAGTACAGTGACAAACTGCAGGCTGGACAAACGGATGGTGAAGGTGTACTGAGAAGTGTCTGAATGACTGTTCTTAGAGGGTTTTGATTAGAGTCTAGTTAAAGACCTGTAACTAGCAGGGAACCCCAAGGGTCAATACTGGGTCCAGTATTGTTTAACTTACTCATCACTGACTTGGATGAAGAGATATACTAAGTACTGAGCAAGTTTGCTGGTTATACACAACTGAGAGGAATGGCAGATAACCCAGAGCGCTGTGCTGTTATTCAGAAAGATCTAGACAGACTGAAGAAATAGGAACCTTTTGAAAATCAACAAAGGCAAGTACAGGGTTCTTCATGTGGGAAGAACAATTCCATGAACCAGTACAGGCTGGGAGCTGATCTGCTTGAAAATAGCTTTGCAGAGAGGGACCTGGGTGTCCTCTTGGACAACAAGTTTTCCATGAGCTGGCAATATGGCCTTGTGGTCATCCAAGAGGATGCAGAGATATAATTAGAAGACAGTTAATATTGCTTATGATTTCTAAAGGATATGCAAGCATGTGTTAGATTTAATTTTTGCTGAGTCTCATATTTTTGCTTTCTTCCTGTACTTTTGAACACTCTTTCTTTTGAACATTTGACTTTTTGATCAAATGTACAGTTCTGTGTACTTTACTAATTTTACCTAAGCCTCTAAAAAGTTAGGTCTCTGTTAAAGTCCACACTTTTATCGACAACTAATTGAATTTCAGGAAAAGATTATAGTCATTTAAGATCCATAGATCAGAAATGCCATGGATGGCTTTATTGCTGTATGCATGGTAGGCTTTATGTGCCTATGGGACTGGATCAGTTACACCCAAGAGTGCTGAAAGAGCTGGCATAAGAGCTTGCTAAGCCACTCTCTATCATATATCAGCAGTCCTGGTCTAGTGGGCAGGTCCCTCAGGATTGGAGGTTGGCTAAAGTGGTGCCTCTCTATAAAAAGGGCAGAAAGGAAGACCCTGGAAACTACAGGCCTGTCAGCCTGAGGTCAGTGCCAGGGAAGGTTATGGAACAGGTGATCCTAAGAGAGATCTTAAAGCATGTGCAGGAAAATAGAGGGATCAGGCCCAGCCAGCATGGGTTCATGAAGGGCAGGACCTGCTTGACCAATCTGATCTCCTTCTATGATAAAGTGACCTGCCTGCTTGATGAGAGAAAAGCTGTAGATATTGTCTATTTGGACTTTACTAAAGTATTTGACTCTGTCTCCCACAGTGTTCTCCTGAAGAAATTGGCTGCTCGTGGCCTGGATAGGAGGATTCTTTGCTGACTGGAAACTGGCTGGATGGCTAAACCCAAAACATAGTGGTAAATGGTATCACATCTAGTTGGCAACTGGTCACTTATACCTCACGGCTTGGTCTTCATTCATGATCTGGATGAGGGGATCGAGTGCACCCTCAATAAATTTGCAGATGACACTAAGTTGGCTGGGAGAGTTGGTCTGCTGAAGGCTAGCAAGGCTCTGCAGAGAGGGATTTGGACAGGTTGGATTGATGGGCTGTGGCCAATGGTATGAGGTTCAACAAGGTAAAGTACTGGGTCCTTCATTTGGGCCACAACAACCCCATGCAATGCTCCAGGGTTGGGGAAGAGTGTCTGGAAAGCTGCTTGACAGAAAAGGACCTGGGGGTGTTGATTGATGTAGCTGAACATGAGCCAGCTTGTGCCCAGGCAGCCAAGAAGGCCAAAGGCATTCTGGCCTGTATCACTGTGCCCAGGGCAGGGACTGTCCCCTTGTATTGGCCACTGGTGAGGCCACACCTGGAATCCTGTGTTCAGTCCTTGGTCCCTCAGTACAAGAGAGATATTGAGGTGCTGGAGCAGGTCCAGAAAAGGGCATCAAAGCTGGTGAAGGGCCTGAAGCACAAGTCTGATGAGGAGCGGCTGAGGGAACTGGGGTTGTTTAGTCTGGAGAAGCGAAGGTTCAGGGGGGACCTTATTGCTCTCTACAACTACCTGAAAGGAGGTTGTAATGAGGTTTCAGCTAGTCTCTTCTCCCAAGTAACAAGCAATAGGACAAAAGGTAATGGCCTCAAGCTGTGCCAGAGAAAGTTTAGATTGGATATTAGGAAACATTTTTTCACAGAGAGGGTGATCAGGCATTGGAACAGCCTGCCCAGGGAACTGCTAGAATCGCCATCTCTGGAAGCGTTCAGAAACCGTGAAGATGGGGCCTGCAGTGATATGGTTTAATGGTGGTCTTGGCAGTCCTGAGGTAATAGTTGGACTTGATGATTTTAAAGGTCTTTTCCAACCTAGCTGACTCTATGATTCTATGTGAAGCATCTGATGGTTTTGCTGCTTCTCTGCATTTCTGCCTGCCAATATAGCTCTAGGTTTTTCCAGTTAAAAAATGATAATGAAATATTTTTATGGGCATGTGAATTTGAATAATACCACTGGTTTTATTTTATTAACTACAGTATGGACTAAAGAACTTGAAGAGCATCAACCCATTTAATCACCTGGGGCATGTGTACAAGGATATTCATGCAACTCTAAAATAATGACAGTGGATCTGAGCCTTTGTAGAAAAAAGCACCGTCATGTCTTCAGAAATACCTTCAAGTAGTTAGAATAGTCCATACATTAAAAGTCTATTTTGTCTTAAATAACAAGACTGAAGTGTTTAATCTCGGAGAATCCCCTACTTTGTGTGGAACTGGTGAGGATTTAGGACCAGTTCTGACATACTTAATCTTTTTTTCATTCTAAAACCAGGTTGTGTAAATAACTAATATACTGTAGACTGCAGGTCATAAGTGGTTTACAACAAATAGTTCATGTAACAATCTCAGACTCTTTTCTGCTTCTTGAATTTCTGCAAAGGGATGGCCATTTACTCATGTAGAAATTCACTTAATCTTTTGCATTTTCTGGGTGGTTGTTGTTAATATTACTGGCACAGTATTTCTCACAGGGCGAGGTGGTCAAATTCTAGTTCTGATGCTAATACTCCATAAGTTTCCTTATTGAATTTGACACAGTGTTTCAGTAGCTTACTGAAAGTAGGCTTTGTGGTTTGCTTGACATTTGAATAATATACAGAATCACTTGACATGCTTAATAATAACAGTGCAATACATTTTTGTAATGGCCGTTGCTAAAATACATGTGTTGGCACCTTTCACTGTTACATGCTCTGTTCTTATCTCCCTGAAATAAAGTGTTTTGTTTATTTGCAACACCTGGAGAGCTATGGGAAGGATATTGTAAAAGCCCATCTGGGCAAGTGAGCAGTAGAAATATAAATATAAATTATAGTGCTGAAAGGCCATATGCATGAAGTAAAACTGGAGGAGCTTTTGGGTATTTGGCCATATATTTTATAAAGATGTCTTTTTGCCTGCCTTGAAACAATAATGTTGTTAAGTTGGTTATAAATGATACGTGGTTCAGAAATGTAGCTCCTGACATTTTTCATTTGTTGTTTCACTCAAATGTTTTGTCTGCAGTTTGAGCCTGCTGTTAACAAAAGATAGACACTGAATCTTAAATTTTTGTTGATAACTTTGAATATCATTGGTAGAAATCTACCTCCCCCACAAAAAGTCATTTGATATCTTTTAAGTCTCTTGGTCCTCAAGTTTTTAGGGTCAGATCCACACCAGTGTGATTAATGGCAACTGCCTTCCACAGATTTTGGTGCCAGTAGTGTATCCTTTTGCTTCTCTTCCTTGGTTCTTCACTTCTAAAGGTCTTGCTCTCATCCCCTGCTTGTCTTGTTCAACCGTGGTCTTCAGTCCTCAACTCAATGACAACACTTTTTTTTTTCCCCAAGAATTCAGGTCTGAATCCAAATTGGATAGTTGGGTTTTATGTCCCAAATCCACATGATTCAATCGAGTGAATTTTTATTACATTTTTGCCTGGATTTTGGGATTTTCCCTGGGATTTGAGGATACTCTCTGGGTAATGCTGGCAAATCTTTCATATAAAGTGTTTTTGGTTTTGGTTGGATTTTCTTTTTAATCCATTTTCATTCATTTCTTTTCCTGTTTTCCAGTTGGCAAACATTTTAAATCCTAGCTGAATACTGAAGTGAGGCATCCTGATCTTGTTTATGTGGTCTTTCAAACATGGAATAAACTCAGAAATAACATTTGCAAGCTCTCTGCTTCTGTGTGGAAAATATTACACTTCAACAAAAGTCTGTAAAGATGTATTGGTGTAAGAAATGGAGGATACTTCAAAACAGTCTAAGCTTTCTCAATGCTTGAGTTCAAATAGCCACAGGAATAATTATCCATATACTTGACAAAACACTTGAAAGTATGGTAACTCAGGGAATTATAAACTCTAGAAGAATAAAATGAAAAGAAACCTACAGTCAAAAAGAGAGAAGGAAAGAGAAAATTCTATAAATGCCAAAAAAAAATCCTGTCCAAACCCTGAGATATTCTAATTTCCTGATTTTAACTACAGCTGTACATTTCTGCTACACAGAAAAGAGGGCATTTTTTTTCTTTGAAAGAAGTACTTTAAAATGATCTCCCACATGAGCTTTTTAGTTTTATAATCTGCAAAGAATATTTTGCTGCTGTCTGTAATTTTTCAGCTCATTTGAAGCTAGCCTATGTATTCTTACCAGCATACAGGCTTTGTATTAATAGAAACAGCAGCAGATACTGTTGTAATGAAAGAACATAGAGGTGGAGAAGTCTTTTGGGGTCATTTTAATGCTTTCAGAGTTGGTGGAGGTTACTTTTATTATATATATACATATATATAAGTTATGGCCAAGGTCATCTGCCACAGCCCATAAGGTGTTGTATCAACACATTGAGTTTCTTTAGGTACATAACTTCCTTAATTTCAGTGTCAAAACAAATGTTGTCTTCTGGTTTCTGTTCCCCAGACAGTCTCATCTCCAGTGCTCCATTCTTGTCATAGCTTCAACACATGCTGAATGTAGATCTGCTGCTTTGGGTATGTTTAAATATGCCCACACTACTACTTGCAGAATATTTTAGACTTCCACAAGGCACAGTGAGTACATTTTCCCTTTGCATACTTTTCCTCTGTTCCTTTTACAGGTGCCCACTCTTTGGTGTATATTTTGTCAAATTTGTTGTGTTTCTTTCAGTTTCCCCAGCAGCAGCATCTTAAAAAATAATGTTAGTGAGAATCAGAAACAGGTTGGTTTCTTACACTGGACTCCTGCAGGCCTTTTGAGCCAGATGGCTGCTGAAAGCTGAGAGCAGTGGTTTTAGGAACTGTATTCCTAATGTGTCTGTCCTAAACTAAGGACTTTGTATATTGCCAGGTCAGTAATTCTTTCCTTTGTACTACTTTGCCTATCACTTGGGTACCGTTTGTATGTCTTTAACTAAAGAGCATGGCCAACACTTAGGCAATTCTTGAACATTCAAACAGGTCATCACTAAAGAAAATAGCTAAAGGATATGTAAAATATCATGTGTCACTTGTGAAAGCCTACTTTAAGTCCTATTGAGTTTAACAAAGGATTTAGCAAGTTCTGTTAGTTTTGGGCCTTCTACCTTTATATCACTAACTGTTTGGTCAGATTTCTAAGAACTTTAACAGAAAATAAAAGCCATTTTTTGCTACATCTCTATTTGTTACCTTTGAAAAGGTGAGATTCTGTGATTTCATTGCTACGCTGACTGCATACTTCTTCACTCAGCAAATTGATGCAGATTTCTTTACATTTTTAACTCTTCCCCTACTCACCCGTTCTCACAATTCCCAGATGAGTGAGCTCCACGGTAACTACACTTTTCACTACACTTTTAGGTACAACAAGACCAATGATATGTGAATACTTACATTGTTAAGAGCTTTTAATGTGTGATTGAATTGGCTTGGGCACTTTTTGTCATAGCAGTGCTGAGTTCAGTTTGGTTTGGTTTTTCCTGCAGCTATACTGTTCTTAGCTACTTAGCTGACAGCTAATGCAGGTACATCTAGCTAGGTTTCAGCCTTAGCAGAGACTGCAGTGTAAGCAAGACACCTTTGACTATGAATGCTCCATCCTTGGCAGTGCTCAAGGCCAGGTTGGACGAAGTCTTCAGTAACATGATTTAGTGTGTGGTGTCCCTGCTCATGACAGGGCAGTTGGAACTAGATGATCTTAAGGTCCTTTCCAACCCTAACTATTCTATGACTTTCAAAATTATGTTCATGAATTTGAAGTTATATAATTTGACTACCTTCAGGTTTAAGTGGAAAACCGGTTACTTTAGTTCACTGAAGTCCAAATGCAACAACCTCTAAACAACATGTATTACTTAGATATTGTTGAAAAATTTTTACTGTCATTTAGGGTGCTTTTCCACTCATTCAGTGATACTTCTTTTGGAATGTCTTTCTGGTAGAGCCAGAAATACAACAAACAATGAACAAGATGACATTTATGGTCTCAACTTTTTCTTGAGTACATGCCTGTTTGTTTCCTGACTGCAATCTCTTTGACCTCCTACATTGTTCTACTGCTTTCTGCATATTTAGGAAAGTGTGTGACTTTCAGTGCTCAATGACAAGGTGTTTGCCAGCAACAAAACATGGAACTGAGGAGAGACAATCAAATTTACAAAGTAGGTTGACCAGCTAAATAGAGAGAGTTTGAGGAAAGGAAGAAATAGTAAAAGAAACTCAGATCTTCATCCTTAGCTTTTAGGTATGTGTGAGGTAATCAGAAAGAAATGGAATTTCAAGGTGACAGTTTCCCTTTAAAATCCCTTAAAATGCCTTGTGTATCAGCAGTACTCAATGTGAATAGCATTTTCTTTCTTTTTTTTTTTTCTTTTAAAGAGAAATATCTATTAATAGATCTCAGTAGCAACAATTGTTTACCAGTTTTTGCTTATGGCTTATCACAAGGCCATTCAGGAGGACTTGCGGTAAAAACGGTGAAGTTTATATAATTGCAACCAGAGGCAAAGCTTTGCTTCAGGGTCAGCTACACCATCAAAGCCTGCAGCAGCAAAAGATAATGATGCAATTCCAATGACTTTCATCTAAGGGGAAGAGCGATCTTGTTTGACCCAACAAGATACTCACTTTGACAAACAGGATAGGTTTGAATCAGAGCTCCTTGTAATTAATACAGTGCTTTCACTTGTCTACACTGCAATAGATATTTTGATTTTAGTCATGTATTTTCAGTGGGATGTGATAATTACATTAAAATTAAATAATTTAACTCCTTTTTTCTGCGTGTTATCTGCAGTTATATTTGTGCAAGCATTCCAATGTAATATCATGGAAAATTACCACAGTGACAAAACAGCGGACATCCTGTACTATTACCTTGTGCTATGGGATTTTAAGTAAACTAGAACTCTTTACAGTTTAGGAGAGCTGCCAGTCCCCCTGAAATTACCATTTTAATTGAATTGATCATAAACGATTTGCTCTGGCTGTAATACTAGACTGATGAGATTAAATCTATTTAGCCATAGTTTAGGGAAAGAGTGACCTTTCAAGTTTTTTTATAATTGGAAGGTTACTGATTTTTCTGACTGGAGCTTGATGCATGGAAATGTGATGTGAAATTATAATATTAGAAATGGTACTTTTGTTTAAACATGTAAATGTAGTTGGTAAATACACATTTCTCTATTATTCTTACATTTATGATTAAACAATATTAATCTGAAATTATTACATTTTATTTAAAAGATTTCAATTTGGAATTTTTATTATTAGCATTGGGAAAAATACAAATGGCTGATACATGCACAAAAAATGAACTTACTTTTAAAAGAATAAAGTGGCATGTCTTAAAATACCAAGTGTTTTCTGGCCTCAGAACTTCCAGAACCAATACTTTTTTACTCTTAATTCTTCTGTCTTAAAATTGCTGGCAACCTAAACATTCTACAAGACTTTTTGTCCTGCTGGTGTGCCCATCTCTTTTTATCATGCTCTTTGCTGCTTGTGGCCTTCAGCAGCTCAAGCACAATGGAAAGCCCAAGCTGTTTCCTTCAGGCTAGTTAAACTCAGACCATTACAACTGTGTTTGGTGTCATATTTGCAACCTTTTCTTTTGTTATTTAGATGAACACCTTGATTCCAGCATTTTTGTCATGTTGGCTCTCTCAGATAACATGGTTCTCGACATTACAACTTGCTTTCTAATCTTTTCTTTTTTTGTGGTTGACCTATTGCAGGAAGAATTCTGTGCTTTTTACCTACCATTTTAGTAAGATTAATCTAACAGCTTTTTATTTGAATGGAAAGACAGTCATAGTTAAAATGTAGAATGAGATCGACATCTCTCTTCAGCATCCTTCTATGTACAAAACTTAGAGAAGGTTAAGCAGCAGAATACTGGGTTAAAAATTAATGCTTTGCTACTCAGCAGCTTTCTTAAGTCTGTTGATTTAGCAGGTATGCCTGCAAACAGATGTAGTGATTTGACAGTTCCAGATTAGTTTTCTCTTTTTGCCTTTTTTTTTTTTTTTAATTTAAGAAGACTTATAATGGAAAATACAGCTCTTCAAAGATTTCTAATGTTAACAGAGATTTTTAAGAATAAAGCAGCACAAAAATATCTAGGCCCTTCAAGTATTTTATTCCTCTTCTTAAGTCAGGAATTCTTCACTGACACTGAAGCTTAGAACATAACTTGGACTGTATGGGCATCACAGTTGTTATAGATCATATACAGCAACAAGCTTTCTTCTTTTACTGGAGATATACGAAGATTAAATACAACTCAACTAAACATAGTGTAGAGATCTGGGAAAGGATGGAAACTATCAGGCATGCATATGCCAGCAAGAGGTTTCAGAACTGTGTGGTGACTTTATGAATGAGCATGAGGGAGACTCCCTTTCTCCATATGAAGCTGTCAAAATAGATTGTCATTGAGGTTTCAAGATGTAATTAAATATTATGTCCCAAATGAGCAGGTTGTAGCAGAGAGGGTTAACTGTGTCTTCCAACAAGTTATATGATAATTGAAAAAAAATATTGGCTGAGTTCCCTCTGGTTGCTAGTTGCATACACTACTGACCCATAATTTTCTTTCCTTTCTAATTTATTTCCTCTATGCTTCAAGGTAAAAGAAAACAGGATTATGACAAATTCTCTTCTGGGATCTGTGTAGTGGGGCTTGACTTTGATCTTCCTTTTCTCCTGCCCTGGGAGACCAAAGGCATTTTGCATATGGCCAATGAACAGGATTGAGGGGCTCAGAACTGCTGTGTCGATCAGGCAGAAGTTTGCTGAAAGTCTGTGTTCTGTATTATTGAAACATTAAAAAGTGTAGTGCAGGCTGTTTTGGGCTCGTAGTGGATGTGGCTTTGTGTCCTGGCCTGGAGGCTGAGTCTGGCATGGGATGAAATATCAGACGGCCTCTAGTTTGAATGTGACCTGTGCTGTTGAGTTATACGAGATAGATAGCTAAATTTCACAAGCCCCTCTCCCCTCCTCCCCCTTATTTTGTCCATTACTCACACATAAACTGGTGACTAATATGGGAGATTCTGGTATTTTTTTAAATCTGTGCCTCCTTATAACTGTTCACAATGTCTGCTAAGGAAATAAAGGCATAAATTTCAAATAGATATCTATTAGAGAAACCAGTCCTGTCAATCAGAAGAGGTTGATAGCTAAAACTGCATGTTGAGGACCCCAGCTTACAGTTTCAGAGTCTCCCTAAAGAAAAATGCTTATCAGGCTTGGCTGGTTCAACGGCACAAAAAAGCTGTGCTGAGCTCTGTGCATTAGAGATAAAATGAAATTAGGACTCTTCTGCAGTACAGTTAGCTTACTGAAACTACTATATACCAGGTTTCTTGGAACCACTGAATTTATCATATTCTCTGCAATCAGAGCACAGCTTTCAAAGAAAAGAGCCTGTCAGGACAGTGCTGACCAAAATACAGAAATAGAAGGTGTCTGTAGAAGGTAACCAGGGGTGGACATCTCCTGTGCATGGTCATGAACAATGTTGGATTTGTTCCACTACAAAGTGACCTGAAGATCTATTAATTACCTTGGAGGCTTCTTGGATGATTGAGTAAGGATATAGTTAGGAAAAATGAGGCTTTGTTGCAGACTTGCTCTGTGGAGTTTTAATTTCCGTGAGCCAGTGCTCTTCCATAACTATTGGCTTTATTCTTTTTGTTTTGACTGGGGTATAGGAAGGAAAAGGAAACCTGAGGGTGTCTTTTATTATATATATTACATGTAAACAAAGAGACCTTGTATTCACTGCAACCTGTAGGTGCTATCATGCTGAAAATAAAATGTAGAGTCTCATTCATAATAGCCAGCAAATAGATGGTACTTTTTGAAAAATTGAAGTTTTTCAATTTGCTTCTGAAGAAGACCCAAGAACTGAATAGGCTTTGTTGTATCCGCTGATACCTCTTTTGGTTAATTTCTTTTTCATTTCCCATCTTTTTTTGTTACCTTCATTTTGGAGTTTGAAATGGCAGTGTGGTTTTCCAAGAGGAATGGCTCTTATAATCATCTTTTGGATGCATTTCATGTAGGCCATAAAATGTAGAAACTTTTTTTTAGGCAGCAGTGGAAAAAACAGGTTGTTAAAAAATATTTTGCATAAAAAAGGGTACAAACACACGAGTTACCCTGCCTTCCCCCCCTAAAAACCCAATTCCTATTAAGATACTAAGAATTTTCTTAAGCTAAACAGCTTTGCAGGGATACATTTGCTTTTCAATGCAGGTGTCACTCCCTGATCCAATTATTACTGAAAGTTTCAGAGGCAAAATTAATTAGCAGTCTGCCACAGCTCTCCTGACTCCTGGAGTTTCAGTAATGACTTGATTTTTGTAGAATATATTTTATTACATGCAATGGACAAGTCTAGACAAAACAACTTGGTGCAGCTCCTGAAAACATTATCTCTGAAACTGCAGACTTGCCAGATTTTAGGACTGTAAGCACAGGATGCAGAATTCAGATTATACCTGACGGTTTGGAAAAAGATCTTACATTTTTCAGCTATCTCCAGCAATCATCATATTATCAAATAACTCCATGGACATCTTTCAGGTAAAAAAAGAAATGGTAATGAGGTGAAGTCCATGCCTGAAAAGCAGGTAGTGTTAGAATTTAATTTTCAAATTTGGCAGCTTAACTCTGCAGAGAAATATTCAGACTTTTCATATGTTAAGGGTAATACCAATTGTATTTTCTCTCTTTAGTTACACGTAGTCCCATGTATGGATTTAGTAGTGCTTTCTTTATCTAAAAAATGAAGACCTTACTCCTTTTCAGTATGTATCAATATCTGATACTTTCCCTGAGGTCAAAAAAAGTGTAATTTCTCAGACCTGTACAGTACTTCTATTTTCAGGGACACATAATGCAAAGCAAAACGTTCTCTGTGGACTCAAGTGATCTTTCAACTCTTTTCTCATCTGTTCAAAATGTCATGTGTTTCCCATGACTTTTGGAAGGGTCATGATGTGTGAGACATCAATAAGAACTTGCCTTAATCTGCATATTGCAGCACCCTGAAAGTACTGGAGACAGACTCCTCTTTGATGTGTAGCACTGAGCGAACATCTGAGCAAAAGCAGTAAGGGTAGTGTGAAGTCAAAAGCAGAAGACCAACAAGTCTAAAGCAAGAAGCTCATTGAGGATTCCCTGTTCAAATTCCTCCAACCGTACAGAGAGCTTTCTAGGCAAGTTTCTAACTAATATCACCAAGTACCTTTGGGAATTGGCTACCTTTGATGTCTGGATAGGATTGGAATCATTTGCAGAAATGATACATAGGGAATAATTTATAAAAGAAGTTTCACCATCATTTAACCTTGTTTTTCTAGGTATTCAATTATAATTAAAAGCTTTGTTATTTTTTCCAAACAATGAATAATTATTTGCAAAATACTGATGCTGGGTATGATGTGGGTAAATATATTCAAAAGAAAAGAAATGATAAGGTGAAAGTGTCATAGCGTAAGGAAGTTGTTGCTACAAATGTAAGTACTGTTCTCACACATCTATTTGCAACTTCTAGTAGCAAGTACAATTTCAAATCCAAGGAATTCCTTAGAAAACCTTGGGGGAAATTTCTCCAATTAGTCATCTTAATATCAACTATAGGCTGTTTTCTAAATTTCATGTCAGTTTGTGAGAGACTGATCTGAAATCAGACTCCACTGTCCATTGTCTCAGATTAGTCTGAGGAATTGAAATGGGACTCCACAGACCATTGAACCAGAGAAGGGTGGGAGGAGTTGAGATAAGACTCTTCCATCCATTATCTGGAAGAAGGGAGTGAGGAACTGAACTGGGACTTCACAGTACATTGCCTGAGGGATGAGTGAGAAAAAGCTGAAACAGGACTCTTCCATCAATCTTCCTGTGTAAACTTACCTAGGTATTCCTGCTCGGGCAGGGGGATTGGACTAGATGATCTTTTGAGGTCCCTTCCAATCTCTAGCATACTGTAATTACCTCTAGGACTGGTGTGAGGTACTATCCCAAGAATTGCTGCAGACACATGTGTGTGCAGACATGTGCAGCCGAAGAGCTGGTTGCAAGACAAGGGAAACTGGTATACCAGGAACATGTAGTACATGACATGAAGAGCAGAGGTGCTCCCCCCAGCTCTTTACAAAAGGGGAAAAGATAATCACCTAGAGACACAGCCCCAAGAGGCACATTGCCAGGGAGCAATTGCCATGAGGGTGACTCCAGAAGGACACCTCCGTGAAGATATCTCCACCAGTGACTACTATGGACCCTGAAGGATACCCTCCATGAGACATCACCATGAGGGCAACTCCATGAGACACGCTCCACAGGGTACCTTCAAGGGGACTCTGGAAGGATACCTCCACGAGGACACCCACTGCTGATGGACTCTTGGGGGCCACTCTGCTCCGATACTAGGAGACAAAAAACCCTGAAGAACTGCCACCACTAATGACAATGACAACAGATCCCCGGGACACTGCTGGATCCACAGTGGTCACTATCTCTCTCACTCTCTCTGCATGCCAAATCCTTACTTCATTTTCTACCTTTTTTTCCAATCTGTCCTATCACTATCCCCTTTATTACAATATTTTCTTGTTTTCCAATAACTGTCTTTTTGTAATTTTTAATAAACTGTATGATTACAGTACTTAGAATCATAGAATCATAGAATAGTTAGGGTTGGAAAGGACCTTAAGATCATCAAGTTCCAACCTCCCTGCCATGGGCAGGGACACCTCGCTCTAAACCATCTCACCCAAGGCTTCATCTAACCTGGCGTTGAACACCGACAGGGATGGAGCATTCACAACCTCCCTGGGCAACCTATTCCAGTGCCTCATCACCCTAACAGGAAAGAATTTCCTCCTTATATCCAATCTAAACTTCCCCTGTTTAAGTTTTAACCCATTACCCCTTGTCCTACCACTACAGTCCCTAATGAAGAGTCCATCCCCAGCACCCCTATAGGCCCCCTTCAGATACTGGAAGGCTGCTATGAGGTCTCCACACAGCCTTCTGTTCTCCAGGCTGAACAGCCCCAACCTTCTCAGCCTGTCTTCATAAGGGAGGTGCTCCAGTCCCCTGATCATTCTCGTGGTCCTCTCTAGACTTGTTCCAACAGATCCATGTCCTTTTTATGTTGAGGACACCAGAACTGCACACAATACTCCAAGTGAGGTCTCACGAGAACGAAATAAAGGGGCAGGATCACCTCCTTCAACCTGCTGGTCAGGCTCCTTTTGTTGCAGCCCAGGATATGGTTGGCTTTCTGGGATGTAAGTGCACACTGCTGGCTCATGTTCATTTTCTCATCGACCAGCACCCCGAAGTCCTTCTCCGCAGGGCTGCTCTGAATCTCTTCCCTGCCCAGCCTGTAGCTGTGTCTGGGATTGCTCTGACTTGATCTCATGTGTGTCTTAATTTCACTCTTGGGATCATGAACTGAAATAACATCCAGCATTGGGGTTTTTCCTCCAATCGGACCCCAACCGTAGATCCCATAGCTCTGCCTGTTGCAAAATTGATCCTCATTTACTGAGGTAATTTGTTGAATAAGGCTTGATGTTCAAAAAGGCCTCTTTCTGAAGAATATTAGCTGGCATATTGCAAGGACTTCTCTAAGGAGACTGTGTTCTGCTTTCAGCCATGCTGAGCCCTGACACTGATTCAAAGCAGGAGCTGGACATTTATTTCAAAGAACTGCTCTTTAGTTTTTGGTAGCATAAGGTATGTGCTGCAGAAAACCATTGGAAAATGTTTGTAGCCCCACAAAACATCCAGACACGTTCACTACATACAAATAAATGAAAAAAAAAAGAAAAAAGCTAGGAAATGAAAATAATAAGCACTTTAACTTAGGCTAAATCCTTAGAGCCAGGATACAACATGTTGTTAAGTGCTTATGTGGAGTGAAATCTTATTTTTTTAAGTCTCTGTGCAATAACCCAGCACTAGAATATGTTATTTTTTCAGTTGCTCAGCGAGAAATAACAATACACTGTAGAAGCATGATGGTAGCAATATATTATTCCTTCTTTCATTGTATTAATTAAATTTATCAAAAGCAGTTATCAGTGTGTCCGTCGCCTCATATGATTAGCAGCAAGAATTTACAATAGTGAATGGATCTAAGAAGAAAATAGGTTTCTGAGCTGTGGTTTACAAATTGAATCAATGTAGGTATATCCTAGGAAACCCAATCTGTTATGTCTCAGTTAATGACACTCTTCTATACTTTGTGTACATCATAAACACAGAGTTCATTTCCGTGGAACATAGTATTTCATTTTCACATCACTTTAATAGTACATAGAGAGTAAAATCCAAATATTTTATTACCATTTACTCATTAATGCCTGGACTGTTAACAGAAGTCACCTTTTTTGCAGACAAGCTTTAGCAACAGTTTCTAGTTTCTTAACACCAGCATGCTGCTCTTGTGCATGTAAGTTTTTCCAGTCTTGCTGCAAAGAACACATTTGGATAGTCAGCTTTTCACTTTTTAACATGATGGTGAACTCTGGAGTCTTTCTACTCCTTTCACAACTGCAGCTCCTGGGGAAGAAGGATAAAATAAACCTTCTTATCTCTTTCTGCAGTCACCTTAACAAGATTGTCAGAAACTCTTTGCACAATAAAATCTGCTTGTACATATCCTGAAACCTTTTAGGGATTCCTTTGTTCAGCATCTTCTCCTGGACATAGGAACCTAATTTTCCATTTCAACTACCTTAAGGTAATTTTTTTTTAAGATGATGGTGAAATACAGAGAAGGGATATCCTCAAGTCCACAGTTATGAGATTAGCTACCTTTATATTTCATTTCTGCGACAGTGCTATAATTCTCTGTGAGTCTTCGGGACCTATCCTGTCAGAGTATTGCTATTTTAATACGTTGCTTGAACGAAAAGACTTTCCATCACCCAAGAATGGTTGCACAAATAATACTTTACATCTTTACCGTAGTGACAAGTCTTCAATTTTTACATCCTCCTGTAACATTTTTCACTCATTTTCACTCATTTTATCACCACATTTGTTACTTCAGTGGTAGCAATATTTATAATAATTACAATTGGAAAAAACCAAAAAGATAGACCGATTCATTGTTGCCCTCTGGCTTCTAATTCTTGCAGAATAGTTTGGTTTTCAGCTTTCTTCTCTGCGCACTGTGGAGTGCAGAGGTGGATTATGAGCTGTTTGAGAATGCACTCTGACATTTGCTGCTGTATTACAGGGGGACATAAGTAAGATTATAACTGCTCTGTTAGTGTAACATGTTTTGGACAGAAGTCTTTGCAAATTGGTTATTTACTCTTAAAGTAGATATTAATGCTTATTTGTATGGGTCGGAGCAACCCCAGGCACAGCTGCAGGTTGGGCAGAGAAGAGATTCAGAGCAGCCCTGCGGAGAAGGACTTCAGGGTGCTGGTCGATGAGAAAATGAACATGAACAGGCAGTGTGCGCTTGCAGCCCAGAAAGCCAACCGTATCCTGGGCTGCATCAAAAGGAGTGTGACTAGCAGGTTGAAGGAGGTGATTCTGCCCCTTTACTCTGCTCTCGTGAGACCTCACTTGGAGTATTGTGTGCAGTTCTGGTGTCCTCAACATAAAAAGGACATGGATCTGTTGGAACAAGTCTAGAGAGGACCACGAGAATGATCAGGGGACTGGAGCACCTCCCTTATGAAGACAGGCTGAGAAAGTTGGGGATGTTCAGCCTGGAGAAGAGAAGGCTGCGTGGAGACCTCATAGCAGCCTTCCAGTATCTGAAGGGGGCCTATAGGGATGCTGGGAAGGGACTCTTCATTAGGGACTGTAGTGATAGGACAAGGGGTAATGGGTTAAAACTTAAACAGGGGAAGTTTAGATTGGATATAAGGAGGAAATTCTTTCCTGTTAGGGTGGTGAGGCACTGGAATAGGTTGCCCAGGGAGGTTGTGAATGCTCCATCCCTGTCGGTGTTCAAGGCCAGGTTGGATGAGGCCTTGGGTAATATGGTTTAGAGTGAGGTGTCCCTGCCCATGGCAGGGGGGTTGGAACTTGATGATCTTAAGGTCCTTTCCAACCCTAACTATTCTATGATTCTATTCTATGATTCTACTTAGTGTTTACAAGGCATCCCTATAGACAAGTATGGTAATGAAAAAACTGTGGTGGGAAAGGACTCTGTTGTACTTTCTCTGTCTTAGAGACAGTGGCTGATATAAACATCAATTTCCATTGACATGTCTCCAGTGATGCTAGACCTTATTGCATGCTTTCCCATACCTTGTGCTTTAACATGTCTCTTATGCTTGAGAGGAATTTACTTTAACTATAAATTCATTCCCCATTTATTCTCATCTTTCAAGGTTTGTTCTCATTTTTTCTGTTGTTTTTTTCTTTTTTTTTTTTTTTTTCTCAGGGAGATCTTGAGAACTGTTCAGTTTTGAAATAAAAAAATTGATTACTGGGATGATCAGACATATTTAATATAAAACTTTGGGAAGTTATTTGACTTGACAAAAAATCAGCCCCTCCAAAAAACCCCCAACAAACCAACCAACCAAACAAACCAACAAAAAAAACAAGCCAAAAATTTTCTCAATGATAATTTGAAACCATTAGGTAGTGGCTACCCAATAATTTTTTGAAATAGTGTTCAAGTCAAAGCAGTGGAAAAAAGCGGTGGAAGTAGGCTTTCTACACATTTAGTTATGCCTAATCTGCTCCACTATGCATCAAAAGTAATATTCATCACTCTTGCATAAGAGGTCTGAAATGGTTTAATCATCTCTCTAATTTCTTGCTCTTATTTGAGGTAAGGAGAGGCTGGTTGCTGCGCAGTGGCACTGTATGTCTTCGTTAAGTGTATACTGAACTTCCCTTTTCATTGTGTCTCCTTTTACATCCTATCATCTTGCTCCCTCAAGATTTAAAAAAATAAAATAAACTCAGACCATAGAAAGCTGCTAGGTTGCAGCCAGACAGGGAAGGATGGAAGCTGTCTTTGGAGTCATGACCTGGTGTGACAGCACTGTAGACAGTCAGACATAAGATGATATCAAATACAGAGCTTTTGAGGCCTCTAGTTTCACCAATACACAAAAGTGCTGATATGTTACCTGGAGTAAAAGCTATATCAACAATAAAAAGATACAATAAGTAAGAGGGAGAGATTGATGGGCATAGCAGTAGCTCATCTTAAATGTATATTTAATGCTGGTTAAAAGTCTGCATAGGAACTAATGAATTGCAGGCATATGTGTGTTGTGTGCCCAGTAAAATGGTACGGTTTAAATTATGCAGGACATGTCATCCTGTTGCCAAATATTTAACATCATTCCTACAGAAGAGAGACAACTCAGGGGATCCTTATTTAAACATTAGTAATCAAATCCTTTTCTCATCATGGCAAATACTATTACATAATTTGTGCCTGCCACATCTAGATCTTGCACACTAATTTGCAAAGAGGCAGTCTAGTGCTGGTTGACAAAACTTAGTGCTTCAATAACAATTTGTGCTGTACCATAACTAGGTGTGTAAATCCACGTCCTTATATATTAGCATTTGTTGATTATAATTGTTGTCTGTGTCTGTATATTTTACAGGGATCTACTATTATTTCTTGTCCTGGGATTGAGAAAGAATATCTCTACTACAGAAAATTACCCATTCTGACTCAAAAACAAAAATGTTGGAAATGCAGATATTTTCCATGAGGTGAAAGTCACCCAGAGCTCCCAATAGCTCTTTTGAGAGTAATGCTTTCAGTGCAGACTGGCTGATCTAATGGGTACAAATTGTTCCAGCCTGAAATGAATTTTATTTCACATTCAGTATCTTTCAAAATTTATGGTTACTAGTCTGTAGCATTTTTTTGCTTCTGTAAAATGCACAGAGAGCTATCCCAGTGCAATGTGCCCTCTCATAAGAGTTATTAATTATTTTTATCTTATTCTGGTCCCATTTTGATGTCCTAACAAGTTGTACACCATGCTGACCCCTCTGTGTTTCATCCAACTGAGTGCATATGGGTGCTGATAATTTAATAACAATGGGAAAGGAAAAAAGTATAAAGGAAGCACTGAAAACCTTAGGCAGACAGCAGCTTTGATAGTAGCAGATGAAGTTTCAGTGGGAATTACAAATGAGATAGAGCACAATTTGTAATAAAGATCCACTATGCAGTACAACTAACTGAACTTCCACCTACATATTTCAAACTTATTTTCATAGCAGTTGAAATTCCATAATGTTAATGCTGACCTTTACTATGTGGGAACATTAGGGGAAGATGTCTCTTGCTGTATTGTGAGGGCACAAAATCTGAGAGTTTGAGAGCATGATAGAAAGCTTTAGGAAATGATGGCAAGTTTAGTCTCCTCTATAAAGACTATTACATGTTTGGTATATGAATTAAAGATTGGATTCCAAAATTAAACCACTACAAAATTTGAATATGTTTTTATGCCATTTTGTTAAAATTTGGAATGGAAATTACTGAGATTACAATGGGAATGTATAGGTTAAAGCATTATAGTATTTTTATGTACCTTGCATACTTTTGAACCTATAATTTCTGGAGAGGATATACGTAGTATACACAAAAAGCAACTCAAGTTTGAAAATAATATTGGAGGCAAATCTGCTTATGAGGTAGTAAACCCTAGACTTTCATATCTGATCCTTTTAGCAGAGAGCTTCTAGAAAAATAAAAGCTATCAGTGGACTTCATATTGGTTGGTGATACAGTGTTACAGATAATAGAATGCTGTATATTGTACTGAGAATTGTATAATGTTTAGCAAATATACCGCTAAGATAAATACAGAGCAATATTTTGGGATATAGCCTTTTGGCTTCTGACCATTCTGCTTCAGGCATCACCTGTGCTAACAGCAACAATACAACTTTATGATGATTGTGTCTGATCTCCGTTAATTTAAATAAATTCTTCTTTATTCTTTTGATGATGTTCACCTTCTAATCATTAGCAACTTATTGGCAATTCAAAATTTAAAATTTATTCCCATTTTCTTTTCCATTTTTAGTTTTAGATCTCATGTTTCACTGCACTCCTTCCCCAACACTTCTGTCCTTTGTTTGAAACCTTACATGTTTTGTTTTCTGAAGAGCAGGCATATATAAATTAAATGTTAGTTTTTGGCTTTGAAGAAATTGGTTTGGGGTCAGTGACTAGACCTCTTCTGTCATTTCTCCCATCTTGTCCTTCCCACATTGGGCCTGACATATTACCTTTTTTGTCTATTTTCTGTACCTCATTCTTCACGGTTGTTTTTACTTGCTCTCATAATTTCCCATTCTTTGATTTTGTCTTTCATTTTTTTCCTTTTCATTCTGTTCATTTTGTCAACTTTACTCTTGCCATATTACATAATTCCACATTTAGTTAATTCACTTTATGTTTGATAAAGAAGAATCAAGCCTCTTAAACCTCATTTGCTGATACATGTGCTCTAATTTGCTACAGAATCAGTGACTGCTGTTGTTTCTCCCAGAAATTTTCTTTTATCTATTTCCTTTGCCATCCTTCCAGCCCTGCATGATAAGGTTGGTGTTTGCATGAAAAGTTAGTGAATGAGGTGGAAGCTTGTCACCCAGTTGCTCTTCACACCTTGGTGATGAAGTCCTAGAGAGCCAATTTACTGAATTAACACCTGTGTTCAAATCTTAAAACCGGTTTGAGTAGTCTTTCCTACCACTAGACATTCCAGTTTTACTTGAGATGTGTTCAAATTCCAGCTGTAATGTTCCATCTGTGAATAACCTGCATGGAAACAAAACCAGACAAAAAAAAAAAGGGAGCTATCTGAGATCTGCAGGAGGACTTAGAAAGCCAGAAAGGCACAATTTTCAAAGGACTTTTTATTTTCCTGCATTCAGTAGCAATTTTGATCTAGTCAAATGGGACTGATTTTGGATCTGCATCTTGCAATGACAATATGCCTCCAGTGGCTGTCTTCCTGTGGCAAAAAGCAGAGACAAAGTGACAGTTTGCACATATTTCTTAACCTAGAAGTACACCCAGTGACCTCTGGAATGCTTTATCACTATTTCAAGGACAGCAGGTATATAGGATTAAATCTGAGCTCCCACTGTGCAATAGAACGGCTTTGATTTACTGGTAATGAGAGTAGCATTAAGTCCATTCTACTTAGTGGGTGTGAAATTAGTTCATTTCGTGTGACACTAGACAGTCTAAGAAAAATCTGGTTGAGAGGGACTATGAAGATAGAAATCATCAATAGTAGTGTCTTGAAAAAAAAAATTTGATTTCTATTTGAAAAAAGCCCAGCATGCGACAATACCAACTGAAGTACCACATATATTGGTCCTTGATTTGAAACTAAGCTGTTAATTGGTTATAACATGGTGTTGAAAGAGATTACCTCTTACCTTTAAAAGAGAGTAGCTTTAGCTGTTTTAATACTTTCCATCATCTTTCCTTTCACTTTTGAGTTTAAATACTTCCATGCTCATGTGGCATTAAAGAAAATAATTTCAGTAGTTTTATGTAGGCTATTTAATACACATGGTAAGTAATTAAGGGTAAGATTGAACTCACCTGAAACAAAAAAGCAAATTGCAAAGAATTTCTACTTTTATAAAGCAGTCTATGGTTTTCGTACTGGATTTGCTTGTTAAATCAGAAATAAGTGATGTCAAATAAGAGAAAAATATTTTCAGAATTCTTGACTAGTATGTAAATTAACCCATACATAAACACGGTGTTGCAGAAGCTATAAGAAGGAGCTGCTGATGCTGTCTAGATTGCCTAACCACAAGGAGATATTCCTATCAGGAGATTAAATAACACATTTATATTTGGAGAACTTTTGCACAGCTAAACAACACTTCCCTTAAATGGGATGAGGTCTTTTTTGTTATCTGCTCTCCATATGATAGAACTGTGCAGTTGGCTTTCAAAATCATTATGTGTCTGCTTAAATGGGTGTTACTTTAATTTATCTTTTGAGTTCGGAATCTTTTGGTTGTGGTAAGGTAACTTTCAAGCTTTCCTTCTCTACTGCAGAGTGTAGAAATACTTTATTTCATAATGAAAGTTGAGATTCTCCACTGTGAGTCTACTCTGAAGATGAATCCTTAAAAGCCATAGAAATATTAATGGGCTGATGGTGATTTCAGCTCTTTGCAGAACTTCTTACCCCCACAAAATCAACACCTTTTTAGATTCAGATGAGGATCAATTTACATGTGAATGTACAAGGTAACTTTGTTGTTTTTTTTTTTCCCTCACATACACTGAGGAATGAAAGTCATTGTGACCACTAAAAAAAAAAACAAAAAAACAAAAAAACATGTTTTCTAGAAAGACTTCTTTCTTGCTTCCCTTTCTTAAGTCACCAGTACCACCAAGATCAATTATCAGAAAGATGTTACATCAGGATTGGAGTGCATTGCTAACATAAGGGGAGACTTGTAGATGCCTCTCCTTCTGTTCTTATGGTCTTGAGTTAGGAAGACACATGCTATGGATATCCCATGGCCTGTATTTTCAGTGGATGTAAGGCTATCCACAGATGCTCATCTGCAGTAGGAGACCACGAACAGCTCCCATTAAAATGTAATGCATCAGGACCTAAAGGATTTGTAGAATAGGAAGGAACAGAAAGATCCCTCCCTTTTCTGAACATATTTTTTCATGTCTGAACATATGCTCTGCTGTCCTCCCAGATGCTGTAGTATTTTAAAGCTTGTAGCTGATTCAATGGAGCAATCTTGCATGGAAGTGCAGGCAAAAGATCTGCACTTGAAGAGAAGCTGAAAGTTATTAGAGTAAGACAGGTCATCACCTGGCCCCAACAGTTCTGTTTGAAACAAAATAAGAAAGTGTGCAAGTGGATTGGTATCCATGGTTTTGCTTCTTTGGTTGTTTGGGGTTTTTTTATCGTCGTTGTATTCTGACATTCAGTCAGGACTCAATTTTCTGAACATGTATTTCTACCTTTTGGGCAAATAAGTATCTATTACTCAACCTGTCATACTTAGTTTTGAGATTATATATTTCTTTTGCCTTTCCTGAGAGTATGAGCAGCAGAGGTATTAAATTCTGTTTAATTGTGTGCATATATACATATTTCAGATTTCACCACAAACCTGGACATGTGTCAGCCATCAGAAAAGGCAGGAATATCCATTTATCACAGATAGCACTGAGGCAAAACTGCCTCTTAAGTTCAATGAGTTACTTTCCACTTATTGTAAAGAGTCCGCTATGGCCCTGGCTTTCTTTGAATGAGGTATGTTTCTATTATGGTTATATTTTCTTATTACATAGGTGGTATCAATTATTTTTGCTTTCTGAACACGGCTTAATGCAGCGAGATTTCTGGGACCTGTGACTGTAACAAGCACACTGCAATCAGCTTTTCACCAGAAAGAGATCAGAAACCTGAGATACTGTGCTGAATTTCTTTTGACCAGACATTGCACATTTAGTTAATAAACTAATTATTTTGCACTTAGAAAACAATCCCCAAAAATCCAGCCATAAGGTATTGTTAGGTAGAAGGGCCACAGGTGATGTCTTGTGCACCTCTGTGCTAGCAAGATGCTCTGCCAAGGGCACGTGGAGTGAAGGACTCTGAGATGTTTTGGGGTTGCTAAGGAAACCTGTGCTTTTGATGAAATGTGCTGGGAACAGCTGACTTTGGAGAGTTTGTCTCTTCACTGCCAGCACTGCCAAAAGGGGAGCAGAAGCCCTAAATAGCTTAATTTTAAAATGTTTATGTAACCACACATTTCTTTCTAGTGTGAACAAAGAAAGAAAATGGAAAGCTTCTTTTAGAAGAACTGAAAGAAGAATTAGGGGAAATAATTCAGTTTTGAGAGGACCATGTGTGTGTCAGTAGCACCTGGTGTTTGAAGGACTAGCCACACACACTTGTAGGGGGTGATGCACTTTGCTGGCCAAGCCCATAGCTTGCATCCTTACTGGATCTGTGCAAAATCTGTTCTGAGTTAAAAAAGAATAAAAATAAATGTTGATTCTTTTTTTTTTTAGATAAAAATGCTTGTAGGATTTAATCTGGCCACCTTCTTAACACAAGATCATATGTTTTTCTTGGTTTTTATTTGTTGAGAATATTTTCCTTTTCTTCATGCTGAGAGTGCTGCTTGCAATGTGTAAGTGCATAAATGTGAAGAATGCCATTGAAGCTCCATGAATTCTAACACAGCTTTCCATGTGTAGATTAGGAACAGAAAGAATCTACTAAAAATTCTGTAAGGTCTCCAAAGACCACGAATAGATGATGTACAAAATGTATGTTCTAAGGCAAAGTACCTACAATCGCACAGCATCTTGTAGCTCTTATCATCATATGAAGGCTTATACTTGACACCTAAAGTCTTGGCTGGCATAGTTGGGGTTGAAATTCTTTCTCTAAAGCTATGTAGGTAAGGTGCAAAAATGAGTCATGGTTAAGGTATGTGCAGCAGTTGGATTCTTTCTCTGAAGTAAAATCTGTAGGTTTTTTTGAGGCAGCATCACTTCACAGCAAAGACATTTTATTATAGTACATCTGTGAACAGGATGTTTAATGTTTGACATGTTTATTAAAAAAACTGAACACTGCACATTATCCATCTGCTGTGATTACTGTATAGGTAAGCAGTTGGGACTTCAAATGTAAAAATCTATGGGCTTCTGTGCAGCCCATCACTGCTGTCTCCAAAACCTCTCAATATTATCTCTTCACAGTAAGGCTTCTACCATACTTTAAGGTGTTGGCTTTTCTCTCCTTTCTAATTAAAAGGAAGTGTTTGACATCTTGTCCTGAACCTGTTTGATAAAGTCTCTTCTGTCTATCAAATTTCTTGTGTGCTTTGGAATATAAATTGTCACAAAGCTCTGTAGCTTCTGAGCTCATTTATGCAGGAAAATTGTAGCTGGATTTCAGGATTAGGAGTATATTTTAGTTGATGGCAACTTTGGCTGCTGATTCAGCCAATTTTTTTCATGTTGGTTATCAAGATTGAGCTCTCTTAATTTCTAGAAGTATTAAATTTCAGAATAAAAGTGCTCAACAGAAGTATTAGTTAACCTAGCCTGTCCAGTGTTGGCTCCACAGAACATGGTGAAGAGCTGAACTTTATCACTTGCACTGCCCTGCTTCCTGCTTTATTCTGCTTTATCAAATGTTTTCTCTTGCTTTAGAATTTTATTATGAAGCACAGAACTAGAAATGTTACATTTCAATGGGATTTTCTATTGTTTTCTATTTTTTAGATTTTGTTTTAATTAAATACTGTATTTTTATCCTCTTACTTTGTACTAAAACCGCTTGTTGAAATATTAGACCTAACATTGCATAGTTCCCTTGTAATTCTCTTAACTCCCATTGCATCCAACTGGTGTTATGCAGTATCAAAAATTCAGGTTAAAAAGGTTCAAAATTCTTAAATTTTATGTAGCTAAAGCAGAATTAAAAGGTAAAAGCTGCAAGAAGATAAATGAGATTACTTTTTTAGTGGTCCAGAACACAAAGAGTATTCCTCAGACTATCATCCATCATTTCTGTTGCCTCAGGCAAAGAGGATGCTTCAAGCTTGCTTCTAATTTTACTGAGTATATTTAGTTTTCTGTATAGCTTAACATTATTACTTGTTTCGTTAATTCATTGTGACTAAAAAGTAAAAATAATAAAAAATTCAGACTTTGTTTTCAGCTGCAGGGTTGCATCTCAGACTGGTTGAACTGTCATCCAAATCACTTTCTAGGCTGTTTTGGTTTTGTTCAGATACAGATATGAAGAAAAAAGTCAGCATTCTCTCCTGATTTGTATCTGCAACTTTTTC
The DNA here is from genome assembly GCF_033783945.1 of Neopsephotus bourkii. NCBI lineage: Eukaryota > Metazoa > Chordata > Aves > Psittaciformes > Psittacidae > Neopsephotus > Neopsephotus bourkii. The sequence goes on from NW_026901177.1 coordinate 2,807,485, forward strand.
ATTATCTCCAAATACCGTTACTTTTTCTTTGATCTTTCCTAGAGAAAAATACTCTTCAGTTATTTTTAATCAACATTTCTCTTTATTTTTTTCTCTTTCCTGTATTTAAATTCTGCAACAGGTTAAATTGTTGGAAGCAAGTTAGAATAATTATAGTATCCCAGTCCTGGTATTCTGTAGGAGTCATAACTTCATATTTCTCTTGGTTACAGAGCAGCAAATTATATAGATACTCTTTGTCACAACAAATTTTGCAGGTGAGATCCCAAGATAGTCACAGCAGTGTTGAGTATTTGCAGTGAGCATTGTGAGAAAATGCATGATTATCAAGTGGAGATCAATGTGTGAATCAGGCTTACAAGTTTTTAATTTCAAACTGAAGCCACAGCACTGTTATAACAGTGTAACAGAATCAAATAGTGAAGCATTTGTTTTGGTTTTGGTTTTTTGTTTGTTTGTTTGGGGTAGGTTTTTTAATTTTGTTTTGGTTTGCCTTTTTTTTTTGTAGGGTTTATTTGTGTTTGGTTGGTTTTCTTTTTTGCTTTCTGAGGGGGTGTTACTTTTACACAAAACTACTTCTGCGTACAGTCAAGGCTTAATGATTTTCTCCCTTAGTTGCTACATTGCTGAGCTGTTTTAAAATAACACATCAAATTCAAGAGACCTTTATTAAAGCAGAATCTTAATTTTTCAGAGATCCTTAACAACTTGTCTGTCTTCACTTTGAAAATATGGAAGGAAATTCATGACATTGCTCTAATACAAGAACAAATATGATTTGCTGAAATGGAAAAACCCCAACGTATCTTTATAAGCAAACTAACATAAAGCATTTGTAGATTCTGCAAGTCAAGTTTAAACTGAAAATTATGTTGGTAAGGAGCCATGTTAGGAAATGTGAAGGAATGAAACTTAAGTCCCAACTATTGAGCTGCGTAAATATTTACTTACTGTACTTCAGAAAAGCTTTTTGTTAGAAACTATGATGGAATGCTTTTCAGTGCAATCTCCCAAGGGTCTTAACAATAAAAGCAGAGTCTTCTTCTATGTGATGAATTACAGAAACTGTCCCATTTATTTTTTTCTCTGCTGTAGAACTCTTAATTCCTGTTTCTGTAAAAGCAGATGAAAAAAAGGGATCTGATGAAAATAAGCTGGATGACACTACTAAAGAGGGGGAAGTTGGCTTGGAAAACTGCCTTTTGGATAGTCAACAAAACTTTTCAGTTGCTGGTTCTAACATGATTATACGTAATTTATTTCTGTTTGCATAATTTTTAAAAGTCCATCCAATGTTGTCTATATCTTATAATAACAATAATCATTCTTAGTAGAATTAAAAGATCAGTTTGATACTTACTTTCCTTTCTGCTCCTTCAGCACATGGAATGAAATATTTTAATAGAAGCTAATGTTGTTGGCTCCAAAGAGAGGACTTGGACTGTATTTAAAATTCATTTGAACCTCATACAATTCAAAAGATTTCTAGAATATTTGTGAAATAATTTTAGCATCATATATAAAATGATTTGGTGGATTAGCATATTATAAAACTGGTGCATTCGCAAATAATTTACATCTCTTGACTTACACTTGGAAAACTCTTGTGTTATGATCTATAAAGCATGTGTGTTTATATATGCTTCTACAGTTATATGGAAGACTTGCATTTTGAAAGGCTGTTGCAGTTTGTGATTTATCCTTTCACTGTACTATAGGAACATTCTGTGGAACTGGTAGATGCTTTAAAAATGGTCCTTGAATCTAATTCTACATGGCAACAGCACTTGTCCATCATTATGTTGTCTTTCCTTATATCCAAGTCTCTACAACTGATTTGTAAATGAAGTATTATCTCATTTTCTGGACAGTGAAGCTAAGGTACTGTAAAGGTGTGGTGAGAGATCACAAGGTGGGTGGTCTATGTCATGCTCTTGATATACATTATTCTGTGCCACCCAGTAGATGTACTCTTTTTAAAAATCTCACCATGCTGACAGAAAAGAAGTAGCATTATATTACTAAAAGCTAATGCCTTAGGTGGAGGAAGATGCTTTTATAACTAAAATAATGTCGACACTGCATATGTGATATGTTATTAATAGTTTAACTTCTCCATTAGCAATGACAATTTTTTCAGTCTTTCACTAGTTTTGTATAACCATAATAAGTTTTTAGACACTACTTTATTAGTCCAGCATTATTTATATTATCTCATACATGTATTTACCTTAGGGCTGATTTTCCTAATGATTAAATTTTTACTGAAGACAATGAAATTATTTTCAAACTAGAACTATATGAAGGATATACAAGCTTTCTAACTATTTTCCTTTAAGTACAGCCCATTAATGCCTCTCTAACTTGTGCAATTACACCAATTGAAGAAACTAATGAGAGTGTCTCACTGTTGGAACTACATAGGTTGTCTTTGATTGTTACTGAACTTCTGTGGCTGGTGAAATGTAAGTCATAGTGTAAGAAAGAAATATCTGGAAATCATGCAACTGAATATTTACTAGCAATGCAGTGTGAAAGGACTAAATCTTTAATCAAGAATGTTAAACAATATGGTTTTGGTTGTAATACATTAAATAGCATGTTTCAGAAGATGCTGCGATAAACAAGCTTGTAGTAGGTATTAAACAGCTACTGAAGCATTCAAACTTCCAAGTATTTTTATAAGTGATTTCCTCCATCCATACAAACCACCCTTTTTCATTAAAGCATGAATAATTTGCTGCATGAAGAATGTTGGCTTATCCCTCTACAGGGAGCAAAAAAGGCATTGTTTTTTACTCTTTATAAGGTTTTAGCATTTTATAACATCTTTTTTAATTCCATTCTCACATGATGTGAATACCAAACTCTTTGTTTCTCTTCCCTGTATAGCAGTGGCTAGACATACTGGAATTGGAAAACTGCAATCCAGTTTAGAACTGTGGATAAAATCATTCTTAATGCCTACAATGGATTATGCCAACATACTATAGGAAAGGGAAGAAATAACACATTTGTGCAACAAACAGAATCTTTTAAAATCCTGTTTTATGTAAAGGCTGAGTATTACAAATCAGAAAATAACAGGATTTAAAAGGGAACACATATTTAGAATTATGTGAACTGTCTGCAGTCTTTAAGAACAACCACTTCCTGTTTTTCAACTCTTTCTTTGTACAGTTGTAAATTCTCGGGCTATAATTTGTGCAACTGAGATTATTAAAATGATATATCAGTGTGAAACCAAAGACTGACCTTAAGTTGACTGATGTGATATACTCTGTCTTCATAGTGCTCTAGATGGTCTCATCCTGTTCTGAGCTCTTTGGAATTATGTGCCCTATCTACTATTCCTTGTCCTTTCAACTTAGTTAGTGAAACTTCCTCATATTTTTTCAAAGTTGATGGATAGACAACAAGTGATTGGTGGCAACAGTTTAAACCAGCCTTCAGCTGTTTTTGTAAGAATCTCTCATATTTTGTTTAGATGAAATTCCCAAATAAAACCTATGTATGGGAAATATTAAAGTTGGTTTCTTATATGCATTTACCAAATATGTGAGAAAGACATAAAGAAAAGCTTTCAACTTTTGCTGTGTTGATGGTTGCTTGCAGTGGAAGTCAATGCCTTTCAGTGATCTGCCACTCTTCAATAGTTGTTCAAAGTGGCACAAAACCTATCTGTTAAGTGTCCATTTAACAGTAAATATTAGCCTTACTTTTGCTCAACTGAACTCAGCAAAAAAAAACATTCTTTCATGGAATAGGAGCAGGCTATGACCTCAATGCTCAAATCAAAAATTGATCTTTTGGTGTGTTTTTTGCAGTCTGTTGCTTTAGATTATATCTATATGTATCCCTTAATAAATTCACTATCGTAGTGTGTAATCCAAACCTGACTGAAGGGCTGAATAAGAGCTGGAACTCAGTTTGCCATAAGATTCTGGTTCCTTGAAATACTTATTTCTCATATATTCAGGTTTCTGCAGCATGTTCCTGTAGTGCGAAAATCCAGGTGCATTATTCCTTTTGTGTATTTGACTTTCCACTCCGCATTTTGTCACGCAGTAATGTTATGCACAGTGTGAAACAGTCCAGTCTAGTGCAGAAACATAAAGCAATCACATTCTGCAGTTCAGGCCAAGAAATCCTGTGGGTTTTTTTATAGCAGGTGTTAACCCTCTGACCTCCTGGCCTCTCTTCACTGTGGAGTTGCATGGAATTTGGTGTGTTCTCTCAAACTCTTCATGTCAGCTGAGGGAGCTGACTCTTCAGACGAAGGGATGGGACAAAAGGAATGGTATCCAGGAAGGCTGCACTCTGTATAGCACAGGTGTGTATGTCACTGACTTCGATTTCCTAACTTCATTCAGATGTGTAAAGGCATAAAGAGATATCAGGCATTTAAGCAAGAACAATACAAAGGATTAGTTAACAGAAAATTCTGGATAGATCTTTGCCTTCTTTCACCTGGCTTTTGTGATTTAGCTTTTAAATCTTAGTTGTGCAAAGCTGATAAGTCTAAATAAGTCTAGGTGATAATCAGTTTTTAACAACTGCTTTGTCATCACTTTCATGGCACCCTAATCCAAAATACAGCATAATTCCTCTGTAATCTAGTAGTAAATATTGACTTTATCCGAGATTAAAATTACAAATCCTCATTTAGACCTAACAGAGTGTTACTACAAAGAAAAACCTAATGACCTTATAGTTTTATACTCTAAGCATTTAAAACTGGCTGCTTCTATTTCTGTGTGATTTCTGTATATGAAAATATTTAGTGCCTCTTTTGTTGCATTCAGTAAATTATGACTGATAACCCTCACATATAGTATATGGCATTTCTTTCTATCATTACATAAATTGCCTCAACATTTTTTGTGCTATCACTGATTTCTGATTGCTTCCTTATTAAGCACTACTGAGGACAATCAGTCAAGGAGTCATATGATAGCAATGGGACTTTGCAGTGGTGAACTGACATAATTCTTATAAAATTGTTCCAGCTAAATATCTGTCTAGACATTTTAGCACAGCAAGTTGATTTTAGAGAACCATTTTTCAGCTGAGTGTGGAACTTGTGCTATTTAAGGAGGAATAAAAGCACAATCAAGTTCAGTTTTACCTGTTCTTTGCACTATTGCCTGTCCTTGAGTTTTCCCAAGAGAAGGGTAAAATCAAGCTATTTGTATTCTTGGAGGGTGGGGGAAGTGAGCAGTCTGTTCTGAAAGACTACACACAGAGAAAAAAGTAGCCTTTGATTAAAGTAGAGCATGGATATTCACACCTATAGTTAAGGCCCATTGCTGGTTAAAAACAAAAACGACCAACGTTTCTGCAGATAAGCCTCAAATCCTGCTCTGTAAGGTTTTGAGAGGAATTACATGGTAATTTAGTCAGTTTTATGCTATTCTGTTGCCTTTGAACATACTTAGACCACATTGTTTATCTGTTCTGCTCTGTCCTTCTTAGAGATAACAGGCTTTTGGGATGTTTATAAAATATGAGCCAGAATTCTGCTGGTTTCAGTGAAGAAAAGAGTGAAAGATTTCAGTGTTCTTTAGAAACAGAAATGCTTTCTCCATAAGAATTGCTGACATCTTGAATTTAGTTTTCTTTGAAAGCAAATGGAAAGTTTTTAAATATAAAAAAGATGTAGAATAAAAAATCCTTGGGAATGTCAGAATAGAATTTCAGCGAATGCGAATGTGTTATTTAAAACTAACATATCTACTTTGAATTAGCATTTTGAAATAATGGGTTTCATTTCAAACCTTCTTGCTGAATTTTTTTTAGCATTATTTACATTGTGGTTTACAGATTATATTTTTGGTGCAGATTTCCACACAAAGCATTTCAAGATCCATTACTGGAGACTGAAAAGCAACAGGATATGAGCCCTACTTCCATTTAAGCACAGAGCCTAGAGTGTCTGAATGTGTGTAATTATAGTGATATTAATAGATATGTGGAGGTAGGCACTGTGGTAGAGCTTTCCTTCATCTCCTAGTGTGAAGGCCATGCAGCTTTGGAATTTTATTCCACAAATATTCATTAACTTAAAAGAAATTCATTTTAGCCCTTAGATTGAATTCTAATGAACAAGACTGAGGCACGTGTGATTTGTCTTTCATACACAAGCTGGACTGTACCTAGGAAAATGGGAAAATCATTTAAATAGATTAATATAGCAAACTTAGCTTGTTTTGAAAAGGGAAAATATGAAACTTTATAGTTCTCTGACCAGTTGTATCTCTGGCAAAGCCAGAAAATGGCACAAACGTCTCATATTCTTATAACAGTATATATGTTGGGGTAATTTTTATTCTTTTTTACTTCTAAACCAAACAGTTTTTGTTTAATTCCTGAAATTTTATAAGAACTATCTTTTGTAACAGAAGTACAAAAAAGACCCACAGATCATTGATTTGATTTCAAAACTATTAACAGCTGTCCTGTACTTTTCTTCTGGAAAACCAAAAGAATAAGAATTTAAAGACTATTTGTAATTAGTTTGTTGCAACTGAAGGGTATCTAACAAATTCCCATTTAAGGGTGATTATCATTGCAAATAGAGAAGTAATAATTATTTTTCATAACTTCTTGACCTATTTAATCAAGTCCCTAACATTAGGAAGAAAGATTTCATTTTTAACTTGCACTTTATTTATCTCTTGTGTCTACATATCAGGTGATTAATAGTAAATATAGAGCTTATTCCTCCTTAGAGAAAAGCAATATTGATTTTATCTACAGGATAATTTAATTTCTATTAGTATGTTAACTTTAATAGATTCAGATTTTTTCCTGAGGAGCAGAAAGAAATAATAGTGAAACGAAATTGCCCCTGATAAATCATGATGTGCCACACATTTCCCTTTCATTGCAGAATTAACTGGAGTATCACAATTACTATGGATCAGACATTAAAATCATGGTAGAATTTATTAGAAGAGATAGTAATTAATATATGACAATTTGATGTCTTCTAAACATTGTAGTTTTTGTAGATGACTGGGAAAATGCTTCAGCTAATCTTAAAATGTAGAAACAATATGCAGGTTGTAGAGAAATAATGTGTATTTTACTCTTCAGTAATTTTTTGCTATAAAGAACTTTGAATTGTTTAATTTCTTAAGTATATGATACTGAAAACTTCAACAGTAATTATTTCTTTTAGAAGACGATTTTTGCATGGATACTTGTAGAAACTTCCTTAGCCGGATGTTACAAGGATAGGTGAGCATAACACATGTAGGATGACTGACAGTGTTAACTGTTTGTGTTCATGATGCAGCCTTAATTGTGCAACTCACACATAAGATATTGTGTGACTGTCAATTCAGCCTAATAAATTTTGACCTAGGAATGTTAGAGATGGAGTTCCTTTCCATAAAAAAGGAGGCACATGGTGTATCACTGAAGCACAGCTCTGAAAGAGATTCCCCCTTTATTATAATTCTTCCTAAGCAACCAATTTTTACAGGTGAACTTCACACAGGTTTGCAACATTCCTGAAAACTTTGACTGTATAGCTTTTTCTTCCTTTTTGCAGCACAAAAATATTCTTCCTACCCCACAGCTCTTATCCTGGAATGAATACCCCTTACTGATTAAATCTGCCTAAATTTCAATCAACCAGGCTGGTATTTCGTTTAGATAAGAGCCACCCAATCTGAACAGAAATTTGTAAACAACACTAAAGAAAACTGGTGTTGTGCTGCCAGGTGAATCATCATATTGTCTCAGTCTGTGGAGATGCTCAATTTTCAAAGAAGTAAAATTCAGGGTAAATCTGAATTTAGAGTGTTATCTAATCTTGAAAGAGAAAATGTGTTTTCTCTGGTCTTGTATTCTAGAAAATAAATGTTATTCTACAAGAGTGAGGGAAGGAAACCAATTTTTACTCTTTTACTCCAAAGATTCTGTGCCAGTAGATTAAAATGTGATTGATTTCTTAATATTTCATTTGCCAGGATATTTGACAGACATGCCCAGATTCACATGTCTCCTTTAATGCTTTATTTCATGAGCACTTATCAGCAATTGCTGTCTGTAAAATATATTGCGTATGCCGGTTTAGACTCTGACAGTTAATAAGTCCTCAGTTGGTTCAGGAACTAGAAGTATTTGGTCATGTTTGAAGATTAATAATAGGTTAAGTTTGTCATTTAAAAGAAAAAGGAATCCTCCTCTCCCCAGTATATTTCAACCTTCAAACATAATTCAGTCCTTGGTGTATGATAGTTTTAAAGTTTTAAAGGTATCATTTCAAAGACTGTTAGACTAACAACTCCAGATCTTGGAAAATGCTGTAGAGGTTTAACAGCTGAAATAATTTAACCTAAATTTAGCAACTGATTGTCATTCAGATTGTAGCTGCACACCCTGCTGCAGTACAGTAGTTGGAGAGGTGGTGTACCTGTAAATGCCCAGAAAGTAGCAAAAAGCTTTAGGCTGGGTGAATTGATCTCTGTGAACACCCTTGCTGCAGAGGCTGAAAACTTGCTGGTACTTGAGCAAGGCTGCAAGTAATTGCACTGTGTGCTAACTCTGCTTGGCTACTGCAAGGGATTTTGTTACAACCCACTGGCCCTAGACCTGAGTCATAAGTGCAGCAGTGCTTCTGGCTGTGGTTACCGCATGCCATCCATGCGACAGAGTCACAGGTGGTGGAGACTGTTGGTCAGTCATGGTATGAGGCTGAGAACCAGGGGAACATGGGCACCAATATGTCCTTTGTGTAATTCCTGAGGTGGCTTACATGCGCATGCTTGCTTCCGCTGTGGCACAGAGCTGGAGACCTGTGACACTGTTGTAATTCATTAATGCTTGTTAAAGGAGACTCATAACCCAATAACATTACTATTAAAGGCTATTTGCAAAAGCTGGTACTGCCTTGAGCAAGAGGAGCTTACCTCTACTCCAGGACCTAAAGGAAAAGCTTGAGGAAAAGCTATCACTAGACTTTTGTCTAATTCTCATAAAAAATATTGGATTTCATACAAGTCAGTGTGTTCTCAGCAAAAGTTGTGAAGAATAAAGTTGGAGAGGGTGATCTTCTAAAGCAGAGACACTTTTTAGGCTATCAGCAGTAGGTCTATACAGGTTTTGGTCTTCCTCCTCCTGACAGTTGTTTGTACCAAATAAATGGTTTGTCTACTCTTTTTGCTACAGAATGAGGTGAAATTTAAGGAGACAGACTGAATTTGGTGGGGCCGGGCAAGAAGTTTAGACACAAAGAGGGGATCTTTGGCAATAGCAATGAAAGGATTAATTGCTGTCTCTTCATGAAAGTAGTCATTGATAAGACTGTAGCTTATCAGACACATTTAAAATTACATGTTCCATTTTATATTGACAGTGTTAAACAAGGGTGATCAGACATGAATCTCATTTTGATGTCTGTTTGTTGGGTGATCTATCTGGTCTTCCTGTATCAATCTGCATATTTTATTTTAGTAAAAAATGAGGATTATAAAATAATTTTAATAAGACTTTGCAAATATGAGGGATTTGAGAACAAGCTGTGCCCTGTATAATGTAAATGATTCGTCAAGTGCAGTGTTGTCCTGGACCAGACCTTACAATATTTCTCATAATAAACAAGTGTCTATCTAACTTGTGACTCAAAACCAGTTCTATGTACTTTCAGAAGTGGGAACTATGAGCAGTTCCCCTTGGTATATTTCTGAGCAGATTAGATGGAGCAGCTTTAGAGGTTTTGAGATGAAATGAGGTGCTGCTCATTTCCAAATGTTTCTGCTGTCTGTATTCAGTCTATACTTAAATGGAGGATCAGTGAGTTTACTCAAGTGTTTGATATGAATGACAAGTAGCAAGGTTCTTTCAGCCACACATAATCCTCATAAAAAATGTGTCACCTCATTCTTTAATGTCTGATTAAAAAATTAAAAATCTGACTCCTCATCACTCTGCCGTACGATGACATCATTCAACAGATTCAAATCCTTTATAAATCTCCATCTCCTTACTCTTCCCTCTGTCCTATTCTCTCTTTTGTTTCATCACTCTTCTGCTTCTTTTCATCTCTCCCTGCTGTCTTAGTCTTCAAAACTGCTCTCATGTCTCTCTTATCAACTGCTGCTTCTATCTTCTGTCAGATTTCTTGAGCAAAACTAGTGGAAACAGCTTAACTCACCTCTGTCTGTTAACTGAAGTTGGCTTTAAAGTTGAGTTCAGTCCACATTTATTGTCAGAGGCAGATTATTAAACATAATTATATAGAATTGCAATCCAGGAGACTTTATTCATAACTGACTTATTTTGACATTAAATGATATACTTGTGTATTTAATTATAACGGAATCATGGAATCATTTACACTAGAAAAGACCTTTAAGGCTGAGTCCAGTAGTTCAGTGACAAGTTCAGTGCTCAACCCTGCTCCTAAGTGCCACAACTGTGTGTCGTTTACCTCCAGGGATGGTGATTCAACCACTTTCCTGGGCAGCCTGGTCCAATGTCTGACAACATTTTCAGTAAAGAATGTTTTCTTCATATCCAATCTAAACCTATTCTGACACAACCTGAGGCCATTTCCTCTTGTCCTACTACTTGTTACTTGGGATAAGAGACTGACGTGCACCTCACTGCAACATCCTTTCAGGCAGTTGTAGACAGATAAGGTCCCTCAGCCTCCTTTTCTCTAGGCTAAACAACCCCAGTTACTTCAGCATCTCCTCATAAGACTTGTGCTCTAGACCTTTCACCTGCATTGCTGCTCTTCTTTGGACACACTCCAGCACCTCCATCCCCAAATCAGTTTTTCTTCAGCTTGTAAACTGCTCATTGCATTCTTTTCTGTCTATTTACCTAGAATTCCTCATGTCAGAAATCTCCTGTACTTAAAAACAATGCTGTAACATTGCCTGTTGCCTGGGTAATTCCATTGCATGCATACTTCATGATTATCTGTGTTTAAGACTTGATGTTCACAATGTACCACCTCTTCTATGTTTGATGGCAAGCAGGAAATTTTCTTTTGTTTTCATCTTTGCCATTTGTGAGGTCAGTAACATCTACAAAAAATAGTGAAATTTTGTGTTGGGATCTTACTACTTTTCATCCTGTTTCTCCCATACCAAGTGACACAGAAAGAGGAATGTCCATTTAATTTTGTGATTTATCTTTAAAATTTGAAATTAATAGTAATAGGGTGGGATTGAATGGCTCATCCTGAACTGGTAGGATAAGTATTCTTGTAGCAGGTGATTGCATAAGGTAGGCAGTACCCCACAATTAATGTATTTAATCCTGTGTGTGCTGTAGGTGTTGTATAGCTAGCAAAATTTTCTTTCTCCCTCAACATACCTTCCATCACCCTCAATATGTTTATGTCAGGGAATATCAGTACATACCTTTCAAAAGTTATACCTGCCAATTTATGCATTAATCTTTCAGTTTCACATAGGCTTTCTCCACGTGTGTAGATAAAGAGAAAAGATAACCACTTGACCCAGCACCTGTGCCCATAACCTCCTTTCAACATAGAGTATCAGCACCACGTGAGCTAAGGTGGAGATCTTGTTTCCTGTTCTACGGTGGCTTTCCACTCTACATTTCACAGGTTTTTCCAGGATTAAACTGAACCTGGTGGGTGCAAATTTATCATTCCAACAGTGTTATGAGAAAAGCCTGCATTGAAACTGCAACTTTCTTGTCTTTCTTCTTTCTCAGCTTTTGTTAAAGTTGATGTGTTCTTCCTTAAAAGCCTCTAGAGAAACAAACTACATGTCTGGAAGTATCCAAAATTATCTCAGTTGCTCAGTCGTTATATCTGATTGTGCAAGACACAGCTTACTGTTTTGTGGAATTAAAATTACCATCAGTAAAGTTTCAAATAGATTAAGTTCTCCAGATGAGCTTATGTCCTGAGTGAATTATTTTGGATGTATAAAGTTAGTGTAAGCAGAAGTAGTCACTGAACTTAATCTGTGGGAGGAAAAAAAAAGGATATGAGTAAGGCTCCTAATTTGTACAGTAACACAAATAATAGCAGTAGCCTTTTGTGACTCATAACAGAATGAGTTATGACTTCAGAAATTGATTAAAAGCTGTGGCGCAGTCCCAAAGGTTTAAATTTTCCCATCTCTGCATATCCTCACATCACACCATCTTTAATTATTTAGCATAAGTGATGAAAGAGTAAATTGTGCAATTCCCTCATTTCAGATTAGAATGTACTTAATGATACCTTGACCTGTGATCTCTGGGAGGGAAGAAAAATTAGGATAATTATTAATTCATGTGTTTTTTTTCCTTGAGAAGTAACAAAAAAAAAAAAAACCACCAAAAAACCCTCTTGAAGTTGTTTGAATTATTTCCTATTGGTAATACAGCCAAAAGAAATAATTTGATCAAATGGTTTTCAATTTCTGATCAAAAGTGAATATTATGTGGACTGATTCTGGCAGATATAAGGAAAGTGAAGTATTCAAATATTAACTCAGCTTTTTTGACTTGTTTTGTCATGCACGATTAAATTAATATTAAAGTTTATATTTAAAATATAATTTTTATATATAAATTTTATTTGCAACTTTTCAACTTTATTTTGTAGCTTTATTTTTTTACTCACAGTCTGAAAGAGACTGACAATTTATTTTTCACACAGTAAAACAAGCCTACTTACAGCTTTTTATGAAGAGATTCTAAAAGTCTATCAAAACATAAACTCTACATCCTTTTATGAAAATTTCATTTTACTAATAAAATACAAGGAATAGTCAAGTTGAGAATACACAGAGAGGCTAAAAGTAGAAAAAAAATAGAGGTATTCGACAAGATTGTTACAATAGCATGTCAGGATAAAAAGATTTCTTTTGCAACTGCAGAACTTGCAAATACCAATGACCTTCAGAAAAAGCTGTTCTTTGATGAAGTACTGCAAGAAAAGTATGTTATACCTTTTAATTCTGACATTGAATTACATTATTATTGTTGAACTATTTTCAGAATAGCATTTTCCAAGATGGTCAAAGATGAACAAGGAAGTGTAGAAGCATAGTGACACACTAATATTTTTTTTTTGGGGGGGGGTGTTTGGTTAATATATTTTCTGACATTACCCTTGAATGGCAGTGACATTACAACACACTCCACAATGTTATCTTAGTAGGGGAGTGTGCATATATGATTTAATGGACCTTGCAGCGAAGCAGTCTGCACTGAGCAGATCAGGACTACCTGTTACCCCAGATGAGTGTGAAATAACAGAATGAGAAAAATATCCAGACAGTGCGTTAAATAGTTTTCCCTCTTGAAAAAGTCAACATTCTCCTTTTGATTTCTTTTCCAAGTATTTTGCTTCTCAGCATTGACCATTTAACACATGTATAATGTTAGGAAGGCAACAACAAACATCATTTAACCAGAAAACTTTGCACTACTGACAACTTCTCCAAAGCAGTTCTGGATCAGTCTTACTGTCACAAGGTGTGCTGATGGGTATCTAGTCAAAGCACATCACATCTTTTAGTAAGGGTTTTTGTAAGGCTATTTTTGTAATGAAAAGAAACAATTTTAATGGTAGGTAAATTTATGTATGGTGTAACACAGTCATGAAAGAACATAGAGAACATTTCTCTAGTAAGTCCTTTCCCTGAGAAGCTCACCACCTTTCTCCTTGTCTGCTCATTGTAGGAATGTTATTTTTCAGTTTCTGGTTCCCAGATTCTGTTCAAGCTTCTGATAGTGCCCCCTTTATTTCTGGTGTGTCCTGGTGAAGACACAGGGTAAGGCATTTATGACCATATGATGCATCTTGTGACTCTCAGATGTAAACTACACAAGAACATGTCAGAAGAGTCAGTGCATTGGCCAACAACAGTCAGTGCTTTATGTACATAATAAATGACACCTCCCTTTAGAAGCTGCTGTATATCATTTAACATGCAAAGCCACTGGTATTTGTGGGCTGGCTGTGCAATTCATTTCATAAGCTCTGCTTTGGAGAGGAATTATATAATTTCTATCTTCTGTTTATGCCATGGTTACTTTTTTCTTCCAGCTGTAATGGAGAATATTCAACATATGTTATGTTCCACCTTTGACAACCTAAGCACTCTTGGCTAATAAGATGGGACTGAAGAACTCATCTGAGCTCACTGTATTTGCAACTTTTTTCTATGTTACTCTTCATAACTTTCCTTCTTCATTTTAGTTTAAGAGAGAGGATTCATTCTTTTCTTCCTATTTGAAGAGGCACATTGTTAAGTCTCACTTGGAAGGGTGAATACTCTGTATATTAGCAACGGCTGTGAGGAGGAAACAGGCATTTAGCCCTTTGGTGTTTTTTTTTCCCCCTTCTTATAAGCCATATATGTAAAACAAAATGAAAAACTGTCATCAAAATGAAATGTATGTTAATTTCAGTCACAGCTGTCAAATAACCAGTTCTTTCCTCTTGATGACTGAAATAATGCTAAATAATAAAATAATTATAAATAATATATCTAAATAATTCTAAAACCAATATTCATACATAAGTTGTGGTTGCTACTGAAGGAGCACAAGATATCAGAGAACTGGAGCACTAATACTTTTTTTTTATCTAAGGTTTGGAAATGTTGAGCAGGTCCTTTCTCCAATCCCAGGGCTCTACGCATTGTAATGAGCTCAGAAAAAACCTGAAAACTGTACCTGCTGCAGATCTGTCAAATACATGATTCCTGTATGCTTTGATTTCTTTCACAGAGGCAGGTTTCACCTGTGATGTTTATCTCCTCTTTAACTGAAAAAACATGCTGGGGTGGGAAAACTTAGCCTTGTGCTAATAGTAATTTCAAGAGGTCAACACTTTGCCCCAATGGAAAGGCATGTATTCTCCAGAAAAGAGGGTTCTTTTGGCTGGCATTTTAGCACCCATCAGAATTATCTAAACTGAGCAAATCAAAGGGTAGAAACAGAGCAAAGAGATTCTGCTATTGAGAAACTGATGGATGGCTTCATTCGCCTGCAAAAAAGCAGCCCTTCAGAGAGCACGACAGGGAAGTCATTCCAGTACAGTTTGAAAACCCAAAAGCATTACAGAATGAATGGCCCTTTTACAGTCCTGGGATCTAAAATAAAACCTACAGCTGTGCAGCCAGGAACTTCACTGTATAGAAGCAAGAAACACAGTACAATTCAGGGCACTGTTCCACACCAAGCTTAATCCAGTCTAACTGCAGACTCTCACCCGTATATCTCTCCTCCACATAAATTACTTTCCCATTGGATCAGTGAGTCATATTCCAGCATTACAGTCAATGACTAAATTTAATATGAGGAAAGGGTGAGGAAAATGTCAATGGAGTTAAGAAGGAGACAGAATTAAACCATCACTTTTGGCAGTGACACACAGTTTGATGAAATTAAGCACAACATGAAACTGCCTGCAGAGAGCTTGGGTGAATAGGAGGTATTTTAGAAGAAAATAATTTCAAGCCTCTTGCTAGGAGGAGTAAGTAGTACAGTGTGGTTTTAAAGTATTCCAACCAAGGAGAGAAATATTTTATGATGTTTCTGTGAGAAATTACATCTCTGGAAGAATAAGAATTTACTTGTATCAGGCTAGAACTTTCATTTTTTCCAGTTGGTTCCTTTCAAACACCTGACATATTTGAGCAGTTTAACTCTCGCTTCCTATCAGTTTAGGCTGACCCCAGCATAAGCCTGCAACTGTTGTTTCTGAATTTTCTCAGAGTTTATTAATGGTGAATGTTAACTCATTTCAGTTGTAAATAGAGTGAAGCACCAGCTCATACTGAATATTTAATGTCCTGTCTGCCATCCTTTTCTTCATCTTTCCCATTCATTGTTTTTTTTCTCTGCAATTATTGTTCTCTGAAAGAACATAATTCTTTAATTCTTCTGCCATCTTTTTTTCACAGCACTGTAAGGTAGCAAGGTTTTTTTTTAATTCAGATTTTTATCCTGCAGAGGGACAATGCAATTCATTTGAGGTTCACATCCATCTGGTGTGACACATGCAGTATCTGACATTGGGGCAGGTTTATAAGTAGAGCGCTGAGAGCAATTAGCATTTGAATTAATGCTACCTGTGGATAACAACAGGTGATTACCCTATTTAACAGCTGTTAAGTGGTGTTACTTGCCAGCTATAGACCACAGACTGAGTGAATTGTATGCATACAAATTGAAGTTATTTTACATACAAATGAATAAAATTAATTAAATAATATTTTTTAAATTGCAATTATGATATGCAGATGTTGGTTCAAAACAGCTAACCATTAGCAAAAGAAAGGTTTTTGGTAGTGGTTTAGAATGCAGGACAACAATGTCATAGAGGTTAAAAAGCGGTATGTTTTGGCAGTCAGTGTTTTGTTCTAGAAGCAGAAAAACAAAGCTTGCTTTTTACACAGATTCAGCTTTTGATAAAAAGGGAAAATTGTAAAAAAACTACAGCACATGAGATAATTTTCTCCTTCTGTTTTCTCTCTGTGTTTTCAACAAGGCTTAATCAACCTCTGTGTTCTTTGGAAAATACAACATTGTTCCTGCTGTAGATGCCTGCTTGCCTCCTTGCATATGTGGGAGAACCTGCTTTGCTAACTGGCTCCCTTCTGTGCTGGGGGCGGGTAATGTCTTTTTTGAAGATTTGAGTAGCATATGGCTGTGCAACATCCTCTTAAATCTGCGTGGCATCTGTACCACGGTTTTGCTCCACATATTGCTGCAGAATATCTTACTGAGTCTGGCTGCACCTTTTTCAGTAGATGTTCTAATTTGCTGAAAAGTTTTTCCTATGAACCTCTTCTCCAAGGGCGTGGATTTTTGAATGATCTTTTTGAAGACCTCCCAAGGAATATGAAGGGAATCTATCCTCCAAGAAAAGCTGATTAGATTTCTGCATTAAGTATTTGCTTGCACTCAAAAAAACTGAATTATTTTATCAATTATGATTGGTCTCATTGCTACTCCAGAGCAGCCTGAGTTTTGCGAAAGTGAAACTGCCAGAAATTACAAGACAAGCTTAACTTTTTCCCTGTGGTACAATAATTCATTTGTTAAAAAGCTCCTATTTACACTGAATTAATATGAATAGAGATGTCCAATTCTCATATACAGACATACAGATGTAGACATTCAGTGTGCTCACTTCCAGAGTGCTGGAATGCAGGGTAAATAGTACAGCTTAGAAGGGATAGCTGTAGATTTGTATTAATGAAAGCTGCCTGATTAAAACATTTACCACACTAGGTATTGGAACTAAAATGAAATGCCTGTTAATCTTCTGACGCTAGCCAACATCCAGCCAGAATATTATTATACTGACAATTTTGGTTAACTGGAATTTAATGTGTGTTGTAACTGAATTCATCTGCTATTAAGAGTCTCATAATGACTTAAAGAAGTTTAAGTTAAAGCACCATACCCCTCAGTCATAGTTACATTGTAGAAGACTCGGACAGTTCACATATAAGCCCTATGCCATCAAAACAGTTATTCAAATAAAGTTCAGTAAGGGCTGAGTATATAAACACCTCCAAGTATGTCTTTCTGTAGAGTTATTCAGGGATCGTTATCTCAGTAATGGTGGTGCTTACCCACCCTTCTCCCCTGACTTTAAGCTAGAGACAAAGTCTGTACTTGTGAGCTGGTGTTATTGATACAGTAGAATATACATTGCTCATCTTTTCATTATTCTTTTTATGAAAAGCAGGAAATTAGATATTCTTTTTAGATAGTTTCCTGTTACAAGTGTCTTGAAAAGATGCAGAAATTTACTGCCAACCAACCTGTATTTTCTAAAGCCACCAGTCCTAAAATAGTGCCAGATTTTATACTAGTACAGCCCTCTCTTGAGAATGACCTGAGCTTTCATGCTAGTCACACTTAAATAGCTTGCTTTATTTTAAAACTGCAGGATATTTACCACTGTGTCTGTAGGATCCTTACTAGTAGCTGGGCATCTTAATTTGTTTCAATATTAGCATGGTAAGCAACCTGTATTTTTTTCCTTTTGCTTCCCATATTTGGTGATGGGTATCATGGATGAACAGAAGGTCTGTTGGTGTAGGAAGAATAGTATAGTGAAGTGAAAAGGGGTCAGTATATAGCACATACAGGCCATCTGAATGAGGGAGAGTGCAAGACAGCTATCCCCACACCTGAAAAAGAAAAGCCCTAGGAAAGCATTGCTAAAGCAGCTCTCCATGGAGAGCGTGTACTACATGGCAGTGCCTCCTCACAGCACAGTTAGATCAGTTAAATTCTTCTTGCCATTCCGGTGCCTTCTTCCTGCTAGTCTATATCTGGCAGGATTACTTGACGCAATGCAAATCCAAATGTGTTAATTTAAAGACAATGAGATTAAATGAAAATATATGCGGAAAGAGCCCTCTTTCTCTCTATATATATTTATTATATTTTATATATATTATTTTAATATTTTTTATTAAAAAAGAGTAAAGTGCAGAGAGGACAATAGTGTGTTCTTGACCACTGACAGGCTTTAGCTTCAATATCTGATGAACCATAGTGTCTGAAGTGAGAATTTGGTGTTTCAGTGTAGAGCTAAAGCTGTTCTCTGTCCAGGTCAAACAGTCATTTGTCTCTAAGCCATGAGACAAGGTATCCCTCAAATTCACTTTGTTAAAAGTGAACTTGCAAAACTACTTGAAATCTGGTTTAGGGGTATAGGATTTTGACAGTGTGTCTGCTAATAGTTCTTACAAAGATTGTAGTTTCTGTAAAGCACACATCCAGATGACCTGCAAACATGCAAAACTGATTCATAAATTTAGTTGTTAATTATAACATTAAGCTGCAAAGGAATTATAGTATGTTGTAAATATTTCGATTTGCTCTCCGTTTTTGTGTTAGGCAATTACGTTCCAATCTATCATGACCAAAACATAGAAAACGCAAATGCCTGTTAACTAACAGATTACCAATGTATGAAAGAAATGCAACTGTGGTACTTTATTGGAGCCACAAATCTTTTTCTTTTTATTATTATTGTGGCACAAATATTTAATAAATAAAGGATTAAATAAGCTTAATCTAATTAAACAAATACATAAAATAGCTATTTAACAATACTGTAATGAATGTCCAATTGTCACAGCTTTGGAAGGTGCTATGCAGTGGTTTAATATGTTATTTCTGTTTTCATCATTGCTTTTAAACACTGCTTAATATCAGTCATGTTTGTGTTCAGTACTTTCTAATCTTTTACAGGGAAAAAGAATGCTACAATATAGGTTTTCATTATTTAAAATTTACCATTCTGATCAGTTTAAAATATGAGTAAAATAAACTTTATTAAGCCACTGTTTCTTTCACAATGTTTATAATAAATAATTCTTGCAATAAATAAGCTAAACTATATTAGTAAATAGTAAAGTAAGTGCATCAGGCTGAGAAGGATTATGTGCTCCTTTCAGAATAGATACACAGGTGCCCAGGGGTAATATTTAATTAACCCACTCAGTTATAAATTCATGCAGACTTTTTTTCATCGTAATAAAGCCCATACTAGAAAATGCCTCAGAAATTATCCTCTCTCAGACACCTCCTAATATTTTCCAATTGTTTAATCAGAAAACCATTGGAAATTGAGACAGTTAAAGCCTCAGGTGACCTTTGGAATTTTTTTATGTTCATCTGCTGCTGGTCTGTGGGAATGAGATAGATAGATAGATAGAAAGAGCCAATCTCTCTTGTCCAGCTATTATTTTCCTGAGCTCCTCCAAGTCCAAAGTTTAATGAAATCTAAACCAAACTGGACAAAGTGCGCTTGGTATTCCCTGTTGAAGCCTTCCAGGATCCTTAAACCATCAGCTTTTGTGGTTCACTGACTATCTGAGTGAATTATTTTCAACTGATTTGGCACATCTTCAAAAGAACAGATGGTTCCATCCCTACTGCGAAAATAAAAACTGCAGCAACAACAACATAATCTGTGATTCTGCCTGGAAACTCTTTAAATGGAAGGGAGAGCTCAATGACCATCTTATGCTCCTGACAATTACCTCAAGGAAGAAATACATTTATCAAGAAAATCACATTATAATTTACTAAGCAAAGCATTGCATGCATGGAGAAGTTGACTGAGGTTGCAGGGAGACTAAACTGTTATGCATGAGATTTTAATAAGACCTCCCCAGCAATACAGCAGCTGGAAAGAGAGAGATTATTAAAATATGATGTTGAGAGACTTTTTTATTGGAGCTAAAAATAAACTAATATATGCTACAAAGAAAATAATGGAAGAAGAACATGGGAACTGGGCTCAGAAAAGCACAAATTATGTGATTAGGAAAATGCCACAAAAGCATGAAAGATTTCAAATAGCCAAAAATTTTTGAGATTGCTACCTTGTTTCTTATAGAAAATGTTTTGTAATGGTCATGGTCTAGGAGTGCTTGTTATAAATCAGTATCCAGTGTATCTTTGGAATGGGATTATCCTGAATTCCTTTTAGTTTCTAATTACAGCATAGGAAAAGCAATAATTGTCAAGTTCATTTTCTTCAATTATTGAAAAATTAGTAATCAGGTATACAAGATTAACATTAGGGCAAACCATTGAATTAAATACATGCTATTTTGGAAATATAAAAGAGTGACGTTCATTGAAAAGAACACCTTTTGCTGTAAAGACTGGCTGTCAAATATTAAAACAAAATCTGTTTTGTTTTTCTTTTTAATAAATCTACTTTTAAATTCTGAGTAAATTCTCCAGGATACTGGAGTTTATTACAGAAGAGATACTCTCCCTGCATGCAAGCCCTATGCCAGTGTCAGTTTTGTGTCTATTATAGTTAATTCTAATTACTGTGAGTGAGCTACTTTAGCTGAGGCAATGCTTAAATGTCTAGTTGCTGTGCCCTTGGTTTTTCAGCTGTTTTCAGCCCTTCTGTTCAGCTGGTGAATAGGAAGAGATCCTACTTAAAATCAGTATGCTGCAGCCTTAGTTTTCTGGTCATTTTTCAGATGGATCCAATTTATTTTATGGATCTGTTGATGAGACTGCAGCTTGGGGGTGGGAATAAGCCCCAGTGAGCACAAATACCATAATTTAGCTCTGCTACTGAGTAAATTCACATCAGGCTATGGCTGGCATGAACAAATGTATTTCTCTGCTCTTGAGTCAGGGAGAACCAGTCTCTGAAGAAAATCTCTGCTTGAAACCAATAAATGTGCATTTGCATTAATGGGAAGCCTTCTGGGGAAGTGGTCTCAATACTGAGGTGGTTCTCTGGGGCAGATTATTCCTACAAGCAGGTTTACAGGTCAGGCAATTCTTGCAGCCTGATAATATTCTCAGGAAGGTACTTCTGTGGTAATATGGCCTGTTCTGTCACGAAGGTACAGCTGGCATTTAACTAAGGGGTTCAGGGGCCCTGAACATCTGTCAGAGAGGGTGAACAGGTGGAATCCAGCTGTGACCACAGTTGTTCTTGCAATTCATGGATTATACTAAATCCTATGAGATGCTCCTTAGATTCTCTATAAAAAAACCACTTTAATTGTAGGTTAACATATTGCCCTCAGCCTGTAGCCTGGGTCCCTGCTCAGTGAGGGTTTCATTTTCTGTTTACACAATTGAAGCAATAACAAGGAAACATGGAAGCATCCTTAACTTCTAAATACGTATATTTGTTAAGTATACGCAAAAAGCTTGACTGCACTCTCATCATTGATCAGACTAATTTCTGGCAGCTGCTTTACCCTTAGGCACTGATATCACTGTTAAGAGTGCTCACAGGAGACTCACAGGGGTGTTTCTTTTTCCTATATGATAAAAATTATGGTAACAATTAGCAATCAGCAAACAGCCTATGGCGTGATTGCAGACACAGGTAGTTTTTTGAAATGTTTTGTGTGTTGAATGGAGTAATTTTATTTTGCTTAAGTGCTACTTAAATATTCCTTACATTCAAATATTCCTAGGGGGGGAAAAACCATTATATAAGAAAAAGGTTCAAGCTGTTCTTAGTGAGAACAATACAGCTTATGTTTACATGATTCTAAGTAGGATATGCTGGATGAAATACTCCAGGGAAAAGTTCTCAGTGAGTATTGATTGGTATGACTTTTTCATAATTAGTCATATTTAATTACTATGTCATGAGGCCTACATTTAAGATTTATTTAATAATCTGTTTTTCTATGGATTACTGAAGAAAGACCAAAGGTATTTAATGCACATGACTTGAGCAAAAAGGTTTTTCCAGTGTATAATAAAAAAGGTGATGCAAAATAAAATGTCATCTTTCTCTCCTTTTATATTCAGTGGATGACAGTTCTTAGTTCTTTTACTCTGTATCTTCTCTTTTTTGTCATTTTTCTCATGTCTCTAAATGAGTTGCAGCTTTCAGCCCTTTTGTTGTCCATCAAAATCAGAAAACAGAAATCTTACCAACTGAAAACTTTGATTTTCAGTGCTGCCTGTTCTGTCATTAGTTCAGCCTCAAATTTAGGATCTCTCAGTGGGAGAAGATGGATCTTTGGTGAAGACTGACTTTATCACAGCTTGACAGCACTTTATTATCTGCCTTAGTTTTATAGGCTTTGATGTTTCATGTTTATTTAGCTGAAAATTGAAAATAAGTGGAAATTTCAAAACAAGTTGCAGTCAGGTCTGTAGGACAGCTTTGTTGTGGGCTGCTGCACATTTTAAACCATTTTTGTTAAATGTACATTTTTTTCATTTCAAGAGAACTTTGAACATTTGACCTAGCTGCTAATTATAGTGATAGACTGTAACTGCTTTTCTGAGAACACTGGGAAAATACACATGAACAGTCAAACTGAATGGCAAAATGAGTCTGAAGTCATTATGTCTATGGAATTTTTGCTGAATTTCTGTGGATGTGAATCTCTGACTGTGCTCAAAGATATCCTCATAGTGAAAGAGGTCACCTCTCTGAGAAGTTAGGCAATGAAGTAAACTATGCCTCAGAGTGAGAGCCTGGCAGTACAAGGTATTAGGAATCACCTATGTAAGTGCCAGGGTTTTCAATATTGCTTTGTATATAATCCCTTCCCTCTAAGTATCTGTTGGGTTTAAGATGTATGATTCATAGCAAATGCATTGGCGGAAAGGATTTTACCTAGAAAGGCTTTGCATCAGCAGCAGAACTACGGAGGAATGTGTGCTGTTTTGTGTCCTATGGCTGGGAAAGCTTATCTTTACAGTTGTGCAAATCCCTGCTGTCTCTTTGGATGATGCTAATATATACATTGCTTCTGCCTTTTGGTAGGATGGCATGGCTTATCACTTACTTTCAGTCTAGAGGACTGTTGCCAAAGAGCTAGTAGAAGTTTAGGTTAAGCTGCATTTTAAAGCTGCTGTAGCCTGTACCACTTAGTGAGGGTGATGAATTAAATCCAAAAGAGAAAGGTTCAAGAAGAGAAAGCAATATGTCAATATCTGAAAGTATACATCTCTTATAAAGTATACAATTTTGAAAGTGATTTTATGAAGTATTTTTTTTTCTGTTTGAAAGTGACAAGAACTTATTGTTGTTTTGATCAGTGATCTCTCAGTATTAAAAGAAAGAAAATATTAAATTTTCTGTCTTTCCCTTACCTTGAATAGGTAACTCATAGTACAAGTTCTGCAGGCTTTTCAAAATCAAGGGTGCTTTCATGTCTTCAGCATGTTTCTGTTGAAGTGTTAAAAGGCAGGTTTTTGTTCAGCTTGGACAACTCAATTTATTGTTTAGCATTTTGCCTCGATATAAAATGGGACAATGAAATGGCAGCTACATGGCAGGTACATTTTGAAGATTTGTTGCTAATTATCTGCAAGAAGCTTTGGGAATCTCAAGTTTGTGTTTGCTTAACATTTACTATGTTGCAGATTGGTGAAGGAAACAGAGAACAGACAGACGGGTAAGGAGGTGGGAACTGTTGTGAAGGATACTGCTGCTTTACCTTTCTCTGCCTGTTTTGTCTTTTGCCTAATTAGCCTGTATTTATTCTCTTGGAGCAAAGAGTTCCATGGTGAGCACAGTGAGGTCCTTCTAGAGGACTGTTCCAACAGTGGTAACAAATTTGGTGTCACATGTGGGGTTTTTTGGGTGGAGTTCTTTTTCTTTTTCTTTCTAAGTGAAAATGATCAAATTAAAGACCATAACTGAGATGTTTACAGTTGCAACATGGTGAACAAACGGATAAGGTAATTTTACCCCTTCTGTTAGTTACCAAAGCAACGCAATAAAATTCTTTTAATTTAGTTTAGTGCTGTGAGGATTAAAGCTTAATTAAAATGCTGATATTAAAAAAAAATTAAAACATACAATGGCATAGGAAAAATAGAAAGATATAATTATAGTTCAGTGAATACTTATCACTCATTATGAAGCTTTGGAGAAGAGAGTTTTTTCTCTCATTTGAGAGTAATTTTATTCTGATCATAAGTTTGAATGACCAGGACAACCTAGGATCATATCTGTTTATAATGAATAAGGACAGCTGGAAGGAATATGTTATTCTGCTCATAAAATACAGGTTACTAAGATTTTCTTTGTTGGTCCATTTCCTCACAGAGTTGTCTTGAATACCTGTCAGGCAGAAAGACTTTACAAAGAGAAAAAAATAAATAAATTACTGTATTCCAGTATTTCACATGGCTTGCATAGAAATTCAGTTATTTAATATTAAAAGACTTTTTACTTTGAAATTAATTAATAAACATACCCTACTGTGAATGCGATGAGGTCATGTTTTCAAGTGGTATTAACTGGCATAATTTCCTTTATAATCAGAGCTACACTAATTTGTACTGGGCAAAAAGCTATGTGGAGGACTCAGTGTGATATAATTATTAAAAATTTCTCCAGGAATGAGAATTTTGTTACTTTTGTTGGATAGACAAACATTTGTTGCTTTGCCAGATTCATCCTGATGAGTTTTAAATTATTGTGGGAAAATCAAATGTTTGCCCAGTAGAAGGCAAACCGAGGCATGAGACAATATTCTTTCACTGCAAAAATCAAAGTAATAATCTCTGTCCATGACAAAGCAGCAGCAACAGACAAATTGACAAAATGACAAATTGACAAAATGACAAAGATTCAGCTTGTTGTTTGCTGTCTTGCTGGTTTATTCAAGAACTTATCTGGCAAGATGCAATAGCCATTACGCTGGAGAAGTAACTCCAAAAACCATTGGACTGAAAATGTCCTTTTACTAACTTCCTCTGATCATCTTGCTCAAGCATTTTAAAACTATCTTTAACCATATATAACACATTACTTCTGTGCATGGAATCATTAGTAAAATCAGAAATTCAGGTTTTCATAAAAGCAACATTACATTTGTTACAATATTCTAATAACTACTGTTGATACAACTCAACCTCGTAGCTTAACCATGACTTCTTGCCCCAAGATGCTGTGAAAACTGAAAGGTTACTGGACTTCCAGGCCAAGCTCATGGAAATAAATCTTCCAAGGTTGCTGCAACTGTGTCTGGCCAAGGATGTCTGTGATGGGAGAGTACGTAAGTCAGGTATTTCTTCAATCTGACCCTTTCTTAGACTCTTTTCTGATATCCAGTTTTGCCCATTTCTGAAGACAAGATATTGCATCTTGTCTCCAGCTTTGCTTACACCCAGCTTTGATTAGGTCCCATACAGCACTCTTATGTTACCAAACCATTCTGGCAAATAAAAATTTCAGCTTCAAAAATATTACCTTTATTTTTTTAATCAAGATATAAACAAATTTCCTGGCTTCAAGGCTAGCATATACGTATGGGATCTCTACAACTCTATAACTCAGTTACTCCAGGATACATTTCTGATTTTGTTAACTAAACTGTTAAGAAACCTCACTACAAATCTTTCTGGTGATGCTCTTGCAAAACTTTAAAGAACCCCTATTAACCAGGCAGTACTGCAGAAAACTCTCCCACACCCATCAGCTTGCATCACTGTTTTTGAGGTACCATAGATATAGATTATGGGCACATGAATGGCTATATAATTTAATATCATCCAGGAGCAAATGCAGTTAAAAACTGTAACTGCCATCTTAAGAATACTGGAGTATCTTTATTCACAAAGAATTATTACTGCCTATCTGCTAAAAAAAAAAAGGAAAGAAAAAAAAAGAAAAGCCATGTAAATTTATTCTAGAATGCCATTGTACAATTTACCCTGCCAGGGGCTCAGGCTATTTATGTTTCTGACTGCGTCTTCTTCACTAAACTTAAAAAAAGATATAAATTTCCATGGTAACCACTGCATCACACAACAAAGACATGTATACACCACTTAGATCTTTAAAGAGACAGAGTCTGGGATGACATTATAGCCTGCTTTTTTTTTTTCTTTTATAATATTCTTCTTAGTAAATTCTTGTTTTGTCAGGGTTTTTTTTAATCAATTCTAATTTTACATCAAAAAACAGCATATGAAATAGCGCATCTAAAACAGCATAATTCTGTCATTAAATGGTTAAATTTATAAGAGCCAATCATGCAGATGAGATCACTGAGCTGTAAGAGGAGAGAAGGAATGGGTGCGAGATGGCAGTATTCTTTAGTTCTTTCTGTTACTTCTAGGCATTTCTTCCATTTTTATTGCAGTACCATGATTAAGGTCACAGTAAGGTCACAGTGGGCACATATATATATATGGTTACCACATATATATGGCTACATTTTCAAGATAACCTTTTCAGGTACCATTCTGTGAAAAAAAAAACCAAAGTGGATGCCATTCCATTTGTCATTAATTTCTTAATGAAGCACCATATATTCATATGAAAGCATATAGCCCTTTAATTTTCATCTTTCAGTTCGAATGCAGCATCCCAGATCACAGATCTGCACTGTGTGCAGGTAGGCTGCATAGAGGGAACTGACATAAGAAAGCTTGGAGACAGAGCTTTTTTTGGTTTGTCTGGTTGCTGTTTTAGGCTCTGTTTTTTACCAGTGATGTTAGACAGCACCAGAATGTCAGAGCTGAATATTCATGTCTGCTGATACAGCATCATCAAAGGGCTGAAGGCCTATGCTGGGTATCATCAGTGGGTTCTAAAATAATTTTTGTGGTTCAAAATAGATCTATGGCAAAAAAGCCAATATCATATCTGAAATCTGGGGGGCAGTCTGGCATTTTGATTTTGTCTCATTGATTACAATGAGTGCCTCTGGACTAAGGAGCTACGTACTGTGCCTGTGGCATAGTATGCATTTTCTGACAGGGTCTGCTTGTTGGTATACTGTGCTCATGCTGGAATAACTTTCCCAGTGGACTAAGCAGAGTATGAGACTTCCTCCCTCTCTCTGCACTCTGGAAATCCTGTATGTTTTTGGCAAGCAGAGCTGCTTGCCAATATTTAGCCCTCAGCAATTTTTTATGATTGAGTTATAAAACCTGGAAATATGAGCTTATAATGAAAATACCAGCACCCCATTAAAAATAGCATAAGCAGTGTGCCGTGCTGTAATGATGTTCTTGCTTTGGTTTTAATCCCTTCTCCAAACCAGCTCTGCTTCCTGCAGCACTGGAAGTAAGCGGTGCTGTCAGCACCTGATGCGCTAATGCACTGTGGGTGGGTGTGCGGCTCATAGAACTCCAGATGGGCTGCCTCAGCACACAGATGAGTTTTGAGCTGTGCTACACCATTCCCAGGGGGAGAGGCAATAAACAGAAGGGTGGGATACATTTGTCATGGGATTAAATTCTTGCTTTCTGTAATTCATCTCATACTTCAGAAATTCCAATAATTTCACTTGAATTCTTCTTTACACCCATATACCCAACCAAGTAAGTAAAGACTAGACTTCTGTTTTCTTGGGAATGGGAAAGAGCTTTCCCTTATTTGCTGATGCCAGCAGTTTGGGGACTATTCTGCATTCTTCTGCAGTGCTCTTTGCCTGTTGCATTTATCTGAGCAGGTCTCAGTTTCCACCTTCAGACTTAACGTACATGTAATTTCCCAAAACTTTAAATACTTCCAACTAACTAAAATTTTTGGACTTAAAGTAGTGGTATCCTGTTGAAGCTTAACAGCCTGGGACAGGGTCAAGGTCAGAGCAGACACTAGTAATGGTGTCTTTTAGGGAGGGCGCTTTGGAAATGTTGACATCCACTGTTTATTCTGCCTCTACATTTGCCATTTCTTTCTTCCTTTCATCTGTGTATGACTCCCTTCTGTCAGGAACTTCTCTGACTGAATATTTAGGAAGATTAGGAAATTTGTAAATTAATATTACTTGAATATCTTTTATAATAGAGTGTCACATATATCCAAATACAGGGTTGAGATTTCATTGCACTAGCCATTGATTCTGAATTTACAGCATATCACTATGTCCATCAAGGTAATCCTCTACAATTAGTCATTCTTGACTGAAAGTTATTATTATGATAGCTGCTAATGAATTACTTTTTGAAAGTCATTCTGATGTCACAGTGCTGGGGGCTGCTAAAGTGAAGGCAAAGTTTACTGCAATGAAATTGGAAGACAATAGCGGAGTTAGAGGAAGTAAAATACCCATGGATTAAGCTGAATGACAACTGCTAGTAGAAGTAAAATGAATGGTCTACAAATTGAAAAGAGCATTGAAAAGCTGAGAAGTAAATGAAGGCAAGATGTGGGCTGAGGAAAGAGAGGTAGTTACATTTCTTCAGGAAAACTTCCTTAAACTTCCAAAGTGCAGTGGGAATCGATGGACGTGTTTGCACAATATGCTCCGCTTAGAGCCCTGTCTATGCAATTTCTCCCAGCATTAGAAATAAAAGTTTACATTACTATGGCAACCATGCAGACTGGCTATTTCTTTGTTGTACTCACAAAATAAAAGTATAAAATCCAGGAACATTTTTCTGCATCTCATGTAGCCCTATAACTGATCTGTGAATTAGTTCATGATGGCTACCATTAAGGGTTTGTCTCATTGGCCCTTGACACTCACCTATTCTAGTTTTGTTTCTTTTCACCTGAAAGATGTCCTTCAGAGGCAGGATCTCATTAATCACTGTCTTTGCCAGTAGTATAACTCTAGTGATTTTCAGAGATTACTTCTAACATGTAAGCAACACACTGATGAATGAGCCCTTAAAATTTCATGTTTAATCTCTATGGTAAAATACTATTTCTGTTATAATTCAGTTTCTTCACTTTAGATAATTGCACCTTTCTTGATTGTCAGATACCCAGTGAAATAAATGGAAAGAGTGACTGTAACTGAATAATTTGTGAAATGACATCCCCTTTCTCTTCCTCCTGCTCAATTATACCATCTTTATGACACAACATAGAGAAAAGGATGTTCTCCTATCCAGGAGAGATGAGCAAGTTGATTGGCATAGGTTAACATTCACAGATTCAGTATATGAATGCTGAGCACACTAGCTAGAGCAAGCTGCAATCCATAAGTGGGATGGTCTTGCAAGTATTTTCAAAAAAAAAGAGAAAATCTGGAATGTATCTTTTGAAGATGTATTAGATGTAGTTTTGGAACCAGCCAGCATGTTCTCTTTTGTTCAAGACCATGTTTCCTCTGGTCAGGTCATGCCAACAGTAGTAACTGAAAACCTTTTTTTATCGTTGATTTTAAAAATTAAAACCAGTGTTACATACCCATACTTTTAAAAGATGGACCCCTTTCTATAAATTACATGTTTATGTTTACACAGCTACTGAATCTTTCATATGCTATTTCTGTGAAAATTATGTCTCCCTGACTGGCAACCTGTCAGCTCCTATTTCATGCAATTATAAAAGGGCTGTGCAAGCAAGTAAAAGCACTCTGGTTTTTAGAGATCTAATCCTTGTGAGAAAAGATTTTTCAGATGTGAGCAGTAATGCATTGTGGCAGTGCTTAAACAGTTTTTTTTTTTTTTTGGTTGCTTCAGTGGTGAGGTAACAGTTTAAAGAACTAACTTATTATATGAAATTAGTCTTGTCTGCTGTGATACTTAAAACCATCTTACAACACTCTGAAGCTCAATGCATAAAATATTATCTTGGTAAGTAACTCTCCTGCTGGATAGAGTCTTTTTGTTAATAAGTTAACCTACAGAGATGAGAGATCCAGCCTCGCATCTAGCGTCTGATCCAGTGCCAGTACCTAAGGATGCCCTGGGAAAGATTCCTATTTTTAAACTCTAGGCCAGGGTCCATGGTGCAGTAGCTGAAGTGCTGAGGCCTGGATTGACAGCAATAAAATATGGCATTACTGGTTTAAAGTAGGAAAGAGGCTATAAGAACGTATGTTGACAGTGAAACATTGACAAGAAAAAACAAGAGTAGTGTGAAGGCAGAAAAAGGGAATTTCTAGAGAAAAAAATTGGGAATAATGAAGATTAAAATAACAGGTGTTTTTTCCATGTTGTTCACTTCTATTGCAACATGCATGCGAGGGAACAACAAGGCTTTTTTCTTCGCCCAGATGTATAAATATATCTCTTTAAAGATGTGATGAATAGGACATAGAGGTACATCAGACTGTGAAGTCAAGGGTAATTATTGTGGAATAGCCAAGTTATGAATTACATAATTAGATGGCTGCAAGATCAGATATATTTTGCTCAGAATTTTGGAATATGGTAGGAACTGGCAAGATGGCAAATGATCTTGAAGACATGTTCAGCAGGGAAGGAGGTGATCCCTGCAGGGAAATGTAGTAGGTTTGCTAAGGTTTTTGTCCTCCAGCGTGAAAACTGCAGACCCATCTCTAATTTATACCAGAGAATAAGCAAAACTTGCAGCAGAGGTTTAAGTGTTAAGCCAAAGACCATGTGTACTATTTTGTTAATCCATTAGGTAATAAAGCTTTTTCCACATATATTTGCACAGTGTGTTGTGTGATTAGATTTTGATCCATGTATCCCTGTATCTCTAACTGTATTGCAGCTGAACAACAGCATGTTATTAAAGCTGACATCAGAATTTATGATGCCCTGGTGCCCAGTCATATGCTTTGAAGAATAAAGCATGCATAAGCAAATTAACCAAACCAGTGACCTCTCTGGACATGCAAGAGCCATGATATTTTGCACTGTGCTGCAGCAATGCTAGAAACCAACACAGGGACTGGTTTTTCTCCTACAGCTATAGTGAATTTTATGGCATTGCACAGACTTGGACATGTATTAAACAAGCCATGTTTACTTGGGCTGCATAAGAATCACAGGGGGAAGCAAAATCAATGTTTTCCAAATGGAATAGAAAGAAGCTGTGAGGAAAAGAAATGGTATTCTCAAGCTTCTTTGAAAGGTAACACAAACAATGCACAGAGTAAAAAAAAAACACCATCTTTGAAGAAAAAGCACTTTCCAATGTCTCTTTCATTCTATTTACCTTGCTTTGGAGGGTTAAAGCATGGTAGGTCCTTAGTATTATTTTAAAAGCAGGTTGCATTTGTGAATAAGTAGGCTTTGAAATTGATGTTTTGAATTGGAAGCTGAACAGCGCATCTGTACATCTTGACAGCAAGAACACACTCAAATTTTAAAGGGGTGCTGAGATGACACTGAGAGTGCATGATGCAGTGGCATAATGAAACAGAGATCAATGCTAAAATGAATGTAATACCACTGAGGAGTACACACAGATCAATATTCTTGTAAGTCATAGAGTATAATCCTGCTATATAGGTCGTGTTAGATAGTACAGTCAATTCTATGAAGACACATTTTTCTGCATTTCTTGAACGTACCTCTGACTTATCTGTCCTAAAGACTGTATTAAAATGTCCTTCTTTTAGAATGTAAAGGCTTGAATCTTTGTCTTCTCATCCATATATGCTAAGGAAAATGCAGTGTTTTATAGTAAACTCCCAGTCCTCAAACAATATAGCATAGGAAGGTAAGATGGACAGTCAGCAATGAACTATGTTTCATTAAGTATTTGAAATATTGTTTCATCCCTATTCTTCCTTACTGCCTCCTCCTTTTCTTTAGGGAATATATTTTAAGGACAATTACTGAAAATACAGTCTCAAGGGAAAGAGGGTGGAAAGGTGGGTCAGTCTTACAGCCCTCACATATATTGTGCAACTAACTTGCTCATGGTTATTTTCCACCTCTTGACTTTTAGAGCTTAAAACCATTTAAAAAAAATCAGAGTTTCTGTCCTTTCTTGATTCATGGATAGCCTTTGAACTAGAACGTAGTTACTAGTGTAGGCTGAGGCTCTGTCTCTCATATATAGGTGTGTGTATCTATATATATTCCCTAAAGATTTTAGGCTATCTGCATTTTTTCCCATGCCACTGCAAACTTAATGTCTCTGAGAATCCCACTGTTTTCAGTTTTATAGTTGGATGATTTGTAGGAAGTGATGACAGTCAATCTGTGGTTAGTGACTTCAGCATGCCAAGTGAAACTGTTTCTCATAAGGAAATAGCCATTGTAAATGTAAGAGAATAGTCAAAGTTTATTTCCTCCTTGACAAGAATTTTAGCACGGGAAGAAGTGAAAATGATAGAAACTTGAATCTGCTTCAAATTTATCCCCTCGTTCTGGTTCCAAAATGTGCAAATAACAGACAAATATTATTCATCAGTGCAGGTGCTGTCAACTTGGCAGGGATCAGGAAGTGCACGAACCTGCACCATCACCAATTAACTACAGTATTCCTTACTGTTGTCCTGCGTGTGTTTGATGCTCAGGGTCACTGAACCTTCATTTTTTTGTGCCTTAAGTTTGCCAGCCTGTGATAGCACTGTCCAGAATATATGTTGCTGGCTGGTTTGATACTGTAAACATTTTTTTCTTAGAAAGGAGCTGATTGAGGAGTGAATGGGTCTATGGACACTGCAAGTAATGTCATCTACCTCAGTGCCTTGGAAGAATACATGTCTGTTACGTTGTAGCTACGCAAAACAATGCTTGTGGCTATTGTTTCTTTAATTGATTTTACATTTCATGGCCTGAAATTGTTTAATAATTTCCTCCAGTTATTATTTACCCATTGATACATGTAGTATTGCTGTACTTAACTACAGGTCAAAGACAGAGGGATGTTCCAGGTCAGTTATGTGGTTTCCAGCAACCTTGGCTGCTGAAAAAATTCATATAGGATCAGATTTAATCTGCACCCCAACTTTCATCTTTCAATTTGCAAGGGCATGGGAGGCAACAGAAACATGTTCAGTCATGTGTCTCATGCAAACCTGGTACCTTATCATGGACAGGGCAACAGCAATTGTGTTCCTTCTCCATGCTTGTTCTAGCTTGTTTTAAGGCCAGATTTCCTTATGAGTCACATGCTCTTCTCAACCCCTTATGAGCAGGTGTTTCATTTCAGTTCAGCTGTAGACCTGACTGCCACTCTTTATAAAAAGGGTAATGTATTTCAACTTCTCATTTTCATCTTTCTTCTTTTCCCTAAAACAGGCATTTATATTTTAACTTGTAATTTCTAAAGGATGCTACTAGTTCTAACTCTCTGTTATTAGAGCTCAGATGTGTTTATCCATTTCCTCCCTGAGATGACTTTGTTTTGAATTTCTTTGCAATAGGAAGTATGCATATTGTTGAAGTGTGGAGAATGGCTAAAGCAAATAAAAATAAATTAATAAAGACATAATTACAGTGTTGCTTCAGGGAAAAGTTTCTAGGCATAATCTAATAATAATGACTGGAGATACCATTAGCATTGTGTGTTGATTCCAGATCCCCTGGGATAATCTAATAATTAAGCCTGTGCTTTCCAGTCCCTTTTGGCCTTAATGGCTATTATGATCATTTAGTGTAACCTGCCATAGACTCTGGTTTCTAAATGCCTTTGTGAGTCCAAGATCAAGTCTGTGTCCCCCTGTGACGAAACCAGGTTGATGAGAAAGTATTCTTATTAGTCCCTCAAGATGTTGTTCTCATTTTTGTTACAAAGCTCTACTTTCCTTCCAGCTATCTACAGCCAGCAACTTCTCACAGCTCTTTCTGAGCATCAGTTAATATTTACTCTTTCGAACACTATGGCGGCTCTAAAATGCCATTGCACTTGTCCGCACTTATCATCCCCTTTTTCAGTGTCTGTGATTGACCCCATTCAGCAGTCCTAGCTATATGGCTGCTGAGCTGAAAGAAACAAACTAACTGAATTGTCACCACCATGAAGGCTGCTCTTCAGTAAATGCTCTTCATGATGCATCTCTGGCTTCAGAAGGTTTGGTGGTATCAGAAAACCTGCAGCTATAGTTTCTTCCAGAATATTACAAACATTTCTCTTGCTTCCATGGAATAAAAACCAAAAGCTTATTAAAAGGGTTGTTCCCTGTCATATTAGTTGGCAATGCTGGCAGTAGATACAGAGCTGAAGTAAAGGAACTCACTCTCTCTGTTGCACAGAGAAGTATTGCAAAAGCAATACACAGGGCAAGGACTAATCTGTCACTCCTTGCTGAACCTGTTTGAAATTTGTTGCCAGTTAGACAGCATTTCTCTCTGTTTACTGATATGATTGAAAGAATGATTTATCAAGGCTCAATATCACATTGAATACTGCGTTCTGCTAGGAAGGGTAATGAGTTGTAGACACATTCTCCTTCCCCACGTGACAAAGAGATTGTAGGACAAGGTGAGTTTTTGCAGGCTTCAGCATGATACATGGGCAGTTCTGTTGGGGAGGGGGTTTCTCATGCTGGCTTCAAGATTGGCTCACTCTTTTCCACACCAAGCACGAGAGAACATATATCATTTATCAGGAGGATTCAGGTAGCTGCACAAAGACAAAAAAGGAGCATCGGTAAGAGAGAGGGAGTAGAATGAAAAGTGACAGTGGGAAGGACAATGAAAATAAAAAAAAAAAAAATAAAAGAAAAAGGTTTAGAAATACCAGAGAGTGAAATGACAGCTTATTATTGTCACTGCTGTTATCCCTACTGTCACTTCAGAATGTAGCTTAATGCTGTTTGACATTGTCTTGGCTGACTAACCTATTACAGTCCTATCACAATACAGTGGAAACTAATGCCTCCTCACTGAGTGTATTTGTTTTGGTTATGGTGAGTTTTTCTTAAGCAGCTCTGGTATTTGTTTCAATCACAACAATACCCACCGTCTCATGTTAATTTATGGAGTCATAAGTAGTAGTATTTCTTTTCGCATAAAGAGTGCACTGGAACAAATGCCGCTATTTATCAACTGTAATGCAGTTCTTTATAAAGGTCTTATGTGAGCAAAGAATAAAAATGCAATGATAGTCTCACAGTAAATACCCTAAATTCTTTATTGCCTATTTATGGTGTAATCTCTCTACAGTTGTACAATATATGGCTGTTCAGAAAAAGCTCCAGAACACAGTTATATGGTTTATTTACCAGGAGATGGCAATGGTGATCTACTGCAGCATTAATTTGTATACAAGGCCCCTATAATTCTTTCAGAACACCACAAACTTCAGTATGAATGAAACCAAAGTATTCCAATGCTGGTTTTGCCTTCCTTATTTCTAACTTGTTTCAGTTGCTACTATTCATTGTAAAGAAAGTATTTTTTTCCTCTCGTTTTTGATTGAAATTGCTGTCACTACATTTTTAAAGATGTCTAAATACAATCATACTGCTGTTCTGGAAAACAGAATATTATCTTTAAAAAGAGCAGCCAATGCTATTGAATAAGATATGCCATGTGTCAGAAAAATAAAATGGTTGATGAAAGTAAATACTTAAAAAATGTATTTAGTTTTACAGTATCAAAATGAATTTATGTAGTTAATGAAAAAGAAATTATGTGCTATACTGTTAAAAATCATGTTGTAATTTTCTCTTAAGCTGCTTGAAGTATGGTCTGCAAGTATGTAGTTGCCAACCATTATACGGAACCTGAAATTAACTGTGGTCTGCAATGTTGTCTGAGTTATCATGTTACTTTAACCTATAGTAAGGCATACACGAATTAGTGCAGCGTTGGTGTTCACATATTGAAGATCATTACCATAAGCCCTAGGAGTAAAAGTCTGGCTTCTTACAGAATTGTTATATGTTCGTTTATATCCTCTTCCATCTGACTGCCTGTTTATTACTTTTTTTCCCCAGAAAGCATGTACAAGCAGACAAGTTTGTGCATGTTTACTAGATATTTGGCAGTTTTCAAACAGAAGAAATAACTGGTGAATATTATCTGCATTTCACCAGTAGGGCAATGGCGCTTTCCTCTCCCCAGCTATCTCCTAGACTATAAGGAGTGAGCCAGGGACATTGCTGGCTATCTAAACCTGCTTTGAAGGGGATCTGGTTCCAAGTAGAGCAGTTAGTTACCATCTTTTACCAGGCAATTATCCTTCTGAGATGCACAGCTCATATCTTACAACTGCCAGTATGTGGCTCTCAGGTGGAAGGATTAGCCCCCCCTCAAGTTAAACAAATACTTAACTGCATCTGCTCCTTGCAACATTAAATGAAAGCATTACTGCCTTTCTGCTGTTATTATTTTGGTGTTGCAAAAAACCCAACAAGGACAGTAGAAGTGTGAGGCTGAGAGAGGAGCATGATATAGGTAAGGAGCTCTTATCTGTAACAATAGATGATAGGGAAAAAAATGCTGTTACTCATGTGAAGGTCTGTTTCAATTGTATTTAGTATTCTAAAGCTCTTTTTCATCACAGTTTCTACATTTTACCACTATAATATCTTTTTTTCCCTTCCTGTGTTCTATGTTAAGTTATACTCAATCAAACCTCATCTGTACAAAGAAAAAATAATTTAGAGCATGCACACAGTATTTCCCTTACTGCTGCTCTCTCCATGCCTTTATATCAGACAACCTCTGTGTTGAGGTCTCCCTGCTCAGGACTCATGATATACTTTCTAAGAGAACAGCTGGCTCCCCCTAATTAGAAACAGGAGATACCTATGTACACAACAGCAATCACAAATCTGAAATATCTTTCCACTCACGAATCCTAGGGTACAGTGGAAAGACAGAGTTAAGAGATAGCTTTGTCAGGTGGTTTTTTCCAATAAGGAAATTGATTCATGGACCAAAATGAACTGACGAAGGAAAAGCAGCAGAAGAAATAGGGAGGCTAAGTTTCAAGTCTGTTGGCTGCCTGTGCCTTGCTGTATCAGCCAAACTGTATTTCCTTTTCTGTTTCACACTTTTTTTACCTCTTTACATTATTCTAGAAAATAGCACAAAGTTAATCAATACATCCAGAGATACTGTTTTCCCTGGGCACTAGGACAGCCACATGTTTCGCCCTGTGGCAAGGCTCTCTAGCAGCTTCAACATCAACATTCAACATCAACAGGACTGTGATTCACTAAAGTGGTGTTCACGTCTCCTCAGAGGACAGTTTTTCAAGGCGGGCAAAATGATGTTCAGACTGATGGCTGTTCACAAGAAATGTCTTCTTTGCTGGATCTGTTGCTGTGAATGCCGTGTTCATTCAGCTTTGTGGAGGGAGAAATTATGAGTTTCCCCCTCTTGTAACTTATTTAGCACCTGCTCCCATCTCCTTTGTCTTACTGACTTAAATCATGCTTATACTTCAGTATGGAGTAGAGATATGTTAGCTTCAAATCAATTAGCTCAGTGGTTGCTTCACTTCACTAAAATTGGTCTTGCAAACATGCCAGACTGCAGGCTTTTGAGAATGGGACTACTTACAGCCTTGGTTTTACATTGTTTAGGACAACAGGGCCAAAGCAGAGAGGCACTTGGTGCCACCATAGTGCAAATAATTTTCACTAGAGGGAGAAGCAAGGCCAGACTCAGAGGTTAGCACTTAATAATGGGTGAAGTTTAAATTTCTGAATTATAAAGTTGTAAAAAAGATTCAAAGGGAAGTAAGGGCATCCTCAGCCCACTCTTTGATAGTACAATACATAAAAACTAGATTTTGTAGGAGTATAATAAAAGATTGTATAGGAGTATAATAAAACCCAGATACAAGTCTGAAAAATTCATTAGTTTCTGCCATGACTAAAATAAGCAGTGTCTATGAAAACTATTTTGCAATGGTAATGAAAAGCAAGTGCAAAAGCAAGTGTTAGCACCAGTGCTGCAATGTGAAATAATTTCTGTATACTCAGATCCATCATTGTGAACAATGCTGTTGATTATAAACCACATCAAATTCCCAGTCCCCCAAGACATGTATTTTATTTTCCAGTTTTTCTAGTAATTATGGAATCAACAGAATACTATCAAGTTTTCCCACAATTAAACTAAATATATACCTAAATGATATAATGTACTCGGTAATTGTAATATTTGTAACAGTAAATTCCTCCCTGGGAACAACCAGTGATGTTTCTTAAGCATTTTTCAGGAGTGGCACCTAATGATAATGAAAATGCTGAACTCTCATAATTTTGCAATTTAAAAGGTACTTGGATGCAATTTAGAATCAAGGTTTGACCTGCAGAGCTTTGTTTTTCATAAGTTGATGAGAAGTCTCCAAGATTTGCACGGAATTCACGGCCCCTTTAGTGTATGCGGGTTTGATGGAAGAGATGATAATATGAACATCAGTGTGAGCAGTTCTCCAAACCCAGGTCTATATCTAGTCACTTGTGAAATAGTGCTCACTTCTAAAGCTATTAACCCATGTCACTGTGCTGAAGACCTTTGGATTTAAGGAAATCAAAATGCTTGTCTTAGGCCATCAGTGGGAGTACAGCCTCATGGTATTTTGCTTCAAGCAATTGCCTCTTGCTCAAGGCAGAGGTCTGGCCAGAGTGTCCTGTCTGTGGAGAGACTTAGAGGCAGGATTTTTACTCCAATACTTTTCTCGAATTTTGTCGGATGCATACAGGGTTCAAGAGAGCTTAATAATCTCCAGCAGACTGGGAATGGCAGTTTTGCCTTCCTGCCTGCCATTCTGGACATCAGAGCTGAACATACACTCCAAATTTATGTTTTACAGACACTGAAATAAAAGCCCTAACTCAGTTTGTAAGAAAAGACAAGACAAGCTCATTTGTACTTGTACCGCTAACATATACTTATTTGTTCAGAAAAATAAAAAACAGGTAGGAAACAGAAACCTTACTTTAATATTAGGTAGCCAGTGACACAAGTGTAGACTCAAGAATAGCAAGTGGCTACTAATGTTATAATAAAATTGGTTCACAAATAATTGTCTCTAGCACGCCCTACATCAAGGGTTTGTATCCCTTTACTATCCAATATTAAATTGGCTAAACCTTTGCTGTACAATAAAATATTTATAAATGCATAATTTTGAAGAACAAACACATGAATTTTAATATTAGATCAGTTCAAGTTTTCAACACTGCTCCACGTTGGCTGTCAGTGGTCAGTGGGAGCTTCCCACCAATTTCATCAGGGCTACAAATAACACTGGTTATTTGTAGATACTGCTAATTCTTCTTACTTGTTTTTGAATATCCTGTTTCATTTCCATTTGACCTTGCTTACTCCATATGATACCATCTGCCTGAGAGGTAGTTTTCTGTCTAATTAACTACTAACTTTTTAAACATTTGGTTCAGTAATGGACTTTATTGGTTTTTCAGGTCAGCAAAAGGCAAAGATCAGGCAAAGCAACAAGAGATCATATCTATTTCAAATACTGTTTGGCTAACTATAGTTAGAAATTATGATTATTATTGCATAAAGAAATTATTATAACCATATTTTTAACCACGCTTCTTTTCTGAAATAAACAGCTGACAAGTAAATTACTTCATCTAAAAGAAGGTAGTGTTTAGTTTCTAGTTTTATGAGGGTAATGAGCGAGATCGTTTTTTGTGCTAAGCAATATGCAAGTTGATATACTTTGGAACATGTGATAACATGTTCAAATTCCTTCTAGAATATAAAATTATCACCAGAAATTTAAAAGCAGCTCTCACAGACCCAAAATCATTGGAAAATAATACTTTGGGGAAAGTGCACGGTAAAGAGAAGTAAAAGCAGTTATTTTTCTTTTTATGCAGTCTGAAAACACAGTATCCTCCTATCTCCCAGTTTGTGGATAAAGAGAGTATATTTGCCTTTTTCCTGCTAAAATCAGACAGTGCAGTTAGAGGTGGATGAAGTCACCTGGGCATATTGTATGCCAAATATAGCCCCAAGAATTCTTTGTTTTCTCTTCTCGTTAGAAGACAGCGAGCTCTCTGTTCTCAAGATGGTCTTCATGACACTGTCCATGGGATGACTACATCAAAGAAACAAAAAGAACTAACAAGGAGAAAATGTAATTACAGAAAAAAGTGAATTGCTAGCAATATGCAGATGTATATTTATCATAGTGGATGTGTATTTTTCATTACCTACATGAGAAAAAATTTTCTCAAATTGACTGCATGAAAGGGATTGTTTTTATGTCTGTTAAAAGATTTCTATTTTCATTGGACTTTCTGATCAGCCTGTTTCTGTCCTTGGGTGGCTAGTTATTATTGCTCTTCTCTGTTGAGAGCTCATCTGTTATACCATGTGCATGTGCAAGCACCTCTCCCTTGATCAAGGGTAGTCAGCCTGTTTTGGTTTTTTTTTGCCAATTACTGTCATGCACAGTCAAAGCATGGCTCAGTTTTTATGTCTCAACCATTACAAAGCTTCAGTGTAAACATAGCCTAGGTTTTAAACCAGGTAGAACACTGAGTACGGCATAGGATAAGCTCCTGGGTTGGTTTTTTTTCAGCTTCCTGAATGAAATTTGCAGCTTGAACTGTGTGCTCTGTGCTTCTGAAGACAGACTGCTGCTGTTGCCCAATGCGACTGGTTTACATATTGTTTGCTTACATCCTGATTGAACTGCAGACACACACTGCTGTACAGACACAGTCTAAGAAATGGCATCCTGAGCATACAAATACCCGTAATTATGATAAACAGCCTTTTTGAAGACTTAATGATCATTTATGGCGTGTACTTCCCATGGACCTGTTTAGTTTTGTGCTATACTTTCAATAAACCTCCACCTAGATCCACAATTCCCTTTCCTATCTACTTATCTCACTTTCCATTGTCATGAAACGAGAGCAGAAGTACAGGTGCTATTTCACACAGCTTAATTGACTTGGTAGATAATATTGTTCAAGAAAAATCTTAACATATTAAATCTGTAGTAGAAACAATTTAGGAAGTCAGAATCTAGGACCTTGAAATCTTTCTCCACTTAACATAACTAAACATTAATCAATTTTGCTAGTGCAACGGAATCTTTATAGGCTGCTATAAAGCCCTCATTTCTATGCCAAGATGTGTCCTGTGCAAAAGACTGCACTTTGCTTTATGTGAAGAACCCCAAAACAGTAAGCTAAGGGCTGCGTTAAGTCCTAGCTGTGCTGTGCTGTTCCTCACTAAATCATCTTTACTCTTTTATCCACTAACTTTACAACTGAGATTACTCTACGCAGGTAGCACATAAACAAGGTGAGTCTTTTCCTTTACTGTCCTGCATGATATACAGCTACCAAAATATCCGCAAACTTTAAAATGATATCACCAGAGTAAACAGAAGTTTTTGTTGTTGTACAATTTTATAGGCACACAGACAAGGAGCTGACATTTTCTGGTGAATTTATTTTCATCTTCCTTGGGAACAGTATGCTGGATAGAGTGTGCTCAGAGACCTTCAGCCATTCATTCGGATAGGGGGTTTCTGCCTGTTACATTCTGTATTAAGATACTGACCTGGGCTGCAAGAGCTTCCATGTCATTTTCTGCTCTGCCTTTCTCAGAGCAGGATTTTTCAGTCCAAGGAGTCACCATTTAGTCAGAGCAGAGGTTAGGTCTGCCACATCCAACACCGTATTCTTTACTGCCCCATAGTTCCCATTTTCCTCAAATGAGTTTTTTCCAAACAACATCATAATAAGTGAAAATCTGGGGAAAGAGAATCTCAGTGGAAACAGTCAAGCTACTTCAGTTTTACTGACAGCTTAAACAAATATAGATGTCAATATGAGGGGCTTGTCAGTGAAAAACCAACACATGTGCTCTTAGTCAACTGAGAGAAGTCAGGGGTAGGTCTTGGAAAAAAACAAAAGGACAAGGTGAGTCCTATACATTTGCATTTAGTGTGACCGCATAACTGTAAAATAAAGGGAATTCCTAAAGGAAACATTTTTTTTTGTCACATAAATACTGAGCCACTGCAAACAAATCTGGCAAGACTGAGGATTTGAATACCCATACTGAACACCAGAATACCACAAATAATGTCAAGAGGCAGCAACGGGGCTGTCAGATACTTCTAGTGTCATTAGTCTATTACTGCAAATACCCATGAGTTTCACTAGTTTACAGAAACTGCCTACAGGTATTTTAATCCATAAGTGTAGAAAACACTATTTTACCATATAATCTTTGAAGCTAATCTCTCTTTGAAAAAGTTATTATTTACACTACTTCCGTTGTAACCCGCCACATGCACATACAGAATAAGGCTCTGAAGCTTAAACATTCAAATGTTGAAAATGAGACTTTTATGCAAACTGATGAAAGTTCTTTCTTTGATATATCTGTAAACCAAAATAGTCTGGTAGTTCGCCTTGAAGTTAAAAGAAAAAAACCATACTCTGTCAAATCCTGTGTATTCCTTTTCATGTATTTTGCCATTTCCCCTCTATTAACTGTCCTAAGGTTGAAAAGAAGAGTTCACTCTCGCTTCCATTTACATACTGTACTTTAGCTTTGACTTTTTTGGTTGCAGCCTGTTAAATTTATTGACTATAAGCCCCTTGAGCTATTGAAGAGTATGTGGCTTACATTGTATATCTTTTGAAAGATGCTACTGGTAGCCTATTGTTTGCTCTCTCCAGATAAAATTTGTCTTACATACTCATTGGTGTTTAGTGCCAGGACCAGTTTCCTCGTTGTACCTTTGTTTGGAAGCCTTGCACAGAAATTAAGGCTTAGCAATTTTTCAGCACTGCCCAAGGGATCTGAGTGTCAGATGAAATAATGAGTGGGAATTTGGGCATTGAAAACCCCTGAGCGGCTGGCCTGGGAGAGCTCAATGAAAAAAAAATAATAGAAATAATTTGAGGTGGCATGAAATACACTTTGAGAAGCCTAGGATATTTTATATGTACAAATAGAGCTGGCCAAAAAGGAATGCTTTCCATTCATTGGCAATTACATTTCACTTTAATTTCAAGATTTCATATAGCCTCAATGTCAAAGAAAATTTCATTTGTGAAACACTGGTACATGGAGCTGGGAAAACAAAATATGTTCCCCTGCATACTGCAGCTGTTTTTTTCTAGTGGTGGAGCTGACCAAAATACTGATTTCATTGGGCAATGGCTTGGGATGGAAAGGTTTTCCTTTCAGACTGGAGTAACGACTTTCAGGTGCTCAGTTCAAAGGCCTCCAGAGTGACGGTTGCTTACAGTTGCAGGCTCTGGGATCTCAAAGTCTATGGCTCCTAACGCTTACCTATCAGGCTGGTCCAGACTGTGAGAATGTGGGTTTGTGTATCTTCTTGTTCTGCCTCTCACGAAGAGGAGGTGAGTAGCTCGAGAGAGGAAGCCTTGAACACCGGAGCGGGGGGAAGCTCAGCGTCCAGGAGCTTCAACTCAGAGCAGCGAAAGCCACCCAAAGAGCCTCAAGTCCTCGACAGGACCTGCCCAGGAGCCGGCAGCTCAGCTGACTCACAGGGGGCGGAGCCAGGAGGAACGGCGCTAGCCTTGAGTGGAGTGCGGAGAGGCAGTTTGTGTGGGTGGGTGAGCGGGGTGGTGAGCACTCGCCACATGACCAGGGTGCGCTCTGGGAGCTCTGCTCTAGCTGTCCCGGCGGTGGCAGCGTAGGTACCCAGACAGAGCCGATGAGGGGGGAGGGTGCAGTGCAGAGCTCGAAGTGTAGAGAGTGCCTACACTGATCTGGTGAGGGGAGGGTGCACAGTGGGCAGGGCTGCACTCGGTGCTCCCTGGTGGAGGTCCTTCTACAGCAGGGGCGGAGCTGGGGGATGCTATTAATAGGCTACAAGATGCCAGGGAAGCTGAGAGGAAGTAGGATGCTTGTTCCAGGCCCAAACTGTGCAGGTGCCTATGGCGTCCCCTGTAGCTCATGGAGGAAATAAAGAGGCCATTAACCCAGGAAGCTGGGAAATAGTAACAAAAAAAAAAAAAAAAAAAAAAACCCACCACAACCAAAAACCCTCCCCAAACCCCCCAAAACCAGCAAAAAAAAAAAAAAAAGGAGGAAGAGGACAGTTAAAAGCAAGGGGCTTCCTCCTAGATCTGTTGTCCCCACCCAGAATGGCTTTGCAGTTCTGCAGGGGGGCTGATGAGGAAACACCCTGGCACCAGAAACAACCGACTGGTGCACCAGTAAAGATCTCTACTGGTGCTGCCAGGATAAAGAGGCGGGTCATAGTAGTAGGGGACTCTACTTTGAAAGGAACAGAGGCACCCATCTGTCGGCCTGACCCAGTCTCAAGGTAGTTGTGTTGCCTACCAGGGGCATGGATCAGGGATGTTACAGAGAGGCTTCCTAGTCTAGTAAGTCCCACTGACTATTACCCATGATCCATGTGGGTGCTAGTGATATAAATAGCAGTAGCCCAAAGAGCATGAAGAAGAGCCCTGGGAAAGGTGGTTAGTTGCTCTGGAGCTCAAATAGTCTTTTTGTCAATTCTCCAGGATAAAGGGGAGGATCTTAAAAGGCTAGAAGGATTGGCCAGGTTAATAAAGGGTTAGAAGGGTGGTGCCATAGTAAGGGGTTTGGGTATCTAGAACATGGGGATCAATTTAGTAGGCCAGGTCTACTGGCGGCTGTTGGAGCTGGTCCCAGGGAAGGTGAAGAGCGATTTTGGTAGGAGGCTTGCCAGACTGGTCAAGGAAGCTTTAAACTATATGTGTTGGGGGAGGGGGGCATCATTCCATCCCAACA
The DNA here is from genome assembly GCF_033783945.1 of Neopsephotus bourkii. Classification (NCBI taxonomy): domain Eukaryota; kingdom Metazoa; phylum Chordata; class Aves; order Psittaciformes; family Psittacidae; genus Neopsephotus; species Neopsephotus bourkii. Next base: position 2,852,248 of record NW_026901177.1, read on the forward strand.
CACCCAGTCAGTTGCCAGCACCTATAATAAATGCTCGGAGCAATGCAGAGATATTCCAGCCACTCCAGCCAATGAGCCGGTTTCATTTGGAGCTCGACTCAGATGCCTCTATACAAATGCGCATAGCATGGGGAACAAACAAGGAATTAGAGATGTGTGCACATCTGTGGGTGTATGATATAATAGGCATCACAGAAACATGGTGGGATGGCTCCTATGACTGGAGTGTTAAAATGGAAGGTTATAGACTCTTCAGAAAAGACAGGTCTGGCAGGTGCGGAGGGGGAGTTGCTATTTATGTTAGGGATAGGCTGGAGTGTATGGAACTCTGTCTGGGGACAGGTGAGCAGATAACAGAGAGTTTGTGGGTCAGGGTTAAAGGGAGAACAGCGATGGGAGACATTGCTGTGGGGATCTGTTACAGACCGCCTTGTCAAGAGGACTCTGTGGATGAAGCACTCTGTAGACAGATAGGAAAAGCCTTATGTTCACAGGCCCTTGTTCTCATGGGGGACTTCAACCACCCTGATATCTGTTGGAGTGACGGTACGGCCCAGCACAAGCAATCCAGGAGGTTCCTCAATTGTCTGGAGGACAACTTCCTTCTGCTAGTAATGGAGCTGACAAGGAGAGGTGCCATGCTTGACCTCATGCTCACCAAAAGGGAAGGGCTGGTTGGAAATGTCATGCTCCAGGACAACCTTGGCTTTAGCTGTCATGAGGTGGTCAAGTTCAGGATTCTGAGGACAGTGAGAAAAGCGTGCAGCAAGCTCACTGCCCTGGACTTCAGAAAAGCAGACTTCAGCCTCTTCAGGAACCTGCTTAGTAAGGTTCCATGGCATATAGCCCTAGAGGGCAGGGGGGCTCAAGACTCTTGGTTGGTCTTCAAGGATCACCTGCTACAAGCTCAGGAATGTTGCATCCTGAGTAGAAGGAAGCGCAGCAGGAGGGCCAGGAGACCTCCTTGGATGGATAAGGAGCTGCTGAGGAAACTTCAAAGGAAAAAACACTTATAAAAGGTGGAAGCAAGGACAGGCGGCTTGGGAAAAATAGAGGGATGTTGTCTAGGAAGGTAGGGGCAAGGTTAGGAAAGCTAAGGCCCAGTTAGAATTAAACTTGGCTAGGGAAGTTATGGATAACAGGAAGGGATTCTATAACTATGTAGCGAATAAAAAACAGACTAGGGACAACTTAGGCCCCCTCCGGAAGCTCTCGGGTGAACTGGCTACACATAATTTGGAGAAGGCTGAGGTTCTTAATGACTTCTTTGCCTTGGTCTTCACTGGCAAATGCTCTGACCGCACCACCCAAGTATTGGAAGGCAGACGCAGGCACTGTGAGAATGAAGACCTTGGTCCCACTGTAGGAGAGGATCTGGTTCAAGACCGTCTTAAGAACCTGAATGTACACAAGTCCATGGGACATGATGAAGTCCATCTGCGGGTCATGAAGGAACTGGTGAATGAAGTTGCTAAGCTGCTGTCCATCATATTTGAAAAATCATGGTAGTCAGGTGAAGTTCCCGACGACTGGAAAAAGGGAAATATAACCCCCATTTTCAAGAAGGGGAAAATGGATGACCCGGGGAATTACAGAACAGTCAGTCTGACCTCTGTGCCTGCAAAATCCTGGAGCAGATTCTCCTGGAAGGCATCCTAAGGCATGTGAAAGACAACAAAGTGCTTGGTGACAGCCAGCATGGCTTCACTAAAGGAAATCCTGCCTGACCAATTTGGTGGCTTTCTGTGATGGGGATACAGAACTGATGGACAGCGGTAGAGCAGTTGATGTCATCTACCTGAACTTGTGCAAAGCGTTCAGCGCTGTCCCACATGACATCCTTGTCTCTAAATTGGAGAGACATCAATTTGATAGGTGGACCACTCAGTGGATAAAGAACTGGCTGGATGGCCGCACACAGAGTTGTGGTCAATGGCTCAATGTCCAGCTGGAGACCAGTAACGAGTGGTGTCCCTCAGGGATCGGTGTTAGAACCGGTCTTGTTCAACATCTTTGTCGCTGACATGGACAGTGGGATTGAGTGCGCCCTCAGCAAGTTTGCTGACAACACCAAGCTGTGTGGTTTGGTGGATACACTGGAGGGAAGGAATGCCATCCAGAGGGACCTTGACATGCTTGTGAGGTGGGCTGATGCCAACCTTATGAAGTTTAATGATGCCACATGCAAGGTCCTACACCTGGGTCAGAGCAATCCCAGGCACAGCTACAGGCTGGGCAGAGAAGAGATTCAGAGAAGCCCTGTGGAGAAGGACTTGGGGGTGCTGGTTGATGAGAAAATGAACATGAGACGGCTTCAGTGTGTGCTTGCGGCCCAGAAAGCCAACCATATCCTGGGCTGCATCAAAAGGAGCGTAACCAGCAGGTTGAAGGAGGTGATCCTGCCCCTTTACTCTGCTCTCGTGAGACCCCACTTGGAGTATTATGTGCAGTTCTGGTGTCCTCAACATCAAAAGGACATGGAACTGTTGGAACAGGTCCAGAGGAGGACCACAAGGATGATCAGGGGACTGGAGCACCTCCTGTATGAAGATGGGCTGAGAAAGTTAGGGCTGTTCAGCCTGGAGAAGAAAAGGCTGAGTGGTGACCTCATAGCAGCCTTCCAGTATCTGAAGGGAGCCTATAGGGATGCTGGGGATGGCTATTCATTAGGGACTGTAGTGATAGGACAAGGGGTAATGGGTTAAAACTTAACCAGGGGAAGTTTAGATTGGATATAAGGAATAAGTTCTTTACTGTAAGGGTGGTGAGGCACTGGAATAGGTTGCCCACGGAAGCTGTGAATGCTCCATCCCTGGCGGTGTTCAAGGCCAGGTTGGACAGAGCCTTGGGTGACATGGTTTAGTGTGAGTTCTCCCTGCCCATGGCAGGGGGGGTTGGAACTTGCTGATCTTAAGGTCCTTTCCAACCCTAACTATTCTATGATTCTATAAATCCCAGTTCTTCCCCATGCCCTAAAGTAGAGGTATACTTGAGTATCATCTGCAGCATAGGTGTTGTCATGTCAGCAAGCTGATACTAACTAACCAGGTAGGATACTTACAGCAGTGTAGAAGTAAAAGTATGAAGTACAGAAAGCTGTGGATTAGGAATCCCACACAGGTACTTTCAGATTATGTATTCTGATTAGTTAGCTTAAAAGTTAGCTGAAATATATCTACGTCAGCAGCCAAAGTGCCAAAAAACATTGTGCATCTGTAACAGAACTTGGACTTCTGTTCAGATTATTTGCTCCAGATGCAATAACTTGAAGGGACTTTGAGCAATCTGGTGTAGTGGAATGATCTGGAATCCAGATGCTCGTACCTTCAGAAACTATTTTTGCAAGGAACATCTGTGGCCCCAAGAAGTACAGAAAAAGGAAGATCATTTCGTCAGTGTTTCATATGGCAAAGGCTACTAATGGTATTTCAACTTTCAGTGAAAAAAAGTGTGGGGAGGTCATGCTGGCTTAGACCATCTGTGGTCCCAGCATCAACATGGGGGTGATCTCTCCTTACAGGCAAGCCAAGAGAACCTAAAATATTTTCATGCTGTTGCTTCATAGCACCTTAAGGCTTTCACAGGCAGAGAAATTGCAACTGTTAAAGAACTAAATGTGTTTTAAGTTACATTTACTCAATATAGCGAATATGTGTTGTGGAAGGGGGTATATATTTGGTTTACAGTGTACATGTCAAACAAATACAATTATCTATTTCTGAATCTTTACAGCCTCCATCATCATAATTAGCTTAAGTGAAGCTGTATTTAGCTTGTATATAACTTTAATTTGCTGCAAAGTAAATCACAAAATAAATCAATAATTTACAACCTGGTAAACAGTGCAGAGTTTTCCAAAAGAGAACAAAACAAACCAACCAAATCCCAATAAACACCCCACTATGCCTAGGCATTTCTGAATGCAGCACAGCTCCTTGCCTATCTTCTCTGAGCTAGATGAGAAAATTTCCAACACCGTTTTCATTCAAATAAGCAGGAAATATGTAAAACCAAACAAATAATAACACAAAACAAAGCTTTGATTTATAATAAAGGAATAATTATCTTTTTTACATATTCAGTGCCTAGGATGTTTAACATGTTTTACATTTAAAATCTATCAAGCAAGTTCCACCAGTTAGATTTTGGTATTGAGGGAAACACACTTTATTAGAGAGGGAGCTTGTCAGGGCTTGGTGCCAATCAGCTGCAACTAGTTATGTTGCAAACACGTCTAACAACCTCATTCGGAGAAGTGCAAGAGGGAACTTGTTTCATATTTTTCTCTTTCCTGCTCTGTTCTCCTATAAATTCATGAGAGGTAAGTGCTAGCTCTCTCTCAGCTCTTATGGGGAAGTTAAAAATAAAAACAAAGGCAAAAAGCTTTTCCATGCCATGAGTAAATCACAGGTTTTCGTTGTTGAAAATTACTTTTAGGTTTGGATGCTTTTGTACAAGTTATTACTTCGAAGACTTATTAATTGGCTGCATTTCTCAAGAGGTGATAGATAATATTCAGTGAATTCAAAAGGTGGGAAAAAAAAATATTTTTGTATATGTTGAGTTAGTTTGTGGTTTTTATTGCCAGGAATGTAACAGGGGCCAAAAGCATAGCAAAAGTTTAAAACTTGAGGATATTTTGAACAAAAAGAATATCCACAGGTGAATTATTTAGAAAGTATGGGAGCCAGGGGCTGTTAATCCCAGTTTCAGAAAGGAATAAAACTCCCTCATGTTTCACAGCGTGAACCAAGTGTTTTCTTCATTAATATTGTAAAGACATTTTAACTATAGCCATCTAATTCCACATTTTTCATGCAGATTTTGCATCTTCCTTTAGAAGACCTGGTTCTGGCTAGCAACAGAGCTTGATAATTGGAAGAGATGAACCACTACCCTGGTTTATCCCTTCCTTTGTAGGAATATTATGATAGAATCATAGAATGGTAAAGGAGGGTTGAGGCTTCTGCACATTACTGGTTGGTATCTGTTGTATAACGCTCAATATATTTGGTACAAACAGCTACTTAACATATATATGTGATACTATTAACATTTATTCTGCAGCCACGTGGTATTACAGTAATTATTGTGCTTTTAGCGTATAAAGATTTCACAGTGTATCAGTATAAAAAGATATTGATACGTGCATGAATATGAGCAATGAAAAGGTATCCTTTAAAATATAACACATGGTTTAATTAATTTTTTTTCTGCATTTAATGTTAACATGCAGAAAACTGGTAGTTGCTTGCATCCTTACAAAATCTGAAATAGAAATACAGCTATATATCAGAAGCTGAAAATTCTACTCAAAGATTAAAATTGCACTTTACTTCTACAGCTAGAGATATTCGTATTTCATGAAACAAAAAGGCTTTCTTGTTGCTTAACACTTCAGAAAAGGAATGACTATTGTGTTTGGTTTGGATGAATGACTATAATCTCAAATCTTTTGTTTGCATCGGTGTGCAATGTGCCATTTTCTCAAATGAAAGCTCAGCGTATTTGCAGAGCAGACAACAGAAGTATGTATGATTACCTCACTGTTTCTTTGTACCAAGCATAGATGGAAGTGAATTAGAGCTCATCAGCAGGAGAGGTTTTTGTTTTCTTCCCAAACAAACTATCAAAGAATCCCAGAGCACAGTTTAAACTATTCAGGCTGAAAATAGACTGAATTGTATCTGTCTGATTCCAGTAAATACTTGTGTATTACTTATAGTGAGATTCTTTCAGAGGAGATGCTGGAGACTGTAAAAACCCATGTAGAAGATAATGCTTAGTAACCAATCTCAGGCCTTTCAGACAGTAGAAAGCTTTACTGAGTAGGACTGTGAGAAAATAGCTGTGTTGACAAAAGCCCAGGTATAGATAAAATTATACATGCAAGAGAATCCATTTGCCAATACATTTTCTTTCTGTTTAGATATTTACAATGGGATTGTTTCCAGTGTGTGCAGCTCTACCTGCAGACGAAACATATTAAATATGAACAAGGCAAACAATAGCTAATTATTTAGACTGCATGTCTTGGATCATTAAAGTTTAGTGTTCCTTATGACTCCTGGAACGGAGGATACTGATACTGAAAGATTTAGTTCCCGATTCTACAATTTTAATTCATGTTGTGTACATAGCCATGTCATTGGTGCCAGATTACACTGTCTAAAGCTGATCAGAGCAAGGAGAGCTGGAAATGAAAGGGAACAGACAGATTGACCTTAGTGCTGGCAGCAGGCAGTGTAGATCAAGCTGCTCTGAACACTCAATGAGACTAGATTGTGGCACATGCAAAATTTGGCTTCATGACTGCTGTGCACCAGCTCCTTGTTGACCAGGGTCTGCGTTCCTTGAGGTGTATTGCCTGCAGAGGAGGTGGGCATGAGGTATAGCAGACAGTTGTTCCTGGTTTCTGCTGGCAGTTCTGGTCAGCTTGATACTTTCCAGCTTTTTATGTCAGAAACATGTGCCTGGAAAAACTGTGGGCCATGCTAATTAAAAACTGATAGCTTAACACTTCTCAAGATCCTGTTTTCAGTTACAGAGGTATTATCTTGCTTTTGGCAATAGATGATATTGTCTACCAGTTTGCTGAAACACTCATTTCCAGTGGAAACATACAGGTTCAGACAAAACTTTTGCCAGAAAGCATTCTTCTGCTTTAGCATGCAATATAAGGGGAGAGAGGAAAACAGGGATGTGAAAATAAATAAGAAACCAGTGGCTAGGGGTACTTTGCTAGAAAGCCAAGCACTGGTTCAGGTCTTTTGGTGTGACTTGAACAGAGCCAGAATGTGAGACTCCAACTCCTGTCTTCTGGTCACCTGCCTCCCCACTGGGCTCTTGGCTATTTTAGGATGGGTAATACCTCATTCTCCTTGTTTTGTTTTGGTTTTTTTTTTCTTGCTTGGTTGGTTAATTTTATTTGGGGACTTTTAGGGGTTTTCTTTCGGGTTTTGGGTTTTTTTTTGAGTTATTGGCAACTTCCTGGTAAGGAATGTTTTGTAACTTTAAAAACTATTGCATCCAGGAAATTCTGCTGTCTCATGGTGGCAACTCACTCATGTTTTATCAGAAATCTGCCTATTCTGTGTCGCTTCTGTGCTGGGTATTTCTGTGTGACACATAACAAATTTTTTTGCTACTTTTTGCAGCTGTGTCAAGCTGGAAGGTCCTGTTTGAATTGTTGCTATGGAATTAGCTAAATTGAGCAGCAAAAAGGCTTTATGTTTCCACTCAGTGTAGCAGGGAAGGTAAAGGTTATCACCACCATAGGATGTGGGGAGGAGTGGTCACTCCTCCAAGCTGCCTCTGTAGCTCTACTGATGGTGTTTGGTGAAGCAAATCTGCTGTAAATTACAGCATGTGGTTATAGATCAATTTATGCTCCTGCCTGCTGCCAACAACATGCTGTGCACGAATGGAGCTAACTTGGTAAACATGCACTCTAGTAACAGAAAATAACCAAGTGTTGTTGAAAGGAATAATTAATTAATGTTTGTAAAGCACTTAGAAACTGAAAAGCAGCTTATTAGTGCTAAGTGTTCAGGGGCCTAACTTTCTCATCAGAAGTTAAAGCTGTCTTCTTTGTTAATCTCTAACTGAACAAAACATTAAGGGTATAAAGCCTTTGTATCTAATGCCCTCAGTCAGGTGTTTTCTGTGCCTGGCAGTCATTAAGATGCAGTGAGTAAGTAAGAAGGAACTATAAATGGCATGAATCAGCTCGTATCTACAGATGCCAGCAAAACAGAGTTGATTTACATTAGCTGAAGATCAACATTGGAGAATCCAAAGCACAGCTATTCCTCTTTCCTATCATTCTCAAGAGTCGGTGACTTGTTTATTCACTGCAGCTCCCACCTTTTTGAGCCCAGCTGGCAGGAATGAATACAAAACTATATTAAGGCACAGGTTCCCTGTGCAGTGAGGTGGACAAATTGGATGGCTCAGATTTGCTACCTGGAGCAGCCAGCATGTTAAATGATCTCGGTGCTAGAGATCAGGAATCCTAATCAGGTGTGCTGTGTGGGGCTGAAAGGTGACACCTATGTCTGACCCTGGTTGGAGAGCTCAGGAACAAAGAGAATAGGCATCTGTGCCTTACTTTCACAGAGCCTTGGCTCCCTCAAAATAAAGTCTTCATCATGCAGGGGTCACCAACTAAGGTGTGGATTTACTTGGGAGGTTAAAAGAGCCATGAGCCTTCCAGAAGAGAACCATCTGGGGAGACATGAATGATCCCGGCAATGTGATACAACCACACAGGCCCAGCCAGCCCACCACTTACAAGGTGGTGTGTGGCACTGCACCTTTTCTGCAAGTCATCTGAAGTCTGATCTGCTCCTCCAGGAAGTTTGCAGCCCATAGTCAATATTCCTGTCTGCCTAAGAGGCTGTTAATCGCTGTAAACAGTATCTAAATCTTAAATGTTGTGGGAGCAGGAGGAGGAGAGATGAGACGATCTTGTGAAAAACATGGCACTGCAGAAAAGAATTTAAGACTAATTGGCCAGAGAGCAACGAAAAAACATTGCACTGTCCTGCCCATCAGAGCACTCACTTTGAAGATTATTATATATATTTATAAATATTATGTATTTATATATATATTTACCAGACAAGAAGTTCCCTTTCTTCAGCCAGAAATTTTGTCAGGCTAAATTTGATGATGTTGGGCATCTCTTCCATATTTATGAATGTCCAGCAGCTCACACTTAGCTTTCACATTAATTGAAAACCTGATGATGTGCCCACTTCAACTGCATGGTACATGAGCAGTATGCCCCAGTATACTTCACATGTTGTCTACTGGCAGGAGTGCTGGGAGGGCGAACCCAGCCTTTGATCTCTTAGATGTTTCTTCTCACAGGAGATCAGTGGATTTCTTTTTTTTTTTTCTGCTGGATTAATTGGCAGAGTAAAAAATGTTACCTGCCAAGAAAATCCAATTATTCAGCCCTTGTTGGTCTTGAATAAAGCTCTATGGGATGATAAAGGGTCACAGTTAGGGAGAATTAAAATTAGCCACCAGGACAACAGATTTTCTGGTTTTTCAATCTCTCCACCAGCCTAAGGCAGAGTGTTTGGCTCACTCCAGTTGCAGTGTGGAACACAGTGTGCCAGAATACCACTTCATGACAATTTTGGATGAGCTAAGTGTTACTAAGATTGGTTAATAGTTATCCCTGTAATTATCCATCTGTTATAGATCCATTTATTTAATATGAGAGGAGCCAGAACCCTTGCATATCCTCCTTGCTCATAACTTTGCTGGAGTTCACCTTAGGGAGCTTTGTGCAGATCCATAAAGAGCAAAATCATTCCTCCTTAAAAGAGCAGGGATTAAAAAAAAAATATAAATAAAAAAAGTGTTTCCCTTGTAAATGGTAAAAGTCATAATAATTTATCTTCATCAAGAGTGCAGGCTTTGGAACATGCAAGAATCTTTTTGGAGGTTGGAGTAGAAAACTGAGAGGTGTTTCAGAGGTCCAGGTAAGACTGTGGAGCTGCTTATTTGAAGCACAGGATTGGTAGCACTCACAGACCCACTGCACTCGATCTGATAATGTCTGACATACCTTGTGAAGGTCATCAAAACTGGTACCTGAGACTTCTCAAATCACTCAGAGGTAGATTGAGCTCATGAAATGGGACAGTTAAACTGTGGTTATTTTCTACTCCTTAGTAGTTTGAATGTGTAACAGAAACTACGGAAAAAAGTAGGCAAGTGTTCAAATTGTGCTAGATTCCTAAATGTTAGAATAATAGCCTCCCCTAATCCTATTTGCAGGCAAACACATTTTCTCTTCATGTGTAATCTCTTGTTCTCTCAAATTCACATATATTACAGACACTGATATACACACACACAAGCATACACTTTATTTTATCATATTAGGTTTTCAGTCTGTGATCTCCTGAAAAATTGTTACGATCTGTATATATCCTAGTAACTTCCAGTCCCACATATCTATAGCTATGGGAGAGAAAGTTCATGTCAAATCTTTAAATACCTGTGTCTATTGTCAGCTAAATTTAAGAGAGCCAAAGGCTTTGTTTCTCTAGGTTTCTCAGTCCAGAGGCCAGAGCTGAAGTGATTAGGGTGAAATACTCAAATGATCCAGCACAGGTAAACAACCCAACAGAAAGTTCAATGGACGTCAAAGCAGAAGGTGAATGTATGATAATTAATTCTTTCTCCTGGAATATATGCTGCTAATTGACTTGGCAGCAGTGTCGTTATCATGATTCATAGGCTCATAGATTTCAGGCCAGAAGCAACCATTATGATAATCTCTTCCTACTGTCTGCATAGCAAAGACCACAGAACCTCACCCAGTGGTTACTGCATCAGCCCTCTAATTTCTGCTTGAATTACTGTGTGTTTTTCCAAAAAGCCATTCAACGCTTACAAAAGACTATGTAATAGAAAATCTACCAGGTACTTGGGTAAGTAGTTGTAAAAGTACTTTTTTCTTTGAAATTTGTAGCTTAGTGTAGCTTAGTGTTTCTGGGGTACATTTATACTCCCCCCCTCCCAATCCTATTGAAATATCAGTGTAAACTCCTATGGAAATATCAATGTAAATATGATACCAAAACTAAGGAAACTCTCAGACAAAAGATTTTTTTTATATCTATATATTTTTCCCTTGGTGTTAAAGGCATGCATTGAGTTTATGATAATCTTCTTATGGTATTTGTTAATATATTTGATGGATCACTGAAGCTTTACCTTCCTTTTTCCCTCTTCCTATCCTCCCTCTCCCTTTCTCTCTTTGTGTCCCTCATTAAAAGAAAAAAAAAAAAAAAAAAAAGAGATGGGGGGAGAGGAGGCAGGAAAAATTCACAAACTGAGGAACTGTAAAATTACGTAGCATGTTCCTGGGAGCATCTAATGTTAGACAGACAGATACCGACATTCCTACAGTCCTGGACAAAATGTGTGGGGTTTTTTTTGCTTTATAGTCCCACCTGTTCCCTCCAACACATGTCTCTCTTCCTCTTGTTCCCTAACATTCCCCCAGAGTCGAATTTGATTTGTAGAACATGTGGGGGTAGCTTAGGTAGATCATGTCGATGACAACACGGTGACACAAACAACTGGGCTGCTTTTTTGAAGGATAGATTTTGCCTTTTTTACAGGCAGTATTTCAACTTCAGCAGTCCAACAGCTGTGTCCCCTTCCCCACTCCATTGCCAACATTGGATATTCTGAGGCAAGCACCATACTTTGCTCCTCCAAGTATACTTTTTATCCCAGAAAAGAATTTCATTGATTTAAACAGGAACTAAAGCACCCAAAAATGAGCCCAAATATGGCTTTGGCATTGATCAAACCCTTATCCTGCGAAAGCAGTGTCAAAACATCCATTGATTTTACCCGACTAAGTATCTTGCTGAAATTGCTATGAATTACTCATGATATATTTATGGTACTTATAACAAAAGTTCATCAAAACATGAGACTTTTCAAACTAATTGGAAGTAGACTCACAGTGCATGAAATAGAACAGTTTAGCTCTCAAGTATAGTTATGATACAGGTACCACGTAAGCCAGTAGTGATAAAGATGTTTCCTTGCTATTTCACGATTGTATCGTGTATCTGTCTAACCTGTGAATAAGGTATTAACTGCCATGCACTTGCAGTTTAATACTTGCTGGGAGAAAACACGATGAGTTCTCAAAGGTGCGGATGGACTTGTTTGTATTTATAAGTAAGTCAACAATAAACTGCTGTGATTAAACAGTTACTCCATCAGTGACTTGGCCCTGGTTTTGTCTCCATCTGGTAGTAGGCAGGCAGATTAAATTTATGCCATGTGTTTATTTTTCTTGTAACAAAATGAGTTACATTTATATTTCTAGTCACTATGAGGTAGTAACAGCTTTACAAAGTACAATTTCATTAAAAAATGAAGATTTAGCAGTAACTCTATGACATGCCACCCATCGCACAATATTTTGTTTTAAAAAAATGGCAGTACACCATATTTTTTATTAAAAAATGCTCAGTTACAGACCTTAACAAAAATTAAATTTATAGTTGTGCCTCAGAGTTTTGAAGTTACCAGTTGTTTCCTGGAAGTGACTTTAAAATGAGTTTTGGGAAATCATTTTAGTATTGACTTGGGCCATAATGGCTGGCTGTTCCTTTTTGTATAAGATTGATTAAATTACTCTGAACAAGCTCCAAGTCCATGTCCTTCTCTGAGGCCAATTGTGAATATGACACTCTCTAAAAAATATTTCAGAAAATAAATGATGTCTAAACCTGGAAGCATGTCATTGCGCTTTTACAAGAATAAGCAAATTAATTTGGTTCCTTGTCTCAACATACAGAGCTTCTTTCTTTTATACCACACACTTTATCCAGACTTAGAAAGCTGGGGTTATTTGCTTGGTTTCTTCTATACAGTAGGAGATAATTTTGACTATGTCTTAAAGAAAGAACTGGCTAGGAAATAAGTGTATTGGCCGTAGTAAGAATTGGCAGTTGTACTGCTGATTTTAGCCTTTGCCTCTCTGAAATGTAGGACCCCTCTAGTTATTTCTTCATATTTTAGTAAACTCAAGTGAAATCGGGGCCACATTATATTGGGCTGTATACAAGCACATGGGAATTAATGCTCTTAATCTAAAAAGGCTTTGATAATAAACACCAAATATGCAAGGAGTCCATAAACAAGGAGGTGCAAGGACCTATCCTCAGCTGTTCAGTGTGCCTGGGCTAGAGACAGAAGTAGAACCTAGGTCTTCTGAGACCCATGCCAGTGTCCTAGCCACTGAGCTCTGCTGCTTCTTGGTTGCCTGAGTTGAGAGAGCTCCAAGAGCACTGGCTGGTCTCATTTTTTTAATAAAAAACATGACGCATGCTTCAAAAGACAAAATTAAAAGCCAGGAATATATATCCCCATGAAGCCACCAAGACATGACTAGCACACAAAGCCAGAATCAAGACAGGCAGTGAGAAATGGTGAAAGAATAGGAGCAAAACAAAAAAAAACAGTAGAAGTCCAAGAGGAATTTAGCATAAGCAGCTGCACAGAATGTGTCTTGAAAAGCAACATGCAGTGTGCAGGCATGATACAGAGAAAAAAACCTATTTGGGGGAAGGTACAACCTTCTGAAGGACAGCCTGCTGCACTTCAGAAATCTCCTGAGTTCTTATCAGAGATGGAGTAGATGGGTTGGGAAGCAGAAGTCCCCCAATAAAATCTAGTTCAATAAGGGTAAAGATTGCTAGGGGGCAATGATACTGCTCCCTATGATACTATTAGGAAGGATTTCTGGCATTAGTTTACATGCTAGGAGATTCTTCACTGAGACTTTAAGCCATAAGATCTAGGCACATCTTGGTTGACAGGCAGATGAGGTTGGCTCACAAATGTTGTGATTTTTCTGTTCTTAAGTGTCTTACATCCTGCTGACAAGAGTAATATAGCTCTCAAAGGTCTTCAGTAAAAAGGAAACCTGCAGGGTGCAGGTTAAACTACCATTGGAAGAGCGGGTATCTGCAATGTTCTGCAATTACTTCCGTGAAACCTTTCTCTTTCCAGTCTTTTTTTTTCCTCACGCCAGAAGTATTTGGGGACCAACTCATGGAGGGAATTGCCAAAATGTGTCCTACAGGTGGTCTTCTTTAAATCTTTAAGTTGAAAACTGGTTTACTCTTTAAAGCACGAGGGATGATTTAGTTGAGTGAATGTGGAAAGAAGTGGCAGCCTGTGTCATATTTTTGTTGTCGAAATTTATTTATTGTGTTGAATTTCTGCCTTGGATATAGAGAAAAAAATCTTATAATTTAATTTACTGATTCAAAATTGAGCTCAAATAGACTTCCCTCCCCCCCCTTTTGCTTCAGAAAAGGCAAGAATTTTTTTCCTGGTCAATGTGTTGGTTCACTTTGTATTAATTTGAATACTTTACCAATAAACTGAATTTACTGATGCCCCCTAAAAAAGGTAGATAGGAATGATCTCTCTTACACTTGCTTTTTTGGATGAAATTTTAAATGTGTTTTGATATAAATAGAATCTAAGTTAAAGCAATAATTATTATTTCAGTCTGTTTAAAATAACCCTTTATTTATCTGTAGTAATTCTAAGAATTGAAAAATATCCCTCAGGTGTTACAGTGTTATTTTAATTGTTTTTCTTAAATACCTAAATTCACATTATTCACTAATATTTACTCTTCAGTGGGGTTGCATTCAAGCTCTGAGTGGTGGTAACAAATTTTCTAAACCAGAAAAATGTAGAAGATGATACAATATAAAGTAAAATGAAGCAGTCAATTGAACTCTTAATTTATTAGCCAATATCTCACTTCACATCATTTGAATGGTCTTACAGCAAAGCATGTGTCTAGAAAAGGACAGCACTTTCACTGAAAAGCTGCTGTCCCAGACAGTTAGGGTAGAAGCAGGTGAGCATACTTGCTCAACTGCTAATATAGCCAAACAATGCCATATCACAGGTTAAGTGAAGTCTACATGTGCTGTTGGACAGAGCTGAGAGCAGGATTAATTTTAGCCCCTATGTGTTTCTGCCATCCTTTCACAAGATAGAGGTGGAAATTGCAAGCAGAACTTACCCGGTTCAAGAAGGTGACTTTGAAATCAATCTGTACTGAGTGAACATGCATTAAAGCAAAAACAATTCTGTTTGCTTCAGATAAGGCATGGGCAATCTCATTGCCAGTGCTGAGGGTGATTTGTATTCACAAAATGCCCTCATTTTCTTTGCCTTGTGTCTTGTGCAGAGGCTGTCGCAGTATATGCACTGTGACGTTTACAGCTATGGGGGTTTTCTAACTATAAGCATCTCTGACACCCCAATTACACTGTTTCTTCAGTTCAGTGGCAGATCTGTTCTCAGTAGATGTTGTGAAATGAAATGTTTACAGTTCTTCTTGGCCTCACTTTCTTTCTGCAGATTCATATTTAATTAGACTCATTAACAAGACCAAGTGGCATATTCTCTATACGAAATGCTTTGAGATGAGACTAGATTGTTATATCTTGTTCAAAGCCTCTTGCCAGGAGACACTTACCAAAACAGGGAGGCTTCCCAGAAGTAGTTTGCTCCGCAGACTGTTTTTGGAAAGGAGGGGTTTTCATTTTGAAAAAAACCCAAACCTAACAAACAAACAAACTGTGCTTTTGTTAAAAAAAAAAAAAATAAAAAATTGCTTTGTATTTTAAAATGTACTTTGCCCACAGGTATTGCTGTGAAGAAAGTGCTATGAAGAAAGCCCTGTGCTATGGTCAGGTCTACTCTACAGTCATCCAGAAAGGAGACAGATGCTTCAATGACATTCTTTTTTGGTTACTGGGGAGACATATAAATAGAAACAGAGCAATATGCAGCATGCTTTTCTCAGAGCCTGTGTCTGCTGAGGGAGATCACCCAGCTCTGTGGCTCTGGAGAGACAACAGAAAGCAAAATAAATTGAAATAAGAGAAGGAAAGAGCATAAATTTAGGCAAAGAATACTCAGGAGAGACATTTCTAGTTCTTTAAGGGATTTTTAGTTCTTTTAAGGGATTTTCAGCACAGTCTGTAGAAAATTTTAATCCACATCCAAACTGGACAGGAATTCATTTCAGGAACTATCACCACTAACCTGTAAGCGGCTGGCATCAGCAGCACGCTCCAGGCTGCAGAAAAGGCTGACATCAACACTTAAATAACAGAGGAGCCCTTAATTTGAGGAAGGACCCACAGAAGGCTCCCAGGTGATATACTGAATGCCTGGTATTTTAGTGCATCTGGCAGTGCCGTAGTAATGAACTGTATGTAGCACACATAGCATAAAATATCAGCATGTACAACATAAATACTTCTTGGACCTCTCTCTTGAGGCAAGAAGCATATAAATAATAGGAGTCTCATTTCTGGTTTAACTATAGTCTTTTTCTCAGCAGAAAAAGCAAGGAAGTGTATTTCAGATGGTAGCTGTGAATGTATACTATGCTTTTACTCTCTTTTGCCATGTAGTCATTCATTCTTCGACCTTCCCCTGTAACATCTTATTATTTTATTTCCCTAAGCATAACTCTGCAATCCTAGCCAATTTCCTGGCATTCTCTTTTCTCTTCAGAATTTCCTTTATTCTAGACAAGTGCTTCCCAGTCTTACTTTTTATTTTTCATAACCAATCACTCACTTGGTGTTGAAGCTGGGCAAAACCAAGATCACAAATATTCACTTCACATTTAGCTCATCTGTTTAAAAAGATTCATTAACAAGGACCATGAAGTTGCTCAGCCCCAACAGTTACTGCATAAACCACTGAGACACAGAGGAGAGGTTTTTAAAAAACTCTACCAAAAGCTATAGATATCTCCAAGTGAATGGCAGTTAGATTGTCAACCCCACAGTTTTCCATTAAGACTGAGATACCTAAATGCTATCTGTATCCTTTGAATGCCTTTTATCTGAGCACTCATTTTTTAAGACAACTAATAAAACATATCGTCTTCATGTTTTTCTCCAAAATCCACTGTAAATATCCAATTATGAGAGCCCATAGGGATTGTGTTCTTTAATTTGCTTAGAACAAAAGATGGATACCATCTTCATTTCTACCACTCAGAGCACAGGCTTTCCAGTCTTCAGTCAATGCCACTACTGAATACACAAATCATACATTTTTGAAAAATGCAAAAAACCCCTCACCCTGCAATGTTAGCTCAAACATTTTTCTTAAACCTAGTATTGACTGTTTGGCTTTATTAACTGTGACTGCAAATGCCTTTATTTCATCAGAGTTACTTTGTTATTGTGGTTAACAGCATTACATGGGATTCAGCATCTAAATCTCTTAGCTTAGATAGTGTGTCAGAAGTGTGTGAAAGAACGGCTGGAGAGAATTGTGTGGAGTTTATCATTGTAGGAGGGTGCATGCAATCATAATTCTTGTGCCTTGTCCTTAGCAGTAATAAGAAAGGTTTTGTAGGCTGAGTTGTGAAAAAGAAAGAATAGGCTTTGTTTGACTATTATGGCAAATGTCAAACCTGGTGAATAATGTAGATAATTTTTTTGATACTGAAGTGGAGAATAATGTATGATTAATGTCAATTCCACTTTCCAGCTTCCCTGTTGCTCTGTATATGTAAGTGCCATGGTGTTTTTCAGAAGTAAAAAATGGTACAGAACTATGTCTTAAGGAAGGACTGGGTTACAGTTTTTATATTGCATTTGTTGCTGTTTGTTATTAAAGCTCATTTTAAGTAACTTTTAAAATAAACATCTTTTGGTGTAAGTCTGTCCTCAGTTTCACCCTTAGATACTTAATATAGATTTAAAACATACGTGGTTATATACTTTGAATATTATATGTCATTGCCCCTTAGAAATGTCTCTTGGGTTTATCTCAGGATAGTTATATTCTGTGTTTTCACCTTTCTTTGGAGGTTGCAAGATATGCTTTAACCTGCGTATGTGATAACACAATAATTGGAAAGGCCTCAAGAACAGAGTTAGTCCAGTCATCTTGTATTGAGAGAGGACTCAATACTTTGATTAACCTCAGCTGAGGTTTGTTTAACCTTGTGTTTATCTCAAATTAAAGAAACTGTGCTCATGTATTTTCTTGGTGAGCAGTGAGGAGCTGGGATCTTAAGTTATCCATACCTCCACTGGGTATTGTCATCTGCTTTTGCAGCAGCACATGCATCTTTCATCTTCCCAGCATAGTCTCAACTGAGAAATGCTGGAGGTAGCAGTGTTGAGTGGGAGCTGAAAGGGCCAAAGTTCCCTTGGGCTGTTGTTCTTCCCTGTGTGCATATAGAAATTATTTACAGTCTCTTCCGATATAAATCTGTATGATCTTATGAAATTGAGATTAAGAATAACTTCTTCTGTCAGACTTTCTTGGCTCTTCCCTTGGTCTGATCTGATATAGACACCATGGAGCCACGTCATCACTGCCACGTCTTTCCTGAGCAGAGAAGCCTTCTAACCCACAACTCACACTCACATTTCATCTCTCTGTTGATTCAAAAACCATGAAAATGTTTGCTAATTTCCAACCGTAAACTTTTGTTTCCTCCAGTGCAGGTGGTGGAACACAGAAGAGAGTGACTGATTTTAACAACTTCCATGAACCTGGGAGGCAGTGCTCATACCTGACCCCAGCACCAACCCTTCTCTGTCTACCTGGCTCTGTCTCCTTCTCTTGTCTCTCTCTTCCTTTGTCTCTGTGTTTCTGCCTGTCTCTTTTTCAAAAATTAAGAACAGCTCCAGTTTATTCCATCTTTACTCAGAGACGTTTGTAAAAACTCCTGATTTTCTTGATTTAATGGTTGGAGTTGATGATCTCAAAGTTCTTTTCCAACCTTGCTGATTCTGTGATTCTGTGGTTCTATGATTCTATGTCTTTTAACTCCTTTTTATCTACACTTTAGCCCTGAATGAAGTTCTCTGGATCAGACTTCATCAGTGCCAGGTACCAAAGAATAATTACCTCCCATGTTTCAGATATATGGCTTTGCTGTTAACATAGACAGATGAGATTTGCACTTCAGCCACAAAGCTACACCATTGGTGGGCACTTTAGCTCAGGTCTTCTCTTGTGATACTATGTAGTATACTGCCACCTGCCCAGTTTGAATGTCATCTCATTGAATCTTGGCCATCTTTCCAATTTATCAGGATCATTTTGAATCTTAATTCAGGCTATAAAAGTGCTGTTACCCTCGATAGTTTAATGTACACTGCAAATTTTACACGAGTACAGTCTTCCATCATGTAAGTTAATAAAAGCACTGACAGACCTCAGTCTGAAATACCTTCCTAGCTTTAGAGCAAAATATTAAATCTTCTAGGAAAGTGTATTTTCAGCCACTGTGATAGTGCTGTTGATTAGTGCTAGTACATATTTTCTCACTTATTTCTGTGGATGGCATGTAGATCTACCAGGACAAATACAGATGCCCCCTTCTATATCTCTTATTTATGAAGCAATTATTCTTTCAAAGAACATATTGAGGCTTTTATGGTTTTGGTGTTTTTTTTTGTTGTTGTTCTTTGGTTTTGGGTTTTTTTTTTGTGGGTATTTTTGTGGGTTTTTTTTTTTTTTTCTTAAGGCTTTCAGGAATAAAATAACGATAAAATCACAACATAATTTTTGTTCCTCTCTAATTTCTGTGGGATGGCTTCAGCAAACAAATAAGATGGAGGGCTTGACAATTTTATTATTGTGCCATTGTAGGGATGAACAAGAAAAATTTTGACAGTGTCTGTATAACCATGCACAAAAGAGGTTTAATGCATTCATTCAGACTGATTTTCTGATAATTAATTTGCATTTTTTATATTTGAGAGTCTCACATGAAAAGGCATTTTTATCATGATTTTTAACATAGCAATTGGATGAGATCAGAAGGATTTATTATGCAAGGAATTACAATTAATTTCTTCGTATAGAGAAGGTAGCATTCCACAGGCCTAAAATGTTTATCATTTTGTCCTCCACAATGTTTCGTGAAAGAGAGAGGAAAAGAAGTGAAATCACATAGCAATAGGCTTTTTTTGTCTCTCCTCTCTCTGCCTTGTGACTGCTAATAAAAAATATTCAGTGGAAAAGCTGTGAAGAAGGGAAAAAAGCCCAGGTCTATTTAAGGAGGAAGAATTTCATTATGAAAAAAAAAAAATCTGGAACCCATACACTGTGTTAAACCTCCTTTTGTCCTTTCCATGTTCATGTATATTCTATCCTGTCCTAGATATGAGATTTTTTTCCCCAAACTGCTTTCCATAATACGTTTCCCCGCTTAAGGGAAGATCTCTCCTCTCCTCTCCTCTCCTCTCCTCTCCTCTCCTCTCCTCTCCTCTCCTCTCCTCTCCTCTCCTCTCCTCTCCTCTCCTCTCCTCTCCTCTCCTCTCCTCTCCTCTCCTCTCCTCTCCTCCTCTCCTCTCCTCTCCTCTCCTCTCCTCTCCTCTCCTCTCCTCTCCTCTCCTCTCCTCTCCTCTCCTCTCCTCTCCTCTCCTCTCCTCTCCTCTCCTCTCCTCTCCTCTCCTCTCCTCTCCTCTCCTCTCCTCTCCTCTCCTCTCCTCTCCTCTCCTCTCCTCTCCTCTCCTCTCCTCTCCTCTCCTCTCCTCTCCTCTCCTCTCCTCTCCTCTCCTCTCCTCTCCTCTCCTCTCCTCTCCTCTCCTCTCCTCTCCTCTCCTCTCCCCTCCCTCTCTCCTCTCCCCTCCCTCCCCTCCCTCTCCTCTCCCTCCTCCCTTTCCCTTTCCCTTTCCCTTTCCCTTTCCCTTTGCCTTTCCCTTTCCCTTTCCCTTTCCCTTTCCCTTTCCCTTTCCCTTTCCCTTTCCCTTTCCTTCACTCTTTCATTTTCTTTCTTCTCTTTTCTTTCCCTCTTTCTCTCTTTTGCTCTTTCTCTCTTTCTTTCTTCTCTTTTCTTCCCCTCTTTTTCGCTCTTTCTCTCTTTCTTGCCTTCTTTCTTGTTTTCTTTCTTTCTTGCTTTCCGGCCTTCCATGTATAATGAAAATATGTATAATTAAACAGTTGAATAACCCTCAAACAAAAGCATTTTAAAGATAATCTTATGGGGTTGGGAGGAGCAAGCACTGGGATGCCTGCTGAGTCACTTCCTCCTATCATGTAGGAACCCAGAAAGCTTGTCAAAGTCAAAACTATGCTTCACTGGCATAGCACAAATATCTGGGATATCATCAGAAGGCTCTCTGACAAATCTCTGGGGGAAAGACAAGATAATTAAGGAACTGATTTCAGAATGTAAGCTGTTAACTTGCAGGCTGAGCTCAGTGGAGCAGGCAACTTGTAAATGTCACCATCAAACCAGATATTTATCAGTTTGAACTGACACACTCTTAAGTTCCCAGTGAGTAGTGAGAAAATATTCACTGTCGCTTGAGACATTTAAAACTGCAGCGGATTGAACATGGCCTGAAAAATGTTCTCTTGAGCTGAACGATCTTATAGTAGTGAGGGGAATTATGAGATGAGCAGGTTTGGTTTTTCCTCTCCGTTTTTGTGTCTCTGCTTTCCTGCTATGAGTCCAAGATGCTGCTGTTTGTTGTTACAATCAAAATTGTTTTCAGAGTACTATAGGGTAAGTGGGCAACTCAACTTATACAGTAA
This sequence comes from Neopsephotus bourkii, assembly GCF_033783945.1. Taxonomy (NCBI): domain Eukaryota; kingdom Metazoa; phylum Chordata; class Aves; order Psittaciformes; family Psittacidae; genus Neopsephotus; species Neopsephotus bourkii. The sequence goes on from NW_026901177.1 coordinate 2,873,365, forward strand.
TGAGTACATGGAGAATTGGATGACCTAGTGGCCAGAGTACAAAATATTGGGAACATTAAAAAAAAACACAACCTGACTTTTTTTGCCCTCCTTGCTTAACGGCTACAGACTGTGCTGTGAGAGAAACCAATCACAGACTCATTCCCAAACTGTCCAGATGAAAAAGGCCTGTAGGCTACTTTGCTTATTGCCATAACTCTCTGGAATTGCTTCCTGCCATATATTTGAGTACTATATTCAGGTTAATTTGCCGTAACTTTCCACTAGAAACCTATTCCATACACTGATAAATCTCATATCTAGCTCTTCCCACAACGTCTGTCCTAAAAGACTCCATTTGTATTTTCCTTAGTGCTACCTAAAATATTTAAAGTTTAATGACCTCAGCAGACACTGGAGAATGCTGTTCAATCTTCCCCTGTCATTTTTTTTGTTATGTAGAGCATCTGGCATTTTAATAAAAATTCCAGACACGCAAGCAAAAAATGATCCATATGACAGAACTATCTCCTACTCTTATCTCCTGGAGAAAAGGACTTTTTCTACCTAAAGCATAGGAAAATATTATTTAACAAGCACGAAAGGAGATGTTTTATAACACTGTTGGTGCTGCCCTGCTTAAAAAAATAAATAGGTACCTTTATAAAACCTAGAAAAGAAATAAAATTTTAAAATAAACATTTCAAAGGTATGATCCACGCAGGCATATAGACCTACTTTTGGGCCAAGAGGATGTTTAAAAGGTTCAGATGCTCTGTTGAAAAAGTAACACTCTTTCTGTGTGCATTATAACTTTTGAGCCCTGTCTTTATTCCACACAAGCATGGTATAAGTAGCCTGGAGCAATCTCTGTGTGGGCTTTCAATCAGAAAAAACATCTTTACTTGTATACTTATATAGTGCAGGCCAAGCTGAAGTGAGAATACAGATTTAATGTGAAAGGTGATCCTCAGAAGTTTCAGTCACCTTGGATAAGCACCAAGAAATGAAGCTGAATATTCAAGTGGGTCTACTATGCAGCCAAATCATGGATGGCAGGGAAGGAATGTTCTTTACACATGTTCTTTTCTTTAAGGCCAGAGTACATATCAGAAATATGAAAGCAGGATTAATACGATTGACAACCATCAAAACCATACTTCCATTACTTCACTCTGCCTTCCTTCATGGCTCAAAAGTCTGCCCAGCTTAAAGCCTTCAGCTCCTGCCCCTCTATAGTTATGTGCTCCCTCCAGCTACCTTAGACTTTGCAACTCTTTAATTCTGATACCCCCAGACATTTCTGAATTTCATTGTATGCATAGAAAAAAAAAAAGAGGAACCCTCCCCCCAATGTTAACAAAATGTTCACCAGTCTTCTAGAAAAATAACAAAAAAATTTAGCAAGAAAGATATTTCTTGAAAAGAGTAATCTTCAGTTTTCTTGGTTAGACATTTGTTCTTAGTCTTAACTAATATAATTCTTGAACCTTAAAATGATCACAAAAATTGACAGAGGACACAGTACCTAAATAGTAGCTTATTGTTTGGAGTGCTGAAAGCTGCCTAAAAGGAAGCTGTACTGAGGATACTCTCCAACATAAAAAAGATACACACAGGAAAACAACTATTATCTCAAATAATCTTCAGCAAAGACGATGTGTCTTTGAAATAACTTTTGGAGACCTGTGGTAATTCGATACCTGAACTTCTGTCACCAAGCTACTAGATCAGAAAAGAAATGTTCATAAGCCCTTTGAAATACCATTCTTCCATAACAGCAGTTCACTAAAATGTATGGTATATGGCAAATAAAGGATGGATTAGTACATACCCTAATGCTTATGTGAACAAAAGAGGAGAAAAACATTGCACCACCTTTCTGTAAGTTTCATTTATCCATGAAATAGCAATTGCATTCATAGTTTCATTTCCATTATATGGAATATAGCTTACCTTCTGACTTACTAGCACAATAGTATTGTTTTTTATTTAATTTCATTTAATATTTATGTTACATAATATTATATTCTACTATATAATATAATATATATTATTTATAATACTTTATTTAATAATTAATTATTATTTATTTATTTAAGCTGGATGGTTTTCTCTTCATGATATGACCAGCTAGTAGAAAAATAGGATTTGGTAATGCAAACATTTCACAGTAAATAAATTGCATTAACACAACAATATAAAAGCTGTGCTCAGCAGTTTCCCTAGAACAAGGTCTGTTCTAAAACTACTCATGCAGCTTTCTAAACACTTGGATAACTATGAAGGTTACATCTCATTATATGAAATAATACAAAAATATGTTGAATTTCTACTTAGGATCTTGTTTACCCACTTCTCATTAAAAAGAGATATATGCTTCATTGGCTGCTTTAAAGCAGAACATTTCTGTGGCTGTATTTCTTGTTCATACTCACTATTGAGGTTTCTTTGTAAAATCTTGCAGTGACTAAGATTCCACAAGGAATAGAAAAGCATAGCCATTAACTCAATTTCAAAGTCACTCTATGCAGAGATTACTTACCCTTTCTGCCACCCTCCCCATTGGGTTTCAACACATTAACTTGATTGCCCTGCAGATTTAGCATCCTCTGTGCAGAATTCCATTTCCTCTGTGAGTTGTGTAGACATAATCATTCTTTACTTCATTTCTTTGGGCTGTCAGAGACAATGGGTCTCTGATCCTACTCCTTTGGTCTTCTCTGGTTATAGGATATCCACAGTCTCTCTTAAGAAAATCCCTTTAGTAGTTTGCTATGGAAGCGATCCACAAAACCTCTGCTTTTACATCCTAAGCAGATTGTATTCAAAGGGCTATGTTAAATCTCTATTAAATAATCTCTCTCACATTTCCTACTGACTAACAAAGGAGCTACAAACATCTGAAAATAGATGAGGAGACACTCAATTGGCATCATGACTATTGCTCCTTTGGTGCTACTGAATTTGTTATAATAGAGTCAATGGCAGGGCCTCATGGCAAGTGAGCACTTCCATATCATATTCCTTTGATTTCATATCTACTCTGTCTCTCATGCAGTGCTTCCAATCTATGGCCTGGTTTGACTCCAGCCAGTAATTTCTTGTATTTTGCTGTCAACAAATACAATCTGTACAAAACCCATGTCATTCAGTAATGATAATGTCCATCAGAGAGAGACAGTGCATTATTTACTGGTACACAGACTTGTTTGGTCTTCACAAGACAATGACTTTTTAATATATAGCTTAAAGAATTATTTTAGCATTTTGTTTGAGTTTCATAGAAAACCTTGGGTTCTTTCAGTATGAATGGAAAATCCTTGTTGAAGGAAAGAACATAACGAGGTCATGTATTAGTTTGAAGAGTATCAAAACCAAAATGGATATAAAAACACCTGTGTATAATGCTCCCAGGTGTCCTCTTTCTCCTTGACTCCTTTGTAACCACTGTAATCCTTTTGTTTCTGATCCAGTATTAAGAAAAAAGAAAAGCCTCTTGAAAATCTAGTGCTTGAAGCATGTATTTTTCTTTAGAAACTACTTAACTGTGCATGTTTATGCATGTTCATAAAGGTGCCTCAAACACTTAAGTTAGGAAAAAAAAGTATTGTGGTTTTTGGTCTTTGTATTATCCATTATTGCAGTGGGGTAGCTTAGGATGGTGAAATCAAACGGCCTGAGTGCTTTAGGTCTGTTGGCATGTTTCTGATTTGACATTTCAGGTGTCTGTACCTGAGAACCATGTGAACAGTAATAGGGTCAGACCTGGCCATCTACCCTGGGACTCAGAAGAAGATCCTCCTGTTCCATCTGTAATATTGCAACTGGTGGATCCATTAGGAATAAAAATACAGAGGAAGAAGCTAAAATGTGTTTCCAGACATTTATAGCTTTTGATAGGGTCAGATGTACCATGTAAATATGTTTACAGTTATGGTTTTGTCCTGTTTGTCACTATTCTATTTTCTGTGATGTAGCTATAATGAATATCACTGTCCCAAAGGAAAGGGAGTTTTATAAGCAATTTGATAGATTTTTTCTGTCCCATGTGTTTCCTCGTTTCTTTTTTAACCTCTTACATACTTACTTATATGTGTATACTTATACTTTATATGTATAAAATGTTACCTTATGTATATGTGTAACAGCATTTTCTTATGAAGCACTCCTGCTGATGTATTTTCATAGATAATGCTTATCATGATTGAAACTGCAAAATAATTAACATTAAATTCAAGCTAACTCTGTATTTTGTTGAGAAAATATTTCTGCTTACATAAGCATCTGGAGCATGGAGCTGTAACCAAAACCTGTAGCAGGAAGTGATGGAAAACACTTCAATATTTTATCTCTCAATAAAAAATCATACACACAGTCTACACACCCCCATTTCTAGTGCATGTTCACTGACGAGCTCCTTTTGTTCGTTCTTTAGGGATATGCTTGGCATGGAGTACATGCAGGGTGAAATAAATAAATAGCATGAAAAATACTGTTACTATATTTGTATTTATCATTAGCAAGACAACTATAGCCTTCATTCTCTGCTGATTACAATTAATATGAAAGGATAGAAATTATAACAAATAAAAAATTTCTCAAACATTATGCATGAGCATTGAGCTGATTTTTTTCTAATATTTCACGACATACACACAGTAGTGAGAAAGCTTGAAACAATTAAGTGCAATAAAGACCTAAATATGTAATTTTTCTTTTTAAAAAACTGCTAAATTATAACCTTAAAACCAGTGGAATTTCACTGGTGACACAATTTGTTGTTCATTAAGAGACTGAGGAATTGATGTATTTAGTTTTAATTATACATGAGCTTAATTTTTTTTTTTTTTTTTTTTTTTTGCATATTCAACACCTTTTCTGCAAGGGTGAAATGCAGTTTCCTCATGGCTGTTTATAAACACCATTTAAGTCAAAGCAGAATGGGTGGTTGAGTAGACCCTTCAGCTGTGTAAGGGATTTCATCTAAGACCAGCACTCCCTGGACTGGCTTGTCTCTTATTTCCATTAAGCTATGGGAATTGTGATAAGTATCCCCAGGTAAGGATCTGAGCAATACGTAGCTACAACACAACAAAAGTTGTAAAGCATTCACTTAGAAAATTTGAGACCTTCTGCAACACTTTTGATCCCTGTCACAATATTCTCCCACCAGATGACTCTTCTGCTGACAGTAAACTAAACTTTGAATATCCCTTCAAGGGAATTGCCTTTCTACTTCTGAGCTTTTCAAAGAAACTGATAAAATGTTTAATTATTTGAATAATCAAGGCAATGAATATTTGATCACTAACATCAAAGAGGAAGATATAATTCAAGGGTTGAGGCAGGTGCTTAATATTGAATTACTTGTATAACAGAAAGAAAACAACGATTTCCTTGAAAATGTGTTTGCTAAAGTTTTGGGGGCTTTGCCTTTTGGAACAGTGGAATAGAGAAATAGTGGGAATTAGTTTACGTATATTTATTTAATTACCCAGAACTTGTCTTTGTGTCATTTGAAAAGCTGTTGGATGAAATAAAGCAGTGATCAATTAAGGAAAACAACCTCAAATGGACACATTTCACAGTTTTAGTAATGTTTTGAAGTCCTACTAGATACGGCAATTAATACTAGTTGCTGAACAAACCTGAAGGCTGGATTATCTGTTCAGTGTCAAAGACTTAATTTTGTCTGTTTTTGTGTGAGATACACTGACAAGTGAATATGTGACATTACCGTTGCCACTCCCTGGGAATTTCTCCTTATCTTTCTCTTCCCAGCATCTAGAAGATATACCGATCTAGTTCTAATCCCGCTTCTTACATTTCATCCCTTGATGCTCAGCATCACAATCATTAACAAATACACTTCGACTTTGACATGACCTAATGCTCAAGCTGGAGTTAGCCAGGAAACAAAACAACCATTTCTTGTTTGATATTTCAAACACTTCCATCAAGAGCAGATGCTACCTAGAGAGACACTGTCAGCTTTACAAAGTCCTGTGCATTTAGCTGCCCTCACAAGTTGTTCATATCAAAATGCCATGTTGTTTTGGTTGCAGATAATTAAAGGCATTAACTGCTTACTCTCTGCCAAGATATATAGAAATTGCAAAAGCAGAAAAGTCACTTAGTTGAGCCTGAACTGATCTGGGAATGATCCTTCATTTTCCTCTGAAGTTCCTGGAACAAAGCTTCATTACAAAAGACCAAACACAGGGTCACTTACTCAGTTAGCTCTAAGTACAGTGTTCTAGGATGGGGTTTGCTCATCCAGATCCCTTTACTGAGGCAGAATAGTGCTTAGTAAATGCAACACTGCATAGAGACAGCCAGGCAACATACCGTTAGGTCAAAATCCAGTTCACAATCCCCCTTTATGTCAATTTAATCAGTTTCTCATTCAATTTACTGTGTGTATTCCTACTGATTATGTATCTAGTCATGCATCTCCCACTCTACTTGTAATCTCCTTTGTTAATTAGTTAATGAATACAATCAGTGTGACTCAAGCTTTATTTATTCACAAAAATGTTATGTATTTTTAACATTATATTTTAATTTTTTTTGGTCTGAATATCTTCACTATGCAGCATCTCAGGTGTCTGAGTGATTGCTGATGCTCTTTAGTGGACTGCAGACATCCCACTCATTAATCTAAGTAACTGCTTACCAGTTATACTCTCAAGTACCCCATCACTTCTGGTGCACAGCAAGTGTTTGGGCTTTCTACTTTCTTAAAGCAGTGCAGCAATATTTCAAACCATATCCTAATCCAGATCCTCAGGCAGAAAATATATCTAGTCAGCTGCATTTATGTAAAGTTATTTATAGGGTATGTTACAAAAATACTCTATTATTTAGTAGATTTGCTTGTAAAATAAGAAAAATATAAATATTATATAATATTTTATGCTCTGACTCCTCGACATTTTTGCCAGCAAATCTCTTTTTTTTAGTGAAGATTTTTAAATAAAAAATAATAAAAAACACACACACACACACCCCCAAAACCCCACAATATCTTTTACTTGCAAGTGAGTTGCATTCATTTTGTTTGAATTTCTTGATGATAACATTTTTCATTGGAAACCCCCTCATCTATATCTGAGCAACAATACCTGAAATTGCAGATATCCCCTACCAGGGGCAAAACTTGCTTAAAAGAAGGCACCACAACTACTATTGCATTTTCTACTGTTAAGAAATAATTGCAAATTTTACTTGTGCCTGAACCTCTACTTGGAAATCAAAGATGAACTGTAATAAGAACTTATCTCTTAAAGGGACCCCATTCTAAGTAATACCGAAACCAGAAATGAGCAGTCCAAACAAAAAGTGTGCAAATAATCAAGTGTTGTAAGGGAGCAAGAACAATGCTGTAACTCCTTACAATGCATTGCTGTGGCTGCTCTCTTTTATCTTACTATACCTTAAAAGTAGCTTTTATTACTGTCTGTGCCATATAGCAGCTCAGTGAGAGTCTGTGGTGGGATCCAGCAGCTGCCTTTGGACACTGCAGTGTTGTAGGTCCAGTGATGGTGACAAAGGCAGTGGCGGCAAGAGGGTTAATGAACTACAATATTAAGAAAACCCACAAAAAGCCTAACCCTCGCCTTCGAAGCATTAACACGAGAAAAAAAAAGAAATTAAAGATTGTTTAGCTTGGCTAAAAGATAAAGCAGGGAAAGCAGCAGACGTTTTAAGGATGTGTTTGCATGGGAAATACTGAGAACTGAAATACAAAGACCCACAAAGCACTGTATAAGTAGGAGAGATGAAATCAAGTGAAAATAAAAAAAAAATAATAATTTGACAGCATGTGTTGTGTTTCCTTCATTATGGTTTCACAAGGGAAACAGGCCTGTTTCACAGGAAACAGTAAAACGCAAATCAAGCTGGACAAAGGCACAAGAGAATGTACTGCAGAGGAGTGTAGTAGACAGAGGTGGCACAGGAGAGCATTTTCATCCCTGACCTACCCTGTATCTGGCAGGTGTTACACCATGATCATTTTTACGCTCTGGAACCACTAACTTCCCACCCACACCATGATCCTAAGCAGTGGCACACACTTCCAAAGTCCTACTTGGAAGACTGATGCCACTGTAACCTACCAGCCTGTGACATTCAGAACTCACATTTGTGTCCAGAGTCCTGCCTCTGGAAAGAGCCAGCAACTGGGCTTACATCCTGCAATTGCAGAAGCAATAGCCATAAATTAATTTTTCTATGAAAAGACATAAAAACATCATCCAATCTTGAAAGTGTGTGATAATTTCCCTAGTCTATTTTTATAATTGAGTGGAAAAGCCTTCTTTAATTTTTTCACATAGGTTATTAGAGAACACTCAATTTATGCTGCTAAGTGCTGCCTTTAAATACCTTTACTGGAGTCTTCGAAATGACACCCACCTGTCTTATCACTCACACCAATAATAGATTTCCACCACAGACCATAATAACAAAATGGTAATTTGTGAGGTTCTGAAAGAAGATGGGACTAGTAAAAATCATCATGTAACTGACTTTTTAATATCCCAAGATCACTGCCACTTAGTAAGATTGAGACTTTGAGAATGAAATTAAAACATAAATCCCTAGAAGAGACTTTCATGAGCCTAACATGCAATTATTAGGTTAACAAAAAAAAATCAGCTTTAAGGTTCTAGATGCCTCTCTGTCAATAGAAATGCAAGGTAAGAATGAAAGCAACACTAATAGAAACAAGAGCAGCTCAGCACTGGATATGTCTAGGAAATTGAATTCTCTGATGATGTCCAAGGTCCAAAATTGTTCTATCTAGCACTGCATTTTGACAAAAGGTCTTCAAATTAGAAAATTACAGGTACAACCAAATTTAGCTCCATGATGGTATGGAAGGAGTAAAAAAGGTTTTTAAGATTCTCTCCAAAATCCTGGGAAGCTCAGACACTTTGAAAAAACTTCTGATCAATTCCACATCTCTGCAGATCTGAGACACCCAGAAGAATGATGAGAAATTCTGCCGTGTTCCTGCATGTGATTTTCAGGTTCTCAACACGAGGGAAACACCACTATGGGAGAAAAAAAAAAACCAAAGGTAAAAATCCTAAAACCTAAAAACCAAATCCATAAAAAAATATCAATTGTGAGAATTCCTGCCTGTCCATGTACAGCGACACACACACGGGTGAGTTTCAGAGTGTGGGGCTTTGCCAACCATCCTTTGCAGAGGTGACCTGCAGATAAGCTGCCCACCAGCTTTAAGAAACTCCTTGCTGAGGCATCTCAAGGAAAAAGCTGTCTTGGAAAAAGAAGTGCTTCAAATCCTTTCCAAGGGCTAATAGATTTTATCCTTTGCAGAAGGCAGTCTGGATGCTTAATGAATCACAGCTCAGACCTGTGTTTTCAGATGCAAAGCTGTTTTTCATGGGACATTTCAATTTCCAGAAAACAGTAAGCTGGGTTTTCAACAGAAGGTTGTCTGATGAAGTCTGGCCAGCCTGTTTGCTGTCACACTTCTAAAGGGGGAAGCCTAACACTAATTATTATTTTTTTTTTACCTTATTTTTAGACATTAAGGTAAAATGAATAAAAATTAAATCAAGATTCTACTAAAAAAAAAAAAAGAAAAGAAATTGCATAGCTGAAAACAACATGGTTATTTGTGTAAAAAATGTAAGAAAGTTTCTGACAGTAAGTGCCCTATAAGTCTATGTACTGTGGCATGTTAAGAGGTTCTCACTGCAGCTGCTGTGGCTTGTGCAGCAAGGCAGAGCTCCTGCAGCTTCACCAGTTTATGCGCATAGCAAAACCCAGGCAGGAGACAATTGTTTAATGCCATATTGTTATGTTTGGCCTGGACTGCCAGTCTAATTCACAGTAAACTGGAGGTTAATGTAGTGACTGGTAGGTCCAGGGGTGAAGACTGCAGCCAAAGCTACAGTCTTGACAGGTAAAAAGGTATTTCTAGCCCAAACCTCTTTTCCTGTCATGGGACAAGAACACCTGCTCCACAAGTGAACTACTGCAGACTTCGTTGATGTCTCCAGACTTTGGATCATATTTATGCAGCTGATAAGCAGAAATTTGATGTCTAGATACCTGTCTGTTCAAACCACACAGATACTGCAAAGTGAGATGCCATAGTTTCAATTACTTTTCTTAAAATGCACATGTGCACAACAGGGAGCAAATAAAATGGAAGTGCTGTTATTCAGATGACACCCCAAGAACCAGGAAGCTAGAGAACGATTAAATGTGACAGGGACTCCCTGGAGGGTTTTGCAGGAGTCAGGGAGGACTTTTTTTAACTTTTTAACTTTTTTTTAACTTGGAATCTGAGGCAACAAAGGAACAGCATTTATTTAATAAAAGGTAATGTTATTCTTAATTCACCTGAGAAAGGAACTGGAGAGCTATTTAAAGTATAGTGAAACAAACATTATATAAATAATACTTCCTTGGCCAACAAAGGGAAAGTAAGGCATGTCTAATGTGAGAGAGGAAATTGCTAGGGAAGCTCAGATAATACTGTAGCCTTTTGTTGACTTTTTTAATAGTGACTACAATTGCAGAACAGGTCTGTGTGCTATGAATAGATACTATGAATAAAATTCAGGTACCCTGCTAGTCAATTTTTCTTACCAATAAATACACACTCCAGAAAACATTAATCTATGTAGCAACTACTGTTTAATCCACTTACTTTGTACAGCTGACAGAATTACAATAAGGATTAATTACAGGTTCACTTGTATGTGCTTTTGGTATCCTTTTCTTTCATCAGGTACTTAACATTTGCAGTCTAACAGTGGGTAAACCAAAGGAAGGATGAAGACAAAGCCCAGCTGGAAAAGAGGTGTGTTGGCACAGAGGTCGTAGGAATCTGTGATCTGAACCACAGAGCTGGGCAGCTTCTTGTGCCACAGAGTTCTCATCTTAGAAAAGTGGATGTGGAGCAAAATTTCATAGGCAGTAGTGTTTCCAGAATGAAACAGGGGAAGCAGTTCCTGTTTAACATGAGAACCAATACATAGGGATTTTTAGTGATGTATTTACCCAATTTTATAGATGTTAATGCCACACAAGACTGACTTCAAATGCCATCAGGAACATTTGGTTCAGCTGATAGTCTGAGAAATGTTCCTGCTTAGTTGTTCCTGCTTCAAGACCTTTATTCTTGTAAGAAACAACAGGGTGGTTTCATGTTGCAAGATTCCCAAATGGAATAATAATGATAAGGGAAATTACAAGGGGAGATAATACAATACCACCCACCCAGCCGTGAACTCGCCCTTCCGGGTAACTGCCCCCAGTTCTACATCCTGGGCATGACGTGCTGTGGTACGGAATACTTCTTTGGTCAGTTTGGGTCAGGTGTCCTGTCTCTGCTTCCTCCCGGCTTCCCCTCCTCCCTGGCAGAGCATGAGACTCACAAAGTCCCTGGTCAGAGTAAACATTTGAGCAGTAACTGAAAACATCGGTGTTATTAGCGCTGTTCCCAGGCCAAAAGTCAAAACCACAGCACTGCACCAGCTACTCAGGAGAAAAAATGACTGCTACTGCTGAACCTAGGACAAAGGGAAAACACACCAATCTTTCTAAACATGACTTGTGTGTGAATTTATTTCATTGTGTTGGATTTGACCTAAGTAACTATTTTTATGTCCTATCCAGCTGGGTTTAATCTGAGCTTTATCTGAGCTGAAATCTAAGAAACCAGAGGTGTGAGATGAGGATTTAAAAAACATTATTTCTGACTGAAACTAACCTCCTGCCTTCGTTTAGCAGAGTCACATCTGGAAAACTACCCTTCTTATCTAAGCTTTACCAGAAGGCAAGACAGAATAGCTGCTGAATGTTGCTCCTTGGAAAACCACACAAGTATTTCAAATAGAATTTCTGATAGTTGACAGGTTAAGATAATGAAAGCACTTTTGAAGAGCTGTGTTTTTTTTTTTTTATTTTCTATTTATATTTTTTCTTTTCCAGAGGTCTTTCTTTTCTGCAATAGTTTGTTAAAAACATAGAGGTCCTCAGAAGATTTATTCTGCTTAGGCCAGCTGACATCAGTGGGCTCCTGACAACTGGAGTGAGCTGAATTTCTAGACTTGTAATTTAGAGCATGAGAAGAGCCACATCAAGCCTGGTCTGGGCCATTAGCTGATCTCCACTACTGACCAATAGCATATACCTAGGGAAAGATATAAGAATAAGAGTTTGCAACTGAGGCAGAGTTTATAACTTTTAAGTCCTTGATGGATTTTATTTTCTTCTGTTAGTTTGGTTGCTGGCCTTTTTATCTCAAATACATTTCTGGCCCGTAGCCATGAATTTGACTAGATGTTTAATTAACTACTTTAACTAAACTAACCGCTTAACTTGATGTTGGAAAATTATCTTCTAATTGTGTTGAACCTGTTACCTAGTTATTTGTGGTCCCCTAGTTCTCCTATTTTGAGAAACAATGAATAATTTTCTCCATTAACGTCTTCAACTATGACTGCACAGACCTGTGTCATATCAACTTCAGTTATTAGTTTTCCAGCTTTAGTTTTGCTTGGTTTTTTTCCCTTGAAAAGTTATTCAATATCTTTGCTCATCCTCCTTCTTGACTTGAGTTCTTTTATTTTTTATTTCAATATGAGAACAGATCTAAATAAACACTACCCAGAGACCCCTTCCTTTCTTTGAAGACTGCATTGATTTTCTTAATAGTGCTGTGTAAAAATGACATATGTGAAATACAGTGAAATTTGCTGGAGAATTCTAACACTGAATATTAAATAAATATGATTTTATTTTATATACTAAATCTGCTGATGAAGAAGCTAAGTTCTCATCATCAGCAGTTACAGTAACTAGCTTGCCTGCTTTTCTTATGCTGGGCATAATTCTGCCTCGGAGATGTTACTCAATGTCTTTTTTCCATGACAGATATTTAAGCTGATACTTCCTTACATAGCAAGAGTGAAAATAGACCTAACTTCAGTTACATCTGATGGAACCCCCCTAACATCAACAGAACCAGTACAGAGCCCAAGTCCTTTATCTTACCTCTCAGACAGTAGGTTGGCAGCCCTATATATGATAATGTAAGAATAATTGTTTATTACATTTCTGCTGTAACATACAAGGATTGTGTAATTCATCATTAATGTCTGACAACTCAGCTGTCATCTTTCCAAAAATACTGTCTAACTGCTGTAGCTGCTACTTGCTTCCATTTCAAACCAAAGGAAGAGATTTTGCTCTGGGGCATTTTGACAGGGTGTTATCTTTTGAAAAGACAGATGTTTGCACTGGAACTGTTTGGTATTTTTAAGGCTTATGCACATTTCAATAAATAAGTGCTAAATTACTTGCCAGGTCCAGAGTTAAAGTTCAGACTGGGACATCTTCTACAGAAATATGTCAGTGACACACAAAACTAAGAGAAGAATGTTCACAGAAAAACTTTCAAATAACCTTTTAAACAATGTGGAAAGCGAGAAGCTCTGACTTTAAGGCTTATATGTGTGAAAGGATATTGAGAATGTATGAAATAGAGTTGCCATTCTCTGTCCTTCTCTGTTTCATCTCCCAAGAAAAATCCTTCAGAGGGAGGGCAAGTAATTCCTCACTTTATCAGGGATTTTATTATTTGAAGTAATATGATAGTCCTTATTGACCTAACTTTGATTTGTAAGCTGATGATGAAATTAATTTGGCCTTTGGTATAACCACAATTAACTTCCCCGGAAGGGAGGTGATACGATGTCTCACAGTCAAAAATATCTCTTTGCAAGGAGCAGCACAGGCCTTATGTGTTGTTTGAGGCTTCAATAGACTTACGTCTGGCTGAAGTGGTTTGTCTGCCTACAGCTAGTCCCCTGCACCGGGTGAAATTTCACCTTTGAGGATAAATTATGGAAATTCTTTTGCATCAGAATGAATGACTATTATCTGTTGTGGAAGTTTAATTCCAGAAAATGGATCAAACAAAGAACTGAAAGGATGACACGGACTGAACAGAGTTTAATATTCTTTGTTTAGAAAATGTGGTTAATCTGTCATTGCTAGATGAATATAAATGTTATGTCCGTGTGTACTTTAGACTCTGTCTTGTATTAACAAATGCAAGTAGGATAAACTACTTGAGCTTTAAAACTACTTACAGGGAATACATGAAACACTTCTCTCTCTCTTTTAATCTGCTAATTACTTGTTCAATTAAAGGGTGGGGAAGAAGAAGTACAATGACGTTTATATGACTAAATATATTTATGTATGTATACATACATACGTATACCTATATATACACAAAAAATTTACGAAGCCTCAAATTTGCAAGATGTTCGATACAAAGATTTTACATCTATATAATCTGATTCTTGGGACAAAAAAAAAAGACAAGTGAAGCACCTTTGAAATTTAGAAACTAACAGTATTTCTCCTGATGCCAGCTGGTCTATCTTGTTCAGTTAACCATGTATTTAAGCTTAGACAATAAGAAAGTAAGATTAATGAAAAATGCTCATTTGCCTGGTGCTGGAGCTCTGATACAGTCTGAACCTGTCTGCCTTGTTAGGAGCTGGAGAAGATCAAGGGCATTAGCAGCAGCTCATTGAATCCAGAGCCTGGAAAACAAAAAAAAAAAAAAAAGGAATAGATTTGCTTTTCTTTGCCAAAATAACAATTTCTCCTTACAAAAATTACATTTCTCATTTCCCTTGTATTCTTTGAATTGAGCTCCTCCCACCATAGCTCCTGCCCCCAGCTTGAAAGCCTGAAGTAAAGACTCCGTAGCTACTGGCTTGGAGGCTTCTGCAAATGCCACCCTCTATGCACATGCCAAAGGCTACACTTTTGTTACATGCTTCTTTGTTTTTTTTCATAATGGTTTGTGGCACGTATTTCAAGTGAGGAAGGCATCAGCAGCAGATGGTTAGCAGGCCAGCAGAGTAGCTATTAGTAGACCAAATTTTTACTTCTGCCTTTTCCTCTGACCAACTATTCAAAGCAGTATGAAAAGCTGCAAGTGTTCCCTGGGGAGGGGGATGGGAAATAACTTAGAAATGACCATTATATATATATATATATTTTTTTTTTTTTTCCAGAGCTCATATGGTTTGAAGGGAAAAAAAAAAAAGAAAGTCATAAAATACATTTCTTCCACTTGGATTAGATGAGCACCTTTGATGCAATTCTTACCAGCTTCCCCACTTACTGTGCATGGGCTTTCTTGCAAAATTCTCCCTCAGTGCATTAAGCATATTCCTCTGTATGAGCTGTAACTGGAGGGTGCCCACTAAGATCACACAACACACTTCACTCACTAAGGGCTCTACATGATCAGACCAGAGCTAATGCAGAGTAAACCCCAGACATGCAGGATACAGACCTCAGGACCAACTGCTTTGCGCTGTAGATTTGCTCCTACTGCAATATAATCTCTGGCAGTGGCGATGAGCCACATTTTACCTTGTGCTGTCCCATGGGCAGGGATTACCTTCAACTGCAACTTTAAAGAGGTGATGCATTCATCTTTGAAATGTGAACAACATGGCTTTTGAATGAATGATGACTTTTGAATTTCTTTAGGGCAATCTAGTAAAGTAGCTGTATGTCAAAGGATTTGCTTACAGCTGGAGACATTTGAAAATACACCCTCTTATGTGTGTTGAGGATTTGGCCTGTAGCCTCTGCAGTATTGCAGAGATTTGAGATAATCTTGGAGAAGATATGTCCTTGCTTTGCATGTATGGTCTAATTTAAGAATAATCTGCAGCAGGTAATGTGCTCTCCATGTCCACTCCTCCCCTTTTTTTCTGAGAGTTTGGCTTTCTTAGTGGGTATCTAATAGTACCCTGCAGAATAACAAGTACCAGGTTGCTTGTCCCAAGCAACAGCTTTGGTTATGAAGGTTATGTGTATGCAGAGTCACTGTAAAAATGACAAGCTACACAATTCAGTCTTCTTTGCTTGCCCTCCATTGCAGTGAAGAGGATACACAGACTTTCACTGCTCATGATGGAATTGCAGCTGAGCCAAGCACTCTGAGATGCAGCTTCTATTAACTTCTCTGCAGGCTCTCTGCAGGAGGCTTGATCTGTGTGTGTGTGTGTGCTGCTTCCCATTTTCTTCTCCAGGGAACCATGCAGCTTCTTCAGGGAGGATGAGTGACAGTGCCCCAACAGTAATTCTTAATTATTTTCCAACTTTGATAATTATTAACTAATAAGTCCTATCTAATCAAATGGGATTTCAAGTCCATGCTCTAAACTCAATTTACTGTACTTTCATAACAGTAATTTTTTTCCTTTTCCTTTCCCTGAAGGCATCCACTGTCTTCAATTCTGGGAGGTGAAGGTTAAGCTGGCAGATGGTAACAGCAGAAGAATGATTATGAGTTTAAAAAACCTTGATATTTTGGCTGAGTACACAATTTTTCATGCAAATACTGACACAGATATTAGCATCCATTTAAGAAAGTATAAAAATATGTCATTCTGTTACAGTTTAAGTTATAATCATTCAATGTTTCATTAAAAATACTATAAAAGACTGCTCTGAAAGGGATGAAAATCAATGAAGTTCACATCACTTCTGCTGCTTTGCTGTTTGGGTACTGTATGGTAATGAAAATGGGCTGCATATCTCTTTAAATTATTCTGTTAAACTGAGTTGTTGCTCTGGATCAACTTTTGGGAATCTGTCCTTACCAAAAGAATCAGTTTGCATCATGACTCACCACCTAGTGTTAAGGTAGTGTTAGTAAGGTAGTTTGTAAAGTAGTTAAGTGTTAACTCTTCTGAAACTTCCCTCTATGTGTCTTCATAGAGTACTCACATGGATAAGGCTGAAAGACCTGTGATGAACCCAGCTAATTTATTTCTAGAGGTTAGGTTACGTCTAAATGCATATCTCACACGTATACCACATATTATGTGGACAAGGGCTGTCAGTAATGTGTGCCAGCTGAAAACAAAAAGATTTTCATATAGATCATGGGTTAAGTGTCCTCTTTTAGTTCCAGTACATCAGAGTAAGAAAATAAAGAAATAAAGTCTACTCAGAGAAGTCTGAGGAACAGTCATGGGGAGTTAGAAAAAACCACAAAGCTGATCAGACATTTACCTCTAGTGGTGGTGGCTGCTGGTGACATTTCTTGGTGGCATGCTTCATTTTTGTCAGATGTTTGTGCTATCTGTGGAGGGGGAAGCAACTTGTAATATAAAGCATTAGTACTTAAAAACTGAAAGTCTAATTTTGTTGCCACATAAAAGAGACCGCTATGACTTCATGCTAACCTTTGTCTACAGAAAGATTTCTGGTCTTGTGACGCATAGCAGTATCTAAAGAAAGGGAGAGATTATGAAATATTCAGGGAACTGCAACCCAGGCAGGGAATCCATAGGCAAGAACTAAGGCATTAATCACACTAACATAGACGTACAGATGACACCTGCAACATTTCTACATTATATTTGTTGTCAACATTTTCGGAAAAGACAAGTTTAACAAATGTCAAGATTTGTTTTTTTGTTTTGTTTTCCCTAGGAAAATCCATTTTCTCAGCATTTCCATTGAAAATTACACTCTTTATTATTAGAAGTAACAGTTTGACTTATTTAAGTTTCACTACATTCACATCACTTTTTAAAAATGGGGCATAAATGGAAGGAAATTTCCCAAGGTCACAGTGAAATATGAAATAACTTATGTCTATTGAAATAATTTCAAAATCTTTCGAGCATTTCTCCCTGTGAACAGCAATACTTAGCTAAAAAAAAAACAAAATCAAATTCTTGCTTTAGAATGTCTTTAAAAAGTTTTCTCATTAAATGTCTTGATAATTTTGAAGTATTTTCCAAAGTGGTTTTGAGTAAAAAGCCTTCAAGACATTCTTTTTCACGAGTGTCTGACTTTCAATATGTCAGATTGCTATTTTAACCAAGAAAGGTGTAATTCAAAAGGACTTGACCAACTATAGCTATATTAATTTACCTCTTTCTTGTAGACAGGCAAAAGGTATAAATCTTCTTCTCATCACATCCATTGTCAGTTAACAAAATATAATAAGGAATATTATTCAAATCTCATTGTAATGAAAATGCTGTTTTCATTACAAACTTTTACAAGTTTGAATATGCAGCCACATAATTTAGGAAATCAGTTAAGTGTTGCATTATGTATAAGCTGGGACAAGCTAGTACACAGTTAAAAGCAGACAATAAAAAAAATGAAACTAATTTCTCATCAGACTGCAATAATGCACATTGGCTTACATGTTCTTCAGCCTGAGATCAAGCACTTGGTAAGAGTCAGGAGCTGAATTACCAAACTGTAACTTGATCAGCCCAAGCTGCATTTCTAGGCTAGGAAATGCGTAACACCTCTCCTTGCTTTCCTCTTTTTTTTTTTCCTTTTATCTGAAATGTGGACATTGATTCCTACTCCCTTTCTCCTGCAGGTTCTGACATACCATAAAGCAAGTTTTGGATATAGGAAGGATGACTAACCTGTACAGATTGGTCTATAAAAATGGCAGTAGACTTTTATGAATGGTAAAAAAGAAACAGCACTGCCACCCAAACAGTGTTGCACTGTAAATAGTAATGTCTGGGTTGCAAGTATTGCTTGCAGGTTGTCTTTTTTATTCGGGGGTATCAAAACCTTCAGTGGGTAATTCATCACCTTTTTAATCCTATTAGCAGTAATGGAAAAAGGACAAACCCATTTTCCACAAATGTTCATTAGGTCTCTTGAAATTCATATAGCATTCGGGGGGGGGGGGGGAGGTGTTGGGGCTTTTTTTGAGATATTGAAGCTTTTTTTTTTATTACATCTGCACGAGGGTGCATAACAAGATTATATTTTGAGTCCATGTTATGAAGGCAAGCTTCACAGTAACTCCTAATAGCCATTAACTTTGTCTTTGATATCAGAAGCTATTTGTAAATGCTTTAAGATTTGAAACACCTGTATAATGACCAGTAGCCCAGCTGATTTTGCAGACTCCTTTTGTAAAATTTCAGAGACTAATGTATGTTTTCATGGTTGGTATAGAGGGTAGGAAAAAGTGTAATTTCATGCAATGGCTAGAAGCTAATGCTAGAAAAATTCAAATTCTAAGGAGTATATTACATCTAGGTAGCCAGAAGGACAACTTACCTAAGGAAGCAATGAATACTTAGACACTTAAAATCCCTATAGGAATTACTCATTTCATCTGAAGAGTGAATATTTTATATCTTTTCTTCCATAACGTAAAACCGTTATAATCTCAAAAAGAATATAAAATCAGAACATTTTTTCTGAGGTGAAATATTTTGATATCTCTTTTCAACCTTACTTCAGGCTTTTTACCAGGTCCCATAATGTAACTTACCCACATCATCCCAGGAGGACACATGTGAGAAAACTAGTGTGGAGAGTGTGAAAAAAAGCAGCTGCCTAAGCTGTAGAAAATAAAAAATTTTGTGGCTTCATGGTGCAACAATTAGGACCTCCTGTGGTTTTTATTTTTCAAACATAAGTCAGCAGTCTTCATTTAGTCCTAAGTGACTAGCTCTTTTCTGAAGGGGTACAGCCATACAGGATGCAGAGAGGGGCTATTCCTCAGTTTGGAGATAAGGGTGTGCCTGCCATTGATCTCACACTATATGCTGACAAACAAAACTCAAGGGAGTACATGTTACAAAATAATCAGGCTAATGATCTGCAGAGATTCTTATGTTAATGTTACCTCTTTAAACTGAAAGTATGCTTTCAGCTAAATACCTTTTCAGTTCCCTTCCTGGGCACCTAAATGAATAAAAGGATGATAATGGCACTTTCATTATTTTAGGAACATAATTAAATTTCAACGAAAGAGCTTTTGGGTGGCACAAAAGACACAAACACAAGTGTTTAAACAAACAAAAAAAAAGTTTTGTGGATTATGTAAGAAATGAAAACATAAACTACTCACCATGCTTCCATTTTGAAGAAAAAAAATAATAAAGAAGAAACAAAACAAAACAAAGCCAACCAAACAAACAAAAAACCCACCAAAAACCAAATGGCAATGAGATTTACAAAACAGCAGTTGCACTTCATCCTATGAGTGTATCATATGGTCTATTTCTGTAAGTTATGAGGAAGAAACCTGCAGTAAAATTTGTGCTACCAGCAACTGAGGAATTTCTTTCAACTTGTGAAATAACACTGTTGTCTTTTGTGTTAAGTATCATATCCTAGAACAATGACTGACTAGTCTTTAAATACATATAGCCTTCAACAACCTTGAGATATCAATGTATTTAAAAAAATTGGGGTTCTGTGATCTCAACCACTTTAAACACTTGCATTTCCAAGGAAAATAAATTTATCCTTTGTGGGACATTACATTTACTCATGAACTTGTGGAGTGGCCCGGTTCTGGTCTCATATTGTTCTGGAGAGCTCTCAGGCCAGTAATCAGGAAGATGCAATATCTGAAGTCTAACAGAGGAATACACTAAGACTTTTCCCTTCAGATGTCCCTTCTTAATTTGGCATTTGGTAGTAGGAAAAAAAAACCCAAACAAACAACAAAATATACAGAAAAGGAAAACTGGGAATGGAACCAGAAGTCAAAATTTAAAGCAATGCAAAATACTGAAATACGCCAGCATTTGATCTAAGGAGTGTACAGAATTAGCATGGTGAGCATATGCTCATGTTCAAAGATAACATTTTTGATAACCCTCCCTAAACTTAGTTCAGCTCTGATTTACACATTTAAATGATCTCCTTTTTTTTTGAATTACTTAAATCAGGGTAACCTTCATCTCTGGTACAGAAATATACACACAGCTTTCATTTATATAAATGTTTAACTACAAATATTGCACCTCAATTTTTACACAGTAAATCTGTACCAAATTGTTCGTTTTCTTATCCAGTATTTTTTGTAATGCATAATTATATTTTCTTTCCCTGCATATATGTCAAAACTCTGTCTTCATAAATGATACTTGAATCTGATTCCTCTACATCTGAGTTCACTAATTGTTGGATCTGTTTTCTATTTACTTCATAATCTTCCCTTTTGAATTCCTCAGCAAAGTCCATCTTGGACAGAAGCAATCTAGCTGGTTTGAAGTTTTTATCAAAACTCCTACATTTCCAGGAATAATTTGGCAACATTTTAATTCTTCTAGTGCAAGCCATTTCTGCTAATCATTTCTGGCTAGCTCAAGTATTAGCCAGGACTGCAGATCATTTGGTCTGGACAAAGCAATAGGGTGATCTAATCCTATAAATCACATAATTCCATTAAAAGCACTGGTAAATACCTAAAAACACCCAATCACAAAATTGTTTTAAAATATTGTGGAAGCTTATTAAAAATGCAGATGTCTTTTTTTCTTGTTCTGCATGGTACTGGTGTTAGCTTAAGAACTGACACATAACCACTGGAATCATTATAAGAGGTGCTTTATTGCAGCTCTGGGTAACAAGGGGCACGCGCCCAAATCTGGCTTCGACCCCCATCACATCGTGTCCGCAATTTATACACTATTCAATACAGATTACATCATTGACTAATACAGATGCATCAAGGATTACCACATCAGTCTATTATGACATCAGCCTCCTCTGTGCTTGCGCAGCCCCCTCTGGTGGTCGCCCTGATGAAGTAAGGAGTCTTCCTCGGATGAAGTAGGAAGTCTTCCTCGCTCTGTCCTTTTCACCTTTCTGTTCTTTGGACATGTCCCAACCATTATGTGGATGCCAGCATTCTCTTATCTTCCCTAGGTTCTGCTTGGGTAGAGTTTCACAATATACTTCTCTAAATTCACCCATATACCCTTCACCATATATGGGTATGTTAGCTCTTGCTACCAAGACTACCATTGTAACATTTGTTATAGAGTAAGCATGATACAAGACTGGAAACCAAGCTACAAAGTTGCAACATTTCCTAATATACAAAATCACACTATTGATTTATAAATTTCTCAAATATAATCATTTCTACTATTTTATATGATTACTTTATCTTAAAAACTTCACCCTTTTCTAACACTGGCAGGAACCATGGTATTCATGGGAACCTCATAGGAACATTCATAATTTTACCTATAAAGAACAAATTTTGAAAGTCATGCCTTCCTGAGCAGCTAATTGTGGTTAACTATGATGAATAACCAAGGCCTAAGTACTTTTCTGTAAGTGCAACATTTAATCTACAACCATTTCTGTCTGTTTTTTGGCTAAACCACAAAGCTTTATTTCAAAGTTGGCTTTGCTGTAGGCATGTTTCCATTCAAAACTAGCTAGCCCTTTTGGCTCACTCACATCTTCAGCTGCGCTACTGACTTGGAGTATAACACCCAACTGGAAAGGGAGCCTGACGGTATTGTGTGCGTAGAATCATAGAATAGTTAGGGATGGAAAGGACCTTAAGATCATCTAGTTCCAACACCCCTGCCATGGGCAGGGACACAACGTACTAGACCATATCATGTTTAAATCCTTCTTGTAACAGATGGAAAAAGGTATCTTCTTTTAGATTTTTTTTTTTTTCCTAAAGTGAGCCCTGATTAGGCTCTTACAGTCAAAATTCCACACCAAGATACCACAGATAACACTTATTAGGACAGATAGATCTCATGGCATTTGTGTAGGTAAAAGCTGGAGATCTAATCAAGTTGAGGTTGGAGCTGTGCTGGCTTCCCACGTGTAATTATTCTCTGTAGGCCAGGGAAACTTGCCAAAGGCACTACTGTAGCTTTTTACAGCACGTTACGTACTTGCGTTTTATATATGAATCTCTAAAGATACTTCAAGGCAATACTGGAGAAGTAAACTATATTAGTTGCTGTGCAAGTGGCTATGCAGCTTCTATGGCTTTAAACAACGTTTTCTCTTTACTAGGATGTTTTAAGAATCCTGCATCTATTCTTACACTCTGGCTACACTATGAAAAGAAAAAAAAAAAAACACAAAAAACATTCACTCTATTACCATTCATGCTTTTGGTTAACTAAATCCCTAAGTTCACTTATCAAAGTTAAGAAGCACCCACAGTGAATGCAGCCAACCGTACCATTCAACGTCCTGAAAGCTGTCTATACCTGCATTCCTAGAACGGCTCACAGCAGTGGATGAGCTCATTAAAGAGTACAGGGTTAGATAATCTTATTGTTGGTTTCCTACTCAGTTCTTTACACTGGCTGCTGGAGGCATTTCCATAATGACAGGATCTAACAGGGATTAGTTTAATTCTATCCCACTATGAATATTAGAAAAGTTGCCAAAGTATCTGCAAGCATTGTGAAAGTAACTGCATCTTCTGTACATGGAATAACTGGGTTTTCAAAAGAATAAAATGACCCCTCAATTCTTTTCCACTCACTGCAGCTCTGGGTTCACCCCACCAGCAGTGTGACGGCCACTGAAATTCTTCACCTCACAGTAGAATCTGCAACAAAAGGTGTTTGGGAGTTAGCAGATCTAGTCACTCCTGTATCATTCCTTCGGCTTGGCCCAACCCTTTCATTCACTCCAATCTCAGTACTGTCTTTTCTTTCACTTGCCCTTAGCATCATGTTCTGTATTACCCACTTCACTCCCTCCAAAATCTGGAGCTCAAACATGTGGCCATTCCCATTCAGATGTGACAGCACAGGAGCCATCCAGAGGAGGGTGACACCATGGAGCACTCATTGACAGTTCACCCAGGAAAAGCTACTTTAGCTGCAAGGAGAGGGAGAAGCAGAGACAAAGGCACGTGAAGGCTGGATGTGCACAAGGTCCATACTCATTTGCCTGTGAAGATGCACACGGCAGAGCTATTAGAGGAAGTCTTTTTTACATCGGGGTATACTGAACAGTGTTAAGTCTTCAGCAGCTCTACAAACAATGATTTGAGAAGACATCATTAAAACAAGAGATTTAGACTCGAATGCTGTAAATTTTAGAAGTGGCACCAGTGAGATAGCCTCAAAGTACTGCACTGCGAGTGGATTAAAATTTTACTGGTGCAATAATGGTTAGGACTAAATCAGGCTTTGATCATCTGATGAAAACTTTTTCCCTGTGTATTTATCTTTTTACAGTCCTTGAGGAGGGGACTAGCAAATATTTGAGTGAAAATGACATAAATACAATGTTTGGTTTTTACTACCTAAAGTGAGGAATATATCCAAAAACGAGTAAACATACTCTTTTCAAATGTAATATTTATCTTATTTTTACCAAATAGAACGAAACATTCATCAATTCAGTGGTTTTAAAGAAAATACCCTTGTTTTATGAATGTCACTCAGTGGATTAAAAAAGTCTACTTGTCTGGTAGCGTGGATGAAGGCCAGATATAATTATTTATTTTCTCATGCGTGCATATGTTTATTAACATCTGAGAAAAAAATAAAATGCAGATATCCCAGATCTGTATATACAAGAAAAGTTATTTTTTTAAGATAAATATTCATCATTCACAGCAAATAAATCTTTTTATCGTTTATGCATTTCCAGGTCTGTAAAGAGATAACTTCAAAATTAGGAATCTGCATGGTTTCTATTTACAAAATCTTCCTTCACTTTAGATACATACAAAACTCCTCCAGCCCCCATCAAGAAATGAAAAAAAAGCATTATATTATTTTTAGGCCTAGTTACCACTTCCAGTTTATGCCAAAACTGCTGTCAGATCGTGCAGGCCACCTCTAGGTCTGAAACTATGAAACAATCTGCAGATGACTGTCTTCAGTGTTGTATGATCTGTATCTGTATGATAAAGATCATCAACTGCAGCATGAAACCTTCTTTGATATCTGGAAATGTGGTGTAGTGAAAAATCTTAGCAAGTGATCATAATTTGAGCTTGTAGGAAAACCATAATAAATCAGATGAGTTAGGTCCTGTAAAGAAATTTGGCATACACCCAAAGGAAAATAAGTTTCAGATTTAGTCCCTAGTCTCTAATGAATAAACCTTTACTAAATCAACTACTAAAACAAGTTAATACTTTGCAATGATATTATTAGGCAAATGAAGTTTCCAACAGTTTGGAAACCAACCATGTTTTCATCAAATTGAAAAGTTCCTCAACTGGGAGGACTGGAGTAGATTGAAGAAAGTCAGACAGATGTACCTAGAATTCTATGAATGCCCCTGGAAAATATTAGTACAGCAGCATCTACCAGTTTCTTTAGTTCTTCCTAAAACCATTTTATTCAAAATAAAAAATGGGAAAATTGAAATTATATCTATAACTTAGACTCGCTAAAAGCTTTCCTATGAAACCTTCCAGAACTATAGAATTTAAAGACAGCAAATATAATTCCAGATGCCATAATATAGCACAAACAAAAGGAGTCTATAAGCAATGGTAAAAAGTATTTCTAGTAAAGCCTCACCGAAATTTGGTCAGTGATTAAAAACCAGAATAAACCAAACACCCAGCATAAAATACATAACTGTACTCAAGTCCTGTGTAATGACTTCTCTGATTGCTATTAAACAGGTACGTGACACAGCAATACAGCTCATAAAGTTAAATTTTTTTTTATCATCTCAAACACAATAAAAATGAGACATTTGTAAATTTCCTTGAAACAATGAGAAGTAAAGCATAATTTAAAAGCATAATTTAAAAGTCCTATATTTGAGTTCCACTTCTTCAGGAAGGTTTCAAATCTTAGAAGTTTAAAATAAAGAACTGCCTTTTCTTTGTTTCCTTATTCATTTATAGCCAAAAGCCTACTGATGTTTCATTCATCTGCATCAAATTATGTTCAAGGGAATCTGGGTTTGTTTGCTTGCTTTTCTTTTAGGAAAGCTGACCTGGTTATTGAACCTGTTTCTGTAGTAAAATCCTAGAATATAACTTTCTTGTGCTGTTATTTTCCACGTCATTCACAAATTCCATAGTTCTGCTTTCCTATCTATCTTTCCTATTTATTTTCCTATGAAAATCTGCTTATATGAAACCCTTAGATGGAAAACTGAAGCTGATGGAAAACTGAAGCTGAAGAAAAACCTTTCTGTCATACCTATGCTATGAAGACTAATTTAGTGTTTAATATGACAAATAAGTAAATATTTATTGAATATCTAGTCATGAAACTGTCAAATAGTTATATTTGGCTTAACAGTTCAGTTGCCTTCATTTATTTACCTGTCTTTACTTACCTAGAATAGTATATCATACTCTTCATCCTTTATCTTTTAAATATCAGATATTTTAATAACTGCTTAGTGTCACCCTATGTTCAGTATATCATTTTATTACAGAAGGATAAAATGTGGTTTGCAAATACAAAATCTCCCAGGTTACCTTCAGAGAAGTGTCACCCTTAAATTAAAGAGTAATTATAATGAAAGTGGTAATTACATTGTACACAAAAGAAAATGCGGAATAAGGAAAAGGAGTCCACTGCACCAGAGTTGTGTATATTAGCCACAACGGGAGCAAAAGATTAGCTCTTATCTTACTAAATTCAATGACAGATTTGCCACCATAAGCTAATGAACAGGCAGTTACTTTCCCAACACATTAGGTCCTCTGTAAAGAGTTGGACTAACCTCAAAGTTGGCTTTTTAAGACTTAAAAACATATTTACGCAAACAGCCACTGTTTCCTACAATAGGTGGGAAATACTGCAAGTGTTAGTCAGCTGAAAAAATAGTTATAGCTCTTGCAGCTGTGCCAGCAGCAAATACACTTTCCAGCAGGCATTTGCTGTAGCTTTCACATTTAATTGTTGCTGCATTTCCATGTTTTGAGGTTTCACCAAAGTAATAAAAATATATATATTGCTTAAAAACAAAACACACATAAAAAGGAAAGAACAAAATATATTGAGTATTTTGCATTCACAGCAAATTATGATTTGTGATATTCCTTACTTTATTTTGTTCATTATCTGGCTCCTGAAAAGTAAGTATGCTTCTGCCTCAGTAACACAGCACATGGTAAAACTGATTTCTCTGTGATCAGAATCTTTCATTCTTTACTTGTTTGCTTGTTTTTAAGCACAATATTGCTCTTCACTTATGCTGCATAATAAAAGTGTGTATAATATAGTAACTTCTTGGTTGTGTTCTTTGTATCACTGACATTTAGGAAATTAATTAAAAATAGCATAATGGTTTCATAGATTGTTTTCAAATAATAGCAGATGGTCAGTTTCAATCCTAGCTAGTATTTCTAGAGCATTTCTTTTTCCTAGAAAGACTTTGTAAGGGTTAGGGATACATTATTTAGAAAATTATATCAATTGGAATATGTACTTAAATGCTTTGAAAGTAAACTACCATTTATTAAGAAGTGATTATTATTATTGTCCAGTAAGTCTTTTGATGAAGGAGAATTAAAGCTGTGGTGCCTGGGTACATGACAACTGTAAAATGATTTATTTACCCTTATCTGTACCAGCTAAAAGGCCATGGGTTATCAGATGGCTTATAGAACATGTCCTCAGTCTACCACAGGGTGACAGAAAGAAATTGTGCCATGAGAATTGTTTCTGAGCATGAACTCTGAACCAGAATATGCTGTCAAGATGTTCACTTAGAATTCCACATGAGAAAAAAAAAATAGATTAAGAAGTATTTTTTGAAGATTGTGCATTTTGCTTGCTCGATCAGGAAAGATAACAGACTGAGTATGCTAGTTTGGGTTGGGATAGAGTTAGGCTTCTTCACAGTAGCAAATATAGGACTGTGTTTTGGATTTGAGCTGGAAACAGTGTCAATAACACACTGTTTTTTACTTATTGATAAGCAGCGCTTGCACAGAGCCAAGGCTTTTTCTGCTCCTCATACCACCAGTGAGTAGGCTGGAGGGAGAGGAAGAGGGCACAACAAGTTGAGAGGGGACACAGCCAGGACAGCTGACCTTCAACTCACCAAAGGGATATTCCATATCCACTTCTAGCTCAAAAAAGGAAGCTGTGGGACATTCAGAGTAATGGCGCTTGTCTTCCCAAGTCACCATGACAGTGTTTCCCTGGAGATGGCTGAACACCTGCTTGTTTGTGGCCAGTAATGAATGAATTTCTTAGTTTGCTTTGCTTTTGTGTGTTTTTTGCTGTACCTATTAAACTGTCTTTATCTCAGCCTATGAGTTTTCTCACTTTTATTCTTCCAGTTCTCTACCCCATCCGATTGGGCTTAGAGTGAGTGAGCAGATGCGTGGGGCTTTGTTGCCAGCTGGGTTTAAACCATGACACTGTGTAAAAGAGATCAGACCTCTGAACATGGCATGAGTATTTTCATCATCTATAAAAGGGATGAGATCAATAGTTAATTACCTCATGAGGCAGTTGTGAGAACTGCCTAATGACTCTGAGCAAAGGGGTACTGACCAGTTAAAGGCAGATCAAAATCTGTTCTTATTTAAGATGTGTCAATGCCTCAATATGAAGGTGTGACTTGTTCAACAAAGCATGCTAGACACTTCCCCAGGGCAATGAAAACAGTGGTTAAGAAGTGGGACTTCGGTACAGTCTTGCACAGCTTCAAGAAAGGTGTGAACCATGAGGCATGTTAGTGTTAACTCCCATTCCAGTCTGCACTGCAGCATCAGTGCTACTGTTATGCAGCCTGTCTGTGCTGCTGCTGATAGAGGTGCCACGTTACCCAGGCCTACTGTTATGCCTTCATTCTACTGCCAGGACGTACCTTTAAATTACTTTTTTTTTTTTTTTTTTAATTATTCCAGGTATATCAAAGTGTAACGCATGTAAGAATTGAAAACAAAACATTTATTGAACTACAAGATTTATGTACTACTTTTTGTCCAAAAACTAAACGAATCATTACTTATCTGCTAAAAAAATGTTTAGCATGTCTTCGATACTAGATATAAAAATATTTTTATATATCATATTTATATACATTTTTAATTTTTTTTTACCCTTCTTTGAAATTGTATTTTTTATTTGCAGATGAATCATTACACTAAATTCTCCTTGGCACACAAACTCATATCTTCTTATAAGTCAGTTGGCTGCTTGATAGTGCATCACTGTGTTTGGAAAACCACAGCTGGTGAGAACTAGCACATCACGGAAAAAACAGAGAGCATGTCAGATATTTTAAGTTCTGAAGTGGGTGATGGGGAAAGACAGTGGAGAAACCTTGTCAAACAAAAATATATATAGAAATATATAGAAGTTACTCTCTGCCAAGAAGTTCTGGACACTTCCAGAATGCTGCCTACAGAGAGTGTACTTTAAACTCCTCCTAAGAAAAAAGTCTGATATACAGTCATATCTCGAAGAAAGGTCTCACCCTGGCATGCAGTGGTCATGCTTCTGTCCTCTGTTCAGCTGAATTCACTGTGAAAGCTTCAGGGCACTTCCGACGCACGCTTAGGGGCACATTCCATGTGCACTGGAGGGCACAATCGATAGTCTCAAGTGTGTTTCATAACAGATGGAAATCACAGCATGCAACATAGAACAGGAGATACAATGGAGTTACCAGTGCATCAAAAACCTGTCTGCTTAGAAGCTTAAAAGCTGAAACAAGATAAGCTTTAGATCTCCATTATAAGAAATTACTATTCTCTGTTGCTGTTTTTTAGTGACAATTATCTATTGAGCCATGCTTGGAACGGAGGTCTGAAAACATAAAACGTGGTAGAAAAAGAAAATACCGTCTATAGTGCTGGCTATTGATACTTCTAGTCATCTTTGTCCTACAGCCAGCAGTGACACGACCATCTCTGGATGACAAAAGTCATGACTCTATCAATGAAGTCTAGAAAGACTGGACTGGCTGCATCTATGTGAGAAGACCAAGGGCTCATGTAATTTATCACTTCTGGAGAAGACAGCTTCATTTATATTACACCTGATAGTGATTCTGCAGACCTACCCAAGGACACATTTTCACTGAAGCACCTGGAATTCAGCCTCTTTCCCTAGCAAACTTTAAAGTGTGAAGCCAGTAGGATTTATGATGATGTCCCAATGAATTTTGGGCTGATTTTATTTTAAAAAGAGTTTTAACATTGCTAAGCAGTAAAGCAAAACTTCATTACTATTAAAGGTAAACTGCAGTGTGCCCAGGTGGCCAAGGAGGCCAATGGCATCTTGGCTTGCATTAGAATTAGTGTAGTCAGCAGGACTGGGGATGTCATTGTCCCCCTGTACTCAACACTAGTGTGGCCACACCTTGAATGCTGCGTTCAGTTTTGGACCCTTCATTACAGGAAGCTGAGGCTCTGCAGTGTGTCCAAAGAAGGGCAACAAAGATGGTGAAGGGTTGGGAAAACAGTCTCAGGAGGAGTGGCTGAAAGAAGTGGGGTTGTTTAGGCTGGAGACATGGAGGCTGAGGGAAGACCTTACCGCTCTCTACAACTACCTGAAAGAAG
The DNA here is from genome assembly GCF_033783945.1 of Neopsephotus bourkii. NCBI lineage: Eukaryota > Metazoa > Chordata > Aves > Psittaciformes > Psittacidae > Neopsephotus > Neopsephotus bourkii. The sequence goes on from NW_026901177.1 coordinate 2,903,675, forward strand.
GTTGTAGGGAGGTCGATGCTGGTCTCTTCTCCTAAGAAACAAGCAATAGGACAAGAGAAGTGGCCTCAAGCTGCACCAGGGGAGGTTTAGATTAGATACTAGGAAAAATTTCTTCACTGAAAGGGTTGTCAAGCATTGGAACATGCTGTCCAGGGAAACAGTGGAGTCACCATCCCTGGAGGCATTTAAAATAGGTGTAGATGTGATACAGGAACATGGTTTAATGGTGGATTTCTAACCACGTTACAGGCAAGTAATGGCCTCCAAAGAAACAATATCCTTAAGTGCCACTGACAGAGCTTGTAACAGTCTTTTGCAGGCACCAGGGTAAGAACACTGGACTTACTGTTTAGATATCATTATGTTTTGTCCTGTTGAATGCACAGAGCATTTTAATATGGAAAGCTGTCGCTTCAATAGAAAAAGGCCCTAGAAATAGAAATGTTTATGTGGACCATTCATTTTTGGAACAGTTAATTACAATTGATCCTTACACAATGAATACTAAAGAAGAGTTATTATTAAAAAATGAATAATATGAATGAATGACAATGGTTTGTTTATTAGGCTATCAATAATTAATAGGGACTTGCCATTTATTGTAAATACTGTTGCTGGTTCTGCTGCAGCTTTGGATAGCACAATTTATATGGTAATTTTACATGAAACAGAACCAATTATAGCATGGCTTTTACAATAGAGAAAAAGCAAATGATTTTGTGAACTTTTTCATTTCATTCATTGTTAGCACAGCCTGCAATGTAAACACAGTATAGTGAAGGGAATAAAGAAGTTTTGTGTAAGTCTAATAACCTCCGCTAGTAATCTAACTTCCCCTAGGCAATCACATGAAAGAAATAAATACAGTGGGGCATAAATAAAGGCAGGCAGGTCAGCATTAGGATGGAACAGAAAAAAGGGTATCAGGGTTTGTTAACTATCAATGTCAGCTGAAAGTGCCATGAAAAGGAAGTAGAGGCAGAGTAACATCACTGCCGAGAATAAAAGCTTGTTTGAGAAATACAAAATTTTCAGACTATGAGAAAAGCTAACCAGAAGGACACATATGATGACTTTCACAACAGGAAAATTCAGTTTAACCACCTCGTACTGGACTATAGCTTCTATAAAAGTCTAAGTGTATTTTTCTGGAGAAATAGTCTGTAACATACAATTACTACTCGTTTGGAAAAACATAATAGTTTGCCCTGTAACAGTGAAGATCATGCATTTCAATTGTACATAAAAAAAATATTATTTAATGCACATACTCAGGAGTTATATTGACCGGCCTAAAAAAAACACACTAAAAGGCTGAAATTGAATTTCAAAACAAAGGACTTTTAGATATTTAAAGATTTCAAAGGCTTGGAAATTTATCATGTGCATCAGTAATCTATCAGAATGTTAACATTACATAGGGCAGCCAATTTGAAAGGAAAATTATTTCCAATATATGTTCCAACCATAAAAATTTGTGAATTAAATTAAAGATATATTACCAAGATAAGCAGGTAAAATATATATGATTTAGTTAAAAAAAAAAAAATAGAAACTAAAAGAAAAAAGAAAAAAGAAAAAAAAAGAAAAAAGAAAAAAATCGAAAAAAAAACCACAAAAAAGAAAAAAGAAAAAAAGAAAAAAAAAAAGAAAGTTTTGGGGTTTTAATCATCATGCTGCTTCAAGAAAATTGCCTCTAATCTGTCCAAAACATTTAACAGTCTTGAAAATTTTAGGAGAAAAAAAAGCCTTTTTTTTTAATATTTTAAATAATTCTACCATCTTATCAGAAGCTGCAACTTTGATTTCAATAATCAGTGTTTTCAGAACTGCCTTAGATGAACCTGCAGTGCACACAGATGGCAAGTCATTTGAGTGAGAAAAATGGGAACTGGCCCATCTATGGATCCCTAGAGGGTGCCATGACCCATTAGCAGAGAAAAGACGACCTTTAGTGAATAATAATTGAGAACTATTTCTAAGATAATTACAAAACCAATTGACTGCCAGAAGGCCTAGACCTTGGATCTTCAATTTATACAGCAACTGCTCATGATGTGCACAGAAAAAAAAATTGCACTTAGGGTTTGCAAACACCTTAGCCTCAACATCTGCCTGCCATCTAAAGAAAATGATCTGGTTTTAATAATTTGAGCAGTATAGTCATTGCAGAGGTAGACTGCATCACAAAGCAGACACTTAACATAACCTAAAGTTATCATGCTTTTGTCCAGTTTGTATTAACAAAGCAGAATAATCTAAGGTAAATTAAGTTGTTGTAGGTCACAACATGAAAATGAATTAACTTAATTCTCTGTAACAGGGAGCATGATTGAAGCTCTGTACTGGATGTTGTACTGGTAAGAATGATAAAGGCTCTTCTTAAAAATGTTTTGCGAAATGCCGCCATCACATTTTCTGATGTATACACCTTCAACCTCTTTTTCAGATTCTTTCCTCTACAGGAAGAAAGAGAGAGAATTTATAGGCCTTTGAAAGAGAAACTTTTCATGTGCTTTTTGTTCTTTGTTTGTTTTCCAAAGAGGAATTTCTGGGAGCAAACCTATTACAGGATATCTATTCTGAGATACCACTAATCCTCTGAAGGTGAAATCCTGGACAGCACTAAAAATCGACAAAAAATCCCTGAATTTCTTCCATGTCTTCATCAGGGATATGATGTATAAGAAATAAAGCCAGCATGCCATATGTCTGGCTGATCAGATTTCCAAAATTATCCTTCCTTACATTTGAAGGATATTTTGAAGATTTCAAAAGCAGAATGATTTAAAAACTTAGTGCCAAATTTCACACCTGGAACTGGTATTTGGGAATGTAGAACATCAGAAATAACCAGCACCTCAAAAAAATCATACCTAGCCTTCCTCCTTTAGAAGGAAACAACTGAAATTACTGTGACAAAATGCTTTGGATAAAATGTTCTTTCACAAAAGCTATTTCATGATTTTTAACTCTGAGTTAATGATTTGGACTCTTAAGGACTCTCCACTAAAAGGAATGTTACAGGTAGTCATTCTTCAAGGGAGACAATTTAAGTCACAGCATGAAATTTATATGAAATTCAATTCACATTTGAGACCTGTAGTAAAAAAGAGCTGCCAACACTGACAAAACACTTGTTCTGCATGACAGAAATGCTAATAGAGACAATTTCTTACCCAAGCAGTACCTATATAATAGGATGTGTTAGAAAGAGGAGATAGTGCATTCAGTTTACAAGATGCACAAGCTAGGATTCAAATTCATGGGGGATTAAAAAAAAACAATAAATAAACTAACTGCATTCTCAGGTGAACTATTTGCCCCCAAATTCAAATGTGCAAGCGAACCAGGTCCTCAGGATACTGTGACACTTCCACTGAACCTCAGGCATCCCACCAGCTGGCAGGTCAAACCCACAGAATGGATTGGCTTGGGCTTGAAGGTTTTGATCAGTCAGGCTGATAGTTTTTACAACTCTGCCTTTGAAGGGGAAGTTTTATGGGGGAAGTAAAAGCACTGCTGGCCTTTCTGTGGGAAATGCTTCTTCCCACAGTCTTGGCTGTGACAAAATGCAGATCAGAAGCAATGAGGGCATGGAGGTAATTATGATAGCAGTATTGACCATGAAAAACTCTTTCTAGATAGACAGGAGTTGGGAAAAGCCAATTGTCAAGAACCTGCCCATACGGGTTTAAGTTTGGAGTAACCAAAGCATCTCATTCTCAACATCCTTCATAATAGCTTGGACAGAAAAGTTTCATGCTGGTATGCTTCATTTGTTTGCAAAGACCACAGCTTAGAAGACAACATAACTTTCCTAAGAATCTTTAACAATTTATTCCAGCCAACAGCCTAGAGTCACAGTTATTTATTATATTTTTCTCCTGACTGGATATTATGAAAAAAAAAACCAACACCCAAACTGAATTAATATATCTTCTGGGAGAAAAGACTTCAGTGGCAATCAGAAATGGAAAGAAGATAAATACCCAGTAAGACCAAGTAAATCAAAACAAAGAATGGAATCACTTGCATTCTGGTAGTAAGAGCTGAGGAAGATAATTCATATGCATAACAAGTCAGAGTTGACATAAGGGCAGAGTAGGTACACACATTTTTGTATTGAATCAGTGATGCAACAGTAGCTGATAGTATTCTCAGAAAATAACCCTCTAAGTTCCTTGATTGCTCATTTTGGACATGGCTACTCTATGCCAACCCTACCCACCAATTCTTGCTGTTATACACCCAATACAATCTCCATGCAGAGTGTCCTTAGAACCAAGGAAGCACATCACTCTGGGAGAGGAGCTATTGCAACTGCCTGGTGGTACCTTCTACCCAGTGCTTTATGGGGAATCCATCCCTGTAAATTCACACTAAAGACAGTCCGTTCTTTGTGGATTACATCTTTGTGCTGTAATGAATCCTAGGAAGGTTGTCTTTATAAAATTTTCAGGCAATCATCCTATTACTATCAATAATCCCTGTGGTACAGCATGTTTTCAAGCACTCTTCCCTCAAAAAATTGAAGATATAGGATGAAGATGTAGTTCCCTTACGCAGTTTTTGGCTGTTGTAGTAGAGATCAATAAAAATCTGATGACGTTCTGTCATCCTTGACTGGACTCCTGGTGCTAATCAGGAGTTGGATATTGCACATTCAGATGGATTTAGAGACATACAGTATGTGACAATTCAACAAGCAGTAAAGAACATTGTTTTGAATTCTTAAGGGTTAGTGATGCAAGCTGCAGTGACTAAAATTTCTTGAGCCTTGAAAGAAAACCAATTAGGTACAGGAAACAAACACATACCAGTAATGTAGTCTATATTTTCATACATTTAAGGCCAGGAGAAGAGATTAGTTCATCTACACTGAGTTTTTGTTTTGCAGTTACTTAGATTCCATCCAATTACCTCTGATGTTGAGCCCCCATAACTTGCATTCAGCCAAAAAATAACTTTCAGAAAGCAGACTATATCTGAAAGCCTCCAGAGATGACTACCATTTTCTACTGCAAAGTAGCCTGCCCCAAAGTTTAATTACCATCTCTGTGAAACAGAGAGAAAAAAAAGTAACTGCATGTGCTTTATTTCTAATTTGAAATTGCCTTGCTTTAGCTGCCAGCTACTTGTTATTGCTATAAATTTATCTGAGATTAAAGAACCCTGTAGCATTTCAGATTTTCTTCTGAGAAAGATGTTTATATTGGCTTAACTTTCTTTTTTATAAGTTCAACAGAAATCCCCTACTGGAACGTGCTTTCTCTGCCCTCCAAAACCTTCTTGTTCCTCTACTTCATACATTTCTTTTCCCCCTAAACGTACAGATAGCAGGAACATTCCCAATATTCTACTACTCATCGGTAAGTTAGAGTCTTGAAAATCACCATACTACTTGAAATTCTGTTTCTATCCAGAACCTTAGTAGAGTCTTTACCATAATGAAAACTGAGAAAACTCTGCCATTGAAATCATGAGACAAAGAGATGACATACTAAATGCAAGCAAATGTATTGAAGGAAGCAAAAATAGTAGCTCTGACTTAGAGCCCAATAGGCTAGCTGGCAGAGTGTGCTGTATAAACAACCCACACATTTCAAATTTTTTTCCATAGTGGTGGAAAAAAGCATTAACTTTTTATATAAAAAGCATGCATAGATTTCCAACAAATCATATGTTGGAAAGATCTTGAAAGGGAGGAAAAAAAACTCAGTTTATCTTATTACAGCAGTGGTGGAACTTTGGGTTTTCATTTGGTATTATGGTAATAATAGTACCTAATATCTCAAGTGTTGAATGGATGATCAAATAAATGTTTCCCCTAAAGACTTTAAAGGTGACCATAGTTATGACAATCAGCTAATCATTTACTAAGACTGATTAAAAATATGAACAGTTCAGCTTTTCCTCCTGGTAGTCACTATAACTGGTTAAAATGTAAAATTACTTGGAGGAAAGGTAGGGAATTCATAGAGCTGGAACACATTCAGAAGCTTATGAAATCACAGTTCAATTTTAATGGAATACAGCCAATTAAATAAACAACATATAACTACAAAAAACCCCAATGAAAGTTACAAATTTTGTTAGTTATGAATATGCTTACACATTTGCTAGGATGACCTTGTTTTTTATGACACAAACTGGCCACCAAATGGACAACAGCCTGAGGGAGTTATTTTTTACTGCCAAAGTACCAGTATTCAAGTTGTTGTATTTTCTTGTTCTTCTCCTTGATTTATACTAACATACTTATTTTTCATAATCACCTTCTTCCCTGAACATCTTTATGCTTATTGGTTTCTTATACTGGTCTCTATCTGTGCAATGATCTGTGTTTCTATGGTTTTCTGTATTTATTATTCTTACAAAAATCTGCTTTAGTTCTGCAACTTTCGTGCTTCAGTTCTTTTAGAAATCTTAAGTATCTCTATATATTTTTTATGGATTATCAGTCACAGTCCAGAATTTTAATTCTGAGTTATCAAAAGTAAAGTTATGTGCGACACACAAATGTGCCACTTTCAAAAATATTTTTAAAAGATCCTTACTCAGTTTTTATAACCCGTAACTGCACCTGTAGCTAAGCACAGCTGCCAGTAAAAGACTTAAATGCTTGTTTTTATTCCTAGCATGGCCAATAATATAATTTTTCAAATGAAAGCAAATTGGGCCAGATATCTGACTCAGATTAAGCAAACACAAACATAAGAATTAGGGATTGCTTCAGGATGCATTCAGAACACTATCAAGTTTTAAACAGTACCTCATAGTCATGAGTCATGAGTCTCTGTTGCCATGAGAGGCTTTAACTGGAGAAAATAATTTTCTGCACATCCAAGTACACAGAGTCTACATGAGTGTAGCCAGAGTATCTTTTATAAGCTAATAACAACTAGGAGAAGCTGAAGGCGAGGAAATAAAAGTTTAGCAATAGATGACTATGGTATGAAATATACGCTTCCATTTAAGAAAATAAAACCAACTTCAGAAAAAAAAAAAAAAAACAAACCACAAAACATATGGAATAAATGTGGATAAAAAGTCAACAGAAGCTCTGGCAATGTCAATTAATGTGCAAATCCAGTTTGTTCATTGTGTACAGTAAAATAAAGGGTCACGTGTACAGTAAAAGAAAGAGTCATCACCATGCCAACTCATTCTTTTCAGGGTGCTTTGGAAACCTGTTTTCATGAAACAACTGTCACTCACTGTCATTAGAATTTTTATGCCTTTGCTGTATAAAAATACTGATTTCAGTGACTGTTTATGTGACAGTCTCAGCTTTTTGAAATCAATCGTTTCTTATGAAATCCAATAACAGCTTTCCCCAGTGGGCATATTTAATTTTACCAAATCCCACACCAGTTGAAACTTATTTCTGTCCCTATACAATGCCTAACAAAGACAAATTTCTTATTTTGTCTTCCAATTTGTATATTGAGGCCATGCCTCTCATTTGACAAAAGAAATGAAAACAGAAGGTGGATATGTCAGCATGTCTCCTTTTTTTTCTTCATCAAATTGACCCCCAAATGGCCTAAGCACTATAACAGCTTGTAGAGATTCAGTCAATAAAATCTGAACTAAATAGCTGATTTGTATTAAAATACGACGAGAATGGTACGCACTTGAAAACACCAGTACAAAGCATCTACAAGCTCCTGTGCTTTTGCAGTTTGTTCGCGCATCTGCAGAGACTATCCAAGTGCTGGCTGAGATAAGCTTCTTCACTTTCTCAGGGAAGAGCTTTTCTACATGCATGCATGCTTCTGGGGAATAATACACATTCACATGGTGGGGGACCTATCAAGGCTGACTAACCTGCACTCAACTGTTGACTCTGAATTACAAAAATGGAGAAACCACTAGCAATTAATGTTTGTATTTAGACAACAGCCAAGGAAAATATAACCTTGTATCACTGTACCTGTCAGGTACACAGAGTAATGGCTCACAGAGCAATGGGCTCCAATCTCTTTCTGCTTTTCCCCACCTTCTGCATCATTACACAGCCCTGAGTTAAGGCTGATCATGCAAGAAGCTTGCTTTTTCCCTAGAAGACCCCTAGTTTAAAAACGATGCAGCTAGTCTTTGATCATTTTATGGCAATAAGAGACATCTAGAGGATGCAATATCTCCAGCAAATATGAAAAATAATAACTAGATGGTTTTATTAGCATTTTAAATTGTATGTATTGGATCAGACTGTGGTAGTGGTTACCATTTCTTTTCTCTAGGAAAGCAGTGGAAGGTAGTTAATATTGACTGATAATTTTTTTTCTTTTCAGTTATTTCTCATTTCACAGTTTCCGAGCATGAAATCAAGCCATTACACAAAAGAGCTGATGATAAAACCCACTTAAAACAGCTGCCTTATACAAGCAAGGGTTGAAATGAATTAAAATAAACCACCCAACTTTTGACAGAAGAAGTTGGTGGCCTCTCAAATTCTGGTTCTAGCATGAACAACGAGAATTAGATTTCAGAGACCCCTGCTTGTATGCAGCAGTCAGTTTCTAGTACTGATATGAGGTATAAAGCACCAGGCTTGATGCTTTTATGGTAGGATTTAATATGAAAGCAAAGCTCTCAGGTACTTCTGGTTGCTATGAAACCATTGACATTTTCTGTTGGAAAGTAATTTGCCCTTAGTATAGTACTAGATTAGAGAGTAAGTAAATGGTATGCCTGCAATATTGAGGACAATAATGACTTCTGAATGGAAGATAACGCTACCGAAGCAGACCCCTTTATGCTAGTCATAACTGGAAAAGCTTAATGTTGCTTAATGCCTAACAGCAATACTGACTCCCAGATGGTCCCTCTGGGGCAAGAACTCTATGTGCAGTGAAGCTGTATCTTTGCCATGCCATTTTTCACCAAATGAGAATCTGGCCCAGAAATATTATTAAGCACCACCACATAAACTTTGCAGTAGTGCAACAGACTTCAGTGAACTTCAAGCACACAGCTAGTTGAGACTATGAGGTTTTTCAGAAATGCTTTGGGCCCACAACAGCTTGCCACTCTACCTGTAGAAAAGAAGTAGACCGAGAGGTAAATAAGGGCAGGAAGCTGAGCAGAGCCTTCGGTTCATACAGAAGTGCTCCTGAGGCTAACCTAAGGGAGATTAATTCCAAGTTCACCCTGAAGCCAATACTATCAGCATAGAAATAAACGACTTTCAAAAGGATTTTGAAAAACCAACATGAGTACAATCTCTTAACAGAAGTTTTACCTGAACATTCATAGAATCACAGAATGGTTAGGGATGGAAAGGACCTTAATATCACCAACCCCCCTGCCATGGGCAGGGTCACCTCACACTAAACCATCTCACCTAAGGCTCTGTACAACTTGGCCTAGAACACTGCCAGACACAAAGCATTTACTGCTTCTTTGGGTACCTGTTCCAGTGCCTCACCACTCTCACAGTAAAGAACTTATTCCTTATATCTAAACTGAGCTTTCTCTTTTAAGTTTGAACTCATTACCCCTTGTCCTGTTGCTACAGTCTGTAACAAGAGTTCCTCTCTGGCATCCTTGTAGGCCCCCTTCAGGTACAGGAAGGCTGCTATGCAGTCTCCACGCAGCCTTCTCTTCTCCAGGCTGAAAAGCCCCAACTTTTTTCAGCCTGTCTTCATACAGGAAGTACTCTAAGCACCCTTATCATCCTCATGGACTTGCTTCAATAGCTCCATGTCCTTCTTATGCTGAGGACACCAGAACTGCGCACAGTAATCCAAGTGGGGTCTCTTGAGAGCAGAGTAGAGGGCAGGATCACCTCCTTTGACCTTCTGCTCGCTCTCCTTTTGATGCAGCCCAGGATATAGTTGGCTTTCTGGGCTGCAAGTTCACACTGCTGGCTCACATTGAGCTTTTCATTGACCAACACCCCCAAGTCCTCCTCCTCAGGGCTGCTCTGAATCTCTTCTCTGCCCAGCCTGTAGCTGTGCTTGGGATTGTCCTGACCCCAGTGTAGGACTTTGCACTTCATCATGTTGAACCTCATGAGGAACACCACTTGGTGTGTCTGATTACCAGACTTGTGGTTACCGATCTCCATCTGGACATTGAGCCGTTGACTGCAACTCTCTGCATGTGTGCCGATCCAGCCAATTCTTTACCTTTATTCCTTTATAATAAGCTAATAGTTTCCATTACAACTAGCAGTTCAGGTCACAGACCCAAGTGTAAGAATGACCCTTTCCCTAAATTAGTTATTGTCTGCTTGGGTCTCAGAACAAAATCAACTGATAGAAGTAATCAGGATAAAAAATTAAATGTTAAGATTTCCTGTAAGCAACAGGGCATCAAGATGTTTTTGAACATTAATAACTGCACAGTTGAAGAATATTATTGGGTTATAAATATAACAGGACAGTGTGATTTTCAAAGCTTTCTGGTTTTTATATGAATAACAATGTAGTACGTTCGTTTGTATTTCTTTCCTTTGTGCATTGAAGTACACTTCTACATGAATAATGCAATATAGCAAAATTGATGGCACAGTTCCTTTGTTAAAGCAGTTATGAACTGAGAAAACAAAACCTACAAGGAAAAGTTATGAAAAAAACCCTGTCCATTTCTATAACAATAAAAGATGAAGTTGCCTGGCCGTTTACATTTGTCTCCCGTGTCATGAATATTAGATCAGATTCTTTTTATTAATCCATTGATAGTTCTGTAAGGAAACTCATTTTTTTATAAACTCTGTCAGGACTGCTGTAAATACTAAAAAGATTTATGAATTAATTTTCATACGTGAATGACAAAATCCTCTGTTACCTTTGAAACATTTGTCTCAGTTAAAATAAAGATATATGTGCATACATGCATATGCATTAATTTAACATTCAGAGCAGCCCGTTTTTTTAGAACATAGTTTAATGTCAATTGCCTTTTTTGTAGGAAGAAACAGTTAACTACAACGATAATTGACATTGAGGGCATATTGCAAGTGAAAGAAATGCACAATCTGTGATCTGGGAAGAGTGCTGGACTAAAGATGTAGTGAGTGAAAAGCACTTTTGTTTTCAAGTATCAATGGATTGTGTATATGCCAGTGTGCTAATATACGCAACTCATTACTATTATCACCTGAATTGTCTTTAGAGCTATAAGTCCCAGTCACAAACCTATTACGCTAAACACTGAACAAAAATCATAAGCTCTAAATAAGTTTGTATTTGAATCATACATGGATAATTAATCACAGCCCATAATATCTATGTAAAGCCAAAAGAACCTCTAACCTTCAAATTTTGCAGCAGCAGTAAATCACAAAGCTGGTTCAACCCTTCCATTGTCTTTCCTTTGCAGTGAGGCAGGGACTGCAATGGGTCTGCCAAGACTGCCAAGACTGTGACTGCCATGCAGCACATGCTGAAAAAGCAATGAGCTGCAATCAAATTTTATTTCACTGCCCTTTTACCACAGCAGTGACACATAGAATCATAGAATCATAGAATAGTTAGGGTTGGAAAGGACCTTAAGATCATCAAGTTCCACCCCCCCTCCCATGGGCAGGGACACCTCGCCCTAAACCATATTACCCAAGGCCTTGTCCAACCTAGCCTTGAACACTGCCAGGGATGGAGCATTCACAGCCTCCCTGGACAACCTATTCCAGTGCCTCACTACCCTAACAGGAAAGAATTTCCTCCTTATATCCAATCTAAACTTCCCCTGTTTAAGTTTTAACCCATTACCCCTTGTTCTATCACTACAGTCCCTAATGAAGAGTCCCTCCCCAGCATCCTTATAAGCCCCCTTCAGATACTGGAAGGCTGCTATGAGGTCTCCACACAGCCTTCTCTTCTCCAGGCTGAACAGCCCCAACTTTCTCAGCCGATCTTCATGTGGGAGGTGCTCCAGTCCCCTGATCATTCTCGTGACCCTCCTCTGGACTTGTTCCAACAGATCCATGTCCTTTTTATGTTGAGGACACCAGAACTGTACACAGTACTCCAAGTGAGGTCTCACGAGAGCAGAATAAAGGGGCAGGATCACCTCCTTCAACTTGCTGGTCACACTCCTTTTGATGCAGCCCAGGATACGGTTGGCTTTCTGGGCCGCGAGCGCACACTGAACCCAGCTCATGTTCATTTTCTCATCGACCAGCACCCCCAAGTCCTTCTCCGCAGGGCTACTCTGAATCTCTTCTCTGCCCAGCCTGTAGCTGTGTCTGGGATTGTTCCGACCCAGGTGTAGGACCTTGCACTTGGCATGGTTAAACTTCATACGGTTGGCATCAGCCCACCTCACAAGCGTGTCAAGGTCCCTCTGGATGGCATTCCTTCCCTCCAGCGTATCAACCGAACCACACAGCTTGGTGTCATCGTAAAACTTGCTGAGGGTGCACTCAATCCCACTGTCCATGTCAGCGACAAAGATGTTAAACAAGACCCGTCCCAACACCGATCCCTGAGGGACACCACTCGTTACTGCTCTCCAGCCGGACATTGAGCCATTGACCACAACTCTTTGTGTGTGGCCATCCAGCCAGTTCTTTATCCGCCGAGTGGTCCATTCATCAAATTGATGTCTCTCCAACTTAGAGACAAGGATGTCATGTGGGACAGTGTCGAACACTTTATACAAATCCAGGTAGATGACATCAACTGCTTTACCCCTCTCCATCAGTTCTGTAGCCCCATCATAGAAAGCCACCAAATTGGTCAGGCAGGATTTTCCCTTAGTGAAGCCATGCTGGCTGTCACCAAGCACCTTGTTGTTTTTCATGTGCCTTTGCATGCCTTCCAGTAGAATCTGCTCCATGATTTTGCCAGGTACAGAGGTGAGACTGACTGGTCTGTAATTGCCTGGGTCATCCATTTTCCCCTTCTTGAAAATGGGGGTTATATTTCCCTTTTTCCAGTCGTAGGGAACTTCACCTGACTGCCATGATTTTTCAAATATGATCGCCAGCGGCTTAGCAACTTCATTCACCAGCTGCTTCAGGACCCACGGATGGATTTCATCAGGTCCCATGGACTTGTGCACATTCAGATTTTTAAGATGGTCTGGAGCCAGTTCCTCTCCTACAGTGGGCCCAAGGTCTCCATTCTCACAGTCCCTGCGTCTTCCTTCCAAAACTTGGGTGGTGTGGTCAGAGCCTTTGCTAGAGAAGACCGAGGCAAAGAAGCCATTGAGAACCTCAGCCTTCTCCAAATCCTGTGTAGCTAGTTCACCTGAGAGCTTCCTGAGGGGGCCTACATTCTCCCTAATCTGCTTTTTATTTGCTATGTACTTGTAGAATCCCTTCCTGTTATCCTTAATATCCCTAGCCAAGTTTAATTCTAACTGGGCCTTAGCTTTCCTAACCTTGCCCCTAGCTTCCTGGACAATAACCCTGTACTCTTCCCAGGCCGCCTGTCCTTGCTACCACTTTCTATAAAGCTCTTTTTTTGTTTGAAGTTTCCTCAGGAACTCCTTATCCATCCAAGGAGGTCTCCCAGCCCTCCTGCTCCACTTTCTTCTAGTTGGGATGCAACATTCCTGAGCTTGTAGCAGGTGATCCTTGAAGACCAGCCAAGAGTCTTGAGCCCCCCTGCCCTCTAGGGCTATATGCCACGGAACCTTACTAAGCAGGTTCCTGAAGAGGCTGAAGTCTGCTTTTCTGAAGTCTAGGGCAGTGAGCTTGCTGCACGCTCTTCTCACTGTCCTAAGGATCTCAAATTCAACCAACTCGTGGTCGCTGCATCCAAGGCTGCCCTGGAGTGCCACATTTCCAATGAGCCCTTCCCTGTTGGTGAGCACGAGGTCAAGCATGGCACCTCTCCTCGTCGGTTCCTCTACTGCTTGCAGAAGGAAGTTGTCTTCCACACAGTCAAGGAACCTCCTTGATTGCTTGTGCTGGGCCGTACCGTCATTCCAACAGATGTCAGGGTGGTTGAAGTCACCCATGAGAACGAGGGCCTGTGAGCGTGAGGCTTTTCCTATCTGCCTATAGAGTGCTTCATCTGCAGATTCCTCTTGATCAGGTGGTCCAGTTCATCCATGCTAAAACTCTCCAAAGGACACCATCTCCCTCTAGCTCTGTATCTTTCATGAATTTTACAAAGGAAACTTGGAATCATTCTTTTTATTTTACAGATGGGAAGACATAATGACTTGCTCCAGAAAGATAAACATCTATTCTTTTTAATAGTCCATTAACTAATATAATACAAATCTGCACAGTGTAACATCTCTGTTTTGTTCTACTGAAGGTCAGAAATACTTTTGTCCATTAAGAGAAAGCAACTGATACACTTAATGAAAAATTTTCTTAAATAATAAAGCCAACATAAAAATTAACAGTTAAGATAAACGTTTTCCCATTCAAATACAGAGTTTAGTTACACTAATTAAATTCAGGTATACTTCCTTTCTATGTGAACTTGTTATTTTATATGCGTTTTAAGGTTATACAGAATGTAGCATGTGTAGGCAGACATATTGATAATCAGTGTCTGGGAGCACTGAAAATAAATATGGGAAAAGGTAAGTGCATCCAAGTTCATGCAGCATGTCAGGAAGCTGATCTGTCCTCTGCTATTCTATATAGTGGATCATACATTACTTCTTAGCACTAACAACACAAAAAAAGTATAGAATCATAGAATTGTTTATGTCGGAAAGACCTTTGAGGTATTATTGTGACTTCTCATTATAGTCTCAGAGAGACTTTGCCAACTGTGTTACCACATTCTTTTGATCTGAAATATATTACTTTACTTTCTTTTGCTGTAAAGCATGCTTTATTGACATTATAGAACTCCTGTTTCTTTGTCTTATTCTTTTACTATTTCTGTTACCATTTCATGTTAGACTTACATTAATAATTTCACTATATTATATATATAAATTATATATAAATTGTTTAATCCGATTTTACCAAACCCTTTCTCTCAAAACCTACTCTTGCAGTTGGTTTTGAAAACCGGGTAAGAAAATGTTAGTTCAAATAAAAAAAATCATGCAGAAGACATAAAATCCTAGTAGAGCTTATGTTAGCTTAATTTCTAGGCCAAGATGGGATGGATTGCAAAATCATAACCTCTTAAAAAGACATTAGTAAGGAAAACTGCTAATACATCTAACAAATAATAAAATACACAGTGATACATCTATGACTTTGTGTTATTAGACAAAATGTTACAGCTTTATAAGGAAAAAAAATAGAAAATCTATTATGAATTTAAAAGAATTTGAATAAATCTTAGTTTCTTATTTTCATAATATTGGAATATTTCTGTTAGCAGCTGACCAAGAAATCAGCAAGCTATTTTGATGTCAATGAATATTTGGGTTGTCTTCTGGTTTAGTCAACCTCAGCCACCATCAACTTCAGCAGGACTTTAATATAATTCATAGGTGATTAAACTCGACCTGTGCAATATCATTAGGATGCTACATTATCTGCAAGTAATGTTTAAGAAAAATAAAAGTTAAAAAAAGTCTCTAATAAGAGCTGAGCAGAGTGGTTTTTCACAACATCTCACTTCAGAAAGTAGTTTCATTCTTTGTTTCACTACAGTATTAAGAAATACACAAAAAAACACAGTCCTGCATCTATCTATCTATCTATCTATCTATCTATCTATCTATCTATCATCTATCCTCTGTTCATAACATTATTTCTTTTGATGCTGAAGGAGCTCTAAAAGTAGCGCACAGATAGAAGAGGCTGAGGGAGCTGGAGCACTTCTATTAACCTATTAACTCACAGCCCCTGAGGGCTTGTTCATCATGGTGCCTATCAAAGTGTCAGTCTTTTCTATTACCTTTTCCTTCAGAAGATGTCTGTCTATCATTGTCCTGCTCTTCTAGCAGGATTATCCATCATTTTGGGTGAAGCCAAATCATTCATTTTCATGGCTGTCTCTGTTAGTAAGTCAGGATGGCAAGAAGTGTTTTATTCAACAAAAGAAAAATGATGGAATTGCCCTTTTAATCATTTTCTTTTATTACTTAATCCAAAAGGTTGGGAGGAGGCTTTGCAGTTTATTATAGCAGCAGTCACTGACACCGTTATATTTCAGGGTGTAGCAATACGTTCTGCTTTTCAGCAGAGTATAAAACTAGCCATAAACATAAACTCCAGGCAAGAATTTGTCATACTGCACTACAGCTCTTGATTCAGAGCACTAGCTGACTCATATGGTTAGTACTGCAGTACCCCTTCCAGTGTTTCCAGATAACACTTGAGGTAGACTGAGAGAACTAGAAATCACAAAGGTCTGTTCTGATGATGCATGCACTGAGACATTGTAGGCCTTGCTAGGGATTGCATAAATGCTAGTTTTGCCTAAATGTTAGGCTCAGAGCAACTTGATCTGCTGTATTAAGTATATCATTATGATATCAGATATGTCTTGTGAGTAGCAAGACTGCATAGGAAACACTCAGCAATAAAATTCATAAAATCAAACATTTAAAGCAAAAAAAAAAAAAAATATCATATTCTTAACCCTCATCAGCATCAGCCACACAATAAGGCAAATAGAACAATACTAGGTGAATCTTCTGGAAGTCTGAACATGGTGTAATTGCGTTTGACTGCTCCCTGTCCTAACACACTTTTCATTATCTCCATAGCTACCAAAGTTACTGGGAGAATCTGTATCATGAAATACATAGACATTTCAGAAAACTGATTAAATAAGGCAAAAAGCACAAATTGCTCCTTCTTTGATGTTAATGACCTGTGAAAGTCAGCCTCAGCTTTTGAGAATTTACAAAGTGGCTTGGGTAAAGCAAAAAATTATGAATTTTGCCTTTTTTTCCTCATCAGTTTTGGGTTTGTGGTTTTTTTTGTTTTGTTTTTAATATGCGTATCTTTATGTCAATGCTCTAATGAGAGGAAACTAAGTTCCTATTGCCACTTAACTGATGATCACTTCTCCTCATCTCCACCTTGACTGCTTATTTTCTTAGAAGTTTTAGGAACTTAATAATTTTGAGCTCACCTCTGCCATATTAGATTTGGTAACAACTGGCTGCACATTCAGAATATATTAGCCATGTGTAGGCAAGCACTTTAAATCAGACTAAGAATAATCATTGGTGAAATACTGCAAGTGGGTTGACAATTGCAGTTGCTATAATCACAGGAAAAAGATTAAGTATTGTAGCAAAGAAGAAAACTTCAAGGAAGTGTGACACCATAAAGATAAACTTATCCTAAACTCAGTATTCTGAATGCCTTGCAGCAGCATATTCTAGTACTGGGGCAAATGCCTTCTTCCATCATGATCTGACTGAAAGACGAAGTAAATGGGATTAATTCTTGTAATTTCGTTAGGATTTGGGTTAGGCTGTTAGGAAAAGAAAGAGATACTGAGTAAGTCTACTGAATAATTCCACAATGTGGTTGATGGGAACTCTCATCACACTCCCAGCCAGCTGAGCATAGGTCAGCTCTAGAGCAGAACCACAGTTAGCATGGCAGAGAGCCCACGTTAATAAGGCCTGAAGAATGGCAGAGTATATTATCCTGAGCTCAGAACAGTACTGCTGCAGCCATAAGGCTCCTGTCCAGCTTGACACTTCAGCTGAATAAACATCACATCTGTCTGGCAAAATACTCCAACATCTGCCTGAAAAATCCCACATAAATACACCCATTGCAGAACAGTTACAATTATGTCATATTCCTTACAAACAAAATGTGACTGCACCACAAAAGCCCCTAAATATTTGTACAGAACTAGAGCTCAAGAAGTAATTACTTGGCTAATTTTTGATAGTCTGGAGATGTCTTATTACCCTACAATGTCAATTGCTCAAGTGTTACTAAAGAAGACACTTCAGAAACATTAAGCGCCTTCTCACAGTCACACTCCCAAGAGCTGTCAGCCATGTCCGTAAGTGGTTTCAGAATAATCACTCTAACCTAAGAAAACCGTGTTAAATTCCACAGAACCCTTGAAAATCAACTGGCACTTTTAAAATGTGATATTAGGATCTTCAGATTGATACTTGTATTTTCTACCTTTGGAGGTTCCCTTCCCTACCAAAGAATGTGTATATTCTGTATGATAGATGTTCATTCTGTAGCATTATTAAAGTATCCATAATGATTCCTATTTTGAAGGTGCTGATTATACAGGCTTGATCTCAGAGTCCTGGTCCCTTCACTTTCCTCCCCGTGGATGGTAAGGAGGTTCCATTTTCTACAGATATTAACTGATACCTGAAAGGACCCATCCTTTTTTGAATCTGATAAACACCATAAATATCCTGCAGTTCAGTACCAGGTATTTTCCAGGAGGAAGACCACTGATTTTTGTTTTGGTTCTATTTTCGGCTTTTATTTTCAGTAGCTATATCAACTGCAAATTTCATCTTGGTGATTTGATATTTGAACATCAATGTACTAACCTAGACCTGGTCTTAGTTTATTTTTCTGTCCAGTGCATAATATGGCCTTCTTATACAAATTCAGTTAAACTATTCTGCACTCATACAAATGTTCCAAGCAACCCCTAAATACTCAGGAGTTTATTGTAGAGTTTTTTCTCCACCATTTTACCTTTAACAATGATTTCATTTTGTTTTAATAGATTTGGAATGCTACCTTTGAGTCTTTCAGAATTCTTTATGCTTTGCTTACTTATACCCATATAGGTCTAGGTAATATCCACATCGTAAAAAGGCTACCAAATTCAGATCAAATATCAAACATCTAGATTTGATATTATAATCAAGGATAAGAAAACAAAATACTGGAGAGGTTAGATTAAATACACCTGCATTCACTCACCACGTGAACCATGCCCCTGACAAGCTGCAGAATGTGAAGTTCCACTTAAATTCTCCAAAATTATTACCACTTTTCCCTAAAAAAAGTGCAATTCCCAGCTCCAATTTTGGAATGACAATCTCAGAAACAGGGTTCTACCACAGGACACTAGGATCTGGCCTGCTATTAATAAAATTCATAAGAGTAGCAATATGAGCTCACTGATACACAAAAGAGCAGAAAGTGAAGGATAAATTCTAGGTGAAGCGTTAGTGTATATATACTCAACCTGTCCACTGTCAGTTCCAGTGTCTGCGCATAGGATTTCCCCGTGGTTCTGGTTCCAGCCGCACACTCAGGGACAGTTCAAATCTACCTATAATTACCTTACATGCATGCCGAGCAACAAAATCCATTTTACTATTGACCTTTAACCTCACAGAGACGCACCAGCTCTTCTAGGAACATAATCTTCATTTTTTCTTGCCAAGGATTTCCATATGTGTTCAGTTCTTGTTAAAATAGGAGGTGTGTGTGGGGGGGGAATTTTAGAAGAGATGCCTTGAATCAGGGTCATATATTAGGACTCACATTTGGAAGACACCAAGTCTACCCTGCATTGCTATGATTCCACAGCACCTTGAGAAAAAACCTGCTCATTAAAAAGGAATTCCTATCTGCAGCCACAGCAAAACAAAAAAGTGTTACACATGGATTTAACAGCCACATGTCCCTCACATATGAAAATCACAGATGGTACAGTTCCAACCAAATATAGGTGTTCTGGGTATCTGCTGCTACACAGTAAACAAAACTCACATTAAAATAGACAAGAAAAGCTGACTAGGAAAATATTAAACTTGAGCAAAATCAGCAATAATGCTACAAATGGAAGAGGACACTAATTTTCTGCATTAATTCAGTGGTTCCTGTAGCTCAGAAAAAAAAATAAACAAAACCCCAAACCAAATAACAAATAGCTTCAAAAGGCACACTTTCTATAAAGAAAATTAGTATTTTTTTTAAGTACAGTTGGTAAACACAAGGGACTATATTAATTCACTCATCTTTCAAAACCAATGGACAAGATGAGAGCAGGGATGGATATGGCTGGAAAGGTCTAAAAAATTTAAATAATAGTTAAAAGAAATCCAGACTTACTTCCCCTAGGTAGAAGGGATGTCTTTTCATCTGTGATGCCCCTTATTCTAAGTGTAGATTCTGTCAAGTTCATGAACAGGCAGCTGAACTAGCAAACTTTAACTGTAAACTCAGTGTTTCACTGCCAGAAGTTTAATTACAATTAGAGACACTAAACATCAGTGGAACACCATTTTCTTTGGTTTTCTAAACAGATCTAATAAAGGAAGCAGAACCTTTATTTTACAAATATGCCTATAACTGAGTTTGCCCCTGAACAAAAAATAAGGAGACTTGATTCCCTCTCACCACTATCTCACCCCGTCCCTTGAAAGGGCTAGATCAAAAAATGGAAATCAGAGAAAATACTTCTCTGAGTCATAAGCCTCATTCTCTTATAACCTGTTTATGTGACACAGGGTTATATGCCCCTTTTTCAGGTCTGACTAAACATAATGGCCTCTATAGAAATTGATGCCCTCATGGATGTGTCTCTGAGAGGGAGAAGGGAACATTTTCTCCTTCCTTTAATTTGTCAGCCTGAGAAGGAGCAACAGCACAAGTTGGATACAGCATCAGGATACATCATACAGAACCAGCACAAGTAATTTCTAGTGCTTAAAAAAAATTATTACACAGGACATAAGGAGTTTATAAAAGCAAAATGAGAACAGTTAAGTGCCTGATCTGACACACAGAATATGGTATCAGTACAAGGCAATCACTCAAGCTTCCCATCTTTGACTAAGCAGTGACAACATTTAACTGAGTCGTGGTGATAATGGGGGTTGGAAAATTATGCCATGGGGAGTCACCTTCTGCAGAGACTGTGAAAAATGTCTACAAAAATTAAGGGAAGGGGAGGGATCTCTGCAGGAACTGCCTTCATCTTCTCCAAAGAAAATTAGACCTCTTATTTTCTGCCTTCAAGGCAGTTTTTGTCTTATGTTTCAAAGTTCCTCTGTGTTAGTCTCAAAAGCATAGTTCTTTGAAGAAGGCTCTAAAACATTGCCCTTTTAAAGTGGAAATATAAAGCTCTATTTTAAACTATTTTCAACCAAAACCCCATCTTGGCATGATCTCTTCCTCCTCACCATCACATTATACTTTTTACTTAATAGCATCTGTTTTTTTTTCTTTTACCCTGCTTTAAACTATTTTATTTCTATAATGTTGCTGTACAGTAATCCTAGTTATATTTTACTGCCATTCATTTTTACTACATTGTATAGCACTCTGCAAACTAATTTTGTACAACACTTGAGTATATCTACATATAATACCTGGATTATGTTTTCACTCTCGTTTTGTATTCTGCCTTCAGCACTATGCAATGCTCAGTGATTGTCAACTGGAGGATTTCCAGTGACTTAAGAGAGAGCCAGATAATGCCTTTCACTGCTGGGTATGAGCTTTATTTTGGTATTTTACCCAACTGTATGGAATTTAATTAAAACAAACAAACAAACAAACAAAACCCTAACAAACATACAAAATACCACCACAAACAACAAAAACAAACTCACTCTCTCTACTCTTCAATTAAGGTGTAATTTTTCTTTTTCAATAGAACAGATTTACGTTCTCTGGTTGTTAATTTACTTATGGTGGGGGAGGACTAAAACAAATAGCCTACTTTGTTTCCACCACCCTCCCCTTCATTTTATAAACAGGTAGCAAGAAACAATTGTAAATTTCTGTCATTTTTCAAGGAACAAAGAATAACACCCTAGAGCAGTAAATTCTGGAAACAATTTAGGTCCAGTGGGGTACTGTTTTTAATTTTGAAGACATCGGGTTTAATAATCATTGACAAACAAGGCCTGATCTTTCTGATCACTAATACACGTTTGTAGATAGATCTGTGTATCTGTATGCAAGCCCTGATGGGTATGTGCATGCACTGGTATATTTATTTGCACATATATTTATACATTTTTATCCTAGTCTCACACAAATTAAAACTGTTTTCACCATGCTATTATTTCTTTTCAGTTGCTCAAAAAAGCATTAAAAAAAAAGTTGCCAAAGTAGTTTACAATAAAAGGAGAAGATGTAATAACCACAGTAATCACCTAAATTGGCATCAGCTTTTTAACAATTAAAAAAGTAGACCTTTGCAGACTTCACTACAAGTACAACTTACAACTAAGAACATTTTCTAGCTGTCAGACTTCAACCTGTTATTTGCTACTGTGGAGAATTCTTTTGTCAGCTCCCAGTGTGCTTTTCAGGGAGCTACTAAAGGAAGGTGGAATGGGAGAAAAGACATTCCTGTCTTTGTAAAATAAGTTATTTTTCATAATTCTAAAATAAATAAAAAATCCCATAGGATAGACAATTGTTTCTATCTCAACTGCAGTTAAAAATTATGCAGTTGAGGGCCACTGTAAGATGGCTGTGCAAAACAGATTCATGGACTTGATATGCTAAAGCTCACCAAAATCCTGATATATGCACCTGGTGGTGACATGCCAGCTGTGACTGCAATGACAAAAGATAATACAGAAGGTGGAGAGTAAGAGTAGATCTGTTTCCTGTGATCAGAAGGACCAAGACACTATCAGATTCAAAAAACAGAAGAAAGAACTAGCTCCAGCCTAACCTCAGTGTCATGTCATATTGTACAAGGAGTATGTATTTATACAGTGGAATTATATATAAACTAGGAATAGTGTGAGAAAAAATAAACAAACAGTATTTGACAACTCACCAGGCAGGCATGGCAGGAGGGAGAGAATCAGTAACAGATGGTCTTTGTACTGATGAGCTACTGGTGGGATCAATATCAAGGTGTGTTGGAACTACATTATGCCTATTGTGTGCAGATAGACAAGAGAAAAATAAAAGTGTGCCTAATGGTCTTTGCCTTATCTTTTTCTTCCAGTCAACCCCTCTATTTCACACATACTATTCACAGCAGCATGTCTTCCTTCTGTAGCTCAACAGGTTTAAAAAAAAGTAAAAATCCCCTTATAAGCTAATCAACAGAGAAGTAACCCTGATCTGACTAGACCCCCATGCCACTGAAGAGCACATGGCAACACAGCGCCATTGCACAGGAATATCTTTGTCTTTCACAACAGGTGACACTGGGAGGGGCAAGAAGGAGCTCCACTAACAGAGTGGGGCTCTGGGCATGCTTAGCTTTTTGCTTTTTGAAA
The DNA here is from genome assembly GCF_033783945.1 of Neopsephotus bourkii. NCBI lineage: Eukaryota > Metazoa > Chordata > Aves > Psittaciformes > Psittacidae > Neopsephotus > Neopsephotus bourkii. Next base: position 2,926,721 of record NW_026901177.1, read on the forward strand.
CAGGGACCTTTGTAGCCATAAAAGAGATCACTTCTGCCTTGCAGTCATGCAGGGCCAGATGAGAGTCTTGCTCATATCCATTATTACTCCCATACTTCAAGGACTGCTAGAGAAAACAAGTAGACCAGGTTGAAAGCAAGATACTAGAGTGGGTCCTGTGCATCCACTCTGATTTAGCTTGTAAACTAAATACACTGCAAAGAGAAAAAATATAGAATTAAAAATCAAAACCTTATGCTTTGAACAAGCCTTACAGATATAAAGCACAGAACTTTATTTTGGATAATAAAAACTCCTCATTCCTTCATTAACCTTTATTCTTTTTTTATTAGTAGTCTTCACACCATGACTGCAACCTGAACCCAGCAGGCTGCCCAGGCAATGACATTTCAGAGACTGGCAAAGCAGCACAATCCATGTCAGTTGAACACTATCTTGAGTTTTTGTCCTTCACAGCAGGAAAAAAGCTACCCAGTTCCTTTTGTACTTTTGAGAAGAAGCTGAACAAAAAAGGTAGTGGAGGGTGGCAGGGCAGCAGGGAGATAAGGAACTTCGTTAGAAAGAAAAAATAGATTGGAAAATATTCAACTGACGTTTCAATAATCTGTGAAGCAGACATCGTATTTTAGGCAAAACATCAGATTATACCTATTTGCTCTCCAACCAAAAGTCTCAGTGTGGAGAACATTAGAAAATAAATTAGAAGATTTTAGATGATACCTCTTCCTTCTTTTGTGAAGAATATTAAAAAAGGCTATGATAGTTATTTTAGACACAGATAAACATAAGACAGGAAAGGACTATAAGAATTCTTTTAGTTCATCCTTTTCCCCCAATACTTTGATTAATCATTGAATGCCATCTTCTACTAGTCTGTCTATGTAGTGGTTGGTTCTCTCTGGTGAACCTACCATGAAGAATACTCAACCATCTTTAAAGAGCATATGCCTAACTACTGGGATCTCTGTGGTCAACAGGACACAAATGCTCTGTCAGAAGACTCCTGGCAGATTCAACATAAAATATCTTTTGTGGGGTTTTGACTGTTCTGATAGAAATAACTCTACAGTAATAAACATTACCTTTGTGTTTCAGAAACAGGAAGTTGATCATACTGCAAATGAGACAATCCCCACTGCTTGCAGTCTAGACTAGGGAGAAAAGGCTGAGTGGAAAACAGAAGTCTAGTCTTCCAAAAAAAAAATTCTTACTTATCTCAGGTATATAAATTTAGCAACTTCAAATGAACTAATAAGAAACCTGTGGTGAAGTCAAGAATTCAATTGAGATCTCACTGAGTTCCAGGGCAGTGACTTCCTTAATGCAAGTGTATAAATGAATAATAAAAAGCCCTGTGTAGGGGTGTTTCATATAAAGATTAAATCAGTGCTATAATGGCTGGAAACACATCTACAAAGACAAACTGGGGCCTGTTTTTCTTCAACATGAAAAATTTCAAGATACTAAGAATATTAAGTAAATTTGGACATTCACTATGTCCTATACACTCACTGGAGTAAACATGAAAAACAAAACAAACCAGGAAGGAGATGAAAGAAATTATTGATCCAGTCAAATCCAGTGATAACAGAAAAAGCCTTTTTTTTCCTAAGGGCTCTATTTAAAGTTGAGCAGGTGTCACTTATGGAAGACAAAGAATATGTGATGAAGAAGCCAAGGTGGAAGGCACTGCCAGTTGTAAGATCAAAATGAAAAAGTGTGGTGAAAGTATAATATTAATGATCTACAAGAATTTAGATTTTAAAATATTTAATATCAGACAAACTTGGAAGGTTGAATTTTAAAAAATCATTCATACAATACAGCATTTAAAGACTGAGTAGCAGCCATATCATTTTCCAAACACATTTGCACTATGAATGGAAAATTCCTGCTTTTAACAGAATTCATTATGTTGCATTTCATGTTTTTATTGTAATTGATAGTTCAGTAGTACGGCTGGTTTCCCCCTTTCTTCCATAACAGAATTGCTTAAGCAGACAAAAGTTAAGCTCAGTTCTTTTGATTAGCAAAAAACATTGTCTCTAGCGTTAACTAATTTCTTTCTCGCAATACAGAGAAGGAAACATCTCTCTGCATGTAAGTGCTCTAACATAATTAATGTGCTATAACTTAATTGAGTGCTCTTAATTAATGGTATAAGTGAATTTTTGGTATGTTTTCAGAAAATATAAAAATAAAGTATTTTCCATCTACAGAATTTACACATGATATATTGTTTCAAGCCCTAAGAAGGGTTTCTGTAGCACTGTTGATATAGAACAGAGTGAACCTATGAAAAAAAAATATCTCCTGCATGATGTCACACTCCCAAATGTATCTGCAAGAAATGAGACAAAACATAGGCCAAAATTTAAGAGAGAGTCTTAGTAAACTTAAATTTATATACCTTTTACGTAGGTACTATTTTCCAAAGATTTTCAGCAACTGCTGAATGATAGCTGTGACAGCCCCTTTAGTAAGATAAACCAGTATGTCCTTAACTACTTTGACAGTGACTACAAATAAGTGCCTTAACCAAGGAAAGAGAATTGTTACTTGATAACACTGTTTATTAAGCCTGGGTTGATGCAGCAGGGTAACACTGAATTATTCTCATGTTTTGTTTATTTCCCATGACATGTCAGCAGGAGTACTGTGCTGTATTAAAAATAAGAGCCTCTAAGGTTAGGTATGAACTGGTGGTACTGGGATCAAGTACCTCTAGGCTGAAGAGTCCGAACATGCACCGCTGACTCAGTGCAAGACCCAGTAGTACGTTGGTTTTGCTGTGCCTTGATTCTGGGGAGAAATACAATGTATGTGAACCAGAAGGTATTGAAATTAGCAGGTCCTAATTCTGAACAACCTGAGTTTCAGGCCTGTAAAGTGTACTGAAGCCTGCACCTATTTGATTGATTGATGGCTTGGCTTCACGAGCAAAGATTTGGGAAGGGCTTTAACCATGCTTACTACAACCATGATGACCAAGGGCATGTGGGATATGCAAATCTGTTTGGAAAAAGGGTGCTTAGGCAATCAGGAAAAATCTGACCAGGACTGTCATCTCCTGAGCAATCTCGAGCTACCCATGCAACGCTGGATCTGCATCTTCCCATGCACCTTGTCACCTACGGTTTCGACCCTCACCTGTGTGTTACAGACAAGTGAGAGTAAGCCCTTCCAGCCTGTGCAGTGGATTTTTTAAGTGAGGCGCAGCTTGTGCAGAACTGGCCCCACCCTTTACACCTGAGGTTCATCTGCCACAGCCTAGCTAGCTAGGACCGTGACAGCAAAGTCCTGAGGTCACAGGTTTTGTAAGAGTGTCCTTCTCTTAGATGGAAGACCATACAAGGCTAGACGAGCTCCATCTGCCCAGGTTTGAAGACAGGAGTTTTCCTTCTCCTATGAGGAAGGTCCGTTTTCGCTAACGAAGATTCAGGAAGGGCTTTAACGCACACATTCTGAACAAGACTGTCATTTCCTGGGTCAATCTCAAGTGACCGATGACGCAATAGCACAACATCAAACGTCTAGGAGGGATTCTGACACTGACTTAGAGGCGTTCAGTCATAAGCCCGCAGATGGTAGCCTCGCACTAGTGGCTCCTCAGCCAAGCGCACGCACCAGGGATCTGAACCTGTGGTTCCTCTCATACTGAGCAGGATTACCATTGCAGCAACACATCATCAGTAGGGTAAAACTAACCTCTCTCATGATGGCCTAATCCCAGCCCGCATTCCCTATTAGTGGGTGAACAATCCAACGCTTGGTGAATTCTGCTTCACAATGATAGAAAGTGCTGACATCAAAGGATCAAAAAGCGACGTCGCTATGAACGCTTGGCCACCACAGGCCAGTTACAGCGGGAGTAACTTTGACTCTCTTAAGGTAGCCAAATGCCTTGTCATCAAATAGTGACGTGCATGAATGGATGAACAAGATTCCCACTGTCCCTAACTACTATCCAGCGAAACCACAGCCAAGGGAACAGGCTTGGCGGAATCAGCGGGGAAAGAAGACCCTGTTGAGTTTGACTCTAGTCTGGCACTGTGAAGAGACATAAGAGGTGTAGAATAAGTGGGAGGCCGGGCGCGCACTTGGTGGTGCGGGGTGACCCGCCCGCCGGTATCCTGGCCCTCAGTGAAATACCACTACTCTGACCGTTTTTTCAATTACCCGCTGAGGTGGGGCGCGAGCCCCAAGAAGGGGCTCTCACTTCTGGGGCCAAGGGCCCAACGTGTGCCGGGCACGACCCTCTCTGGGGACAGCAGCAGGTGGGGAGTTTGGCTGGGGCAGTACACCTGTCAAAGCGTAACACAGGTGTCCTAAGGTGAGCTCAGGGAGGACAGAAACCTCCCGTGGAGGAGAAGGGCAAAAGCTCACATGATCTTTATTTTCATTACAAATACAGACTGTGAAAGTGGGGCCTCATGGTCCTTCTGGCTTTTTGGGGTTTAAGCAGGAGGTGTCAGAAAAGTTAACACAGGCACGTATTTAATCTGGATACAACATGACAGGTAGTCTGGATTTATACTGAGCACTGGCTAGAGACAAGTCTATTGAGTGTGCTGAATCTCAACCAGGATTTATAAAGTCAGATTGCAGAGCTTGTCATAAGATATTTCCACTGTTAGTTTTCCTTTCATTAAAAAAAAAAGAGAGGGGAAAAAAAGAAGAGTATGACACCTCATTGATTAAATGGTTCATATGCCCGCATTAGAGAAAATTCTTCTTTCAATGATTTTAATCTGCTTGAAGAGAAAAGAATGTGTTCATCCCTGACTTTAAGCTTTTTATTTTCTCTTATCCTTCAAAGGATATTTCTTGCTAAGGTTTATTTGCAGTTCACCAGTAATTTTTACTTGCATCAGAAAGGATGATTTCACTTCTACCAAATGAGAAACATTCTTCTGAGGGATTACTGATTTCATTCCTGTCTTCTTAAAAATTCAGAGGTGGAAATCAGAATTGCTTTTCATAAGGGTTGTCTAGTAGTGCAATGAGGACATAAATGAAGAATCACATCTCTTCATTGTCCTGAACATGCCAGCTACAACTCCATTTTCTACTCTGATACCAAATTTCAGCCTTCTAGAAGCCATGTTGTGATATCATTTTCTCCTTTCCTGTGGGCTAAGCAAGAATCACCATATCACAGCAAACTGATGGACCAGTGCTTCACAGATAAACAAAAAGGCTAGCAAAAGACACTTTGCCCTATTAGGCTGTGCTGATAATGCTACTATTAAGGTAGCCACGACTATATCGCTTCTTTACACTACTCTAATTTGTCTTTTTCTTGTATTTTTCCTACTTGCACTAGATTACATGTCTTCTAGGATCAATGACACCTGTTCACCCTTGTTGCAGCAGGACAGAAGCTGATTGCCAGCGAGGACTTGGGAATATGAAGTTTCAAGAAGCAGCATACTTTGAGACAAATGCTTTAGAAAAGGCAATAGTTTCAGCACAAATCAAGAACTAGCAGTTGATATGGGGAGAAAAGCCTGTAAAAACAAAGATTTAAGAGGAATTAAAATGAAGAACCAGAACCAGCACCTAGACCCTGGCCCAAACAAGTGTCACGTTGACAATGACAGCTCCTGTCATCACCAGGATGTGGACAGAGAGTGCGTAAGACACAGCTGGATTCAGTAATGCTCTAAAGCCTCTAGGAGATACTTCTTATGGCAGGAAAGAAGCAAGAAAATCAACATCATTAACAACTGATTAGGGGTTGTAGGATCTATACAGAAAGCCCACATACATGGGCACATTTCTTCTTGTCTTTGACACTTAATATTGTCTTTCATATATCAATAAATCCTTCCTGTATACACATAAAAATCACTGAAAATACAAAAATCTTTATACAGATTTAAACCTCTGCTGAGATGTAAAGACAGAAATAACAATGGAACCTCTTGCTTTTGCTAGACAAAGCAAACCATCCAAATGTATGAAAAAGCACCTTCACTTTACATGAAAAGAGGACAACGAGAGAAAGGAGCAAATGCAACATGTCTGAGAGCCCAGAATATGTGCACAGGAAGTGGTTATTCTCATCTGAACATAAAATACTACTTAGCACTACAGTACACAGGGTTTTTTTTCAATTTAGGACAAACAGGCTGAATTTTAAGAGTTCACAGTGACAATACACTTTATCTTCAATACGCAACAAATGGAGGAGCATGAAATAAATATTCCAATTGCTAAAAGCAAAAGACAGTCTGGAAATATTATTTTTTTCCTAGCTCATTCTTCTTTGAGTAATTTATGACTGAGTTGCTAAACTTGTTACCTAGAACATCCTTTCCCTCAAATTTCCTATCTCTAGGGAAAAACAAAAGTTTTGTACACAAATTCCGAAGTCAGGATGTCAGGTGCTTTGATTTCTCTTGTTTTCTAAGCATGCTTGATATTGTAAATATTTCAGTTAGGTTGGAACAAGTCTTTCCTAATTGTAGATCAGCTCCATGAGCCATAGTTTTGTAAATCTTCCCCAACATGTTTGTTTTGCCTGTGTTGGTTTTTTTGTTTGGATTCCCCCCCAAAGGAGAAAACTAATGCCAAAAGCTTGCATGTCACCACTTTCTATGAGAAAGATGAATATGTTTGGTTCTTTGAGTTGCTCTACCTAACTGAAAGGTAGAGACCAGCTGTGGCAGTTTTCATATTACAACTGCTTGTTCTTCTCTACTGTTGATGGGGTTGGAGGTTTGCTTTAATAAGGCACACTGCCTCAGTTCCTCCAGCCTACTCCTCTGTCACTGCCTGTGTTTTGCATTTGAGGTACTGAGTCAAATAAGATTTGTTCTGCCATTTGTAAATCCTCTTGAAAGTGTTCAATCTGTAGCAAGAACAACGCATTTACCTGTCTTGATCTTATGTGGGATAGTCTCCAAACAGATAGACTGTGCTGTCTTATCCATCTCCCTTGTTGGCACCTCTTGAGAGGATGGTGCATGGACAGAGTACTTCTGCCTATTAAGCAGCCAACAAAAAGCTGCAACATTTACTGCTTTAATCACATAAAATCCACAGAGAGAAATTCAGGGTTTCTCTAAATGCTAGCCCACAAAAATATGCAAAGAGCATGGTCAATGGAAACCCTTGTGAGAGCTCTTCTCACACTGATGTGTGATCCACCTGTTTACCTGCTAACAATCTGTATTTTTCTTCAGTAAGCACAACATTAATCTCTTCATGGGGTGTAAAATAAGAGATTCCTTTGGTGCATCTAGAGGCTTGGCTACTGTCCACCCTTCTCTTTTTCCAGAGATGCATGAGGCACAAATGATGGGGTCAGAATAAGGAGTATTAACTGACACAGAACTTTGTTTACGGAAAGATTCCTGCAGAGAAAATCCTGTTTCTAAAACCTAACACAAAAATATACATTTTGTGGAAACTTCCTTTGCCTGTGTGCTCCAGGATACAGAATACTTCACCATGTGAAAATAATACTGCAGTTCATGTATATATTTGCATATATCAAGGTGTGATATCCCAAAGCCCTTCAGTCTGGATTTCCTGTTCCTTTAAAAGAGCCAAAACCAGTGACCATTACTGACTCTGACTTCACTTATACAGATGATCCTGAAGACTTAACTGCCAAAACATGACATAAATCAACCGATAAAGTTTTCAAAGTTATCTCCAAATCAGAAATCAACAATTTTGCCAACCAAACCACAGCTGATAATTATGAAAATCCAACTGCAAATGCTCAATGTGAGAGGAAGGGTAGGGGAAATACATGGTTTTGGATTCTGAAAGAACAATAGTTATTTCTGTAAATTTGCACTGCAGTTATTTTAAATATTATCATACACTTGTCTGATATTTACTGTTACTTACTCCTTTTAGATATTTCAGTAATTGAGTCTTTGTTGTAAAACAGACTTTTAAGTTTTTTGTTAACACTAAAATAAGTAAATGAATGATGAAGGATTATGCTTATGTTGGTAAAATACATTTGTTCATTTCCCCAGAGCAATGATTTACAGTGCTAGCAAAGACTAAACAAATGAGATTAAAAGATGGAGAGAGTACTTACATGTCTTGTAACTAATTTCCAAGTAAGGTTCATATTAGAACCTATGTTTCCAGGGAAATGAACAACCTACCATAATACCAAGTCGGTTTTCTTGTTCAAGATAGAATGTTTGTAAAATATATAAATACAAATTATGTAATTAAAAATATAAATAGATCTGTGCATATTATTTTAGGAACTAATGAAATTCAATAGGTCAGATTGTATTGAGCACAAAGATAGAAAATATTTCAGTAAATAAACTTACAGCATCTTGTGTACAAAATTGCTCTCATCTAAAAATCACCCATTCCATACAGAGACCTTACAAGGTAAGTTACATCTCAAAAGATACTGCTGATTATGTGGCAAATCATAGAATGGTTAGGGTGGGGAGGGACCTTAATATCATCCAGTTCCACCCTCGCTGACATGGGCAGGGAGAGACACATTTTAAAACAGAAACAGTAATAATTCTATAAATATTTTACAGGTATGCACAACCTTGCAGGGTGCCTTCCAGGCATATTTCTCTTACTGTCTCAAAAAGGACCACACTGTATGCAATCTATCTACAGATATCTTCTATGCAGGGTGAAAAGCCTGCCTCAGCCTACCTTCTACTAAAGACATTCCTCTCCTTGGAGAAGAGGAACAAGACAACAGCCATTTACAGGAAAAGGAAAATGTAATTTACAAGAAAAGAAAAGGAAATAAAAGCAAAGATTATACAGCTGGTAAGAAAATCCCTACCGGAGACTACTAGAGTGTTCAATGAAATATAGTGGAACCCAAACTGTGTAAATTCAAATTAAAATAATACTTACAAAGAATTAATCAAACCTATAATGATTTGAAAACTCAATTTGTAAATATGGTAGGCAACCAAATTTTCAGTTTATGAGAAGTGTTTGAATTAGTTAGTACTGATGAACAAAGAAGGTCAAGATCTCTGTGTAGCCTTTGGTGAGATGGAAGAACTTCGAGGAATCAAAAGGGAAGCTTATACTAAGCAGGGGAAAAATAACACTCTTTAAAGCTGAACATGGCTTATTTTCTCTAAAAGACATCAGACATAATGGACTGAAAGCAAATATTACAAGGTGAGATCCTGTGACCTCCAGTACACAGAAGATCTGACTAACCACTAACCTGCCCTATCAGCCTTCTCTGGCCTTAACACCTGCGTGAGCATGAATGTACCAATTTAGCAGTAACAATAACTTTCCTTTAAAAAGTCTCTGTGGAACATTTTAATTAGTTTGGTCTTGTGGCTTGTCTAAAATGCTTCTGACAGCACAGTGCACACTACAGCAGTGTTATGAATGCCTAAAAATATAAAATCTAATTATGGTAGCTGTACAACTGAATAATGGGAAGCGAGCGTGACTGATAAGAAATGAGACAGCAGGCTAACAAGCTGAACCACTGCAGTTCAAAGGACTAACAGAGGTCTAAACGAAATACCTGTGGTATTGCTTGGAGGAAGATATGTGGACTAGGATTTAGGAACATACAGCATTAAAAAAGATATGGTATGAACTGAATACACAGCAGTACTAATTATTAGAGCAGACACTTAGCATATGGATAAAATAAATAGCTAATAAGAATATACAAGAGTGAAGATGATTGCTAAAGACAAATACACCTGATGTAGTGAATAAGAAATTACTTGCTGTAGGTAAGTGAAAGCTGACTCCAGTTCTTTGGGTTCATGCTGCTGGACAGTCAAACCTCATTGAATACTGCATGGTAACTACTAGACAGCGTTGTCTCTGAGCAGTTATTATTCTGCCTGAGAAATTGCATATGAAACACGCTGAATGGCCAGGGAGTCAGAGCTGCCAGTAGCAAAGACAGGGATAGAAGTCAAAGCATGCATCCTCTGGTATGAATGAGAAAGAGGAATAGAGGGACACAACGGATCATATTGCTTTCCTTTACTGCAAAGAACATACACTATTAAATCATCTAATGCATCCACAACTGCAACACATTCCCTTCTAGACTGTCAGCAGCTGACCTGACCCTTTGCAGAAATTCTTGCCACCATCCGAGACTATTGCGCAGTGAACATTTTCTGTATTCCACTGGACTTTACTAGGAACATCAATTATTGACCAATTTATACTCTGTAAGAAACAATAAAATCATGGGGTTTAGTAATAAATTTATGGCTCTACTGTAAACCAAAATTGCCACAGGAGAAAGCAGCACTACATTATACAGAAGATGGCAATACCACAGCAATGTTCCCACCATACTGCTTCAACCATCACTTTACATCAAGGTGGAAGTGACTGCATGTCTGGACGCAAGAAAGACACAATGTAGTTTTACTCACCCTTCCACCCTGGTGTTGTTTCTCTGGATTTACAATACTTAAGTGAGGAGAACTCTTTTCTATATATGTACAGTACAGTGAGGGAAGGAATGAAAACTGTATGTGCTATCATTTAATGCTTGAGATTTTCTTTGCTCTGTTTCTTCAGATTGCAGTAACTATAATGTTCTTCCTGGTCTCCTTAAATATTGCTCACAAGTTATATAATCAAATAATAAACAGTCCACATATTTTTTTTTAATCTCAGCTTATAATGCTGAAGTTTTTAACCTTATCAAGTACTGAAGCTGCAGAGCAAGTCTTATTTAACAATATTCAGTAACTTATCCTGCTGCCTCCACACTAGTATTTTTATCTGTGATGATTTTCCAATCTGTCTAAGCTGTCAGGCAAGAAATGAGGAATACCAGAAATGGTACATTATGATTTGACAGTACCACAATCTGCTTTTTAAAAATAACCAAGGAAAAGACTTTACAGCATTGTTTGAAAATATTAAATTTCCATACAGGTCAATAGAGGCTCTTCTTATATGCAATTTATTCACTGAGAAGTTTCATGGGTTTTATCGGACCATTCACCTTCCTGGTTAATAGAAAATGTGTACTTACCATATAGTCAACCCCTATATCAGATGGTCGTACAGTAACACTCTTGAAATATACCTTAGATTTATTCAGTCTTCATAATCAATCTGGTCATAAATGTCATAGTAACTTGTCATTAAACTTTTCCCTCTGACAACTAAAGTAGATGTTTGATCCTTCCTTCTTCTCTGTCAAACTCTTTCCTGTGCACAGCTGCAGTGTTCTGCATGCAGTCTTTTCTCAAATCTGTCATCTGCTGAGTGTATCCATCTCAGTGACATAGCACACAGAACAGGTGATCTAACGACAACAAGCCGTTTCACACACACCTACTGGCAATATCATCAGTGATTAGTTTAAGAAAACACTGACGACCAAGTGCAAGTCAGGATGGAAGAAAAGGAAAAATCTTGAGGTTTAATAGCAGGCTAAATTATTTGTCTATATTCCTCATGTAACTCCTTGGCTTTCTTTTCATTTTCACTAGCTGACAGTGAGAGATGCTACATTTGTGGGTAAAACAGATCTCTCCCACCCCAACAGCATTTGAAAGGAATGCCCTGTACAAAGTGAATTAACAAGACATGGTAGGATCCAGATTTCATCAATTCCTGTCTGTCATGAGACTCACAGTGTTTTGTATGCCTAATTCTTGCTGGTTTGCACCTAGCATTAATAATCTGCGTCTGTGCAATGTGGGTGTAAAATGCTATCACATAAAAATGAGTAATGTATTTACAATCACCACAGAGAAGGAAAAATGCCAACAGAATGGGATATATTGGGACCTCAGAACTAGCATGTATTTTGAACACATTTTTGTTAAGCTAGAAAAAGCAATACACCCAGCCAGAGGTGACATTTATCTGAGAGTGAAAGTTAAGTCTGTACAAAGAATGGTGACAAAATATTTATTATCTGAATGAACTAGGAGCTTAATGAATAATTTATACAATTCATATAGGAAAAAAATGTAAGGTAGTGGGACTGGAGCAAAACATTCAGAAATAGAGTATATTCTTTATAAGAGCACATGCTGCAAAAGACTGAATAGGAAGACAAGAAGGCTACCATTGGTAACACCCTAAAAGTTTCCAAACTGTACGTAGTACACTAAAACCTTCCAGCCAATATGTGGCAAAAGTAAACTGGATTTGATTCTCTTCTGCATTATTTTAAATTTACAGCAGTGCAGTGTTATTGAATGCAGAACAATTATACCAGAGCGAAGCCAGAGCAATTCAGGAGAGTATTAGGCTCATTGTTTGCACAGTGGCCTTTCTACAGACAGCTCAAAGCTGGCCTAGTGCATCCAAATCCTTATACTTACATTAACTAGTAGAAAGATCATTCAATATGCAACATTATAAATTCCCTTTACTATATTTAGACCAGTAGTAGTGAAACCAACCTAAGTTCACAGAATCAAAAGAAAAACACTTCAATGGCAGAAAAGAACAACATTCCCAGCTGGAGAGCCTTGTCTTTGTTTGGATCTTATAATTTACAGAATCATTTTCTAAAATTGCCTCTTGTACAGTAACATGACAATGATTAGGCTTGCTATCTTCCAGTCTCCTGCTGTGTAAGACACTCAGTGGGCCCAGGATACAAAAGTGACTGTTTTACAAATAACAACACATCTTATCTATCATTTAATAGCTTCAAAAACATCATAGTAGTTACAAACCATTTGGAATGAGAACAACTAATTTCAGCATCTCAGTTGTTGTCATGTTTAATCACTTTCTAATGCTGGTGGTTGTTTTGGTTTGTTTCTTTGTCTTTAATCACTGGAAATTTTTAATTCCTGGTTCAAAAAACTTAATTTCACAGTTTTTAGATTCATCAGTGATTACTTGAGGGGAACAAAAATGGTTGAAGTTCATCAGGATGTAGCATGGAGAATCAATGCAATATTGCAGGAAAGCATTTATTTCCTGAACAATATGTCTTTAAACTGTAACACTTTAACGTAATATTTGGAGAATTGGCTGGGTACATGACTTTCAGGGATTCTTTGTTTAATCTACAGAACTGATCTTCACTGCCAGAGCTAGGGATGTGTCAGCTGCAGGGCTGGTGTGCTTAAAGGAGTGGGGAAAATTACTCCCTCTCTAGAACAAAAGATGTTTATTGGCTTGAAGGTTTCATTTACACACCAGGGAATTTGCCTGCCCATCTCCTCTGAGAGCCTCATGCAGTAAGGTCCCCTCTCAGAAATATTAAAACAAGGTGCATAGACATTATTTTGGTGAAGAAATTCTGAAAAGAAACGTTAGCAGAAAATCAAATGCAACATGTGAATGTAAGCTACTTCACAGGAAAAAAAATTAAAATCTTTGTGGAGAGATCCTATTCTGTTCTGCTTTCCACCCACAATTTCTACTTCCATATACAGCTGACAGAATATGTTGATGGTAACACTAAGACCACTGATGTTGTGAGACATGTTGCTTGAGAGATCTGCAGTACCCAGCCTGCCCAGGCACCCTGCGGCAGCACAGGTGAGGGTGCAGGTGGCTGCAGATCTGCCTGCACTGAAACAGAAAGGAGGGCACCGGGTACTGCTGGCACGAACACACACACTGTTCAGATTGATGGAAGCAATGCTGAGAGCTTTAGAAACTTTTATAGATAAAAACTTCACTTTACTAAGTCAGGCAGTCAAAACAATGAGTTTTTTTTTCAGCCATATTAGAATGCAAATGAAGTGTTTGACCCAATAAATGTGATTTCCCATTTCCTAGATGCTGAGGAATCCAGTACTTGCTACTGCATTAGCTGGCTGTGTTTAGGAGACACCAATCCAACAGCTAGAAAAGGGAATTTATCAAGATCATTCATTCATTCATTCATCCATTCATTCATTCATTCATTCATCTTCTTGGCATTTCTTCAATCACAGTGTTTTACATTGTCTTTTTTTTCTTAAGTAAAGAAGAAAATATGAGAAGTTTCTTGAATTTCAGAATGGCACACTTTCCTTTTTTTTTTCCCTATAAATAAAATATTACCTAGGATATTTTACAGGGCCAGCTCTGAATTCAAGGCCTATCCAGCCATTATTCCCCATTCTAAAATTCTAGGTATGTGCAGAGCCATTAAATTAGCTACAGTCCAACCAGAAAAAAAATAATAATTGTAAATCACTGCTGTAAATACAAAAATACAGAGAGCTTTTGACAAGGTCCGGTCTGGCAAGGAACCAGTCACAGATCTGGTTCTCAGAATAAACCCTTCCAACACAGGTAAATCATCACTATGCATACAAATAAAAAGATATTAAGTGCCCACTTATCTTCTCACATCATGAGACTCCAGCAGTCTATCCAACAGCAGCAGCCCTATTTCAACATTTTAATACAGATGTTAATTAAGTAAGATTACTTATATAAATGCAGTCTTTGTGCAAATATCACCAAATACAGTAGCAGGTTCAGCAAGGTAGTAATGCATGTGAGACACTGACTCATTTTAAATCATTTTTTGTTAGATAACAGCACAGAATCCTCAGTGGGACTTTTTCCAAATAAATTTCTGCATTGAAACATACCTGGGGATGCTCAAATTCATAACTAGAACATTCCATATAATAGAGAGAAGCACAAAGGTATTTAATGTTTTATTTAGTCTGAAATGAGTTGCATCAAATGCAGCTACAGTGAAATCAGTATCTCCAATTCTTAACTCTCCTTCAATGACTATAAACAAGTTCATTTCTATCTATGTACTCTGATTTGATGTTTATCTGATTGAGGTCAGAATTTGACATAGTGGGAGCATATGAAACATAAAGCAGCCCAGAATTTGCATCTGACTAGTCTCTCTCCTGCAGAACACTGTAAATAGGCTTATGTTTATAGTTAATATATTTTACATTCCTGTAATTTTAATTAATATTTGTAGAGTTTTTCGGTGTGATTTCTAGCAGCTTCTCCTCCAAAATGTCTTAGCTATTTTGACACTATTATACTCTCCTTATCTTGATGCACTCTTGCATCTGATAGGTTTTACAAAACATGAGGCAAATTATTGTGTCTTTATATGGAGAAAAGCCTAAAGCATCAAAACATGTGCAAGGAATTAACTATAATGGAAAATATAAGTTGTTACCCATTGCTTCAGAATGACCTATATCCCTAAACTAGAAAACTCAGCATATCTAGACCAGTTGTGGAAAACAAAAGAGAGTATTCTAGGGTACAAAGTAGAATTATGTATCTCTAGTTCCTAATCATTTCTGAGCTTATGTATGCTCAAGGGAGTATTTCAGTCTTAAAACATAATTCACTGGAGATACAGAAGATAAAAGAAGCTGAAAGAACGTTTGATAGAATAGATCTCAAAGGGAAAATTTGTTTTTGAAGGTCTCTTCAAGCCTTCTTTAAACCTTTAGGTCTTATGCATTGTGTTTTTCTGTAATTTTTTCCCATTTGACTTTCACTCCTGTTTTACAGGATGTGAACTCTCTTTAGCATTTCAGATCTGCTGCCTTCATCTTTTTTTTAATCTGAGGGCTTTAAAACTCTAGCAAGAAAAAATAGAATAAAAAATTAATCTGGAGATAGAACAACAAGAGAAGCCACAGTGTGACTTGAGGAAGGTAGAAAAAAAGATGACTATAGAAGAAAGAGAAAGGTGATAATTCCAACAGAAGTGTGCAGTTATCATCTTCATCATCCAAAACCAGAGTACTTCAGAGTAAAATTCAGACAATGACTCTGAGGTTATTTGGATAGTGAACACATTTTTATAGACACCATATTCTGTGCCTCTAAATCACAATTATCTAAATAACTTTCACACAAAAATTTTAATTCTTTATTCATTCACATTTTCAAGCTGACCTATGGTTGTTTTCAGCTATCCTGCTTACAGCTAAATTTCTACTACATAAGCACTAAAAGAATTATTTTAAATTGACCTGGTCTAGAAATAGTTATTATAATCCAAAGCAGGATAGTGGTATTTTTCATACAGGTGGATACTTATGCAAGAACAGCAATAACTATGTTGATAGTTAGGAGACTAATCTGAACTTGGTCCCACATCCTTATAATTTTGGTACCTGTCTCTCTGGGAATCTGAGTCTGGGTTCCCTGGGTCATACTCCTCAGTTTTTGTTGGAAATTCAGAAGCCCTAGATTTAGCCAGAGGCTGTATTTTAGCTTTCATGGTAAGAAGCTTGAAAACCCAGAGAACTTTCTTACAAAACACACACACACACACAAAAAAGCACTCCAGAACTGCAGCCTCCATGCTGCGCAGCCAAGAGCATACCCTGGGGGTATGCAGACCCTTGCTTCAGTGAGTACTACTGGATTTTAAAGTTACCCTTTTCCTTCAAGGGTCAAGGACTCCTATTTCACATGGAAATAAATAAACAAGAAAAAGGAAGAGGTGAATTTTGATATTTAAGTATTTTTTAAATTTTGTTCTAAAGCAGTCTTCAAAATACTATCCCTTCTCATAGAAAAGAGGTTATAGGTTTCACAAACTTTAAGGTTCAAAATTATCTGATCTGTTACACAGATATCAACTGTTCCTGCTCTACAGCAATCAGTTTCACGGCAGGTTACTGATACACTAGCTTGATTAAGCTAATGATGAAATGTAGATTCCCCCCCCCCCCCCCCATGTATGTTTAACTGTAGAAGGAACATGTGATAGCTGTAAATTATTTATTATGGGGAGGAGAGGGAATGGCATTCACTAATTAGTTTGTCCAAATTATCCTCCTCTGCTTTGCTAAGGTCTGGTATAAGGAATACTTGATTACTTTGTTACTGACAGATGTTTTTCCAACCTGCCTGTTCAAAATCTGTGCAAGACTCAGCATGCTTGAAACAGTGCATATGATCTAACAAATTAGCTTTAGGACCACAGCATGAGTAAACTAACATAGGTGTTTCATTGTAACAGTAAAGTAGACTTTCAAAAAATGAATATTCAGCAGTCATAGATAACGGTTTAAGTGATACTTGCTTCTTGCAAATAGATGAATATCAAAGCAAAGATATAACAAGAACATAATGGTAGAAATTACAGAAAACCTGTTTCTTTCTCCTTTACAAATTTTGACTTCTCAGCAAATACCAGAAAACCAAAACTATTTGCACTCTCTCACACTGATGAACAAATATCACTGTTCATCCTTACAGGACTCCATGTCCATTCATGCTTTACCAAACTGGATTTTTGGGCACCACTCCATCGTCTGAAAGCTGAGACTACTTGCTTTTTAGTAAATCACAGTAATGCAACATGGAAAACACTCCATGGCTGAGGAAGACAGTGAAAACAGCAATACACAGTCAGCAACTTCAGCGTAGCAGCTTTTAAGTGTGAAAAATATTTGAATTAGTTTACTTCCTAAAAAGCAGACCGTGTGACATATATACAATTTTAATTCCCAAGCTTTCTGATGAAGAACAGATAATAGAAACTTCTGGACTAATTCTGCTAAGAGGTTGTGTAACTTAGTGACATACTTCCACATAATCTTAAATAATGATTGCTAGCATCTTACTAAAACAAGAGGTAAAGGACAGATGAATCACAAGGAGACGCAGGTTCATTTTTTTAATTCCACCAAAAGTTTCTATACCTGCAACTCCATTTACCCATTAATGACTTAATTATTCTAAATTACATCATTATTATTTTTTGTTGGGTTTTTTTTTTCCAGCACAGTACACTCAAAGAAAGCCTTGTTTGCTTATTTAGAATAGCTTAACAAGTTTAATTGCATAGAGCAATTAGATCCAGTGGTCTTTCAGGTAGCATATGACTTGCATTCTCAGACAACAGTCAAGTTTTTCTCAAATAATGGAAATCTGAATGAATTTATAAGCTATAAACCAAAATATTCCCTGTCACTGTCTGGAATAATATAAGTTAGGGTTACATTTCAAGATCATGTGCACAAGAATCCATAAATAAATAAACCTTGTAAAAAAAAATAAATCTAACCAATTTATTTGCAATAGAATATAATGTTTCAACACACAGTTTAGTTACTAAGAATGCTGTGATTTTTAAAGAATATCAAGAGAGTGATGAAATTCACATGTTTTCATAATTACATTTTCTAAATGGAAAGAACTCGGGTTCAAAACTTGTTTATTTTTTGAAATTTATCTAGCACTCCACAATATCTTTGTATGAACAGTTTACAAGAGTTAAAATTTTCATAAACATATAGAATTGAACCTTTTTCCAGCCAATCATTTCAAGAGAAATTAAAAATAGATTTCAGTCTGGGAATATATATGAGATTAAACAAGCAGATAAGGGGTAAAGCACAGCAAGTATCAGTCAGCTGTTTTCTTCTGATGTACAGGACAGGGGTATGAGAGTGGTCAAAAAGGTTTTCATGAGTTTCTCTTCCTGTATCTGCTAGAAGAAGTGCTCTGATGCAGAACAGAAAAAAGCCACACATTCTGTGTCTTCCTGACCCACTTTATTTTTTTTTCTCTTTTTTTTTTTTTTTTTTTTTCCTGAGATAATACCACTTTTTCAATGTCAAATACAGGTGGATGAGGGAAAGGAAAAGAAAAGCCCGTCTACTTCAATGCAATGCTTTCAGGGAGCTGTAATATGAATATTTCATGTACACGGTCTCATCTATATGCTCAGCTTCCTAGCTGACACTATAGTTTCGATGATGTCCTTATAAAAATGGTAATGCAAAGCACAATTATAAAGCCTTGTGGACTTGGTCAAACTACTGCATAAGAAAACGCACTTTTGAATTAAGTTTACAAAAGGAAACAAAAACAATGAATCGCAACACTTTTTTGAGAAAATCCAGCTCAGTTTGGGATGAAAAATGAAATTTTTAGTGATTTGAGTTTTCAAAAGAAAAAATCTTGATGAAAAATTGTAGAAAAATGATTAACCTACAGGATTTTCAGTTCAAAATTTCTGATGAACAGTCCACTCGAAATAGTATACCTAGACATTTTTCTGGTCTATGTAAAGCAGAGATTAATCTTGGATAACATGGACAGGAGTGAACTTTGGCCTCTGAATCAAATTCCATTCAGTACGTACAAACCCTAATATATTCCATTTCATTAATAAGGAAATACAACTAGCCTAAATAATATAAAAAATATTAACCATCAGACACATCCATGTATATAGTGCAGAGCTCTGACCAAAAATGTAGTGCTAACTCAGATTTAACTATCACATACTAATGCTTGTCTCTGTTTCTGATTTTTCACAGGAAGCATTGCAGAATATAATTAATGTTCCAAAAATAGATGCAAGTTCAGAACACCATTATCTTGAAGAATTTAATTGGTCTAGCTACAGTATGAAACACAGCAAAATGCAATTTTTTAAATAATTTTCAGAATGAAAGACTCTCTTTCCAAATCTAATTATAGATATTTAAAGGTGAAGCAAAGAGAAGCAAAGATAACACCTGTAATAGAATAAAATATCCCTATTGGCATTTTCAGCACACAGTAATTATCAAACAAAATGATTTCTCAGTAATTGGTTAATGAAAAGAAAAAACACCTTACAAACTTGGTTAGGAAAGCTGAACATTCTTATCATAAATGCTTCATCATAGCAAGTAACATGTTAGTCTTGATCTGACCATGAAGCTAGTGGGACAGATCCTTAAAATAAAGCACACTTCCAGTAAGATTAGAAGTGCAAAAACAACCATATAATGTCCAACGCCTCTCTCTGCTTTTGCCTCTGATATGTCAAAAGAAGAACTTTGGGGCTGCTCTTTATACCAACTTCTCCTGAGAAAATTATTGTAACCAAGACTGTTAAGTCTTGATCTTGCCAAGCTATATCCAACACCAGAGTGACAGTTTTACACATAGCTCTGTTCTACACCTAGCTGCTGAAAACACACATTACTGCTCATTTCAAGCCTGTCTTCAACAGTATCTTTTGATTCAGTAGTGAGGCAGCAATAACAGCGCCAGACGTTCCCACTAGATACGATATTTTAAACCCATTATACCCATACTGGGTATAACATTTTATATCCATTCTTTCTTCATAACATTTAAAGCTACTTAAGTGCCTGTAAAATAGATTGTCCTTGAGAGGTGAAGCTGGGTACACCAGCATGGTGCAGTAATGGAAGCACAAAGATAACATTCTGTAGTATAAGACAGACACTATTCCTGTAACACGATACCTGGTCCATACACATTTTGCAGAAAAATTGAAAAAATCCAGGAAAGTTCTGTAGTGTCATATATAAAAGTGACAAGTGGATTATGGATCATAGAGTGTTCTTTAGGCAAAGTAGAATAAAATTCAAATTTTGAAAACATAAGCCTTTTATATTTAGATGTAAGAATACATATTTTTGTGGATAATTAACCATTAAATTGGGCATAGAAGGATGAGTCATCATTTGATGTCTTGAAAAATTTATTTTCTAGCTCAATTGAAAATAATGAGCTTGATAAAAGAACCATTTATCAAATTCTACTGGCTTATGCTAAGCATGTTGTCATGTCAGATTATTTTAGAAGGGCATTTGTCATTTGAGTCTATCAAAACCTCGGTGTTCACAACACATACTGAGCACAGCTTCTGTGAAATGTTCTCATGTGCCATATAGATTCTAGAAAGCACCCATTGTGGGGCTGCAACTATTTCTTGACACCATAAATCCATATTTGGTTAACCCTGGTGTTTCATTTTGTCTAGAATTTGGATCACTGACAAGAAATATGTTAGGTAACCATCCTGAAAGTAAAAGCAGTACAGCTGACGCCTTCACCTCCCCCCCAGCTGAATGTAATTACCTTGATACTTCCAGATAACCTTAGTAGAGAGTAAGAAGAACAAGATGTCTTAAAAAATAAACCCAACAAAACCTTTCTGAAAAGATCTATTAATCCCTGGGGCTTTTTTTTGCTTGCAAGTGCTTTGATTTATTAGAGGTTACACACATTTACTTGCAAAAGTTCATCTCACAGCTCCAAGTAAGCTTAGGTCAAGATGCTTTGGAAGAGATTTGGACTCAAGTAAACCAGCCTTTCAGCCTGCAAAACAGTTATTCAGCATTGTCATTTCCCAAGTGAGTCTGGGATCAGTAATGAGTGGAGAAGTAGCACCATTTCTGCCTTAACGTCTTTCAACAGCAACAGTCAGCCTGTTGCTGAGAATTTCAGGTGCTAGGAAGGCTCACTAGAGTGAAGACATCTTTCTGAACAAATGCTTTCAGTAGAGCAACCAAGAACAAAATGTCCATTCCCTAACTCAGAAAAAAACAACAAAACAAAAACACCAAAAAAAAACCCACAGCAAACCAAAACCAGCTTATAGGCTTCAGCAAGACCTACATATCCACATCTCACTTGCAGAAGTGCACACAAGAGCAGAGAAACTCAACTCGTAGGCTTAAGGACTGAACAAGTAGCGCTGTGTATCCACTGAATAAAAGAGAAAGACAGCTTGTACTAACTACCATGAGAGCTTTCCAAAGAGCATTGTTTTCACAAGAAGCATGCAAAAGAGTGAAAGGAAAAAGAATAGGCACAGAATGACCCCAAATTTTACTGACAAATTCAGAAATCACAAAAACAGCCTTTAGTCAATATTGTATCTTTAGAATATTCCAAGAATCATTTTGAATGCTTAATTATTTTTTTCTGTTGATTGCCTAGGTCATTAGACAAAGTACAGTGTGCCAGATAAAATTGCCTTCCACATGTCATGCCTGTCAGATAAGAAAAGGAAACGCTCAGAAAGGGAACTACAACATACTATGGGGTCTGAGAAACAAAGAAAACAGTCTTCAAAAGCAATAAAAATGAAACAGAGATTCAAGATAAGGTTGTAATTAATTGTCTGAATTGCCAAATCTTTAGTGACTATTTGACAAGCTATGATACCCTCAGAGGTCTCAAAGCACATTGGGAAGGTATGTATCTTTATTTAGCAGGTGGTCAAGCTGGCACAAAGTGACATGAAGCAATCTGCGTGCATTTAGTGTGCAAGCCAATGATACGGTGAGGTGCACATCCTGGACTCCCACCGCATAGCACTTTCCAGGGAGATCAGGCACGTTTTTGCTAAAATGATGACCTCATAATACCCTGATGACAACTAGGAATCCCAGTGAATCACAACCAGTTTATGCAGTCACAGGGTATCTATGAAAAGTACTGTAGGTAAAAATGGTTTCTCACAACAACCTGAATCTTCGTCTGTCCATTGCGTGCAAAAAAGCACATGGAGACTGGGTAGGTTTCACATTAGCTCAGTAACTACATTACAATCACCTAAATTGCAGCTTTTATTTTTTTTTTTATGTTAGATTTGGTATCAGCTTCATATTCAGATCTAAGGTTAATAATATCGTAACAGAGTAAACCAACATTGTGTTACATAATGCAACTAAGTATAAAAAAAAGCTTTACAAATATTATAGTGATTCTAACTACAGCCTTACAAGTTAGCTTTCAAGGACATAGAAGGAAAGCATACCTGAAAGGACAGCACCTTTTTCTTGTGTTTATTTAATCATCTGATTACAGCTCCACTATATATCGGGGGCTGTACAATTTTCCTGATAAATATGACTAGAAACAGTCAGAAGAAAGCTGTACAGTGCCTTACATCACCTCTTACTATCAGTTACTAAAACCAGATGTCATTCTGACAATGAGCTGGCTAAGGCTGAGATACTGTAGTTCATTACCCCATAGAAGTCTCCTGACTTAGCTTCAAGATGTGCATGAAGTGTCATAGAGCATGTTGGTAATTATTTGTGCCACTGCAGTGTGGTGTGTTTTACAAGGGACAGTCAAGGACTGAAGTAGAACACCATCAAGAACTTGTTTAGATGTTAGTTTAGATGAAATCAAGAGCATGTACAGGTTACAAAAAAAAAAAGTGCAATTATCCCTTGGGAATTTTATTTTACAATGCAAGTAGATGTGTAATTAGATTCTTCCTGCATCTGACTCGACTTTCGCAACTTTCCAATTTAGGTTTGATTACCTAATGATTGACTAAATTTAAAATTTCAGTTCTGATCTTCCTTTGTATTCTATAAGAAGGAACAATTTCCATGACTGTAGAAGAAACTCAGCTCTTCCTGAAAAGAGGCAATCACTCAACAGGAGGAGAGATGCACGACCACACTGAAAGCAGCAGTGAAAGAACTGTTAGGATCATAATCATCCCAGTTCATAACCTCTCTTCAGTTCACAAACGGGTTAGACTACATGGAGCTCTAAAAGTGCTTCTAGTATCATTCTGCTGGTGGCTGTTTCTCCCTGCACTCCAAAGATACTCAGGAGATACAAGCCTTCCCTTTGTATTTTTTCCCCCACAAAGTATGTCTCATCCTGTGACATAAATGCATACCTAAGAGGAAAAAAACTGCAGCCCTGCATCCAGATGAGCCATAGACTTCAGAAAATGAGATCTCTAATCTAAGTAGCAGCCTTCAGGGCACCCTTATGCATGCCACATCAGGAAAGTGATAAACTAGCCCAACAGCAGACAGTTGAAAAATAAGCCTAAGATTACTTACGACATCAACCACTACACAGCCCTCATTTAATTCACACAGTCAAGGCTGTCTAGGGAGCACCAAAGGATTTAATGCACAGCAAATGACATATTCCAATCCATAAATACATAAGACAAATGAAAAGATAAAAAAAAAAAGAGACTGGTTAAGGCAAGACGTGCAGAGTGCTGGAGAAAAGATGGTAAGAAAACACTAAAGTTCTTAGCAGAATTTGAAAGGAAAAGTGGTAGGTAGACAGGGAGTAGACAAGATAAATACTGAGAGATAATAATAGACTTATAGAATGGTTTGGGTTGGAAGGTGCCTTAAAGGTCACCTAGTTCCAATGCCTCTGCCATGGGCAGGGACACCATCCACTAGACCAGGTTGTTCAAAGTCCCATCTAACCTGGTCTTTAACACTACTTCTCTGGGCAGCCTGTTCCAGTGCCTCACCACCCTCACAGAGATCTTTCCCTAATATCTAATCCAAATCCCTCTTCTTTCAGTTTAAAGCCATCCATTCATTTAATAATGATTAATATCAAGTCCTCAAATCAGTAAGAATAATTCCAGAAAGCATAAAACTACAATAGATTAAAATTAGCTGAGCTTTGGTCCTCACTTTGTGTAAATCATGGAAAAGAACATGAATTTGACATTAATAGAAGCAGGTTGTGACCTAGACCTCAGATGGACAAAAGAAAGACTGGAGACAAATCATTGTGCTTTCTATCATCTATCCAATGGTATTATACTGTTAACAGTGTAAGAAAAGGAGCATGTAACGCACTAGAATGAAAAAAAGAAAAAAGAATCAAAATATTCACCATTAAAAAACACTGGAAAGGTTGAGTGAAATGCAGGGAAATAACTTGCATTAAATAGAAATGACAGCTTTTTGTCTCTTACAATCTTTCATTGTCTCAAAATGACTGAAGTAGTTCACAAAAGTTGGCTAAGCCTTGATTTTTACTATGAATTTCCCTTATACATTGTATACACATGTACACTTGCATGTGTATAAGAAACCCTCATCACAGTTACTTCTAGTAATTAATGGTATTTTTATTTATATAGGAGAAAGACCAGTAGCTGCATATAGTAGATGGTCCAAATTACGTACCACTTTTCCAAACAATGATACTGTCATAATTACCACTAATTTGGCCAGCTTGAAATGCCTGCTAACCAATACAGCAAAGCCTCAGATCCTCCCTTGTCCTACCCGGAGTCTGGCTGCAAGGCTCAATGCAGAGCCAGAAGTATATCTCCAATCCAAAGCCAAGGAAAACGGAGGCCTTACCACGCTACGAAGGTTTGTTGAGAAAAGCAACAGATCACTCCTTCTTTTTTATATTAAAAAAAAAAAAAAAAAAGAAAAAGAAAAGAAAAAATACCCTAACCAACAGTACTTTATGAGGCTGGCTGCCACGGCTTTGTTTTGTTACCTGATCACAGTGAAAGAGAACAATATGGAAACCTTTCAACCCAAAACATGGAGCACAGGTAACAAGATTTTTGGCAATTAGGTTAAATTTATGTTACCAACACATGTCATTATTTTAACTATATTATTATTTCCCCCCCTCCCCATAATGTTTGCAGGGCTTCTGCAAAGAGTGCCAGGCTTCTACCTGAGCCCCCTACATCTAAACAGAGGACTGAAATACAAAGAATGGAAACCGAGCACGACTGAAACTTACTTTGTGGGTGTGGTAACTGATGTGGAAAAAGCATGTAATAATGGAAGAATTATATTTTCACTTTGCTGTCAAAATATTTACTAAGGAACACTCAGATGAACATAAGCATGTATCGACATCTCTGAAGCTTACTAAATTTGGAATTGCAATGTAACATAAGTAAAAAGCAAAAAACCATAACCACAAAAGGCAAATCCTCCCCAGCACATTGCCTCTTTCAGAAGACTCATTATGTTGTGCCTTCTGTGCTCAAATGCAGAACCTGAAAAAGCTATTTAATGTGTAAAACAAGAAAAAGGGGCTAAGCTTTTCAGCTTAAAGATGCTGAATGAATCATTTGTTTTAAGGAGTATTTCAGTTAGGTTTGGCCCCTTTAGGATTTTCTGGGTTTTGCCAAAATGAGCAAACAACAATTTATATTAATGGGCAACTCCAAAGGCTTGGTTGAAACACATAGCTCAAATGCATATGGAATAGCACCATTGTAAATCATACATGTTGTTTTTAACAGCTTTATGTGGCCAGAAAATGTGGTTTAATGTCATTTTAGCTGTGTCTGTATCATTATTCTGCACTAAAAAAGCAGAAGCCTTTGGCCAAAGGACAAATTTCTATACCTGCACCCCTTAAAATCACTGTAACATGCACCCTACTGCTCCTACTGTGGGAGATGCAAGCAGAGTACAAACTACTTTAGAGCCTTGTAAAGCAGAGTGTCTATACAGTGGTCTGTTAAGGTACCCAAGGCCATGATGCTGAAGGTTACTTTGTGCCTAGCATGAGGCAGATCATCCCTTCTCCTGGAGTGTTTCCATCACATGTGGTTGCAGACTCAGGCAGTGAGTTCCATTGCACAGGCACAGGTAAAACACATTTCAAAGAACATAGGCTGCTTTGTACAAGTTACAAGGCAAAGATAGGAGCAAGGACTAAGAGGGGAGGAAGCCAGACATTAGAGAATACATCAGTTGGAAGGTGGCCCTAGGCAAACTTCAGTGAGATGATCTCCAGCATAAACACTACCTGAAAAGACAAACTCTCGGCAAAACCCCACCTCCACCTGTATTTAGAGAAACAATAGTTTGTCTCTGAAGAAGTATTACCTCCTGTGGTAAAAAAGTGAGATAACATAAGGGTACCCAGTTTCAACACTAATTTTTCTAACTAAAATAATCCTTTAGGTCCTGATTTTAAGCTAACAGTCCAGCTTAAGACCACAGAGCAGTATCTTCCTCCATACCAAATAGTGTTCAGGTATAAAGTACATATGTACAAAATATATGTGCATTCAAGACACTGATAATTCCCAATGTCCCATCCTCTTACATGGTGGATGACCACTAATTGCAGGTTCTTCAGATTACAACCATTTACCATGCATATAACCATCACCTAATTATACCACATTTAAAATTATATTCTACTAACAGTGTAACAGAATCAGCCACCTGACAAAGGGCAGCTATGTGCCTAGCAGAGCAAAAGTCAATGATTTAAAAAACGTGAAATAAAACTATGATCCAAATAAACAAAATCCCTTCCCAGTAAATGTGAGAGGCAGTATTCTGACGTAGTGATGGAATGCACATTGCTCTTGCACTGAGTCCTTGCCTGACGAGCAATCAACTGTACTTTTCATTCCAGGGAGAACAGAAGGAGAAGGAGGTGGCTGATGAGTTAGTAATGGCTGATGTGTTAGTAATTTACATATCCTATATTTCTTTTATACTGCAAGTACATTCTGAAAATATGTAATGATCTAAAATGGGGACAATTTTAATGAATTGGGTTCATAATATTTCATATCTTCCTGCCAGACTCAGTCAATCAAACTAATGTTATAAAGAAACAGCTAACAGCCAATTTTGACATCCTTTAAACAGGTCAGTTATAAGCCAATTAGCACTACCTACTTGATCTCCAAGGTCTGAATAAAATATAGCCCATTTTGATTAGAAGCACTGCTTTCACCAGTGTGCACGTCTTAAAATAGACTGCAAAAATACTTAAAACCCAAGAAATTATTAAAGAAAGCCTCCATCCTACTGAAGTCAATTACTGTAATATCATTTCTCCTGACTTCTCACAGATTACAAGAGCTCCTAGGTTCACACAGTGTCATTCTAGTTTTATTGGATGGCAAAAACTTAAGTGCTGCATTCATCAGAACCCTTCCATCTGCTAAATACAACTTTTCATCACCATAAGATAAATTGAAAACATCAATCCTGAATTCCAGCAAAATTCCTGGTGAACTAGCTTCAACAAAACAAACTCACTCAGAATTATATTTATATGCATCACATGTAAATTCCTCCTGTTTATTTTAACACAAGTTTAACATTACTAACAACTGTCAGATCCTCCTTGAATTTGGATAGTTTAATGAGAAATGCAGTTACTAAAACTGGGTAAATAAGACTCATCAAATTAATTCACAGTAACTTAAAATTATTCATTAATATTTTTAGTTAGTCAACAATGTTTCCTTTTGTTAATAGTGTAATTTTTAAGAGCTGAGGAAAAACATGGATGTTTCATTTCTTAAGAATGTCTCTCCTACTACCCCCAAGATATCAACATATTCTTTGGAACCATACTTCTGAATAAGAAGTGATAAACAATTCTTGTTTTATATATAGTCACACACACCTCTTACAAAAATATTGCTGCCCTTCACTGCAGTATATACCCAACGTAGACACTGAACTTCAGAACAGCAGATCTGATTTAAAAACAAAAAACACACCAAACAAAAACCCCACAAACATCAAAACCCCTCAAAGAAAAACAAATCAAATACAAAACCCAAGCCAACCAAGAAAACTACTAGCACAATGCCCAAAATCTCCAGCAGCATGCAGAGAGCATGCCTTGTTTTATCGGAGAAATTTTAAGCTGGACAAAATCCTTAGAAATAAAAATGCCACTGAAATCTTACTTGTATCTTCCGTTTATTTTAATTCTAATACACTAAAATGATTTGGCATACAACTTGTTTTTTGGGCAACATGCTGCAGTATTAAACAACCCTTTCTCTAACCCTGAAAGCCGTATCAAATGGCTAGGAAGTAGTACTATTT
Source organism: Neopsephotus bourkii (assembly GCF_033783945.1). Lineage (NCBI taxonomy): Eukaryota > Metazoa > Chordata > Aves > Psittaciformes > Psittacidae > Neopsephotus > Neopsephotus bourkii. Next base: position 2,955,004 of record NW_026901177.1, read on the forward strand.
TCTGTAGAGAACTGTAGCTCTCTACAGAGGACAGTTCATAGCATCATCTCCACTTAACTAAAGCAGCAACCAGAAATTACTTCTTTCAAGTTATACAATGGGTCAGAAAATGAACTTGAAACTGGAATATAATCTCCTGTGTGCTGGTGCAAGCACCTGGTGCACTAGGCAGCATACCTGTCAAGCTTCTAGATATGTCCAGAATCAAATAAAAGAAGAAGTCATTTCTGAGCAGGGACAATATCTTAGCAATACTAGTCTAAAAGAAAAAAAAGATTATGAAAAAAAAATTTTTTTGAAAGAAAATACAATAGTCATTTAACATATAGTGCATGCACAGAAGTAAGTTGCACTCCTTTTGTGGTAACATATAAAATAAAGTTCTGTTTGTCTTGTCTAACAAACCACACCCATCCCAGGGTCTTTATTAAATGTAAGCACAGATGTGTGGAAAAAGAGCTTTTTTCCTCCCACTCCTTAAAACATTATATAATCTTTGTACGCCATGTATCAAATTCTCAAGACCCAGCAGTTATTGAAACTACACCAGCAAAAAATCCATCTTAGTATACTTTACCATGTTTGCTACTATAATCATACAGTCACTGAAAAAATTAGAGAGGTGGGGGAAGGATGCACAGCTAATAATCCAAGGGCACAAGAAACAGCAATGCTAGGATTCAGGATCATCTCAGCTAGACGTGACAAACAACCACACTTAATAAAACTTATGAAAAGATAGGAGGAGTCTGACATTCAGCTATCGTGAATAGCACAACTTATATAAGCCAGATGGCTTCTAGCTAGCTTGGCCTGGCCAAAAGCACAAAGTGCTAACATGACTCTGAATCCACCCTAAGAGGATTTTGTTGACAGAAACTGTAATGAAGATCATACAAAACAGCAAGAAAGTAATATTGAGGGCTGTAAAGTTTACTCATGCTTGCGAATGTAAATGAGCTGTACTAGAGTAATTTTAAAAAAGATATAGCTGTTTCATACTGTGAATACAGAAATATTGAAACCTCTTAGCAAGGAAACAGGACTACAACTTCCTTGATTTAATGGTTAGTTATACTGCAGCTAATTATTAAAACTGATAACTAATGCAGGAGAAGGAACTGTATCTGCTTTCTGAAAATGCAAATGTGCCATAAACATTTTCTGTAATGTACCACTTCTTCAATTTTCAGATGATTTCCTGTTGTACGTCCATTACCCTTCTGCATTTCCACTGAGTTTTAATTAGAGTTGAAGTATGTCTTGATTTGCTGATTAAACATCATAGGCAATTTAGAAGAAAGGATCATAATTTTAAATATTCAGGAAATCATATTAACTTCACAAAACACAGCATTAACTCAAGTCATGTATTTTTTAAGAGAAAAGTTCTGATCATTTCAAAATATAAATTAATTCTTTACTTAAGCCTGGAAAAATAAGAGCTATTCTTGAAAACGAACCAAGGGAGCAAAGTGGATGTAGACTACAGGAGGGCATATATATAATTTGCAGGCAAAGCTGCATGACTGTATTAGGTACATAATGGATGGAATAGCCAGATGTTGTTCACACAGGGATAGTCATTATTTCCATCCCAGAAAGACTTGTTTCAGCAACATATCCTGTCTGTTTCACAAGCACCTTTGGTCTACAGTACTTACATATCTTGAGGATGAAACCAGAATCACTTGCAAAATTATTTGTATAAAGGTATATATACTCTAACCCATCTTCCCCGCTATGAAAATGTAATAAATGTCCAAAGTGTTTTTTTCTTAGGATGCAGGAGAATTCTTTGCCATCTCACTAAACACTTTTTGTTAGGGTCAGAACCAGGAAATTGTAAAGATAGATACTTGATACAGCTGTCTTTTTTTCCAAAAGATTATTCATTAAAGAGAAGTAGCTGCTACCTAAATATTTACACATTTTTCACTTAAGAATCTTTCATAAGCCACTGTTTACTTTTTCTTGCCAATAGCTGTCATAACATAATTTCATTAGTCAATCAAACTTTCTCTAATTACACACACTCAGTGGACATTGTAATTGCTGGTGAATGGCCTACTAAAGAAAAAGGTCTTTGTAGAATCAAAGACATAGTGGAAAAGGAAATATTTTACATACAAACTAACATGCTTAGAGAATGACAGAGCATCTGAAAATTATTACTTCAAATTAGACATCCAGTTCCCCTTTCTACTAAGAGTTATGCAAATGTTTAAGTGAACAGCATTAATCATTGTAAAATTAGATATTCTTAGCTTTTGCAGAACTGGAGTTGTGTTCTGTAGTTACAGTTACATAAATTAATTGCTTTTTGACAGTACTCAAGTCACTTATTTAAGTATGTGAATGTAGTTACGAGCACTAAAATTCGTAAGCATGATAATAGATTACCTAAGGCCAGACAGTGAATCAATGTCTAAGCTAGAAATCAGGGATCCCAAGTACCTGTTGAAATACAAGGTGACATTACTCAGTGTAGACAAAAATGATTCTATTTCCTACCTATACAGATATAAATCAATTCTGTTCCCATGCAATTGTCCCATTGAAATCTTAAACACATTTTGTATTCTTTTACTTTCATTCTTACAGGGGTAGGTGTGGTGGGATTAAAAGCACAAAAACTCAAACCTAAAACTCAAAACAATCTTCACTTGGATTAAATCATGAATTGCTTACACACTTCTTGTAGTGGTGCTAATTATATTGTAAATAAGACTGTACAATATCACTTTAATTACTTAAATCATTTAATTACCCTGAAAAATGTCTGCAAGTAAAAAGTTTATGGGAAACTAAAAAAGTGACTTTGTAATTACTGCAGAAAGTTAAATTGCCAAAATTACCCTACCCTTTCCTCCCCAACCCGCCCTCCCCCCCCGGGAAAATTTCACATTTAGAATAAATTGCATGAAGGTAGAATATGAGCTACTTTTTAAAAAGCAGAAGTGCAGAGATGTCCTTAAAAAATAAAATAAATTTTTCAGTTCATCTTTTCTCACTATTGCAGCAATTATTCCACCAGCAGGCTTCAGTGGGACTACGAAACCAGAGAGCTGGAAACTAGATGGCAGGGAATCCAACAGCTTCAAGCACCCTAAAATCTACCTTCATACCACTCTAAACATGGAAATAAATAAGAGTTATATAAGATGCCAAAGGACCATTTTTGGCATTCAGAGAACATCACAAAGTAAGTGGAACAACAGTGATTTTTACATAATGCTGAAACATCATTTCTTTTTTTGTGTCTTACATTATGTATTTCCATTGGTATCTGATAATAGCAAGAGATTTGTAAGCAAACTAAATACCACATCTTTAAAGAATTCAGTAGGCTTTCTATACATCCCAGGAGAGATGTGGAAAATAATGCTTCACCTTCTAGAAAACTTAATGTAGTCTGTAAGGTAGGACATTTGAGGTACAATCTCTGCATTACAAAACAGCACATTTGCACATTAGGCATCAGCACTGATACAGCAAGTAGCCTCAAGGTTAAACAACCTGCTGATGCTAAGAGTTGAAGCAATGGGTATGAATTACAGCTGGAGATAAGCTGCACTCCCCCAGAAGCGAACTGATGACCCTCACAGACCACTGAATAAATCAATTACTGAGTAATAATAATGTTTCTACAGTGACTAATCTTCACCAAATCCATAATGGATAATTTCTTATCTCATGAAATCAAAGAAAAAGGAAATACCTCCTAAATTTTCTTGGAAGGTATGTCTCTTACCACCTTTGGACAGTCTAAGCAGACTAATTATAATCAGTGAACATTGTTATCAGTTCCTGTCCAGGAGCAGAGACATCATCCTCTTCAGGTGAGACTAAAAGTCCTGAAAGTCTAAGGTGGCAAAAATGTAAATGCACATCTTAAAGAGTGTAACTTATGCCTAAAGGGCTCAGAAAGAAGTTGAAGTTGCACTAAATTAGGGCCCAAATCGTTCATGAGATAAAGTACTGTAATTTCACTGACTTCAGTGGAAGTAGGGAACCACCTCAGCCACCCTTTAGGCTCTCATCACATTGTTTTAGGCTCTCATTGTTTACCTTCAATTTAGTGCCAATGATGACACTGTAATTGCAGTGGTCTTTTCTGTTTCTCAGTAAAGCCACACAAGTCTTACAGGTGACTAATATTATACCATAAAGGAAAGAACAGACACAGACTGTTTGTTTTCAGAAACTCTGCAAGTGACCAGCCTGGGCATTGTAACTGATCTTTCAATTAAGCACAATTGGAACACCAGGAACAGAAAACCTGCATATCATATTCCAGAATCCACACCAGCAGCCTGAGAGATCCACATGCATGCTGAATCTAGCCATTTTAAATGTGCTAATTTTCAACTTTAAGCAGTGCCAAACAAAATGGATGAACATTGTTCCCCTTAAGCGATTTGTCAGGTTTGGACTGTATATCATGCCCTCAGAATACACTGGGACTCAAACCAATGTAATCTGCATGTGCAAACTGAAGGCAACTCATGGTCCTGTGAGATAAACCTGCTTGCTATTTTATCTCCTGCAGCATATAGTTTGAAAAAGCAATCTGCTTTTCTTACTGGAATTCAAAACTCCAGTGTCCATAACAAGCTGGATATTAGAATCTCATCTTGCTCTTAAACTTACTTATGTTCTCTACTATCAGAACCCAATTTAAATGATTCTCCTTTGATAGCAGCCAAGCTGCCTGACCTCAAATGTCAGCTACTGAAATTGTTACAAAAACGAAAGCTCCAATACACTTACCAGGTAGTTCAGAAAGCCCAGGGGAAATGGAGATTTTGGTGATGATGCTGCCTCATGTGGGAGCCCACCATTCTATCGAAGAACATAAAAATGCAGGTAGAGCTGGGCCTTAAGACAAACCAGAGCTTACAGTCTCTGTAAGCTGTTTTCCTCAAAGAGATATCCTCATTGCTAATAATATGCTTCAGTTTCCTACCTAGAGAGACTAGCTTAGATGCAGACAGTCAACTAACTGCACTGGAATTGCTTGGTATAAGTCATCTGCCCCACTTTGTAGGAGCACACCCACAAGACTGACAATGGAAGACATAGATGGTAAAGAAAAGGAGGTATTAATACATATTTCATGCTGTTAAATTCCAGTAGATATTCATGGAAATCTGAAGTTAATTTTCTAAAAGACAACCTTCTATATACTAAAGAAAAACAAAACAAAACAAAACCAAACCCCAAATATCTTAACCCATATGTTTGGGGTTTCTTAAGCAGTTTTTGCAGTAGTCTCAGAAGATTACAGCAATTAAATGTGGTACATTTAGCTTTACAAGTAAAAGTCAGAACAAGTCATGTCCATAGATCCCGGTTTTCAGAAAACAGGTATTCAGCACTTTCATTTACTGAAAGTATCAGGTCCCAGCAATTGGTTTTCACGTTTGGAAAACCTGGCCTAAACTTTTGTCTAGGCATCTATGGGTCTGTTGCATTATGATTCAGTACCTTGAACACTCCTAATGCTGAATGGAAAAGGTACAAAATCCCACCTAAGTCAAATAAGATTCAAATTATTTAGAAAATAGGAAGAGAAACTTGAATGACTGGGAGGATGGATGTTTGGCTGTTTTGGTTTGGGGGTGGGTTTTTGTTGTTGTTGTTGTTTTGGGGGGCTCGCCCATTTGTTTGGGTTTTTCTTTCATAATGACAATTTCCATTTAATCCTCTAGGTCTCCCATTCAAATCTGAAGTCAATCATATGACAGGCTTCTATCAGGTGGGCTCCGACCTACAGGTATCCTAAGTACCAGCAACATGACTTCACAAACAGCAAGAATCCAGATAAATTTACATTAACTTCAGATAAAATCCTTTTATAAACTAAACACCAGTACCTATGGGATTTGTTCATCGCCACAGTCAGAATATCCTGTAACATGCACCCTGACTCCGGCTGTGCAAGCTAAATTTGCTGTGATTAGTAGGGCTGAAAGAAAAACGGCTGCACTAATATTCAAGCTGTTTGAAGAGAGGTTTACTGCCCCCAAAAGAATAATTCAATTATAACACACCGTTTTCTTTAGATCTACATATAAAAGAGTTAATTTGCCTAAGCATGAGCCAATGGGGCTAATGGATAAAGGTTTTATTAGGGATGTGTCAAATGGTTCAACAGTTCTTTGAATACTGTGGAGATCTCTCAAACATGTAGCTTTGGTGCACAATAATTCTGTTCAATTAATGGGTTTATTTCCTTCACAGATATTCTTCAACTGA